>NC_143130.1:116974846-117602971 GCF_059928025.1 Delphinapterus leucas | reverse complement strand
TGCCTTCCAGTGTGTGACCTTTGTCCTTTATTCCTTCTCCAGAGCTTCTCCTATTAGTAATCCAATGGCTATAGCAGTTTCAGACTTGACAGCCTCAGTTTACACTGGTTCCCAACTTTTGTCACATCATGGCAAACACAGAAAATGTTATTTGTACAACACATTGAGATAAACTATGGAGATTTGTGAGTGTCTACATAGGGCTTGGTGAAAAAATCTATTATATATTTTTGTAATTATCATATGAAAAAATCAAAAGTATTAGGGAAGATATCAAATGTAAGACTAGTATTGATATAAGTGTTACAAATAAAATCTTTCCAAAAATGTAATAAATAAATTCTCATTTGCTTTAAATGAGAAGTTTGATTAAAATTAACATTTTTAATTTCATATTTTATATTTGAAGTGGTTACATGCAATTCCTAACCAAGGCTTTAAAAATTCTGATCTCTTCAATTATGAGAGTTACTTGACAAAAAATTTGCTTACACAATTAAGTGCTAAAACATTAAAAAAATTTTTAAACAACCTTTTAAACACAGCTTAAATTATGTTTACAAGATTTGACAGTTCTTCTTTTATTTTTGTTGACAAATGCATTATTAAAATATCTTATAATTGTAATGGACTTTTAATCCAATAGAACTTTTGCATATCAACTGCATACATGGTTTGAGCAATCACTTGCTGGTAACTTGGACACTACTAAAATGGCACATAAGCCACAAGTGGGGAGAAATAGCTTGTTATATATACAGAGACAGAGATTTGGGGCCACTGCCTGAAGTGTGTCTCTGAGGAGCCTCCCCCCCGTCTCCCAGCCCTGACAGTGACCCTCACTGCCCAGCTGCATCATGGGCTGCATGCTGCAGTCCCTGGACATCTGGAACAAGAAATTCCCTAGTAGCTGCAAAAGCCCCATGTTCACTGTGACAGAGGTGTGCTTTGCAGTGAATGTGTGCTCTGTAGATGGCGGGGGTAGAGCACTTCCTTTGTTGTACTCAGCACATCTTATCAGGTGATGAGGCCTAGATGGTGCTCATTGAGACTGCTGCCTGCAGGGACCGTGTAGCATGCCATTGGATTCTGCTCAACTCTGGCCACTTTCTAGGGAGCATCAGATGAGGCTATCTGAGGATAGAGGTGACCTGCCTGTGGGCATGGGTCACCCCACATACCCTGTTGTCACCTCCAAGGCTGAGGGGATTAATATCTTGTAGAATATCTATAACCCATTTGTGGCATACCGATGAGCTCTGGCTGGGAAGCTCTGCCTTCACAGATGGCACTGCAGTGTTTCCTGAACAATTGAAGGAGGTGATTCAGGAGAAAATTACCTTAGGGAACAAAGTTTAACTACCATGAACCTGGGTTGTTTTGGAAATGGATTTTTCCATCACTTTTGTTTACTTCTTTGTTTTTGTTGTTGTCAGCTATGCCTTACGTATATATGTATGTATGTACGTTACTGATTGCACCAAGGATTATGATATACCTCCTTAAATTATCACAGTCTGCCTTCAATTAATATTATTCTACTTTACATAAATGTAAGACTCCTACAGTAGTAAGCTTCCATTTATCTCCCTCCCATCATTCGTGTTTTTGTCGTATTACATTTTACTTCTACACTTGTTATAAACACCACAATACATTGTTATCTTTGTTTTATACAATTAATTGTGTTTTTAAAAAAGCAGCTTAATTGAGATATAAATTCACATACCATAAAATTCACCCACATAAAGTACATGGTTCATTAGTTTTTGGTATATTACATGATTACTTTAAAAAATTGTGGTAAAACATATATAACAAAATTTGCCATTTTAACTTTTTTTTTTTTTTTTGCCACATGGCTTGCAAAAAAAGTTAGTTCCCTGACCAGGGGTTGAACCCAGGCCATGGCAGTGAAAGCCCAGAATCCTAACCATTAGGCCACCAAGGAACTTAACTGTTTTTAAATGTACATTTCAGTGACATTAATTACATTCAAAATGTTGTGCAACCATCAGCACTATCTATTTCCAAAATTTTTGTTATCCCAAACAGAAACTCTGTGGCTATTAAGCAATAACTCCCTATACCCTCCTTCCTACAGCCCCTGGTAACTTCTAGTTTTTCTTTCTGTATGGATTTGCCTAAGTATCTCATATAAGACGAATCATACAACATTTGTCCTTCTGGGTCTGGCTTATCTCACTTAGCATAATGTTTTCAAGATTCATCCATGTTGTAGTATGTATGAGAATTTCATTTCCTTTTAAAGCTAAATAATACTCCATCGTATATATATAACACATTTTCTTTAACCATTCATCTGTTGATGGACTAGTTAATTATCTTTCTTTTTAAAATTTATTTTATTTTTGGCTGCGTTTGGTCTTCATTGTTGCACACGGGCTTTCTCCAGTTGTGGCGAGCGAGGGCTACTCTTTGTTGTGGTGCTTGAGCTTCTCATTGCGGTGGCTTCTCTTGTTGCAGAGCATGGGCTCTAGGCACGTGGGCTTCAGTAGTTGTGGCATGCAGGCTAAGTAGTTGTGGCTCGCGGGCTCTAGAGCGCAGGCTCAGTAGCTGTGGCGCATGGGCTTAGTTGCTCCGTGGCATGTGGGATCTTCCTGGACCAGGGCTTGAACCCGTGTCCCCTGCATTGGCAGGCGGATTCTTAACCACTGCGCCACTAGGGAAGTCCTGACTAGTTAATTATCTTTTAAGGAAATTAAGAAACAAGAAAAAAATGCTCCTTGTATACTTACCCCTGTGTTTTTTATTTGTGAAACTTTTCATTTGTTTACATATAACCAAATTTTTATCTGGTGTAATTCCTTTCATCCTCAAGAATGTCATTTTAATATTTCTAAATGCAGCATGTATCTTCTGGGGACCAATTCTCCCAAATTTGAAAATATCTTGATTTTTTTCCTTCATTTTGGAAAAATATTTTTGCAGGATATAGAATTCTAGGTTGACAGTTTTTATTTTGAGCACTTTAGAAATGTCATTCCATTGTCTTCTATAGTCCACCTTTTCTGATGATAAGTCAGTAGTAATCTTTATTGTTTTTCTCTTATATGTAATGTATCTTCTTTTCTCTAGCTTCTTAAAATATTTTGTCTTTCACTTTGGTTTTCAGCTCCTTGCTGGGATGTGCATAGGTGTTGTTTTCTTTGTTTTTATTCTGCTTGGAGTCTGTAGAACTTACTGGATCTGTGGGTTGATATATTGTTTTTATCAAGTTTGGAGAATTATGTCTTCATTATATTATTTCACTGCATTACTCAAATATATTTCATTATATTACCCCATTCTCTTTCCTCTCTTTTCATGACTCTAATAACAAGTATGTTGGACTACTTGATATTGTCACTGAGGCTCTGTTGATATTTTTCAGCTTTCTGTTTCTCTGTGCTTCAGTCTGTAGTGTCTATTGCTGCATCTTTAAGTTCATTGACCTTTTCTTCTATAGTGACCAATATGCTGAAAAATTCACCCAGTGAATTATTCATTTCAAATATTGTATTTTCCAGTTTTCGACTTTCCATCGTTTTATTCAATAGTACCTATTTATCTCCTGAGATCATCCACTGGTTCACTTGTTATGTCCATCTTCACCTTTAAATTCTTGAACATATTTGAAGTAGTTGTTTTATTTTATTTATTTTTTGGTGTGGTTTTTATTGAGGTATATAGTACAATATATATATGTTTCAGGTGTAAAACATAGTGATTCACAATTTTTAAAGGTTATACTCCATTTATAGTTATTTATAAAATATTGACTATATTACCTGTGTTGTACAATATATCCTTGTACCTTATTTAATTTATACATAAAAGTTTGTACCTCTTAATCCCTTAACCCTGTCTTGCCCCTTTCACCTTCCATCTCCCCACTGGTAACCACTAGTTTGTTCTCTATATCTGTGAGTCTTTTTGTTATATTCACTAGTTTTACTCTTTAGATTCCACATTTAAGTGATATCTGACTTATTTCACGTAGCATAATTACCCTCTAGGTCCATCCATGTTGTCGCAAATGGCAAAATTTCATTCTTTTTTATGGCTGAGTAGTATTCCATTTTATATATATATATATATATATATATATGTACCACATCTTCTTTATCCATCCATTTGTTGGTGGACATTTAGGTTGCTTCCATTGGCAATTGTAAATAATGTTGCTATGAACATTGGGGTGCATGTATCTATTCGAATTAGTGTTTTTATTTTTTTCAGAAATATACCCAGAAGTGGAATTGCTGGGTCATATGATAGTTCTATTTTTAGTTTTCTGAGGAACCTCCATACTGTTTTCCACAGTGGCTGCACCAATTTACATTCCCACCAACAGTGTACGAAGGGTCCCTTTTCTCCACATCCTCTCCAACGTTTATTATTTGTGTTCTTTTTTATAATAGTCATTCTGACAGGTGTGAGGTGATATTTCCTTGTGGTTTTAACTTGCATTTCTCTGATGATTAACAGAGTTGAGCATTTTTTTCATGTGCCTATTGGCCATCTATGTCTTCTTTGGTAAAATGTCTATTCAGATTGAAGTAGTTGTTTTAAAGTCCTTGTTGGCTAATTCCAATATCTGTGTTATCCCTGGGTCTATTTCTATTGCCTCCACCCAATGCACTTATGGAAAGGACACATCCATGATACAGCTACCTTTCAAAATTCTGAACAGGAATCAAAGCACAAATCAGCTATCCTGGGATCTTCAAACTTAAGTTAGATTCCATAACTCCCTCTGATCCCCTCTGATACTCATGTCTAACTTTCTATAACCCCCTTTCCAAACTTTGCTTCCTTAATTTAACTCAACTCAAAGGGTTTTTTTTTTTTTTTTTTCTGTATGCGGGCCTCTCACTGTTGTGCCTCTCCGGTTGCGGAGCACAGGCTCCAGATGCACAGGCTCAGCGGCCATGGCTCACGGGCCCAGCCGCTCTGCAGCATGTGAGATCTTCCCGGACCGGGGCACGAACCCGTGTCCCCTGCATCGGCAGGCGGAATCCCAACCACTGCGCCACCAGGGAAGCCCCAAAGGGTTTTTTTTTGTTTGTTTGTTTTTGTTTTTTCTTCAGTCTGGAATGAAGGGCTGGAGCAGAAAGTGGAAAAACTTGACTCAGCTAGAACTCATTGACTCCTAGCCATCATCAGTGTTTTACCTGTAATAAGGCTTTTTGAACTTAGAAGTTGAGAATTTAGTGTATTGGTCCTCTGACCTCAACATGCTAACTAATACCACCTCACTTCTTCATACCCCTAAGGATGGCAGTCAATTCAAACAGGTTAGAAGTGTGAGGTGGGGGAGGGGTAAGATGGGGCAAATACTGCTTTGCCACACATTTTGTTCAGTGAGATCATTGTCATGTTAACCAGAGTTTTGCCAATGATAGAAATGTGTTACATGTTCAATGTGTGGTACTGACTGTAGACCTCTGGGAGTGCACAGCTATATTTTAGATAATAACTTTTAAAGGTTGATTTTCATTTCAAAGGCAATCTAAAAACATTAATTTAAGGCTATTTTGGATCCTCTGACCACTACCACCTTATAATAGTACTGATAATTTATTTTGTATATTCATCTGCGTTGGTGATATGGGATTCCTCAGAGTCACAGATTTAATTTTAATGCGGTCCTCAGTTTGGGATTTGTGGTACCCAGGGGTCTGTGGATGTACACTTAAAAGACAATGAGGGGCTTCCCTGGTAGTGCAGTGGTTAAGAATCTGCCTGCCAATGCGGGGGACAGGGGTTCGATCCCTGGTCCGGGAAGATCCCACCTGCCACGGAGCAACTAAGTCCGTGTGCCACAACTACTGAGCCTGCGCTCTAGAGACTGCGAGCCACAACTACTGAGCCCACATGCCACAGCTACTGAAGCCCGTGCACCTAGAGCCTGTGCTCCGCAACAAGAGAAGCCACTGCAATGAGAAGCCTGTGCACCACAACGAAGAGTAGCCTCCACTCACCACAACTAGAGACAGCCCACGCACAGCAACAAAGACCAAATGCAGCCAAAAATAAAGAAATAAAATAAATTTATATTAAAAAAAAGACAATGAGGATTCTTTTTTCTTTAAAAGGAGTTTGTATTTTACATGAATTGAAGAACTCATACATTTTTTACTTCATATTTTATAATAAGATAGAGGTTGTCAAATTATGGATCATAAGCCAAATCTGGCCTGTGGTCTGTTTTTGTATGGACCACCAGCTAAGAGTGGATTTTACATTTTTAAAAGTTGGGAAAAGAAGAAGAAAAAGAATATACAACAGAGATTTTATGTTGCCCTCAAAGCCTAAAATATTTACTATCTGGCTTTTTATAGAAAAGTTTGTCAAGCTTTGTGATAAAGGCTGGAGGGGATAAGGAAGGCTCTGTTGTGTGGAATTGTGACTCCAAGTGTTTATATTACGTTTTCTTGGGCTAAATGAAGGTGAGGTGGTAGTACAGACTGTCTTTATCTTTGTGGAGCCTTCACTTATACCCTGATGCAAAGGGTAATTGTTTGGGCCTGTGGTGACACATTCCCTTTCTCTTTTGACATGGGCATGGAGGCGTGGACGTCCTCACATGGGCCAGACACATCTGAAGGACCAGTGTAAGTCCTTGAGAGAACATCCCTCCAGCTGAGAAAGGTAGGTCAGAGCAGAGACACCTCTGAGCAGAACACGGCCGCCTTGAGGCAGAGCTCTTCTCTCTTTTCTGCTGTTTCCCTGCTTTGAGGACTTGTGTTAGTGAGAAGAGAGAATGTGAATATCATTTCTGCTGGGTGATACTCTGAATCCTCTCCCAGGCCTTCAGGACACTCCTGTGGGGTGGTAGCGTGTTTTATGTTAGGTGCTGATCGTGAACAACACCATGTATTATCTGTGTGGCTTTTAGACTGTCAGCCTTATTAGGGCAATAAGTGACTGTGGGTCTCCAGAGACTGCAAGTCTTCTCTTTTTGTGTAATGTCCTGGTGAAAAGGGGCTGAAATATAGCTTTCCTCCAGAATTTCTTTATCATCCTTCTATTCCCTATTTAAGTGCTATTATGTGGAAGTCATTCTTCTTAGCAATTTTGAAAGAAAGTTGCTTATGAAGCCATCAAGCAGAGGGTACAACTTGGGTAGAATTGAAATAAGAGAGAGATTGAATTCCAGGTTAAATCTCCAGTCTGTCCCTTGAAATTGAGGCATATAGATGACAAAGCAAATAGAAAACTGTGGGTAAACATGCTGGAATATACAGTGGGTAATGGATATTGAAGGACGATCTTGTCATGCATGCTAAACAGATACTTTTATGAGTTTAAATTTAATTAGCATCTGGAAATTAACAAGGCTAGAAAGAAGGGCAATGGGTTTTTAAGTGATGGCGATGGATAGGTACTGTTTGCAGCGTATAGATAAATGAAGATTTAATTTGTAATACATAATGAGCCAGGTGCCTATAAAATAATTTGTTTTTCAAGTGGCTATCACAGAACAAAACAATGGAACCGTCTGAGGTGTGGCAATGACTATTATTACAGTTTTTCTTTGGTTAAAATCAGTTTTGTAGATGGATATGGATTTGTATTGTCCAAGTTGGATAATGTAAATATTTTCACTGTCTCTATTTCTTCTTTGAGGGATGGCACATAAAAGTAACTTTTGGTTATTTTGGTTATATCTTTTGCACGTTTACCTTTAGTATGTGTGTGTTGGGTCAGGGTACGCTCCTGGAGGAGAGGGGAGTGGACTTCTGTACCTTCTCTTCTAGAACCTTTTGATGTCTACAGCATTTGTTTTTTGATGATCTTTTTGGAGGAGGGCCTGAGAAATGAACTTGAGCTAGAGGGTAGAAGAAGGGATCCAGTTCAGTTTGAAAATGGTATCATTTCTATTCTTCCTTTGGTCATAAACTGTATGGCCCTCTCTAAAGCATGAATCGAGGCTGCCCTTTGTATCACGAACGGTACAGAATTGGGGTTGAGGTCCAGTGCTGTGGCAGGAGAACCACTTGGGTTTGGGTTAAAGGCAGAGGCAGTCCCACCAGGAGAGTTTGTTCTCCCGAGAAGGGTAGCCCCTTGTGCTGAGCTCTGCATGTGTGTATAGGCATGGGCGTGTAGATTCTCCATGCATTGCAGGAGGTGAGAAGGCAGTGCTGTTTCTTGAGGAATTACTCAAGAGTTAAGTAGCTCAAGAGTTATGTGGGATACCCATGCGGACAGTGGCTCATACAAAGTGGGTGCATGGCTGTGGCACAGGTCTACAGAGAGGAACCCACTTCAAGCTTCAAGCATCAGCCTTGCAACTAACTGTCTTTCTCTCTCTCCCTTCTCAATGTTGTGCCCTGTGAGCTGAGGAAGAGTCATCTTGGGCAGAAGTGGAGGACCGGGCTGCAGTGTTTTTGTTTATGCTAGGAATGAATTTGTGTTTCTGTCTTTCATTTTCTTTCTCTTGTTTCTTCCCAAGGAAGTGCATTTTAGTGGTGTATCTGGGATCATGTGGGCAGGCCACAAATTCCAGGATAACTCAGTAACATGTCCAGGTCTCTAGGCTTGGGGAAGGGGGCACAGAAAGCCATCTCACGCAGCCATTCTCAGACCTGACTCTGCAACTAGGCCCCTCCAGGGCCTGAAAAATTCAGTTTCCAGGCCCCACTTCTGGAAATTCTGACTTAGTCATTCTGAGGACCTAGGAATGTATGTTTCAGTAAAAAAAAACACCCTGGTGGGTTCTGTTGGGCAGCTGGGTTTGGGAACCTTGGAGCTAGTATCTCTCCAGCCTGTAAGTGGGAGCACACTTCAATCTTCCCAGTATGTGGAGACTGTAAATGTCGGATGACACATACAGTCATGAATTTTGGCATCAGAGCCACTTTGCCATCTTTGGGCCCTCATTGTCTCTTTGATCTTTTGAAAGCACAAACTCCAGCCTCCCTCTGCTTCCTGCCCCTGGGAGCCTTACCCATGACCCAGGTATTGGGGGGTGGGAGTCGCCCTGAGACCCAGGCTCTGGGACCAGTCTCCTGTAACATACGGCCTATTAGAGAGAGAGTGTGAGTAATCCAGACCAGGCCAGGCTTTACACGGGCAGTACCTTGTGTAGCTTCCTCACTGGGCCCTGCTGTGCCCCAGGGAATCCGGCTGCTTTCCTGCCAGTGGGAGATGATGAGGTCAGTGCGCTGAAGGTTCCACCCTGGAAAGGGCGAAGCAGGAAGGTGACTGGAAAATGCTGTTTTAAAATGTGTTGGACCCTCACAGAACCCTAGAGGGAAATAAATTTAGTAACTTAGTTTTTATCATTGTTCCTAAATTTCCATAGTGGAGAATTAGGGACTAGTTTCCAAGGTGGGGATGCTTTTCAGCCTTTGTGTATTTTGAAGTGAGGTCTCTGGGGGCTCACGGCGCACTAAGGGAAGGGCAGGGAGGAGATGTCGCTGTCACTCGGGGAGCACCCAGAATAAGAGCTGGGAGATTTACGAGGTGTCTGCGTGTGGTTAAACCCAGGGCGGGGAAGCAGTCCAACTCTTCATTGACAACCCTTTGTTTTGAGGTAAATTTAAACAGGGCTGTTGAGAGAGTTTCACGTTTGTACAAGTTCCTTTTCTGAACAATAGTTTCCAACCATTTACTAATGACCTTGGCACTTTCAGCAGAACAGCACGGCTCTCAGTCTGTCCCCAGCTTTGCAGAGGACACTTCCTGTTCTCCTTAATCGCTTCTCCCATCTGGGAAGCACCAGGCTCTGCGGAAGACACCTGTTTTCTCGCCTGTTATCGTCAAAGCTTGGCTCCCTGGCTGGCCCTGAATAGTTGTGAGTGTGCAGGTGGGGGCCAGAGGGTCAGGCTGTCTGTCCCGTGGGACAGAAAATCACCAAGTGTCTGTGAAAGACTCCCATCATCTCAGTGCCTGCTTGTGAATTCATGTGAGGCTACGCATGGTTCGTGGACGTTTTTCTTAGTAAAAGTGTCTTCTGTTCATTTCGTGAAAGAGGAATTCATGGAGAATGAGAAAAGTAAGGTTTTGAAGAAGAATTAAAATCAGAATTAGAAGGAAAAGAAACACATACAGAGGTAGAGGAGGAAAAATACCTTACTTAGTTTAGAAAAATCCTGTATGTCCTTAGGAGACCAGCACCTGTGTTTTGGGAGATTGTCCTGTGTGTCCATGAGTAGATTTCTCGGTACTTGGTAAAGACAGTGAGGCTTAAATGAACAAGGGCATAGCCATGTTTTCAATAAAGGTTCCCTTGTTTGTGGGCTCTGAGGACTCAACATTATAAAGGCTGAGGTGGAGGCCAAGGATAGGGTGGGGTTCTGTTAATTTTTTGGCCATTTCTCAGTCCTTGTGTTGCAGCAGGGATTACTGATGAAATGGCCTCAGGCAACCTTCAGCAAGGGCTTACTGGCTTCAGCAATCTTTCCTGGCAGCATAATTCACTTCCCAGCCTTGACAATTCCCATCTGGACAACCTCCCACGAGAATCTCAGTGGCCCGCACCTCCCATTCCTCTACAAAGGGAAGCTTGTGGGATGACAGTGTCTCCCCTACATGGAGAAGCCACCATGGACTTGGACATTGTAAATATCACTGTGATGTGGGCTTGGGGGGTAACAGAGAGATGGTGCAGGAAATACCAATACAAGGTAAAACCCAACCCCTATACCACGCTGTCCACATGGGAATTTACCAAAAAATTCCATGGAAGAGGCTTAAGAATGCTTATTCAAGTAAGTTAGAATTGACAAATTTTAAAGCAACAACAGCAGAGTCCAGGAGTGATTAGGGTGCCATAGGGCTAGTCAGCAGAGATATTCTAAAAAAGAGTGCTTAAATTCAAACCCAGGAATTTAATAACAATAATACCAATAACGAGCAGGCAGCAGCATAATAAAATACTATGCCGCTATTTTTCCAAAGCTCAAAGCTCATTTAAAAGTTGACCCCATTTGTTAGAGTATTTGTGAGATACAAACATCGTTATCCTCATGTGGTGGGCAAGGAAATGAAGGCTCAGAGGGACTGAGCCTTTGTTTCTAGCATGTTCCATGCAGCACAGTACTGAACTCCAACTGTGGGATGAAGCCTTGATCTGTCACAGGGGTCCAGGAGTTCACACCTCCCTCTAGCCCTTCTTCAAGCTCTTTCTGAGGATAAGCTATTAACATTAATTATGTCACCACGTTAGTGTCTTTTTTGGAGGGAGAAGTGGGAAAGTAGTTTTTGGAGGGTAATAAAACAATATGTTTGAAATCATTTCATTTTTGCACATAGATACATGAAAAAATGATATATACCAATTTGTTAACAGTGGTTATTTCTGATATATGTAATTATGGGTTATCTTTACATTTTTTATCCTCTTGTAATTATAGAAATAAGTATACATTATTTTTGTAGTAAAGAAAAAAATCCCTAAAATAGTAAAACAAAAGAAAAGGTTCTAGGATTTAAAAACACTTTCTAATTTACTCTTAGGTTATTTTACCTGGTTTTTTTTCATGCAATAAGATATTTTGCTAAATACTAGAAAATTCAATTTACAGCAATCAGTTTATGTTGTAACTTTTGTACGTATTATACATACTATTTTGTAACGTTATACTTTCTTTAATCAATCCCTTCTGTTAGACATCTACTTTTTCAACTAATCATTACTATAAGAAAACTAGAGCCAAACACAATTGGCTAAAATTAATTAAAATCAAGTAGAAGCATCCTGCCCTTCCCCCACCCCCCAAATTTTGAAAAATGGGCAAAAATCCTTTCTGCGAAATTTTATTCATTTCCAACCCAGTTGTTTTTTTGACCAGATTGTGATCTTAACTAAGGAACGGGAAGAAAGTAACCTATATCAAGTACCTACAGCCACCCACAAACAAGTCTTTATAATACTTTTTGTTTTTGTATTTTAGTAGGTTTTAAAATCAGGAATGAATTAGAGTTACAGTAGGAGAGACAAAGTTCATTTTAGACGGATATTCTTATTTACTATAAGGATAATCAAGCACAATAGCACATGATTTTACAGAATCTTTAAATAGAATAAAGAAACGTGTGTGTGTGTGTGTGTGCGCACGTCTGTGTGTGTGTGTGTCTGTGTGTGTGCATCTGTGTGTATGTGTGTGTCTTTGTGTGTGTGCGTCTGTGTGTGCATCTGTGTGTGTGTCTGTGTGTGTCTCTGTGTGTGTCTGTGTGTGTGTGTCTGTGTGTGTGTGTCTGTGTGTGTGCATCTGTGTGTATACATGTGTGTGTGTGTGTCTGTGTGTGTCTCTGTGTGTGCATCTCTGTGTGTGTGTGTCTCTGTGCATCTCTATGTGTATACGTGTGTCTGTGTGTGTGTGTGTGTGCCTGTGTGTGTGTGCATGTGTGTGTGTGTGTTGGGGGTCGGGGGTAATAACTTACTGTTCATCTGTCTGAACATCTCCGGAAAGGGTTGCTGCATTGCTTGCTGGGCACTTCTGTAGAACAATAGAACAGTCACATTCTCATCATAAAGATTATGAGAACCAAGTGTCTGAGGATAGTGACATTTTTTATTCAGAAAATGGTGTTGTGTTTGTGGCACCGTGCTGGGGATACAGGGGTGGGGATGCTTCAGAGATGAATCAGAGACCACGTCATACGCCACCTCTCACAAGATATCTCCTGGAGATCCTCTAGGTCCCTACAGAGCTTTTTTATTCCTCTAGGTAGCACTTACCACATGATTCCACAATGATTTGTTCAGGGGTTTGTCCCATCCAGTGGATGGTGAACTTCCCTAAGGGAGTCCCTAGAAAATGCTTCTGTTTATTGAACGAATAAATGAATGAATGAGCTAGCTCGTAAAGGATGAAATGACTCTTGTACAAAAAATGGAGAAAAAGGAAGGGAAAGGCCAGGGGAAATCGTTTCATGGAGATGAAATAATGGCTCTGAGATCCTATGACGTGTTTGTTATCTCTGCCCTGTGCTTGGCTCTGTCACTGAGATAACCACCCTGCTTGTCCCATGCTCTCAGCAGGAAGGCTGTGTCTAAGATTTGGCGGGAACCTTCAATGCAAGTCCTGCACAGAGGCTGGAGTCATATTAAAGAGAGGATATCCTAAAAAGCTGAAAATGTAATGAGTAGGTAGTTGGGAAAGTTGAGTTGGTGACAGAGGAGCTGCCAGATTTTGATCTTCTGACCTAATATTAATAAGCCTTCATATCCCCACTTCTTCAAGCTTTGACCTTTTTTCTTAGAAACAAACACATTTCTTATTTCCTCCACAAAACAAGCCATGGAAGCAACCTAAATGCCCATCGACAGACGAATGGATAAAGAAGATGTGGCACATATATACTAATGGAATATTACTCAGCCATAAAAGGGAACGAAATTGGGTCATTTGTAGAGATGTGGACAAACCTAGACTGTCATACAGAGTGAAGTAAGTCAGAACGAGAAAAACAAATATCATATATTAACACATGTATGTGGAATCCAGAAAAATGGTACAGATGAACCGGTTTGCAGGTCAGAAAGAGAGACACAGATGTAGAGAACAAACGTATGGACACCAAGGGGGAAAAGTGGCAGGGGGTGGTGGTGGTGTGATGAATTGGGAGATTGGGATTGGCGTATATACACTAATATGTATAAAATGGATAACTAATAACGTGCTGTATTAAAAAAATTAAATTAAAAAAAAGCAAAAATTGTTTATCAAAGCAAAGTAGACCATTATATCAAAGACTCTGCTTGCAGAGTTTGCAGAGTTTGATACCTGTTCCTCCCTTTTGGCTTGGCACAAGGATCCGCCCCCATCCGAAGACTGTACTTCCCAGCTTTCCTTCCAGCTATGGAACTCGTCTTAGCTGAGCTCTGGCTGGTGGATATTAGAGGAAAGTGGTGAGTGCAACATACAGGAGACGTCCTTAAAGGAAAGGGACTGCGTGCTTTTCTTCCTGTTGGCAGAGTGTAGATGTGCAGCTTAACTCCATCAGCCTTTTGGGCCATGCAGTCGCCTTGGGAATGGAAGCCACCTGCAGTGGAGAAGGAAGATAGGAGAAGCCTGGGTTCCTGAGTGTGAAGGCCTTTTCCAGCCCTGGACTAACCAACCTCTATAGTTTTGGAAAGAGATCAACTAACTTAAGCTATAGTTATTTTGGGTGATTCTGTTACAGCAGAACCTGATTCTGATCAATACAGCAGCTGTGAGCTGAGGGGAATATTTTGCTGATTTACTTCAACCAGGCAGACCATGCGTCTGTCTCTGAGGACTTAGCACGTGTGTTTCCTGAGCCCAGAACTTCCCCTGGGAGCTCAGGTGATAGTGTGACGTGAACTGGAGGCCAGAGGGCCAGAGCCCTGAGGAGAAGTGTGTGGCTCAGATTATAGCAGGGCCTTTGGTCAGGGAGGAGCATAGCATAGGGGAGAGAGCGTGTGCCTGGGGTCAGAAAAACTTGAGTTAAAACACTGAGTCGATCAGGTACAATGTGTGTGATTTGACCTTCAGTTTCTGTGGTTGTAAGGATTAATCAGATATCATACTGAGAAAAGATCAATAACTGACACAAGATAGGCACTAAAAATGTAGCTATTATTATTAAAATACATGAAGTATTAACAGGACTTTACGTATTCAATGTCTGTTGTCTAAATGAACCCTCATAGGTAGAAATATAAGATTCATGCTGTCTAAATGAACCCTCATAGGTAGAAATATAAGAGCTATAAACAAAATCTCCTACTGTAAAAATTTCTTTTGGTACATGATATTTTTGCTCAATACTAAGTGTAAAGGGATGGCTTCTCCCTTATATGGTAACAAAACCCAATATCATTGAATAAGACTTTGAATAACTGCATTGGATCTGGATTTCTAATCTCAGAAAACAGAATCATAGAGGCTAATTTTAATAGAAACGAACTTGTTACAACAGTAGCTTCTGGAATTTCCAGGAAGACCAGAGAACTGAGAATGGAAGGTATCCAGCCAGGAGCAGCATAGCCTGGAGAAGCTCTAACCAGGTGATGGGTCTTGCAGAGACCCCACTGGAGCCCCTGCCCACTGCTTGGCACCTGTGAGCTGAGGAGGGACACTGGAACCTCAGCCACAGCTGCCGCAGAAGAACAGAGCCTCGGCAGATGGCAGCCACACTGGTCCATCTCCTTGTGTCACCACCGCCCGCATGGCCCCTTAGGCCCTTAGAGTCTATGTGATGCTTGATAGAGCCTAGATCACACGCAGCACACTAGGTGCAAAGGAGGGGAAATGTAGCCTTGAAGCTTTTTAGACCGTAGGACTGGAAGGTGTAGCCTGCGCTCCCCCAGAAGGCAGGGCCTAAGATGAGGGCTCGGATGTGGGAAGTTTGTTTTGGGAAGGGATCCTAGGGAATAGAAGTGGGGGATTTGGAAGAGCTTTAGGTCAGAGATGATGGCATACGTTTATTAAAGTGACAAGTTCAACGCTTCTCACCATCAGTAAAAATAAAGGCTCACGAGCTGTATACAGTTCAGTATGGAAATAATTTCGCCTGAGTCGTGAGGATTCACTGTAAAAGTCACACCTACCACACATTGCAGGTTGAACTACTGCAGTTAGGGGACAATTGCAGCAGTATAATGAGAGACTATAGGACCCGAGATAGGACAGCGACTGTGAGAAACAAGAGAATGGGGCACCTGGTATCTAACTGATGGGCCTTGATGGCTGATGGCTTATGGAGAAGGGGAGGACAGTTTGAGATTGGTAGCCTTGGTGCTTGGGAGATTTGTAATGTCTTCCACCGAGATCAAGGATACTGGAGAAGAGACAGATACGGGCTGGGAATGGAGAGGGTGATGGTTCATTTTGCATATACTCAGCTGGGGGTGTGGCAGTGTACGTGGTATGTGGGTCTGGAGCAGGAGAGAGGGCGTGGCTGGGGTTATGGATTTAAGAATCTTAAGTGTTTAGGGGAAGGTAAAGGAAAAGGAACTGGTGGAGGAGACGGAGAAGCTCTGCACACACCTGCCAGGCTGGATGTGTTTGTTATTTTCTCCTGTGCTCCTCGCAATAGGTCTTGGGCACACGACCTTCTTCCTCTCCTCCCGGGTGCTGGCATGGCCAGTTTTGACTCCCCTGAGGTTCTCTACCCTGGAGGGATGTGGTTCCCCCTGGCTCCTTCTAATTCCTCTTCAGATCCCTGAAGACAACCTACCAGCTCCTCTTATTTACTTGTCTGTTTATTTATTTATTGCGGTACACGGGCCTCTCACTGTTGTGGCCTCTCCTGTTGCAGAGCACAGGCTCCGGACGCGCAGGCTCAGCGGCCATGGCTCACGGGCCCAGCCGCTCCGCGGCATGTGGGATCTTCCCGGACCGGGGCACGAACCCGTGTCCCCTGCATCGGCAGGCGGACTCTCAACCACTGCGCCACCAGGGAAGCCCTTGTGTATTTATTTTTGAAATAAATTTTACTCCTAATCACCACCACTTAATATAACGGGAATAATAAAATTCACAAACCCATGAGATTTAGAGAATCTTAAAAAATTCCTATGGTTTTGATTCCCAGTCTGTGTTCCTGACTCTCTTGCTGGGACAGTAACTGGAATTCCCTTTGATCTCTGCCCTCTGCTTTCATTCCTGAAGATGAGAATATTAACCCTTCTCTCTCTTTCTGAGTCACTCTTCTCTGGGGAAGGACTCCATCATGACCTGCTTGCTGGCACAGGCTCAAGGATGCAATCTGCACAAAAGGATACGTCTCTTATTTCCACCTGGACAATTTCAGGTTCAGGACCCTCCAGACCCAGTGCCATCTGTATTCTCGTGGCTTCTGCTGGAATAGGACTCTCTGAGTGGTGTCGCCCAAGACAGAAATCAAGGGGCCTTCAAGAAAGAGGTAGTTGTCAGCGGTGTCAGGGGCTATGTGGAGGTTGATGAAGGTGAGGACCGTGAAGAGGCTGTTAAAACTGGCAGCCGTGGGCTTCCCTGGTGGTGCAGTGGTTGAGAGTCTGCCTGCCGATGCAGGGGACACGGGTTCTTGCCCTGGTCCGGGAGGATCCCACATGCCGTGGAGCGGCTGGGCCCGTGAGCCATGGCCACTGAGCCTGCGCGTCCGGAGCCTGTGCTCCGCAACGGGAGAGGCCATAGCAGTGAGAGGCCCGCGTACCGCAAAAAAACAAAAACAAAAAAAACTGGCAGCCGTGTGGTGACTGGTGATTTCCGTAGAGTGATGGGTATCGACGTCTCATCCAGCAAGTACATTTAGGCAAGCTCATACTTGTTAGAATAACCGAAACCATTGAAAAGTAGTCTGTGCTCAAGATCCTATTGATGGTAAACCTCTAGTAAGAAAATATCTCAATTTCCATGAGCAATGAAGCATTGTGTATGTGTGTATATGTGTGTGAGTGTGTGTGTGTGTGTAAGAGTAAGGACAGATCTAAACTAGGTCACCATTCTGTAATCACAAGGGGCAAAAAGGAATCCGTGGGATCTCAGAGGAAATATTGAGATAATGTCTAAAGCACAAAAGTGTGTGCACTGAAATGTTGATATTGCTCGTGCTGGCATATTTGGAAGCAAAGTGCTTTTCTTCCTTAGACAGTTCTGTTACATGTGATAAAGTCTCTCTTTACCATTGTAAGTTTCAGTTTTTATAAGGATAGCACCATTGTGCAAACTGCCTGCTGAAAGAATCACAATACATACCAATTTCACCTAAAGCTCCCTCCCAAATCTCTGACAAATGGGCATTGGCATTTTATGTACCTCACTGGGTGAACATTGTATGCTTTTTTTTTTTTTAATTCTGATTTGTTCAAATGTTATTAAAGTGTTCAAAAGGAAGAGCTAAAGTCCCTTTAATAAATAGTTTGAGAGCAGTTGGATATGTACTAGACAGGTTAAGGAGAAATTTTAAGCCATTCACTGGAGAATAATCTTAATATGAAAGGCAAGAAGATGTACTGGGAGATGAGGAAGCGCTGGATGCAGGGACAGAGAATTAGAATTCCCAGGGACACTCATATCATGTGCCTGCCCTAGTGTCTTCGGAAACTCTTTCTTTCTGTCTTTCCATTGATGGCGTTCTCTCCACTATTCCAGGTGAAATCATTCTAAACACTAACCTCCCTTCCTTCCTGCCTCCTGTCCTCCATTTAGACTCTTCCCTGTGGAGAAATAAGAAACCAAGAGGAAGCAAATGGCCAGGACTAGAAGCTTGGAGAAGGCCAGTAAAACCTGAAGAAATTAAACATGATGCCTTAAAGGAGAAGTTAGAGTAGGAAGTACATAGGGTAAAGCGAGAAGCATTAAGAGACAGTTATTACCTTCTCTCCATAAGTTGTAAATGACTGCGGGATTTCGCACTACTCTGAAGCCCTGATCCGCAGAGCAAGCTGAGCCCAACGGAAGAGGCAGAGAGTATGCATAGACCTGAGTATCTGATACCCAAAATATAAGTTCATAAATAGTCCTCCAAAGAAAAAGTTGTAAGATTAGTAATTGACTTTGATTTCTCTTTCCCCTCCCTCCTTCCTTCTCTCCCTCCCTCCCTCCTTTCCTTCCTTCCTTCCTTCCTTCCTTTCTTCCATCTTCCCTTCTTTTAGCAGGTATTTATTGCACACTTACTAGATGCCAGGCCTTCTTCTAGGCACTGAAAGCATCAAGATGTTATGTTTGAGGCCCCACAAGTACTCCACAGCCTGATAATACCAGCATAGAGAGAAGTACAGACTGCTATAGTGACTCAGGGGAGGGTCATCTAATTCAGAAATGAATTGGTGTAGGCCATGACTCAAAATGGGATCTGGGTTATGAGTAGTTGCAGGGGTGATGAAGAGTAGGTGATATGGTGATATTTAGGAGGTAGAAGTGGATAAGGGGGATAAGGGATAAGAAAGCGGCTGGGACAGAGAACCAGGGACAGGTTCCTGGCTTGTACCTCTGGGTAGGTGGTGAATACAATAGGAAGAATAGTTTTAGGAGAAAAAAATATTTAATTTAGTATTAGGCATATTGAGTTCAAGGTATAATAAGATGCTTTAGTGCCTGTTAAATATGTTATATTCTGGTTTGAATACAATCTAGTACAGGTGAATGTCAGGTCGAAATACAGGTCTCTGGACATATATTATAAAATTTATTAATTATGAAAAATAATAGTAATGTGGTGGTAGAATAAGTCTCTCTGTCCTGTTCCCCCTCTTTGTCCCTTCAATTCTCATCCCAGGTGCAGAGAGAATCTTACAGCATGAAAAAACATCAAACTGCTGTGAGAGGCAGTCATTATTAACTAGAGATAGGTTTGTGGTACCCCTTGGAAGACTCTGAAAATCCAGTCCTGCTCCTGTGGGGGGTTGTAGGGAGGTGCCCACTTAGGAGAGAGGCAGTAGCAATCCAGCCTGTGTGGTGTGATGCTAGCAGAGTGGAGCTGGGGCTCCAACAGAGGGGTAGAAAAGGGAAGAGGACTGGAGATGGGGCAAAGAAATATATCGTGTGTGTCCAAAGAAGAACATCCAAGGTGGACTGTGTACCACCTGGAAGGCAATCTGGAGAGAAAAGAGATGCTTTGCATCATCTTCTGGCCTCAGTGATCCATGAGTAGATGGCGTCATTTCTGGTATTGAGTTATGTCTTTTTAGCGAACCAGATGCTTTGGAGCTTAAGGCAAGATAATAATAATAGATATCATTAACTGAGCCATTTGTTTTTGTTTTTGTTTTCTTTTTGCGGTATGCGGGCCTCTCACTGTTGTGGCCTCTTCCGTTGCGGAGCACAGGTTCCGGACGTGCAGGCTCAGCGGCCATGGCTCACGGGCCCAGCCGCTCCGCGGCATGTGGGATCTTCCTGGGCCGGGGCACGAACCCGTGTCCTCTGCATTGGCAGGAGGACTCTCAATCACTGTGCCACCAGGGAAGCCCTAACCAAGCCATTTATTAGTGCATTGCATAATAACAATTATGCTAGTTGTTTTATATGCATTATAATATTTGATCCTCACAATAACTTTATGGCAAAGGTGTTGTTACTCCATTTCAAAGCTGAGGAAGCTGAGGCTTAGAGAGTAGCTTGGTGGAGGGAAAACGACCAGTGAGTGATGGAACTAGGAATTCAAACTCAGAGTCCACATCTTCAACCACTGTGCTCTACTGAAGGTCCTCAGGATAAATGTTGTCTGAGGAGGTCCAAGGAGAGGAGGTGGAGGGACAAGAACAGAAGTTTGAACAAAGGGGATTGGGAAATGGTGCTCCTTAAAAGGTGAGTGGGAAAAGAACCCCAGAGGAGACTGAGGAGGAAAAGAAAAGTCGTAGAAAGAAAAGAAGGAAAAGAAGGAGTAGAAAAGTCCATAGAAGGCCATAGAAGGAAAAGAAAAGTCAGAAAGGAGAGTTGTCATGGCAGCCAAGGGAATGGAATTTTGGTGAAGGAGGGAAAAGTTGGCATCCAATACTGCAGAGAGGTCAAGCAAGACAAACACAGACACATGTCCATTGAAGTTGACAATCTGCTGGCCATTGGCATTGGTGATCTTAGCCAAAGCCAGATTGAGGCAGGTTGAAGAGAGAATGGAAAGAGAGCAGGTAGAACCAGAAAGAGCTGATGACCCCATGTGGAGTTTGGGTCTGAAGGGGAGGAAGGAAAGAAGAGTGGAGCGAAGTGTCAGGTGAGAGTCTTTATTGTTTTTTAGGATGAAGATGAAGAGACTTGTGACTGTTTACATGCTGACTGAGTAAAGAAGAGGTTGATGGTACAGGATAGAGAGAGTGTGATGGGGGGGAGGAGAGAGAGGGTAAGAGGGAGGGGAGAGGGGAGAGAGGCTCTAGAGTACAGAGCACAAGTCCCAGAGCACAGAAGGATTAACTGGCTAAAGGCAGGATCCCTCCATCACTAAGACAGAAGAGCAGAGGTAAGGTTGCAGATGGCCAGGGAGGAATGTGAGGCTTCATATCTGGTGTTTTCTAGTTGCTCTATATAGAAGGAGGCAAGGCCATCTGTTGACAATGAGGGTATAGGTGGTGGGGTTAGAATGGATTGAAGACAAGGGGAAAGTTTGTTAGCTAAGGATGCAGATCATGGATTTTAGTAGCAGCTCGGATGTGGGACTCATCTCCTGTCATTAGAGAGTTAGGTTGTTCCAAATTTTCACTATCATACACAGAACAGAGAAGGAATGATTCACTAAAAATGCACTTGAATTTTTTTAAGGTTAAAAAAAAAGACCCTTCAATAATTCTCAAGAGAGAGATCCATGGAGGGTAGCTTCAAAGCTAGTAATATTTGAAAAAAATATTGGTAACTCGTGTCAATATTTTCCAATCAAATTTTTATGTCAACTAAATTCTTTCACATTGATTAATTTGCTTTTAGTCAAAGTACTTTTGGTTAAGTTGCTTTCTACCAAATAAACTTTTGGTTAAGTCACCTGCAGTTGGGTTTTATATATAGAACAGATGCAAAGTCTGGACAAAGTAAACAAGAAAGCTTATTGGCCGATCATATATCTCTCCCTTAGATTTCAAGCCATAGCATTTATCTTATGGTGTGAGATAGAAGACTTTTGATAGTTGGAAAACTTTAGGTAGCTCTTTAGGTAGCTGTTTCTTAGTTAGAAGCAGAAGTGCCAGTTTATCCATCTAGATAGCTCAGAGAGAGACACCAGCATCACACAGCTATTGACTGTTCAGTGGGTCTGATTTCTAGAAATCTCTCAGAATTCCCAAACTCAGTGTGAGAAATACTATTGTAAATGAGTTATCTACATTATAAAACTTGAACAGAAAATAATTCAGCCAGTAAATAAGTGGGAACAAAAACATATTCACAGATGATATTAAAATATAAAATTTTGATAAACACTGTGGACTTCTAAAAGAGCAGTTGTTTAAGTAGGAGTCTACATTTAAAAAAATTCTTAAAAAATTAAAAAAAAAAGAAAAGTGGCTAAGTTAGTCCAGTAACAAGCATATAAAATTTTCTGTTCTTTGAAAATTTGTTATTTGAGCTCAGTGAGCTTAGAATTGATTTCCTTTCACCCCTCCCACTCCAAAATGGCAGAAAAATCATAAGAAACAGAAACAAAATACAAATTCATAATCCATGAATAAAGGGGCAAAAAAGAGTTAAGTCCTAGTTCACACTGCAACCTAGGATGGCACATAAAGTTCAAAGTTAAGTCCAGGATCCTGCGGACAGTGGGCCTTGAGGATGTCTCTCTCCTCTCCCACCAAGAAGCAACACTCGGCTCCTGTTGTCAGCTTCCACCCCAGTTCAGATGGAGGGTCCCTCCCTTCAGTCAGCTGGTCCTTGATTTCCACTAAATCCAAACAAGTTAAAAAAAAAATCTTTCTCTCCTTGTCCTCTGCCTCTTATCCAGGTACTTGAATTGCCTGCGGATCTGTTTTTCTCTAAATTCAGAGTCATTTGTCCTTTGCTGGAGAGATCCAGAAGCCACCCTATTTACCTACTTACAACATTGCCCATGCAGGGAGGACATCCAAGATTACCCAAATACGCAGCATGCTGGGATGGGCTCTGCGGGAACCAAGGCTGCAGGTGTAGGGACTCCAGAATGATGGGAACCCGCAGAGGCTCCTTGGAATCCAGGGAGAGTTGGCTTTCTGTTCTTTCCACAGCCCTGGAGTCTTTCTGTTTCTCACATTCATATCCTTCAAAAAGCCTCCTTTAGCACTTGGAATGGAAGCAGGACATGCACTTTCCACCATTGCTTAAGATTTGTGTAAAGATTTTGTGATGGAAATTTCTTCTCCATGCCTATACGTTCTTTTATTTAAAGGACCTGTTCTAAACATTCAGAAATTGTTTTATTTCCAAATCAAAGAATGTGTGGCAACTATAGCCTTTATGCTCATATTTAATACCTGCAGAGTCCAGATACATTTCTTTAACAACAGTTTTTATTTAAACTTCTTATTACTCTGACTCGATTGGCTCCTACTTTGCTTCTTGGCAACTTCTGCCCCTAAGTCCTATCCAGAAACTTCCATTTGAAGGCCACACCTTTTTGGGGGGTAAATTTTCAATAATGTTGCATTTACTATAGTTCATTATTATAGACTTTCCCTCTAATATTTGCTGTTCTTTGAGTAACTGTGCCAGCAAAGTATGTTATGTACTGTTAATAAGAATGACACAAGATTAAATGTAGTGGACTCTACTGATCACAGGACTCTAATGATAGAGCTAACTCTTCCTCAACAAGTGGGCCTCAGCTCAACCTTGTACATCGTGACTGCAAGGAAGCATTTGAATTATGTATCCTCCCGGCAAGGGTGAAAAGTCAGAGTGAGATTGATATTGGATTGTCTACCTTAATGTTTTTCTCCATCGAGTGTGAATTGGCCATCAATCTCAAGTGATGATCTTTCTTGTAAAAAATTCTGCAAAGTAATTCGAGAGACTTCATGGTGGTTCTTTATTATTTAATCAATACTTGGCAAATAGTTATAGGACAAACCCAATATTCAACAAGTACCAAAAGTTATAATATGCCAGGAATTAAACTAGTCTTTGAGACAGAGACAAACAAGATAAGGTTCTTGCCCATGAGGAGGTAATAGTTTGTTGTAGAAGACAAATATGTTTCAAGTGCCATAGTAGTGCTAACTCTGAGGAGTCCCCCAGGCCTTCACAATGGGGATGGTATTTTAGTAGATTAGGCATCAAGAATGACTAGGACTTTTTTGGGCAATGTGGAAAATTGTGTTTGAATATTGGTAAGATCTGTTCATTTAATAATAAGCAACCTAGTAATGTTCCAAGTTAATTGCTTAAAATGTTAAGTGTTAAATTGGTAGAGCCAGATTACACGGTACATGGACACATTAGGTTATCTTTCCAGTCTGTAATAAATCCCTGCGCTCTGGTTACTGATCTGCCCTTTTCCCAACCACGTGGGTCCTGGTGGCAGCTATATTTTGCCCTGGAGCTCTGGATCCTGTTGATTAGACCAGAGCAGGCACGTGATCAAGCTGGGGAGATCGGAGAGTTTCCCTGGCTCTGGCCATATAGATTGGTTTAGGAATGGACATCAAAGCAGGATTCGGAGAGCGATTTCTAAAGTGGTTTGAATCCCTGGTTCCAGCTCATCCCTGGGGCCCAGCTGCATTCCTGGCATGGGATTCATTCCTGCTGTGTGTTCCCTTAGCCCCTTGTCGTAGAGTTGCTCCTTTTGGCCAAAGTCGTCTCCGTGGATTTCTGTTGCTCGCAACCAAAGGAGTCCTAATTCATGAGGAAATAGGCAGCTCTGCAGAACACTGAAAACATTTTCCATGATGTAATCTTCAGGGGTGGAGAGTTTCTAGGCACTTTCCGTGAGGAACGTGTGTTTTAGAAACTATTCTTGTTAGAATTTCCTGAGGATCTGAAGGTCTAGGCCTGTCTCCTGGTGTACTAGCTGTGCAGTCTTGGGGCAATTCCCCTTCTCTCACTGAACTGCTTTCTCACATATAAAGGGAAGAATTAAGCAAGATTCATGGTTTGCAAACTTTTCATCCATATTAGATAAACAGCCCAATATATAAAACAGGAATGAGTGGAACTGCTCTGGCCAGTGTGGAGGGAGGCCTCAGTCTACCTAGTTAGGGTTCAGGAGTGCAGCAGAAATGCAGTTTCTCTGAATGGATTGTAGTGTTTGAAGATTAAAGACAGGGAAGTCATCTGTATTGGGTGGAATATAAATATAGGAGCTAAGAATGTAAGCACACCTCCAAGATAATGACAGAAGGAGATTGGCCTAAAAATAAGTGTTTGGAGCTGAAATATCAGTGGGGAGGCTGAGATACTGCCCAGAGCAAGACTGTCTATTTTCCTTCATCCTGGGGTTCCATTTCTTTGATCCCGAGCACTTACTGTGCAACTCCTAATAAAGCAGAATCACATGCTCCACAGCATGGAAGCCAATTCTGTCTTGGGTACCAATTCCTTCACGCTTCAATACCCCAGTTCACCCCAAAGTTCCATGAGGGCATTCTGGTCATCAACAGCTTGTTTAAGGATCCAGGAATCTCTAGACATTCTGCCCCTTCCTTTCAGGAGAAGCAAGCAGCTGCTGTTGGTTCCTCCTCTTCCTACCGGTGCTCTAGGTCTGAGGGATGGCATGAGAAGGGAGAAGTAGTAATGCTGCCCAGAGAGTCACCAGCGTCTTTTTCCTGTGGTTGTGTCCCTCATGAACCTCATGTGAAAATGGAGCCGCTGGGCGGGTTGAAAAGTTATTCCAACCTAACTGTGGCAGAGATGGCCAACTGCCCACTATATTATGTTACTGGTAAGTGGATGTCCAGCCCAGGACTACATTTCCCAGCAGCCCTTGCTTCTTGACGTGGGCCGGTAACTCACCCTTACCAATGAGCTGGGAGTGAAAGTGATTTGTGTCACTTATGGATCATGTTTGTCACTAGCCTGTTTGCCCTCAGATCCACTTCCTTGCCCTTTCCCTACGCTGCTCATTCTGTACAGGACTGGTTCCTACAAACTACAGTTGTCCAGGCTTCCTTCCTTGGCTCTGGCTAGGTTTAGCCAGCCCGGGGAATGGCAGGAGACTGGAGGGAGGGAGAAAGGGAGAAGACAAGGTATTTCAGCCCTGATCTTTTTGCTTCAGGTGACATCCCTGTAGTCTCAGCTCTTAACTAACAGCCCCTCTTCCATGTCTTAGTTGCCCAGCAGCTTTCTCTGTCGTTCAGAGGGGTAAGTGGTGAGTGAGATGGATCCTCCAGTCCTAGGAGTGGAAGTGACTTCTTGCTGATGCTAATCTCTGGATTTTCTCATGTCCCCTGTCTGGCTTTTAAGCTCTTGTCATTGCCCATGTTAAAGGGTGTCTATTGGATTGCCTGGCCTGGGTCCTGTTTTTCTGGTTACCTGGCCTGGACTTTGTTCTCCTGAAAAGTCCCTGACTAATACACAGGCCACGGTGGTAAAGAAGCAGGTGTGCGCTCTCTCCTCTTCCTTCCCCTGTCTCCTGGCTGCAGCCCTAGGGGGATAATGGAACCACAAGATGGGAGGAGCCTGGGCTCCCGTGCAGGAGAGCCACCTGCAGGCCAGAACTCCCACATCAAATTGTTATGTGAGTGAAAAATAAAGTTCTATGTTGCCAAGCCATTGAAATGTTGAGGTTTATTTATTCTAGCAGGTAGCCTTATCTTAATATACTAACAAAAATGGGAATGGAGATCCCAAATGCCTTTCTTCTCAGCCTCCTACTTGTCCCCTTAGGTGGCCTCTGGGACATTGTTTAGGCAAGAGTTTGGAATTAATCAGAGTGGGTAGTGTCTCCTGTCCCTTCCAAGCTCTGTGATGCTGGGACCAGTTCACTTTAAGAAGGTCCTAAATAGGTGATGGAGAAATTATAAAAATTGGGATGACTAAACTGTAATACTTAAAAAAATTGTTTTTATTGAGGTATAGTTGATTTACAATGTTGTGTTAGCTTTAGGTGTATGGCAAAGTGAATCAGTTATACACATACATATATCCACTCTTTTTTAGATTCTTTTCTCATATAGGTCATTACAGAGTATTGAGTAGAGGTCCCTGTGCTATAAAATAGGTCCTTATTGGGGCTTCCCTGGTGGCGCAGTGGTTGAGAGTCCGCCTGCCGATGCAGGGGACACGGGTTCGTGCCCCGGTCCGGGAAGATCCCACATGCCGCGGAGCGGCTGGGCCCGTGAGCCATGGCCGCTGAGCCTGCGCGTCCGGAGCCTGTGCTCCGCAGCGGGAGAGGCCACAACAGTGAGAGGCCCGCGTACCGCAAAAAAACAAAAACAACAACAACAACAACAACAAAGGTCCTTATTAATTATCTATTTTATATGTAGCAGTGTGTAATACTTTTGACTTTAAAGCAGTTTTACTTCTGAAATCATTAATTAATTCACTCATGAACTTACTCGTCAATTTCTTGAGGCATTTACCCAGTGCCTGCTGTTTGTAAAAACCTCTGCTAGGTGATATTACCCATTCTAGCTTTTAGTAAGGCAGGCTCAGAGAAAGGGCTTCACAGTAACTGGGCTCTGGGTGAGAGAGAATTCAAATTAAAAAAATGTAAATAGAAACTACGGACCTCCCAGGTTCTGACCCTCTGAGACTTTTGATGCTACCTTGGTCAAGTTCATCATTCTGGGGCTTAGTAAAGTTCAAGAAACGGATAGATGTTTTTCTAGGTAGTGTCGTATGTGGTTTAGAGCAGCTAGCATCAGGTAACAGTTTCAGCTTTTTGGCTGGAAGTCTAGGGATTTGGCTGTGCCTTATTTTGGGGGGAGGGGCAAGGAAATATGGCTGCTGTGATGGACCAACTTAGCTGTGTTTTACTTCTGACCTCTTTCCTGGCCTACTTATGTAAACATATTGTCAACGATCATGTGCTAGAGAGAGAGGCTCGTTCAGGGCCTGACTCAGGAGACTTTCCTGGTGACCCGTGTGCTGGGGCATGTGTTTGGCATGGGCTCCTTGTTGCTCTGGGTCAGCGGACTATGCCTCAGGCAGGATCGTAGAGCATCATAGGGGACATCAGATCTGGCAGGGCCTTGAGAATGGTCTATAGATGATGTCCAGAGGTAGAGGGAGGCAGCTAAGAGCCTGTGAAGGGCTCTCTGGAACTCACTGAAGGGGAATGTGGGCCTCGTGGTGCTGTAATGTTTTGGGAAAGCTCAGTCAAATGTCAGTTGTCCAGAAACCTCAGGGCTGAGTTTTTCTGGATAATTTTTTCTTTGTGAATGGCTAAGGGTTTATCTTTTAAACCCCCAAACATTGTATTTAACCATGTGAAGTGAGAATTTCTCTAAAAGCTTTGGTATACCCAGCGCCCCTCTCACAGCCCCTCCCTTCCTCTTGGTTCCAACTTGATAGCCCTGGAAGGGCTCCACGGAACACAAAGAGATCCAGTAGAAGAGATTGTTTCTAAGCGTCAATTGTTCCTAAACCTCGAATGTTCTAAGTTATGATTATAATCCAAAATTATAAACATCTCTAGAAGGGTTACACTGTAAGCTCTTGCCAGCCCTTTCCATTATGAAAACAGGGGAAAAGAGAGGGGCTCCTTTCCAGAACCCCCTGGATGAAGCCTTGTAACAGGAGCCTTGGGGGCAACAGTGAGGATCCAAAGGAGAGCGAAGAAAAAAAACAAAAACAAAAAAAGCCCAAAGGAGAGCGAAGAAGTACTTCAAGATTTAGCATCCTCTCCTAACCCTTTCCTTGCCAGAAGGGATTGATGAAATCCACCAGACATACCCCACCTTTCTTATCTCTGCTTGGAAAATGATGTCTCTGTTTTTTGTTTTCTTTATAGCTTTCTTTACATGGACATATTCCATAGAATTCACCCATTTAAAGTGTATGATTCTGTAGCTTTTAGTATATTTACAGAGCTGAACAATCAACATTACAATTTTAGAAAGTTTTTGTTATCCTCAAAAGTAATCCTATACCCCTTAGCTACCATCCCCCAATCCTGCCACCCCCTTACCCATCCCCGCTGTTGGCAACCACTAATCTAATTTCTGTCTCTACAGATATATCTTTTCTGGACACTTCATATAAATGGAATCATACAACATGTGATCCTTTGTGACTGGCTTCTTTCACTTAATGTTTTGCACAATGTTTTCAAGTTTCATGCACGTTGTAGCATGTATGAAACCTTCATTCCTTTTAATGGCCAAATAATATACCAATATATAGAGATATCACATTTTATTTATTCATTCACCAGTGGACATTTGGGTTGTTTCTGCTTCTTGGCTATTGTGAATAATGCTGCTATAAGCATTCATATACAAATTTTCATGCAGACATCTATGTTTTCATTTCTCTTGGGTATGTACTCTACCTAGGAGTGGAATTGCTGGATCACATGGTAACTCTATGTTTAACTCTTGGTCCAGGGCTACTTATAAACTCCTATTTGTTGGAGATACTCCTTCATGCTTCAATACTCTTCGATTCCACTTTACTCTTAGAAACTTGGATTAAAAAGATATGTGTGTGCAGGGAACTGTATCTAGTATCCTGTAAAAAAAAACATAATGGAAGAGAATATGAAAAAGAATATGTATATATTTGTATAACTGAATCACTTTGCTATACAGCAGAAACTAACACAACATTGCAAATCAACTATACTTCAGAAAAAAATGTGTATGTATTGATTTTTATTGATGAACTTTTTATTCAATTCTATCAGTGTTCACATATTTGTTTTTGCTTGGGAAGGTAAAGTCCATCCTGTTTTTGTCTGTTGTTATCAAGCAGTCCTATTTATGCTTCTTTGCTTCCATTTTGTTCACTGCATGTTAACTTCTCTCTTTGTGACAATGGTTTGTTTTCATCATACGAATTACAGAACTAACAAGAGTGAAAACTCAATTACTGTTGTACGAAAGACTGGGGGCTGGAAGTGAGGTGAGCAAGGGGGCAGGGAGAGGCATGGGGGAAGGAGTCTAATTCCTGGAATGCAGGGGTTGCTCCAGGGCTCGGTGCCATCAGGCCCTCGGGCCCTGGGCTGCCCCCCTGTGCTCCCCGGGCCTCGGTGCCCTACGTGCTGCCTGGCACTTGCAAGAAACACCTGCGCACAACGGCTGCCAAGGGCCAAGGAGCTGTATGAGCATCCATATCCTGTTTGGGAATAGTTTCAAATGAAATCAATGACTCTTCCCTGCATTAGAACATTTTTTTTTTTTAAGGAGAAAGAAGGAGAGCAGCGAGGAGTCTTGTTCAGAGAAGCAGTCCGTGTGCAGCCATCACCCTGCCGGCGGCCCTCGGCCCTGCCTGCTGCCTCCCCGGGGCTGCTGCCTGCTGTGTGGGCCCCTTCGGCCTCCTTGCTCCTGGGTCGGCTTTCCCGGCTTTTCTTCATTCACTCAGCAAACATTTGTTGAGAGCCCTTGTGCACCTGCCCTGTGCTAGGCCCAGGGACACAGGCCTGGCTCCTGCCCTCATGGAATTGTAGCCCTTTATTCCCTCCATCTTTTGCTTCCTCCTTTTCCATCTCACTTGCTATATGTTTCTTCCTTCTTTCTCCTTACACTTCTCTATTTTTACATGGTAAAGGGACACTTGTTAAAAAAAAAAAAAAAGGCCTTTCCATGTCCATGTTTCATTTTCTGGACCCACACGGAGAGAATTGAGAGTTGGGAGGATTTGGCACAGCCCAAGGGCCCAACCTACATCCCCAGTGGCCTCGCCTCTTCCTTGGAGAGGATAAGGGGAGACTCAGGCTAAGTCTATGCACAGAAAGGAGGGGCGGTGGGAGCCGTGCACTTCATCCCCGTCTATGCTCCTGTCCTGGCTCTGCGGGAGGGGGTGGGGCTGCCCAGAGAAGTAGATAGGCTCCAGGGAGGGATTGTGTGTGTGTGTGTGTGTGTATGTGTGTGCGCGCATGTGTGCGTAGGGAGGTGGCACAGAGAGGCACTGACTGGGCGTTAGAAACCCCCCAAGCCCAGTTGAGCCACTTGACTCGCATCTGGGTGCAGCTCCCAAGTTTGCTCTTGATAGCGCTTCCGGCCCCCTTGGAATACTTTGTCTGAACTCCATCTGGGTGCTTTGGGTCTTGCTTCTGACCTGCTGATCCAAGGATGGGCCCTCCTCACAAACAGTTGTGAGCAATAGGCTTTGCCTCTGCCTGCGACTCATTACTTTTCCTTGGAGAGAAGGCACAGCTGTAATCCTGTCTCTTCTAGGTGAAATGCTGCAGCTGAGTGGCCCAGGGGCCTGGATCAGAGTGTGGAGGGGGATTTTTTTTTAAATTTATTTTTAATTTATTAATTTTTATTTTTTTGGTTGCATTGGTCTTTGTTGTTGCGCACGGACTTTCTCTAGTTGCGTTGAGCGGGGGCTACTCTTTGTTGTGGTGTGTGGGCTTCTCATTTTTGTGGCTTCTCTTGTTGCAGAGCATGGGCTCTAGGCACACAGGCTTCAGTAGTTGTGGCATGTGAGCTCAGTAGTTGTGGCACACGGGCTTAGTTGCTCCGTGGCATGCGGGATCTTCCCGGACCAGGGCTTGAACCTGTGTCCCCTGCATTGGCAGGCGGATTCTTAACCACTGCGCCACCAGGGAAGTCCCTGGAGGGGGATTTTAAGTAGCACTCTTCAAACTCTTGGCAGTGAAAGACCTGTTTGTTTGTTTGTTTTTATTTCCAATCATTTGTGAACTAATTTTTTGGGTAAAATACAATAAATATAAAATACTAGAAAAATGAATGGAAAAAAACAAAGATAATCAAAATACAAGCTCTGTTTTTTAAAAGTGAGGTTCGATAGACATCAGATTGCTGTGGAAAATTGTCACGAAAGCTCTCAGTGTTTCTCAGTTTCTGTACTTTTCTTGTTGCAGACCCGTAACAGATGCTGGGCTGGCAGCAGTCTGCAGACCACACTCTGGCCCCCACTGCCCCCCTCTCCCCGTCCTCCTGCCCACGGGGGTGGCCAGCTTCCGCCCGGGCCTGTATGACAGGAGCGTGGCCGGGCTGAGTGTGGCTCTGGAGTAGGCAACAGAAGTCCCAGTCTGAGTTGGATCAGTGTTCTCCCTAAGATTCAGGGTTTCTTAGAAGCAATTTTAGTAATAAGGAGCTGAATCCACTCAAGTTGGTTTTAGGTACAGAGCTCATGGAACCTGCAGAAAGGCCACAGTGGCAGGCCCAGGAAGGGGGGAAGCCAGGGCCGTTCCCAGGACCTCAGCAGCCTAAGTTCCTGGACCTTCGCTGAGGGACCCACCGTTAACATGGCTCAGCTCCCCGGCCCCCCCTCTGTCTCTGTGCCTCTTGGCATAAATTATCAAGAGAAAGAGATTTTGTGGATTGAGTAGGGCAAATGGTCCACCTCAGTCCAATTAGTGGGGGCCAAAAGATGGGCTCTCATAGCCTGGTCTCCACTCAGTAAGGCTTGTGGAAACCAACTCCCAGAGAAAGAAGTTAATGGTAGGACTGGGACCGAGGGTGGGGCTCTGGTGTGAGCTGCTGCTCGTGGAAGGTCCTGAATGATGTGCCAGTTCTCAAGCACGAGAGAGGTTTTAATCGTTAAATTGCAGGGAGAAATCCCTGGTCTTGCCCTGTGCAATCAGCTCATCCCACTGGGCCTCTTAGTGCGCTGAAGTGTTGCTTCCCTGCTCCTGGTCTCTCTACTCACTTAGCAAACAGGGATCTCCATGGAAGGCACTGACCTGTGATTTATGTGTCATAGAAGGGCTGGGGTGTCTGATGCCTGCACTTACCTGCTTGAGAAGAAACATTAAATGAGAGCTAATGGACCCTCGGCTTCTAATGCGGCTGCTGCTTGCTTAATGCGCGGCGCACAAAGGCTCCATTTCAATCCATCTCCCTGGTCAGGCCAAGCTGATTTTCATCCTGCAGACCTCAGGGAAGCTCAGCCACAGCCACGAGAAGCAGAACCCAAAGGCCCAGAAGCTGCAGTTTTCTCCTTTCCATATCTTCACCGCCGAAGATCTCTTGCCAGGAAGATGTTTTATATACAAACCTTCAGAGTTAAAATCCTAATGTGAGGCAAAAGTTTAAGCCGATGACACTATTTCAAATGACGGTTTAACAATCCGTAGTTCCAGATGGAAGTTCCAGACAGGAGGCCTCCTTGACTGAACAGTTTCTTGAGGCAGGGTTCATTTGAAGCCAGAATGACTACATATAGTCCTTTAAGTAGCCAGCTGGTGGTGAGTACCCGGAATTGGTTAGCTCTGGGTCTTTACTAGCATCAGACTCTAGGTGGCACTACAATGCAACGTTAGTGCACCGCCATGCCTGTTAGTCTGGAAACGGGGAAGATTTAGTGCTCAGAAAAGTTAGACATGTTAAGGAAAGGAGTACAGAAACCACCACTTAGAAGTTCCTCTAGAAGCCTTGGGACCACAGACCATCCTCTTCTGGAACTAACTGGCTAAATGGCAAGGATGGTGTAGAAAGGGATATGTACCTACTGGTGGTTTGCAGTCTTGATACAAGTAAGAATTACAACCATCTTGTGTGCCTGGAAAATAAGGAGGCCGAGGAAATGAAAAGCCCAAGAAAACAGAATAGGGTGAGAGAAGAGTGGATGTTTTGTTTTGTTTTGTTTTGGGCCGCGTCGGGTCTTACTTGTGGCACACGGGGTCTTCATTGAGGCGCGCGGGCTTCTTCATAGTTGTGGCACGCGGGCTCCAGAGGGTGTGGGCTCTGTAGTTTACGGCATGCGGGCTCTCTCCTTGAGGTGTGCGTGCTCAGTAGTTGTGGCACGTGGGCTTAGTTGCCTTGCGGCATGTGGGATCTTAGTTCCCTGACCAGAGATCGAACCCGCGTCCCCTGCATTGGAAGGTGGATTCCTTACTACTGGACCACCAGGGAAGTCCCAAGAATGGAATTTTATTTATTTATTTATTTTTCATGTTGAATTTTATTTATTTATTTTTATACAGCAGGTTCTTATTAGTTATCTATTTTATACATATTAGTGTATATATGTCATTCCCAGAATGGATTTTTAAATTATAATTATTATTTTATTCTGAGGGAGAATTTTGTTTGAAGTACATGAAGCTCCTCTGGATTTATACTTGCTCCCGGCCCCTGAATTGAATTGTTAGTATAGTTAATAGTTATAGGATAATAGTTGGAGAGTCTTAGTAAGTAACACTGATTAAGGTACTTATTTATGAGTGATCAAATGAATCAAGAAAGAGAAACTAAGTTAAACATTATAAAATGCCTTTTCTCATGGACCACATGCTCTAACACTTGGGCTTATGTTGGGCTTATGATATAAGGCATAATTTAGCCCACCAGATTTTGATGGTTTGGGAGGTATGCATAAGGTTATTATCTGAACCTTATTCGTCCCTTGTTTGCAAGGATTTGTTCAATGTATTTCTGTTTCTAATCGTGCTCTAAATCAATGGTTCTTAAAGTGTAGCTCTTGGACCAAGAGCACCAGTATCACCTGGGAACTTATTAGACATGCAGATTCTTGAGACCTACCCCAGGCTTCCTGAGTCACAAACTCGGATGGAGCCCAGCAATCTATGTTTTAACCGGTCCCCTCCCTGTGATTGTGATGTGTGCTTAAGTTTGAACACAACTGCTCCAAAGAGTCCCTCAGACGGGTGTGGGGAAAAGTGGGAATAGGTAGGTTATCCAATCAGCATCTGTGCCCGCCCTGTCTTTTAGCAGTGTGATGAGTGCTGGGGTTACAATGAGGAAAACGTGTTTCTTCTTTCAAGCTCTTTATAGTTTAGTGGGGAAACATGCTTGCCTACAACTATACGTGTAATAACTGCAAAAATATAGTAATTCTGCCTAGGAAAGAGGGAGGGGAAGTATTTAAAGGGTAGTGGACAACACTTGAGCACAGTGATTTGAAAGATGAGATTTAATGAGGCAGAGAAGGGCTTGTAGCTTTTAACATCGCCTTTACTATTGCTGAAGAAGAGCTTTGTCCGCCTCAAAAGATGGAGGAGCCAAGCATGTTAAGAGAGACTATTTGAGTCTTCCTTTCCCTGCCGTTTATTTGGTTAATGGCATGGGCTTCGCAAGTCATTTATTAAGAGCGAAAATATGCCTGGCTTTGGGCCTTCACTCAATGCCAGAAGTCAATAAAATTCTGAGGGAAGCAGTGACTCAAGAATATTATATCCAGCCAAGGTGTTGGTAAAATGTAAAGACTACAGGTAAAGATGATCACACATCAACAAACTCAAGAAATACACAAGGCATGAAAACTTCTTGGGAAAGAAATTACTCAGTGTTAAGATTCATCCATGTCAAGGGTAAATCAAAATAAAGGACTCGGGGTGGAGTAGTCACAATTAAAGACCAGTGGTAATCCTTACCAGGGGATGTGGGTGGAGGTGTGAGAGTACTAATTTCCTCATTTCAGCAGAACGTTGATTTTTCAAAACGACTCTAAACACTTTATGCTATTTTATAATCTTTTTTGTTTTTTTTCTAGTGGGCTCTTTTAAGAAATATTACCATTTGTGGCAAAGAACATTTATCTGAAGTTTATTTTCTTCACTTTCTAATCTTTTTTCATCTGAGTTCAAGTAAAATTAAGTTTAAAAGCTTTATAAAAATTAAAGCTAGTTAATTTTTTTTTTGTGGTACGCGGGCCTCTCACTGCCGTGGCCTCTCCCGTTGCACAGGCTCCGGACGCGCAGGGTCAGCGGCCATGGCTCACGGGCCCAGCCGCTCCGCGGCATGTGGGACCTTCCCGGACCGGGGCACGAACCCGCGTCCCCTGCGTCGGCAGGCGGACTCTCAACCACTGCGCCACCAGGGAAGCCCCTTAAAGCTAGTTAATATTTTAATTAGCTCATTTTTCCATCCATCCATTCATCCATCCATTTTTTTTCCATCCATCCTTGGTTAATCCCTTCACTCTCATAGTTTTAAGTATCACCTATTTGCTCATGATGTTCAAATATTTACCTTCAGCCCTGATGACTTCTGATTTTCAGAACTATATGTCCAGTAGCCCACTGGACAGCTCCACTTGGATGTCCAGTGGGCACTGAAAGCTCCACATGTTCAAAACCAAACTAATTTCCTTCATCTTCCAAAGGCAAATTTGCCACATCCCTTCTATATTTCTGCATTTCCTATCTCAGTTCATGATAGCACCATTAACTTGGTCATCCAAACCAGAAACTTGGAGTTATCCTAGATTGCTTATCTCTCCTTCATCCTTCCCAACTAACCAGTTGATAACATCACTAGCTAAATGTTCAGTTTTCTCTCTCCTCTTCATTCTAGCTACCATTAATCTAGGACATATCCTCACCTGGGACTTTGACAGTAGCGTTTTTTTTTTCTTTATAAATTTATTTATTTTTGGCTGCATTGGGTTTTCATTGCTGCACGTGGGCTTTCTCCAGTTGTGGTGAGTGGGGGCTACTCTTCGTTGCACAGGCTTCTCATTGCAGTGGCTTCTCTTGTTGCGGAGCACAGGCTCTAGGTGCACGGGCTTCGGTAGTTGTGGCTCGCGGGCTCTAGAGTGCAGGCTCAGTAGTTGTGGCGTACGGGCTTAGTCGCTCCGCGGCATGTGCGATCTTCCTGGACCAGGGCTCGAACCCGTGTCCCCTGCATTGGCAGGCGGATTCTCAACCACTGCGCCACCAGGGAAGCCTGACAGTAGCTTTTTAACTGGTCTCTGGGCTTCCTTGGTTTTCTCCATTTACCTCCCTTGTTTATATTCCTGCCAGAATGATCTTTCTAAATGCAAGTTGATCTTGTTCCTCTCCAGCTAACACCCTTCAGTGTTTCTCCATTTCCCTGGGCATGAATCTCAGGCTACTGAACATATAACCATCTTCAATTTCTGGACTAATTCTTTTATCCCCAACCTGCTGTGATATAGGTAACTTCTGGTCCTTCTGGCTGGAATTCTTTTGTGTGTGTGTCCTTTATAGCCTAGATGATGCCTGCTTATTCATTGAAACACAGCTCAAGGGTCATTTCAGGAAGTTTTCCTAGACCTGAGACTAAGTAAGTCTATCTCATCTGTGCTCCATGGTCCATTCACATACCACTACTGTAGCACTTAGCGTTCAAGAGATGTTTATATATTGGTGTCTACCATTATCATTTCTGGTTCCTCCATGTTAGGAACTGTATGTGTGTGCACACGTGCACACACGTGCGAGCTTCATCATAGTGCCTGTTATACACCATGGCACATAGTAGGCACACAAATTCTACTGAAGTGAACTAAACAATCTTGGTACATCTTTCTGTCAACTACCAGATACACTCCCTCTCTCCCTTGGGTACAATTGGATAAACACTGCCAAATGCAATAGTGCCGTATTTTTCTGAACTCAGGGCAGACCGCCTTCCTTCTGTGGATACATTCTTTCTTCAGATATGTTAATACTATTGATTAAGTTATAGCTTTCTTGTAGAGCAGTCATATTCCAGTCATGTCTCTCTAGATGCATCCTGGGCTCCTTAATTGGGTTCTTCATTCCTTCATTTATTAGTTCGCTTATTCTGTTCATGCAAGGCTGTGTGTTTAAGGGGTATATACTAGGTTTTCAGTAACATGGTACCCTTTGTATTACCTTCATGAAGTAGGGCCATCATTGTGCAGCACAAGGTGGGAGGCCAGGGGATGCTTCATTGGGTGAGGTGTGTATGTAAGGTGGGAGCCGATGGCAGGGGTGGGCAGGAGTCCTATATGCCAAGTCCAACCTCAGGCAAGTCCTTCAGGTTCTTGAGAACCGTCTAGTATAAGGTTAAGAGCTCTGGTTTTGGAGGGAGGCAGCCCGGTTTCCAATCTCAAGGTAACAGCTTAGTGGACAAATTCCTTGCTATAAGTCTCTGTAACTGTTAAATGGGGATAATAGTAGGACTAACCTTATAGGGTTGTTTTGATAATTAAAAGAGATAATTTGAAAAGTGCAATGGAAGATGAGAGGCATGTGACAAATGCTAGTCTACCTCATCACCATTGTCATCATCACTGTCACCATCATCATATTTTAACGAGTGCTCTGAGTCTGGATTCAGCCTGACTGGTCTTTGGGTTCTCCTCACCCCTCTTCCCCTTGGCATGTTTTGGTCAATAGTAATGCGAGCCTGGGAAAGACCTTGTGGACATCCCATCTGCCAATTTCCTTTTTCTGCTTCCTCTGTTACGAAATGCTTTGGGTTTTTAGGGACTCTGTTTATACAGGGATTATTGAAGGTGCTGGCATAGCTTCAGTCTGTAATTCTAAGGAAAAAGCGTTTAGCAGTGCCTTTCTTTGTCTGTCGGGAACATTTCTGTAGATAAGCACCCTGCACAGTAAATAAACTGCATTGTTATTACATTGCCTAGCAATTTACCTGTAACAGACGGCTATGCCTGCTATAATGACATGATAGCTAATCCATAGCCTGCATGATTTTATCTTCTACTGGAAGAGCTGGCAAGTTTAAAGGGGACGCCCTCAAGGATCAGCTGGGGGAACCAGTTCTGGTTTTTGTGAGTGAGGTTTTTGCAGGGGGTACACCAAGAATCCAGGGCCTGAATTTTGAGCACGTGCTTAATTTCAGGATCAGTTACCTTAAGCTTCCTACAAGTAGCTTCTACCTAAAGCTTCTATTTGATTTAATTAAGGAAGTCTTTCAGTCCTCAAGTCTGTGGTTAATACAGAGGATAATGTTTTTTCTTACTGCATTAGAAGTTTTGGATATGTAGATATCCTATCAGCCAACTTGTTTTAAAAGTAAATAACAGTTGCCTTTGGCAATTGGTAAATAATGCTGCTTTCTTTATTATTATTATTTTTATTGAAGTATAGTCGATTTACAATGTTGTGTTATTTACTGGTGTACAGCAAAGTGGTTCAGTCATATATATATATATTTCCATATATATACACATACATATATATATTCTTTTTCGTATTCTTTTCCATTATGGTTTGTTACAGAATATTGAATATAGTTCCCTGTGCTATACAGTAAGACCTTGTTTATCTATTTTATGTATAATATTAACTGTATGCTTTTTGATAGAGCCCTCCAAGTGATGTTATTAGATCCGAAGGCAAGAACTATTTTATAGCACTATTAGTTAGACATTGCTTACTGAAACATCAAAACAATTTATATTGTCACCATAATTTTCTTTTTATTAAAAATTATTTATTTATTTCTGTTTATTTTTGGCTTCATTGGATCTCTGTTGCTGCGCGCAGGCTTTCTCTAGTTGTGGCAAGCGGGGGCTACTCTTCGTTGCGGTGCGCGGGCTTATCGCGGTGGCTTCTCTTGTTGCGCACGGGCTTCAGTAGTTGTGGCACGTGGACCCAGTAGTTGTGGCTCTCAGGCTGTTGAGCGCAGGCTCAGTAGTTGTGGTGCACGGGCTTAGTTGCTCTGCAGCATGTGGGAGCTTCCCGGACCAGGGCTCGAACCCGTGTCCCCTGCATTGGCAGGTGGATTTCCAACCACTGTGCCACCAGGGATGTCCACCATAATTTTCAATGTAAATGATAGAGCTGGACTTTTACTTGTACCTTGTTTCTTGTAGCTTGCCATTTGTTTTTCTGACTAGACTGAAAGCTTCTGGAAGGAGGGGGTTGGGTTTGGACTTCTCTGGAGGCTGTGCCCCCTACTGGAAAAAGCACAAACTTGGAGTGCAACCTGGGTTCCACTCCTGGCAGTAGCCAGTAACAGCCCATGACCCTGGGCAAGTTATTGGCCTTTCTGTACTCTTTTTGTTACTGTTGTCCCAAAGGTTTTTTAAAATATTACTTGAGCACTTTTTAGTAATTAATTTTGTAAATGGTCTCAGATACCTTTCATGGCGTAAATATTACCTGCAGTGCTATTATAAGGAACAAAAGTTGTTTCAAATTTAAGAAACTGATCACAGTGGTACCAATCACTTTTCCTTCATTCATCCCTCCCCGATCTTTCTCCTAGGAGAGAAGACTTGTCCTCCTAGTGATGAATTAGGTAGGGTGATTGCTGCCTGGTGGACTATTTATATCTCTCTAATCTGTCTATTTCTTTCCATCTCCAACACCACCAATTGCTAACATTTATTGAAGGCTTACAGTGGGCCGGGTGTTCTGCAGGCATGATCTCATTTAATCCCCACCAAAACCATTATTATTGCCATTTTACAGGTGGGGGATTTGAGGCTTAAAGCGGTGAAGCAAATTATCCAAGGTCAAATAGCTAATTAGCGTTAGACTCAGATCCAGTCTCCCACCTAGACTCATGTGGAGGCCCGTGGGAAGACTGATACCTGTTTTCCCAGTATCTTGCTTCCCTCAGGTCAACCCCTTCTCCACATGGAAACAATGTAAGCTTTTGCATAAGAAAACCCAAGACCCCCTTCCATCAACGCTCCCCTCCCCCACCATGCCGTACCATCTGGCTTCTACCCACCTCCTGTGTCTCCTCCGGTGCCATCCTGCCTCCTCCAGTACCATCCTTGCTCTCTGCATTTTGTGACCTTCTTCCAGTTCTGGGTTGTGCCATCTCTCCTCTGTCCTCTGAGTCTTTGTAGATGTGGTTCCCTCTGATGGGAGCGACCCCTTCCTGTCTTCGCCTGGGGCCTCGATCATGTTTCCTTATCTTTTCCATCTCGGTTTTCTCCTACGAAAGAAAGAGTGTTTCACACCTCCTACTGATGTAGGATGTTGCTTGTTTGTTGACTATTTATATCTTTCTTATATAAGAAATATATTGAAAATCTATATATAAGAAATATAAGAAAGTAGGTCTTAATAGACCCTACTTATTCTGCAACTTGAACATCTGTTTGTTCCTGACCTCACATTGGGTTAGGGTCCCCTGGTCTCTGCTCTCAGAGCAGCTGTGCCTTTTCTCAATGGCAGGTATCAGGATTTTTAGTTTCAGAAATTTTATTTGTGTAGTTATTTGGTTAATGTCTATCTATCCTGCCCTGCCTGGACATTTTATAAGGACAAGCCTTGTGTCCCCTTTATCTCATTTTGTATCCTCAGGGTCTAACACAATACTTAGCACATGGTATTTTCATTTACCATGTTGAATAAAAACTGAGCTTTAGAAGCTGGGAAATACTAATGATCAATCCTGGGGTTTCTTAGCCCTCTCCTGCTCCTGGAGGGGCAAGAAGTATGTATAAACAGCATGGCCCCTGGGTCTCTTCACAAGTGTGTGTGTGTGTGTGTGTGTGTGTGTGTGTGTGTGGTCTATGTGTACATCCCTGAATGTGTGTGTCCCATGTACACATACACAGAGACACACACATGCCTTCCCTCTCTCCATTACAGATGGCTGAACCAGGAAGGTGAAGAATATTTTTCACGGTGTTATTTTTATGATAATCTATTTCGATGGTTAATTTGGTTTAGGACACTGATTTATCACCAGTTTATAGATCTCTCTCTCTTTTTATTGTCCTATTTGAATTATAAGGATGGCATGTGTGAAATGGAACTCCTTGGCCTATTGTTCTGCTTCTCACGCAACCAGTGTAGTTCAGACAATAAAAAGATCTATAAAATTAATATATACACAGAGTAGAGAGAGGAAAGAGAGGGACAGAGACAGGGAAAATGGGTAATGCTTTGGAATTAGATACACATTTATCTCTCTCCGGTGAAGTTCAGAATCAGAATTTCATGTGGAAGAGGCATAAATGAGGTATGAAGGTGTTGTCCTCTGGTGTGGAAAGAGGTCTAGTAATTCCAGCTTACCTATGTGACACAGAAAACAGATTTTCCTCTTGTTTTTATCAGTTTTAAGGGCTTACAACTGCTGGGCTAACTTTAGAAATATGTGCTCCAAAAATATGACGTTAAAGAAAATAAATACCAGACCACTTGCATTGTGTAATTACTTAGTCAATTAGGTATGTCTCAGTTGTATCACCAACAGACATCTAAAGTGGACATTTGCTTGTGAATTTTCTCCAGCACCTGGTACACACCTGACACATAGTAGGTATTCAATAAATATTTGTAGACTAAAAGTATAACTGAATGAGTGCTGAGGAGGCGTGGCTGGTTAACTGGTACCCTGACCTACAATCCTGACTTCACCAGTCCTTCACCAGAGGAAGGATTGGGCGCCTTCCCCATCACCCCCTCTGACAGCTCTCTCACGTGATGTCCTTTTCTGGACCACTCTTCCACTTCTTTTGGCTTTTGGCGTCTCTCTTGGTTTTGTTCCTCTTCTTGCACTAGCTATTCACCTGTTCCTTTCAAAAACTGGGATGGGAACAATTCTAGTGGAACAGTTGATGCTGATAAGTGCCTTCTGAGTGGAAAACAAACAACAGTCCTCCTACCTTGTGAAGAAGTATTTTGACCAGGTGGCAGTTCCCAGATGCGATTTCACTTGAGGTTCTTGGACTGACTATTTATTGCTAGGCTTGAAATGATGGTTATTATTGTTACAAATATTATGATGCTGAAGAAGCCATCTTGCAAAGCACAGACAGCTGCATTGTTTACAAACATAATTAATGAGGTGATTTTTAATATCAACAGCTCAGAACCAGCCTTCCTGAAGACTCTTTAGAGCCTAGGCCACAGAGCCATTCGTAACTTCTACAGCACTTCTACGACGGGGCCGCCTCCAAGATTCATTTCCTTCGGCTTGGCCCTGGTTTATTTTATGAATGACAAAAATAGACCCCTACTTGTTGCTGGTGAGGAATGGTTTATGTCTAGCAAGCCCAGCTCCACCAGAAGATAAACACAGGCATACTTTTCTAAGAAGTAGAGGTGCATTTCTTAGTAGCTAACTTCTGTATTTATACAATAGTCATCCAACTGAGGTGACTGTCCTGGGGGACTGGGATGGAATGGCACATTCCTTTCTAAACATGGAAATGTTTTGTGTGATATAATGTTCCATAAATACCTGCAATATATCAATACTCAGAAAAATGGCTTATACTTCAAGTAGGCTTTTCACAGCCTAACCATTGAGGCCTTTCACATGACCTCAGATTTTTAGTCCATTTCATTATATTTGGGTGAGGGATTTGAATTAAAGACTTTTCTCTCCTCTAAACCTGGCGTGACACACAGCCTTTCAAACTGGACTCAAAGGCAAATCATTCTTCCTTCTTTTTTTTTTTTAACATCTTTATTGGAGTATAATTGCTTTACAATGGTCTGTTAGTTTCTGCTTTATAACAAAGTGAATCAGCTATATGTATACATATGTCCCCATATCCCATCCCTCTTGCGTCTCCCTCCCACCCTCCCTATCCCACCCATCTAGGTGGTCACAAAGCACTGAGCTGATCTCCCTGTGCTATGCGGCTGCTTCTCACTAGGTATTTTACATTTCGTAGTGTATATATGTCCATGCCACACTCTCACTTCGTCCCACCTTATCCTTCCCCCTCCCCGTGTCCTCAAGTCCATTCTCTATGTCTACATCTTTATTCCTGTCCTGCCCCTAGGTTCTTCAGAACCATTTTTTTTTTTAGATTCATATATATGTGTTAGCATACGATATTTGTTTTTCTCTTTCTGACTTACTTCTCTCTGTATGAAAGACTCTGGGTCCATTCACCTCACTACAAATAACTCAATTTTGTTTCTTTTTATGGCTGAGTAATATTCCATTGTATATATGTGCCACATCTTCTTTATCCATTCATCTGTCGATGGACACTTAGGTTGCTTCCCTGTCCTGGCTATTGTAAATAGTGCTGCAATGAACATTGTGGTACATGACTCTTTTTGAATTTTGGTTTTCTCAGGGTATATGCCCAGTAGTGGGATTGCTGGGTCGTATGGTAGTTCTATTTTTAGTTTTTTAAGGAACCTCCATACTGTTCTCCATAGTGGCTGTATCAATTTACATTCCCACCAGCAGTGCAAGAGGGTTCCCTTTTCTCCACACCCTCTCCAGCATTTATTGTTTGTAGATTTTTTGATGATGGCCATTCTGACTGGTGTGAGGTGATACCTCACTGTGGTTTTGATTTGCATTTCTCTAATGATTAGTGATGCTGAGCATCCTTTCCTGTGTTTGTTGGCAATCTGTATATCTTCTTTGGAGAAATGTCTATTTAAGACTTCTGCCCATTTTTGGATTGGGTTATTTTTTGATGTTGAGGTGCATGAGCTGCTTGTATATTTTGGAGATTAATCCTTTGTCAGTTGCTTTATTTGCAAATATTTTCTCCCATTCTGAGGGTTGTCTTTTGGTCTTGTTTATGGTTTCCTTTGCTGTGCAAAAGCTTTGAAGTTTCAGTAGGTCCCATTTTTTAAAATTTCCATTTCTCTAGGAGGTGGGTCAAAAAGGATCTTGCTGTGATTTATGTCATAGAGTGCTCTGCCTTTGTTTTCCTCTAAGAGTTTTATAGTGCCTGGCCTTACATCTAAGTCTTTAATCCATTTTGAGTTTATTTTTGTGTATAGTGTTAGGGAGTGTTCTAATTTCATTCTTTTACATGAGACTGTCCAGTTTTCCCAGCAACACTTATTGAAGAGGCTGCCTTTTCCCCATTGTATATTCTTGCCTCCTTTATCAAAGATAAGGTGACCATATGTGTGTGGGTTTACCTCTGGGCTTTCTATCCTGTTGCATTGATCAATATTTCTGTGTTTGTACCAGTACCATACTGTCTTGATTACTGTGGCTTTGTAGTATAGTCTGAAGCCTGGGAGCCTGATTCCTCCAGCTCCATTTTTCTTTCTCAAGATTGCTTTGGCTCTTCAGGGTCTTTTGTGTTTCCATACAAGTTGTGAAAATTTTTGTTCTAGTTCTGTGAAAAATGCCATTGGTTGTTTGATAGCGATTGCACTGAATCTGTAGACTGCTTTGGGTAGTATAGTCATTTTCAGAATGTTAATTCTTCTAATCCAAGAACATGGTCTGTCTCTCCATCTTTTTATATCATCTTTAATTTCTTTCATCAGTATCTTATAGTTTTCTGCATACAGGTCGTTTGTCTTCTTAGGTACGTTTATTCCTAGGTATTTTATTCTTTTTGTTGTAATGGTAAATGGGAGTGTTTCCTTAATTTCTCTTCGGATTTTTCATCATTAGTGTATAGGAAGGCAAGAGATTTCTGTGCATTAATTTTGTATCCTGCTACTTTGCCAAACTCATTGATTAGCTCTAGTAGTTTTCTGGTAGCATCTTTAGGATTCTCTATGTATAATGTCGTGTCATCTGCAAAGAGTGACAGTTTTACTTCTTCTTTTCCGATTTGGATTCCTTTTATTTCTTTTTCTTCTCTGATTGTTGTGGCTAAAACTTCCAAAACTGTATTGAATAATAGTGGTGAGAGCGGGCAACCTTGTCTTTTTCCTCATCTTAGTGGAAATGGTTTCAGTTTTTCACCAGTGAGAACGATGTTGGCTGTAGGCTTGTCATATATGGCCTTTATTATTTTGAGATAAGTTCCCTCTGTGCCTACTTTCTGGAGGGTCTTTATCATAAATAGGTGTTGCATTTTGTCAAAAGCTTTTTCTGCATCTATTGAGATTATCATATGGTTTTTATCCTTCAGTTTATTAATATGGTGTATCACATTGATTGATTTGTGTATATTGAAGAATCCTTGCATTCCTGCGATAAAACCCACTTGATCATGGTGTATGATCCTTTTAATGTGTGTTGGATTCTGTTTGCTAGTATTTTGTTAAGGATTTTTGCATCCATGTTCATCAGTGATGCCGGCCTGTAGTTTTCTTTTTCTGTCTTTGTCTGCTTTTGGTATCAGGGTGATGGTGGCCTCATAGAATGAGTTTAGGATTGTTCCTCCCTCTGCTATATTTTGGAAGAGTTTGAGAAGGATAGGTGTTAGCTCTTCTCTAAATGTTTGACAGAATTTGCCTGTGAAGCCATCTGGTCCTGGACTTTGGTTTGTTGGAAGATTTTTAATCACAGTTTCAATTTCACTGCTTGTGATTGGTCTGTTTATATGTTCTATTTCTTCCTGATTCAGTCTCAGACGGTTGTGCTTTTCTAAGAATTTGTCCATTTCTTCCAGGTTATCCATTTTATTGGCATATAGTTGCTCATAGTAATCTCTCATGATCCTTTGTATTTCTGCAGTGTCAGCTTTTACCTCCCTTTTTCATTTCTAATTCTGTTGATTTGAATCTTCTCCTTTGTTTTCTTGATGAGTCTGGCTAATGGTTTATCGTTTTTGTTTATCTTCTCAAATAACCAGTTTTATTGATCTTTGCCATTGTTTCCTTCATTTCTTTTTCATTTATTTCTGATCTGGTCTTTATGATTTCTTTCCTTCTGCTAACTTCAGTTTTTTTTTTTTTTGTTCTTCTTTCTCTAATTGCTTTAGGTGTAAGGTTAGGTTGTTTATTTGAGATTTTTCTTGTTTCTTCAGGTAGGATTGCATTGCTATAAACTTCCCTCCCAGAATTGCTTTTGCTGCATCCCATAGGTTTTGGGTCGTTGTGTTTTCATTGTCATTAGCTTCTAGGTATGTTTTGATTTCCTCAGTGATCTCTTGATTATTTAGTGGTGCATTGTGTAGCCTCCATATGTTGGTAATTTTTACAGATTTTTTCCTGTAATTGATATGTAGTCTCATAGCATTGTGGTTGTAAAAGATACCTGATATGATTTCAATTTTCTTAAGTTTACCAAGGCTTGATTTGTGACCCGAGATATGATATATACTGGAGAATGTTCCATAAGTACTTGAGAAGAAAGTGTATTCTGTTGTTTTTGGATGGAATGTCCCATAAATATCGATTAAGTCCATCTTGTTTAATGTATCATTTAAAGCTTGTGTTTCCTTATATATTTTCATTTTGGATGATCTGTCCATTGGGGTGTTAAAGTCCCCTACTATGATTGTGTTACTCTCGATTTCCCGTTTTATGGCTGTTAGTATTTGCCTTATGTATTGAGGTGCTCCTATGTTGGATGCATAAATATTTACAATTTACAATCTTCTTCTTGGATTGATCCCTTGATCATTACATAGTGTCCCTCTTTGTCTGTTGTAATAGTCTTTATTTTAATGTCTATTTTGTCTGATATGAGAATTGCTACTCCAGCTTTCTTTTGATTTCCATTTGCATGGAATATCTTTTTCCATCCCCTCACTTTCAGTCTGTATGTGTCCCTAGGTCTGAAGTGGGTCTCTTGTAGACAGCATATATATGGGTCTTGTTTTTGTATCCATTCAGCCAGTCTATGTCTTTTGGTTGGTGCATTTAATCCATTTACATTATCGATATGTAATTACCGCTATGTGTATTCCTATTTCCATTTTCTTAATTGTTTTGGGTTCATTTTTGTAGGTCTTTTCCTTCTCTTGTCTTTCCTGCCTAGAGAAGTTCCTTTAGCATTTGTTGTAAAGCTTAGGTTTGGTGGTGCTGAATTTTCTTAGCTTTTGCTTGTCTGTAAAGGTTTTAATTTCTCCATTGAATCTGAATGAGATCCTTGCTGGGTAGAGTAATATTGGTTGTAGGTTTTTCCCTTTCCTCATTTTAAATATGTCATGCCACTCCCTCTGGCTTGTAGAGTTTCTGCTGAAAGATCAGCTGTTAACCTTATGGTGATGCCCTTGTATGTTATTTGTTGCTTTTCCCTTGCTGCTTTTAATATTTTTTTCTTTGTATTTAATTTTTGATAGTTTTATTAATATGTGTGTTGGCATGTTTCTCCTTGGATTTATCCTGTATGGTACTCTCTGCACTCCCTGGACTTGATTGACTATTTTCTTGCCCATATTAAGGAAGTTTTCAACTATAATCCCTTCAAATATTTTCTCAGTCCCTTTCTTTTTCTCTTCTTCTTCTGGGACCCCTATAGTTTGAATGTTGGTGTCTTTAATGTTGTTGCAGAGGTCTCTGAGACTGTCCTCAATTCTGTTCATTCTTTTTTCTTTATTCTGCTCTGTGATAGTTATTTTCACTATTTTATCTTCCAGATCACTTATCTGTTCTTATCCCTCAGTTATTCTGCTACTGATTCCTTCTAGAGAATTTTAAATTTCGTTTATTGTGTTGTTCATCATTGTTTGTTTGCTCTTTAGTTCTTCTAGGTCCTTGTTAAACATTTCTTGTATTTTCTCCAATCTATTTCCAAGATTTTGGATCATCTTTACTATCATTACTCTGAATTCTTTTTCAGGTAGACTGCCTATTTCCTCTTCATTTGTTAGGTCTGGTGGGTTTTTACCTTGCTCCTTCATCTGCTGCATATTTCTCTGTCTTCTCATTTTGCTTCGCTTACTGTTGTTTGGGGTCTCCTTTTCACAGGCTGCAGGTTCATGTTCCCGTTGTTTTTGGTGTGTGCCCGCAGTGGGTAAGGTTGGTTCAGTGGGTTGTGTAGGTTTCCTGGTGGAGGGGACTGGTGCCTGTGTTCTGGTGGATGAGGCTGGATCTTGTCTTTCTGGTAGGCAGGACCATGTCCGGTGGCATGTTTAGGGGTGTCTGTGAACTTATTATGATTTTAGGCAGCCTCTCTGCTAATGGGTGGGGTTGTGTTTCTATTTTGCTAGTTGTTTGGCATGGGGTGTCCAGCACTGTAGCCTGCTGATTGTTGAGTGGAGCTGGTTCTTAGTGTTGAGACAGAGGTCTCTGGAAGGGTTTCCACTGATTGATATTACGTTGGGCCGGGAGGTCTCTGGTGGACCAGTGTCCTGAACTCGGCTCTCCTACTTCAGAGGCTGAGGCCTGACACCTGGCCAGAACACCAAGACCCTGTCAGCCACACATCTCAGCAGAAAAGGGAGAAAAAAAGGAAAGGAAAAACAAATAAAGTTATTAAAATAAAAAATATTATTACAATAAAAAAAATAAAACAAGTAATAAAGAAAAAAAGGAGAGAGCAACCAAAGCAATAAACATTCCACCAATGATAGCAAGCGCTAAAAACTATACTAAGATAAATATAAACATCAGAAACTAGTCAGTTGCATACAGCAGACCCCAAGTCTGCAGTTGCTCCCAAAGTCCACCTCCTCAATTTGGGATGATTCATTGTCTATTCAGGTATTCCACAGGTGCAGGGTACATCAAGTTGATTGTAGAGATTTAATCCGCTGCTCCTGAGGCTGCAAGGAGAAATTTCCCTTTATCTTCTTTTTTCGCACAGCTCCTGGGGTTCAGTTTTGGATTAGTCCCCACCTCTGCGTGTAGGTCGTCTGAGGCCATCTCTTCTTTTCCCAGACAGGACGGCGTTAAAGGAACAGCTGATTCGGGGGCTCTGGCTCACTCAGGTCGGGGGTGTGGGAGGGAGGGGTACGGAATGCAGGGCGAGCCTTTGGCGGCAGAGGCTGGCGTGACGTTGCAACAGCCTGAGGCGTGCCATGTGTTCTCCCGGGAAATTTTTCCCTGGATCACGGGACCCTGGCAGTGGTGGGCTGCACAGGCTCCCGGGAGGGGAGGTGTGGAGAGTGACCTGTGCTCACCCACAGGTTTCTTGGTGGCGGCAGCAGCAGCCTTAGAGTCTCATGCCCGTCTCTGGGGTCCACGCTGATAGCCGCAGCTCGCGCCTGTCTCTGGAGCTTGTTTAGGCGGTGCTCTGAATCTCCTTTCCTCGCGCACCCTGAAAAAATGGTCTCTTGCCTCTTAGGCGGTTCCAGACTTTTTCCTGGACTCCCTCCTGGCTAACTGTGGCTCACTAGCCCCTCTTTAGGCTGTGTTCACACAGCCAGCCCCAGTCCTCTCCCTGCGATCCGACCTCCGAAGCCTGAGCCTCAGCTCCCAGCCCCCGCCCGCCCCGACGGGTGAGCAGACAAGCCTCTAGGGCTGATGAGTGCTGGTTGGCACCGATCCTCCGTGCGGGAATCTCTCCGCTTTGCCCTCCGCACCCCTGTTGCTGCGGTTTCCTCCGTGGCTCCGAAGCTTCCCCCTCCGCTACCCGCAGTCTCCGCCCGCGAAGGGGCTTCTAGTGTGTGGAAACCTTTCCTCCTTCACAGCTCCCTCCCAGAGGTGCAGGTCCCGTCCCTATTCTTTTGTCTCTATTTTTTCTTTTGCCCTACCCCGGTACGTGGGGGAGTTTCTTGCCTTTTGGGAGGTCTAAGGTCTTCTGCCAGCGTTCAGTAGGTGTTCTGTAGGAATTGTTCCACGTGTAGATGTATTTTTGATGTATTTGTTGGGAAGAAGATGATCTCCACGTCTCACTCCTCCGCTGTCTTGAAGGTCCTCCTCCAAATCATTCTTCTTTTAAGTATTAGGTTGAACTCATCCTTTTGTCTTTATTTTTTCCCTTGCACTCCTGAGTTTGAATTTTGAGATTCTGTCAGTGATTGGTAGCTGGTATACACCAAGTTTGAAAGATAGGTTTATTCTTATGCGATGCCTACCATTGAGTAGCTTCCTGAGCAAGTAGGTGAATGCCTCTTCCACCTATATAATAAAATGAAAGTAATCACCCTTCAAGGTTCTGCTCTAGTCAAAAATCAAGAAATGACGTCACTATGGTTTCCAGGCCTGTTTCTTACATTTCAAAAGATAGACTTTTTAATAGTCTAAACTTCTTGCCTTTTGTCTTCTCCTCCAAAAACTCCAAGGGAATTATTGTTATTCTCCTCCTTCCTGATCCTGGAATTGCCTGGTTATGTTTGTTCACTAAGATAAGAAGAGATAAAAAGACTAAAAGTAATAAAAATGACCTGAGATCATGAAAGTCAACCATCTTATATTTTTCTTATAACTTTCAGGCAAATGCCTCTGAAACATAGTTTTATGATCCCAACTCCAGGTATCCTTGGTTATTACCTTAATCCATTGCTGGCTCTGGAGTGGTAGATGAGAACTTTGTGAATGCCCCTGGTTTCATGACTTTAAGTGTTGAATAAGGGTGTTCACTTACTACAACTCCACGTTTACTGAATGCCTGGGGATATATACCTCCTACCCTCAGGGAGCTTAACCATCTCTCAGAGGAGATAGATACAAATAATTAAGATCTGTCTGTAAAAGTACACTAATGTTCTTCTAAAGAGAAGTGTTTGTTTGATCTTTTTGGCTGCTGGGATTTTCATTCTGTTGATTACGGTAATGAGTAGAGAGGAGAAATGTAGGTGCCAGAGGGAGCCAAATTGATTTATATAAGAAAGGACATGAAGCTACCAGTGGGAAAGAAAATAATAAATCTAGAAGGTAGGAGGAGGGAGCAAGGGGTGGGGGTGAAGTTTGAAGGAATAGTAAGAGGAAATGTTTGGGGGACCAACTGCCATGATGACTGGGATTTTGGAGGGACAGATAGGTCCAATGAGAGTGCAACTGCTCGGTCACAGGATGTGTGTAAATGTTTAACTTTAGCTGGTACTGCCGTATAGTTCTCCAAAGTGATTACATGGTTGGCATCACCTGAGGTAGTACCAAGTGGTCTAGTTTCTCCACATCTTTGGAAACACCTAATGAGAACTTTGAGGAGGTTTTCTGGGCATCGTGTGGTACAGTTTCTTCCTTTGCTGCCCCTTATGAGGCTTCAGAAAAGACCCCTCATTTGGAGTCAGAGTTATGTTGGATTCCTCACATTTGCTGTCAAGGACAACAATCTCAGGTTCCCCTGGGTTTGAATCCTGGCTTCTCCAGGATTCTTACTAACTGTGTATTTTTAGGTGAGGGGTATATGTGTGTGTGTGTGTTTTGCCTTCTGAGCCTTTTATTCTTCATCTGCCGAGTGGGAACCATAGAATCATTACATAGGGTTTTTTATGAGGATTGATTGAAGTAGTGTACATGAAGCCCTTTGCACAGGGCCAGGCATACAATTAGTACTCAAGAAATGGTAGCCTGTGTTACTATTAACAGAAGTGAGAAAATTCCAAGGGGAATTGTTAAACATAGGAAGGATGCAGTTGGGAGACCTGAGCCAGCTCTCCATAACCATCTGGATTTTCTCCTTTCATAGCTAACCCTTAAACTTTGGACGTTTGATTAAAAGAGGCAATAATTTCCTATTACCAAAGCCATGTGCTTTTTTCCTGCATCCAGGTAGGCAATTGTGACTTTTCAGGCATTGCATTTTCAGGCTTAGCTTGTATGAAGACATGAGTGTGTTAAAGCCATCCTTGTCACATGATATCATCAACCACCATCACTGAGTAATTTTAGAAGCAAGATTTACAGTAATTAGAAATCTCTCCTCAAAGGAGATTGGTAACGTGCAAGGTAGAAGAAGAATGAGGAGAAAAAGTTAGAAGCGAAAAAAGAAGAAAAGAAACCTATTTAATTTTATGGTTGATGCAACTTGTTACATGTGTGTCCTGCCAGAATAAATCGGATCATCTGATTTTCAAATTGCTAGGTCTATTGTTTCAGAAATAGAGGATGTAAATAATTCCAGTGCAGTCTCCTGGATCTGGACCTCTCTCATCCAGAACTGTTATCAGCATTAGCATAATTTATGGTGCTATCTAATAATGAAATCACTGAACACTGATTGTACAGCTTCTTAAAGCTATAATTATTGCTCATTAAGAATGGATTTCATATTGTTTGCTCCTGGCACATAACAAGTTATTGAAAGGGAAAAGTTGTCAGTAGGAGTTAGAAACCAGGGAAGACACTTTTTTTGGTTCCCGAATATTCTCCCTGACGAATCTGTCTGAGATTTTGTTTTTTGTAATAACAAAGACCAACTGGCTGCCCTAGATGCCATTTCGGATTTCTTCTTTTTTTTTCTTATTTCTTCTTTAAGTGGAATAATTTTAGCTTCACATCGTTCTCTTTTTTCAGAGCATGAGGTGGTAAGCACTCAGTAAGTGTTTATAGACTGAATGAGAGTGTGAGAAAAGGAAGGAATGAAGACCAAAGCCACAACGGCAGCAAGTTACACTTGAGCTTTGTCCAGCAAACATTAACCCAAGAACTGCCCACTAAGCACACCCGAGAGCTGGCAGTGTTTCAGAGGTGTTGACCTTGGCCTATTCATCTCAGAACATCTTAGAGTGCATTTTTAAAAATCATAGAAGAAATGCTTGACTTTTTCACTGTAAAAGAGTCAAACAAACAAACAAACAAAAAGATTCAAACAATACTCAATACTGAGTAAAATGCGGGCACCTCTCTCCTCACTCTAGTTGATCCTCTTCCTGAGGTAAGGGCCATTAACAGTAGATGTCGCCTTTAAGCCCTTGTGTTCCTGGTGATGCTGAGAACTCATTGCCCAGGGTAACAGAGGGAAAAAAGTTTGCTTTTGTTGGCTAGCAAATCACTTCCAGATGGACCACGGTGCTGGGGAAGGTTTGGTCTTAACTCTGAAGATGGAGGTTTAGTTAGTGATTTCTATTAAATACAGTGGTTGGGGAGAATTATATACTTCAGCATGGGCAGGAATAGTAACAATTAACATTTTGCAAAACATAGGTGACTGGGGCTTCCCTGGTGGCGCAGTGGTTGAGAGTCCGCCTGCCGATGCAGGGGACACGGGTTCGTGCCCCGGTCCGGGAAGATCCCACATGCCGCGGAGCGGCTGGGCCCGTGAGCCACGGCCGCTGAGCCTGCGCGTCCGGAGCCTGTGCTCCGCAGCGGGAGAGGCCACAACAGTGAGAGGCCTGCGTACCGCAAAACAAACAAACAAACAACCAAAAACTATAGGTGACTGTCAGTATGTTCCTGCTTCTGGGAATGGGGAAAGAGGCTTATCCATGAAGACTTGAGTTCATTATGAACAGTGCCTTTAGTTTGTGATGTCATCAACTTCAATGGAATGTAGCTTGGCCTTGAGATTGGTATATTTTATTTGACCTTCATAGATTGAATGTGACTTCTATGTTTGTCAGTTAATCCAGCCTGATGATTTATTCAGGGCCAGGGCAGATTTTGTAGCCTGGCTTTTTCATACACAGTTCTAGCTTCCATAGTTTTTTTTTGGCATGGAACCTGAAAGAGCTAGAGAAATCAAATGAGTATTTCTTTAATAGATTCTTTTCCTTACTTGTTGGTAACTGTGCTTTCTTTTCCTTAACTATCCTCTTATCTAGGGCCTTCTAGTCCCTGAGAGTACAGGGAAAATGTCAGATATGCAGAAATAAAGAAAACCTTATTCTTTCACTGGAAAATTTCAAACTTTAGTAAAACTGTAGAAATGTTTAAATTGCCTTCCAATTTCTGAAAGAAATTGGTTTCCTTTGACGCTTAACGAGATAAACTGCAATTCGATTCAAGTCATTTTTCTGCCTCTCCTTGTTGACAGTCTGAGCTCCGTTTTTTTGGTTTCCTCTTGCTTTCTGACTGACTTCAAGATTACATCTAATCTTTTTATTCTATCTTGCACGAATGCAGCCTGCAATGTGTTGTGACAAAGAGCCAGACCTCCTATTAGCATATATTTATACCTTGCCGCACGCAAAGGGGTGCCCGGGGATTATTAAACCAAGCTGGAGCTCTGAAGGCACCTAAAAGGCATCAGATTCACCCCTCCCCCTAGAAAACCATCTAACCTGACTGTCTACCCACATGGGGACCTAATTGTTTGGAGAGAAGGATAAATGAGAGGAACCGTAGAGAGCAGTTGTGGATGAAGTTAGTATGATGGAGGAATGATCAGATAATCACAGGCATGGGAGGCATGAGAGATGATTATTGTCCTTGAAGGATCTGGAGATACCTTGGAGACGCCTTGGAGGAAATTTAAGGGCCATTCTGGGAATCAGTTGAGACATGATCAAGTTAGCCTGCTGAGGAAGGGACTGGACCATGGAGGGGTCTGGGCAGAGGTCTGGAAATAGCTAGGCTAGAGGTATTCATGATTCAGAATATGAATTCAGAAGGCCAGATGCCAGGAGATGAAGACAGAGACTAGGATTTCAAGACACCATCTCTTCTGAGGTGACTTGAAAAGAGGTGACAGGCAATATCTCTTCAGGTTCTATTTGTTTTTCCATAAATAGATATCAACAGAGCAAACTCTGAACAATATTTTGACACATGCCTACATATTCTTTGGTGTTCTAGTTTTCTTTCAGTGAGTAAAATGTGCGCACCTCATTTAGAGGTTAGAACTGCTAACCTCTCTCTGTCTGCTATCAAAACTGGTAATGATCTGACATTAGTCATTCACACGTGGGTTTGACCTAATTTCTCTTATGCTTACCATCCCACAGCACTTCTATTTTAAGCCTCTTTTTTCTAATTGTAGAAAGACAGGCTTTGTCTCCTCTGAAAGAAATTTTGAGCATTAGTAATAAGTGAAAGAGACCATTTTGGGGAAGGGAAGCCATTCTAGTTATTTCTATGCTAGGGGATTGGTCCAGGAGAGAAAGTATTTTTCTCTCTCAACTTCCCAGTTGTTCTTGTACCCCTAGGATGACAAGTGCCAGTGACTGTTCTTGGGAATTGCCGAGTTTTGAGAAGATTTTCGTTATGATGGACATCTCACAGTCTTGTACACATTTGTCTTTTCTAATTGTCTATGAGCACTATGGGGACAGAGACAGTGTCTTGTTCACCTGTGTTTTTCCATTGATAGCTGGTGTTCAATACACAGTTTTTGAGCTGCACATCACAGGCATCACAGTTAATCTCAACTTCGCACCTTTAAATATTTCAGCCTTTGGGATAGGAAGTTAGGTTCAGGGTGCTGTTGAGTATATGCCTGGAACATACTGGGGTGGGCTTAGCCTCATTTTTTCTGTTTCTCCAGCTTCTTGGAGCTGACCCTCTTCATTCTGGGCCTCAGAGCCTGGGGCAGCTGTCTCCCAGCCCATGCCTGCTTGGCACTAGGCAGACTCTTACTGCTGTCTGCCTTTCTCTGGCATCTATGACTTGGGCTGGCAAGTGTCCCTTATCTGGCCCTTTCCTTTCTCCTCTGTGATAAGATTCAGGACATAGGCTGGGCGTAGGCAACAGTCCAAGAAGGGCAGAGAAACTACTTTGGGTCTGGCCTAAGTAGGTCTGAATAACTTATGAAAAGGGAAGTCACACAGTGTTAGAAATCATTACTTTATTTCCCTTTGTATACATCTCCCCAGGAAACCACAGGGCTGGAGATGTGGCTGGGATAAAGCAGGATTTAGAAAAACTAAAAACTTGATTTGACTATATATAATGCATATTTATCAGGGACATATTTCCAGGCAGGAGAGAAATGATTAGGTAGATGACTAGATATGCCTGATTTCCTTTAAGTCTGTATTCGTGGAAATTAAAACTCAAAATGTATGTGAATAGTGACTTTTAAGTAAGAAGACAAATTTTATAAGTCATGTTTGAACATTAAACTCATTAGAAATTTGGGGAATGGTGTAGGGAGAGATCAGAAGATGAGAAGACACTTAAGTTTTTGCTCATGGAGAGGATATAAATATAGACATTGTTAGGAAAACTGAGTATAAGTATGGATCTTAATGATTTAGGGCAATTACCACAACAAAAACTATGGGATTATGACATTTAAACCAGCAATATAAAATGTTAACTATTTAAAGGAGACCAAGGGATAAGAAAAAACGAGTAAAAAGCATGGTAAATAGTACCAAAGAAGACAGCAAAGTGAGTGTCAGTGTAAAATAACCACAATATATATAAGTGAGTTAATGTGACCAATCAAAAGTCAGAAAGTCATATTTTTAAAAAACCAAAGATTTAGATGTGTGATATGTATAAGACTTAAAAGTCTTAAGAACAAAATTATACAGAAAAAAATAAAATAAAGGAATGGAAAAAGATACACCAGGCATATATGAAGCAAAGGAATCAGAGGTAGAACTTGGCATATTAGAGAAAGTGGAATTTAAGGTGAAAAACCTAAGTGACAGTAAGGGGCATTGTATTGATATATTAGTAAAAAGGATATAACAATCATGAATATATATGATACTAACAATTAGATCTCAAAATATAAAAGGCAACAATGTCAGCTGTTGACCTAAGAGAAGAAAAAGACAAATCAACAGATACGGTTGGAACTTAAAACAATCCTCTTGGAAACTGATAGAGCAAACAGATAAAATAAATAAGAAAAGATACATGACAATCATATATAATATATTCTTTTCAGGCCTGTGTGATTTAAATAAAAAAGGAAGTTAAATAAATTCCAAAGGCTCAACTTCCTAAGACTATATTCTTTGACCATGATGTGATAAAACTGAAAATTAATAACAAAAGGAAAGCTAACTACCTACCTACCTACCTAACTAACTAACCTGAGTGGTGGAAATGAAAAATTATACCTAAAATTTGCTCAAAGATTTTATGCGTAAAAACAAATTCAAGAACTTTTTTTTTTTTTTTCCTGTATTAAGCCTATGTCAATGTATCTTTTCATTCAGTCTCTGGTGAATTGGTTTTCTGATGTAGGTGGTGGAAGGTTCTATAATGAATTAAGTAATTACAATTGAAAAAATTCCTCTCTCTCATTTAGATATAACTTACATAGTTAGATAGAAAAATGTGGGAAAATATGAGAAAATAGAGAACATAAGGCATATCCTTAACTGAGGGTGATTTAACTTTGACATGATGATTGGAAATGTAGAACAAGTGGAGCTGCATCCTAATCTGGGAGTATTTTCTTAAAGAACCTTCCTGAGGACCACAGTATTCACACCAGCAGCCATGTGGAACGTCAAGGCGTCAAGAGGAAGATGGTAATTCATAGATATATGTAGCTCTTTCCAAAGAGCCTTTACGAGAACCCAAGAAATAGGGTAAGGCTAGAATTCCAGGTATTTTGCATTGTGAAAGGTCATTGATGTCATCTGTATTTGCCTCCAGGCTGATGTGGCCAGGGTAACCATGGGTTACTTACTGAATTGAAACTTTTTTACCTAGGAAATCTGGGCTAATGATAATTGTTGGCATAACAGGTATAGTGGGTTGGGTTTCCTGGAAAGCCAACTCTGAGATGGAGATTAGCGTGTGAGAGGTTTTTAGAGAGTGCTCTTGGGGTCAACGCTTGGAGAAGGGAAGGGGAGGGGAGGGAAGGAAGAGAAAGAAGCAGGATCAATCAGAGGCAGAAGCTAGGTTGCAATGAAGCCTCAGTAGAGCGGATACAATAAGGGAAGTTTTGAAGCTGGGATAACCCTTTTGAGTTGAGTTAGACTTTATATCTCACAACAACCAGTCATCCAACAAGACTGTGCTGAAAGAGTGCATCAGCTTGTGTGAGGCGGCTCCTTTCAGACAGGCAATTCCCATGGAGATAACAAGGGATAAGAAATCCTTCATTCCTGAAGGAGGATATGAATGCTAAATCACAGTGTCTTTCATCATAGTGGTGTAATTTTGTTTGAAGCTATTTTTTTGTTTGTTTAAAAAAGCAAAGGGTTGGAAGAAAATTCTGGGTCCAGTATGCTGTTGAGGGTGAAATCCTTCCCAGCCTAACACTTGCTCTTACTATGGGCATGCTTTAGGGGAAATGGCTCTATAAACATGAATTGATATAATACAGTATTTGTCTTTCTCTGTCTGATATATTTCACTTAGCATAATGCTCTCTAAGTCTATCCATGTTGCTGCAAATAGCTAGATTTCATTCTTTTTTATGGCTGAGTAGTATTCCATTGTATATATATACCCCATCTTCTTTATCCATTCATCTGGTGATGTACTGTTAGGTTGCTTCCATATCTTGGCAACTGTAAATAATGCTGCTATGAAGATTGGGGTGTATCTATTGTTTTGAATTAGTGTTTTTGTTTTTTTCAGGTATATACCCAGGAGTGGAATTGCTGGGTCATATGGTACTTCTATTTTTAGTGTTTTGAGAAACCTCCATACTATTTCCCACAGTGGCTGCACCAATTTACATTCCCACCAACAGTGCACGAAGTTTCCCTTTTCTCCACATCTTCACCAACTTTTGTTATTTGTGTTCTTTTTGGTGATAGCTATTCAAACATCGGGGCATTTTATACTTTAAACATTATCAAGGTGATCGAAGAGTAATTTTCAGCAGGAAAGTAGTAGTGTAGGACATGGGTTCTAGGGCTACACTGTCTGGGCTTCAATACCAGCTTCTCTTCTTGTTGGCTATGTGGTCTTGGGCATGGGGCTTAACCCCTCTGGTCCTTAGTTTCCTTGTCTATAAAGTTGGGTTGATAATAATACCTCATGGGTTTTTTGTTGAGAATTGAATGAAGTAACCTTGTAAAATCACTTTAGAACATGCAGTAGTCTCCCCTTATCCACAGGGGATACGTTCCAAGACCCTCCAGTGGATCCTTGAAACCACAGATAGTACCAAACCTTTTATATACTATGTTTTTTCCTATACATACAAACCTATGTTAAAGTTTAATTTATAAATTAGGCACAGTAAGAGATTAACAACAATAATGAATAATAAAATAGAAAAATTATAATAATATACCGTAATAAAAGTTATGTGAGTGTGGTCTCTCCCAAAATATTTTATCGTATTGTACTCTTCTCCTTGTGATGATGTGAAATGATAAAATGCCTACGTGATGAGGTGAAGTGAGATGAATGACGTAGGCATTGTGACATAGTGTTAGGCTACTGTTGACCTTCTGATGATATGTCAGAAGGAAGATCATCTGCTCTGGGTGGTCGTGGATCATGCAGCCATGATGATGTTGATGGTTGGGGATCCTGGGCAGGATGGAGCAGGCCAGTGTGAGATTTCACCATGTTGCACAGAATAGTGTGCAATTGAAAACTTATGAATTGTTTATTTCCGGCATTTTACATTTAATATTTTTTGTGCTGTGGTTGACCTTGGGTAACTGAAATTGCAGAAAGCAAAACCATGGATATGGGCGGGGAGTGTTGTAATAAGTACTTGAAAAATACTAGCTGTTATTTACTTTCCCTGTGGGGGCCACATTCTCTGTCCCCTGGGCTTTCCATCTTGACAGATAATTTTAGTATCACGCAGAAAGCAATGATACTTTTAGTATCACACAGAAAGCTCCTGAGAAAGCTCACTCAGGCATCAGAGTCAGAGCTTTCTTGGCTAATGCCTTCTTCGCCCATCATCGAAGCAAGGGTACAGAGGTGACCATATATTCTTACTTTCTGTATATGCATTTTCTAACACAAGTAATTTCCCTGTTAATAATCTTCATATACAATTTATCTCTCCATGTAAGGATTATTTCTACTTTTGATGGGATCATTTCAAAGTTCTGTAGATAAAAAGGTGGGATCATTTCCATGTATAGATTTCCCCCCCAAATATCTCCCTGCCTCATCTTGATTATCTTGGATGATGAATCTTTAATTTAAAAAAAGGCAGGAATTAGAGGTAAGGACCCCCATGCTAGACCAAATTTGTCCCTGATATTTTCCGCTTGATCATCCCTCACCTTTATTCCTGTCTCCCAGTCTCTCTTCTCTTTCTTCCTATTTCTCAACAAGGAGAAAAAAGAGCCAAGATGGAAAGCAGGCTGGGAAACTACAAAGGGTGGGATTCATTTTCTTCAACTCAGAAGCAGAGGAGAATGAAAGACTTTAAAAAATAGGCACGAGAGTTGCTGATCTTGACCTCATTTGGCCTGAAACCTTGAAGCCGAGAATATGTGCAAAAACATATTTCAGTTTTGAGTGATAACTTTATACTTGTTTTTTTTAAAAAAAATACAGCAGGTTTTTATTATCTATTTTATTTTATTTTTTTAATTAATTTATTTTATTTTTGGCTGTGTTGGGTCCTCGTTTCTGTGTGTGGGCTCTCTCTAGTTGGGGTGAGCGGGGTCCACTCTTCATCGCGGTGCGCGGGCCTCTCACTGTCGCGGCCTCTCTTGTTGCGGAGCACAAGCTCCAGACGCACAGGCTCGGTAGTTGTGGCTCACGGGCCTAGTTGCTCCACAGCATGTGGGATTTTCCCAGACCAGGGCTCGAACTCGTGTCCCCTGCATTGGCAGGCAGACTCTCAACCACTGCGCCACCAGGGAAGCCCCTAGTTATCTATTTTACACATAATCGTGTATATATGTCAATCCAAATCTCCCAATTCATCCCACCACTACCAACACCTCCCCCACCGCTTCCCCCCCTTGGTGCCTGTACGTTTGTTCTCTACATCTGTATCTCTATTTCTGCCTTGCATATCGGTTCATCTGTATCATTTTTCTAGATTCCACATATATGCGTTAATATATGATGTTTGTTTTTCTCTTTCTGACTCACTTCACTCTGTATGACAGTCTCTAGATCCATCCACGACTCTACAAATGACCCAATTTTATTCCTTTTTATGGCTGAGTAATATTCCATTGTATATATGTATCACATCTTCTTTATCCATTCGTCTGTCGATGGGCATTTACGTTGCTTCCATGACCTGGTTATTGTAAATAGTGCTTCAGTGAACATTGGGGTGCATGTGTTTTTTTGAATTATGGTTTTCTCTGGGTATATGCCCAGTAATGGGATTGCTGGGTCATATGGTAATTCTATTTTTAGTTTTTTAAGGAACCTCCATACTGTTCTCCATAGTGGCTATATCAATTTGCATTCCCACCAGCAGTGCAAGAGGGTTCCCTTTACTCCACACCCTCTCCCGCATTTGTTGTTTGTAGATTTTCTGATGATGCCCATTCTAACTGGTGTGAGGTGATACCTCATTGTAGTTTTGATTTCCATTTCTCAAATAATTAGTGATGTTGAGCATTTTTTCATGTGCCTCTTGGCCATCTGTATGTCTTCTTTGGAGAAATGTCTATTTAGGTCTTCTGCCCATTTTTGGATTGGGTTGTTTGTTTTTTTAATACTGAGCTGCATGAACTGTTTATATATTTTGGAGATTAATCCTTTGTCCATTGATTCATTTGCAAATGTTTCCTCCCATTCTGAGGGTTGTCTTTTCGTCTTGTTTATAGTTTCCTTTGCTGTGCAGAAGCTAAGTTTCATTAGGTCCCATTTGATTGTCTTTGTTTTTATTTCCATTGCTCTAGGAGGTGGGTCAAAAAGATCTTGCTGTGATTTATGTCGAAGAGTGTTCTTCCTATATTTTCCTCTAAGAGTTTTATAGTGTCTGGTCTTACATTCAGGTCTTTAATCCATTTTGAGTTTATTTTTGTGTATGGTGCTAGGGAGTGTTCTAATTTCATTCTTTTACATGAAGCTGTCCAGTTTTCCCAGCACCACGTATTGAAGAGACTGTCTTTTCTCCATTGTATATCTTTGCCTCCTTTGTCATAGATTAGTTGACCATAGGTGCGTGGCTTTATCTCTGGGCTTTCTATCCTGTTCCACTGATCTATATCTCTGTTTTTGTGGCAGCACCATATTATTTTGATTACTATAGCTTTGTAGTATAGTCTGAAGTCAGGGAGTCTGATTCCTCCAGCTCTGTTTTTTTCCTTCAAGATTACTTTGGCTATTCGGGGTCTTTTGTGTCTCCATACAAATTTTAAGATTTTTTGCTCTAGTTCTGTAAAACAAAATGCAATTGATAATTTGATAGGGATTGCATTGAATCTGTAGATTGCTTTCGGTAGTATAGTCATTTTCACAGTATCGATTCTTCCAATCCAGGAACATGTAATATCTCTCCATCTGTTTGTGTCATCTTTGATTTCTCTCATGAGTGTCCTATAGTTTTCTGAGTACAGGTCTTTTACCTCCTTAGGTAGGTTTATTCCTAGGTATTTTATTCTTTTTGTTGCAGTGATGAATGGGATTCTTTCCTTAATTTCTCTTTCTGATTTTTGTTGTTGGTGCATAGGAATGCCAGAGATTTCTGTGCATTAATTTTGTATCCTGCAACCTTACCAGATTCATTGCTTAGTTCTAGGAGTTTTCTGGTGGCATCTTTAGGATTTTCTATGTATAGTATCATGTCATCAGAAAACAGTGACAGACAGTTTTACTTCTTTTCCAATTTGTATTACTTTTATTTCTTTCTCTTCCCTGATTGCCGTGGCTAGGAATTCCAAAACTATGTTGAATAAGAGTGACCTGAGTGGACATTTTTGTCTTGGTCCTGATCTTAGTGGAAATGCTTTCAGTTTTTCACCATTGAGTATGATGCTTGCTGTGGTTTTGTCATATATGGCCTTTATTATGTTGAGGCAGGTTCCCTCTATGCCCACTTTCTGGAGAGTTTTTATCATAAATGAGTGTTGAATTTTGTCAAAAGCTTTTTCTCCATCTATTGAGATGACCATATGTTTTTTTTTTCTTTTTTAACATCTTTATTGGATTATAATTGCTTTATAATGGTGTGTTAGTTTCTGCTTTATAACAAAGTGAATCAACTATACATATACATATATACCCATATCTCCTCCCTCCTGTGTCTCCCTCCCATCCTCCCTATCCTACCCCTCTAGGTGGTCACAAAGCGCTGAGCTGATCTCCCTGTGCCATGTGGCTGCTTCCACTAGCTATCTATTTTACATTTAGTAGTGCATATATGTCCATGCCACTCTCTCATTTTGTCCCAGCTTATCCTTCCCCCTCCCCATGTCCTCAAGTCCATTCTCTACGTCTGCATCTAGGTTCTTCCTGTCCTGCCTCTAGGTTCTTCAGAACCTTTTTTTTAATTTTAGATTCCATGTATCTGTTTTAGCATACGGTTTTTGTTTTTCTCTTTCTGACTTACTTCACTCTGTATGACCAACTCTAGGTCCAGCCACCTCACTACAAATAGCTCAGTTTCGTTTCTTTTTATGGCTGAGTAATATTCCATTGTATGTATGTGCCACATCTTCTTTATCCATTCATCTGTCAATGAACACTTAGGTTGCTTCCATGTCCTGGCTATTGTAAATAGTGCTGCAATGAACGTTGTGATATATGACTCTTTTTGAATTATAGTTTTCTCAGGGTATATGCCCAGTAATGGGATTGCTGGGTCATATGGTAGTTCTATTTGTAGTTTTTTAAGGAACCTCCATACTCTTCTCCATAGTGGCTGTATCAATTTACATTCCCACCAACAGTGCAAGAGGGTTCCCTTTTCTCCACACCCTCTCCAACATTTATTATTTGTAGATGTTTTGATGATGGCCATTCTGACCGGTGTGAGGTGATACCTCATTGTAGTTTTGATTTGCATTTCTATAATAATTAGTGATGTTGAGCATCCTTTCATGTGTTTGTTGGCAACCTGTATATCTTCTTTGGAGAAATGTCTGTTTAGGCCTTCTGCACATTTTTGGATTGGGTTGTGTTTTTTTGATGTTGAGCTGCATGAGCTGCTTGTATATTTTAGAGATTAATCGTTTGTCAGTTGCTTCATTTGCAAATATTTTCTCCCATTCTGAGGGTTGTCCTTTCATCTTGTTTATGGTTTCCTTTGCTGTGTAAAAGCTTTTAAGTTTCATTAGGTCCCATTTGTTTATTTTTGTTTTTATTTCCATTTCTCTAGTAGATGGGTCAAAAAGGATCTTGCTGTGATTTATGTCATAGAGTGTTCTGCCTACGTTTTCCACTAAGAGTTTTATAGTGTCTGGCTTTACATTTGGGTCTTTAATCCATTTTGAGTTTATTTTTGTGTATGGTGTTAGGGAGTGCTCTAATTTCATTCTTTTACATGTAGCTGTTCAATTTTCCCAGCATCACTTATTGAAGAGGCTGTCTTTTCTCCATTTTATATTCTTGCCTCTTTTATCAAGGGTAAGGTGACCATATGTGCATGGGTTTATCTCTGTGCTTTCTATCCTGTTGCATTACACAATATATCTGTTTTTGTGCCAGTGCCATACTGTCTTGATTGCCGTGGCTTTGTAGTATAGTCTGAAGTCCGGGAGCCTGATTCCTCCAGCTCTGTTTTTCTTTCCCAAGATTGCTTTGGCTATTCAGGGTCTTTTGTGTTTCCATACAAATTGTGAAATTTTTTGTTCTAGTTCTGTGAAAAATTCCATTGGTAGCTTGATAGCGATTGCATTGAGTCTGTAGACTGCTTTGGGTACTATAGTCATTTTCACAATGTTGATTCTTCCAATCCAAGAACATGGTCTATCTCTCCATCTGTTTTTTATCATCTTTAATTTCTTTCATCAGTGTCTTACAGTTTTCTGCATACAGGTCTTTTGTCTCCTTAGGTAGGTTTATTCCTAGGTATTTTATTCTTTTTGTTGCAATGGTAAGTGGGAGTGCATTTCCTTAATTTTTCTTTCAGATTTTTCATCATTAGTGTATAGGAATGCAAGAGATTTCTGTGCATTAATTTGTATGCTGCTACTTTACCAGATTCATTGATTAGTAGTTTTCTGGTAGCATCTTTAGGATTCCCTATGTATAGTATAATGTCATCTGCAAACAGTGAAAGTTTTAATTCTTCTTTTCCAATTTGGATCCCTTTTATTGCTTTTTCTTCTATGACTGCTGTGGCTAAAACTTCCAAAACTATGTTGAATAATAGTGGTGAGGGTGGGCAACCTTGTCTTGTTCCTGATCTTAGAGGAAATGGTTTCAGTTTCTCACCATTGAGAAGATGTTGGCTGTGGGTATGTCACATGTGGCCTTTATTATGTTGAGGTAAGTTCCCCGTTTGCCTACTTTCTGGAGGGTTTTTATCATAAATGGGTGTTGAATTTTGTCAAAAGCTTTTTCTGCATTTATTGAGATGATCATATGGTTTTTCTCTTTCAGTTTGTTAATATGGCTTATCACATTTATTGATTTGCATATATTGAAGAATCCTTGCATTCCTGGGATAAACCCCACTTGATCATGGTGTATGATCCTTTTAATGTGCTGTTGGATTCTGTTTGCCAGTACTTTGTTGAGGATTTTTGCATCTGTGTTCATCAGTGACATTGGCCTGTAGTTTTCTTTCTTAGTGATATCTTTGTCTGGTTTTGGTATCAGGGTGATGGTGGCCTTATAGAATGAGTTTGGGAGTGTTCCTCCCTCTGCTATATTTTGGAAGAGTTTGAGAAGGATAGGTATTAGCTCTTCTCTAAATGTTTGGTAGAATTTGCCTGTGAAGCCATCTGGTCCTGGGCTTTTGTTTGTTGGAAGATTTTTAATCACAGTCTCAATTTCAGTGCTTGTGATTGGTCTGTTCAGATTTTCTGTTTCTTCATGGTTCAGTCTTGGAAGCTTGTAGTTTTCTAAGAATTTGTCCATTTCTTCCAGGTTGTCCATTTTATTGGCATAATGTTCATAGTAATCTCTCATGATCCTTTGTATTTCTGCAGTTTCAGTTGTTACTTCTCCTTTTTCATTTCTAATTCTATTGATTTGAGTCTTCTCCCTTGTTTTCTTGATGAGTCTGGCTAATGGTTTATCATTTTTGTTTATCTTCTCAAATAACCAGCTTTTAATTTTATTGATCTTTGCTATTGTTTCTTTCATTTCTTTTTATTTCTGATCTGATCTTTAAGATTTATTTCCTTTTGCTAACTTTGGGTTTTTTTTGTTCTTCATTCTCTAATTGTTTTAGGTGTAAGGTTAGGTTGTTTATGTGAGGTGTTTCTTGTTTCTTGAGGTAGGATTGTATTGCTATAAACTTCCCTCTTAGAACTGCTTTTGCTGCATTCCATAGGTTTTGGGTCGTCGTGTTTTCATTGTTGTTTTTTTCCAGGGATTTTTTGATTTCCTCTTTGATTTCTTTAGTGATCTCTTATTTCGTAGTGTATTGTTTAACCTGCATGTTTTTGTAATTTTTACAGATTTTTTCCTGTAATTGATATGTAGTCTCAGAGCATTGTGGTCCGAAAAATTACCTGATATGATTTCAGTGTTCTTAAATTTACCAAGGCTTGATTTGTGACCCGAGATATGATCTATCATGGAGAATGTTCCATGAGCACTTGAGAAGAAAGTGTATTCTGTTGTTTTTGGATGGAATGTCCTATAAATATCAATTAAGTCCATCTAGTTTAGTGTATCATTTAAAGCTTGTGTTTCCTTATTTATTTTCATTTTGGATGATCTGTCCATTGGTGAAAGTGGGGTGGTAAAGTCCCCTACTATGATTGTGTTACAGTCGATTTCCCCTTTTATGGCTGTTAGCATTTGCCTAATGTATTGAGGTGCTCCTATGTTAGGTGCATAAATATTTACAATTGTTATATCTTCTTCTTGGATTGATCCCTTGATCATTACATAGTGTCCTTCTTTGTCTGTTGTAATCGTCTTTATTTTAAAGTCTATTTTGTCTGATATGAGAATTGCTCCTCCAGCTTTCTTTTGATTTCCATTTGCATGGAATATCTTTTTCTGTCCTCTTACTTTCAGTCTGTATGTGTCCCTAGGTCTGAAGTGTGTCTCTTGTAGACAGCATATATACGCGTCTTGCTTTTGTATCCATTCAGGGAGCCTGTGTCTTTTGGTTGGAGCATTTAATCCATTTACATTTAAGGTAGTTATCGGTATGTGTGTTCCTATTATCAGTTTCTTAATTGTTTTGGGTTTGTTATTGTAGGTCTTTTCCTTGTCTTGTGTTTCCCACCTAGAGAAGTTTCTTTAGCATTTGTTTCAAAGCTGGTTTGGTTGTGCTGAGCTCTCTTAGCTTTTGCTTGTCTCTAAACGTTTAAATTTCTCCATTGAATCTGAATGACATCCTTGTTGGGTAGAGTATTCTTGGTTGTAGGTTTTTCCCTTTCATCACTTTAAATATGTCCTGCCACTCCCTTCTGGCTTGCAGAGTTTCTGCTGAAAGATTAGCTGTTAACCTTATGGGGATTCCTTTGAATGTTATTTGTTGTTTTTCCCTTGCTGCTTTTAATATTTTTTCTTTGTATTTAATTCTTGTTAGTTTGATTAATATGTTTCTCGGCGTGTTTCTCCTTGGATTTATCCTGTGTGGGACTCTCTGCACTTCCTGCACTTGATTGACTATTTCCTTTTCCATATTAGGGAATTTTTCAACTATAATCTCTTCAATATTTTCTCATTCCCTTTCTTTTACTCTTCCTCTTTGGGACCTCTGTAATTCGAATGTTGGTGCATTTAATGTCGTCGCAGAGGTGTTTGAGACTGCCCTCAATTCTTTTCATTCTTTTTTCTTTATTCTGCTCTGTGGTAGTTATTTCCACTGTTTTATCTTCCGGGTCACTTTTCCGTTCTTCTGCCTCAGTTATTCTGCTATTGACTCCTTCTAGAGAATTTTAAATTTCATTTATTGTGTTATTCATCATTGTTTGTTTGCTCTTTAGTTCTTCTACATCCTTGTTAAACAATTCTTGTATTTTCTGCATCGTATTTCCAAGATTTGAACATATGGTTTTTATTCCTTAATCTGTTAATGTGGTGTATCACATCGATTGATTTGCGTATGTTGAAGAATCCTTGTGACCCTGGGTAAATCCCACTTGATTATAGTGTATGATCCTTTTAATGTGTTGTTGGATTCTGTTTGCTAGTATTTTGTTGAGGATTTTTGCATCTATATTCATCAGTGATATTGGTCTGTAATTTTCTTTTTTTTGTAGTATCTGTGTCTGGTTTTGGTATCAGGGTGATGGTAGCCTTATAGACCAAGTTTGAGAGTGTTCCTTCCCCTGCAATTTTTTTGGAAGAGTTTGAGAAGGATGGGTTTTAGCTCTTCTCTAAATGTTTGATAGAATTCACCTGTGAAGCCATCTGGTCCTGGACTTTTGTTTGTTGGAAGATTCTTAATCACAGTTTCAACTTCATAACTTGTGAATGGTCTGTTCATATTTTCTATTTCTTCCTGGTTCAGTCTTGGAAGGTATACCCTTCTAACAATGTGTCCATTTCTTCTAGGTTGTCCATTTTATTGGCATAGAATTGCTTGTAGTATAGTCTCTGATGATGCTTTGTATCTCTGCAGTATCTGTTGTAACTTCTCCTTTTTCATTTCTAATTTTATGCTTTGAATTCTCTCCCTCTTTTTCTTGATGGGTCTGGTTAAAGGTTTTTCAATTTTGTTTATCTTCTCAAAGAACCAGCTTTTAGTTTTATTGATCTTTGCTATTGTTTTCTTTGTTTCCATTTCATTTATTTCTGCTCTGATCTTTATGATCTCTTTCCTTCTGCTAACTTTGGGTTTTGTTTGTTCTTCTTTCTGTAGTTCCTTTAGGTGTAAGGTTAGATTGTTTATTTGAGATTTTTCTTGTTTCTTGAGGTAGGATTGTATGGCTATAAACTTCCCTCTTAGAACTGCTTTTGCTGCATCCCATAGGTTTTGGATCATTGTGTTTTCATTTTGTCATTTGTCTCTAGGTATGTTTGATTTCCTCTCTGATTTCTTCAGTGATCTCTTGGCTATCTAGTGACATATTGTTTAGCCTCCATGTGTTCTTTTTTCACATTATTTCCGCTGTAATTTATTTCTAAGCTCATAGCATTGTAGCCAGAAAAGATGCTTGATATTATTTCAATTTTCTTAAATTTACCAAGGCTTGACTTGTGACACAAGGTGTGATCTATTCTGGGGAATGTTTCATGTGCACTTGAGAGGAAAGTGTAATCTGCTATTTTTCGATGGAATTTCCTATAAATATCAATTAAATCTATCTGGTCTATAATGTCATTTACAGCTTGTGTTTCCATATTGATTTTCTGTCTGGATGATCTGTCCATTGGTATAAGTGAGGTGTTAAAGTCCCCCACTATCATTGTGTTACTGTCGATTTCCTCTTTTATAGTTGTTAGCAGTTGTATTGAGGTGCTCCTATGTTGGGTGCATATATATTTATAATTGTTATATCTTCATCTTGGATTGATCCCTTGATCATTATGTAGTGTCCTTTCTTGTCTCTTGTAACATTCTTTATTTTAAAGTCTATTTTATCTTATATGAGTATTGCTCCTCCAGCTTTCTTTTGATTTCCATTTGCATGGAATATCTTTTTCCATCCCCTCACTTTTAGTCTGTATGTGTCCCTAGGTCTGAAGTGTGTCTCTTGTAGACAGCATATATATGGGTCTTGTTTTTTTATCCATTCAGTCAGCCTGTGTCTTTTGGTGGAGCATTTAATCCATTCACATTTATGGTAATTATCAATATGTATGTTCCTATTACAATTTTCTTAATTGTTTGGGGTTTTTTTGTAGTTACTATTATGATTTTCTTAATTGTCTGTGTTTGTTTTTGTAGGTCCTTTTCTTCTCTTGTGTTTCCCACTTAGATAAGTTCCTTTAACATTTGTTGTAGAGCTGGCTTAGTGGTGCTGAGTTCTCTTAGCTTTTGCTTGTCTGTAAAGCTTTTGATTTCTCCATTGAATCTGAATGAGATCCTTGCTGGCTAGAGTAATCTTGGTTATAGGTTCTTCCCTTTCATCACTTGAAATATGTCATGCCGCTCCCTTCTGGCTTGTAGAGTTTCTGCTGAGAAATCATCTCTTAATCTTATCAGAGTTCCCTTGTATGTTATTTGTCATTTTTCCCTTGTTGCTTTTAATAATTTTTCTTTGTCTTTAATTCTTGCCAATTTGATTACTACGTGTCTCGGCCTGTTTCTCCTTGGGTTTATCCTGCCTGGGACTCTCTGTGCTTCCTGGACTTGGGTGGCTATTTCCTTTCTCATGGTAGGGAATCCTTTGACTATAATCTCTTCAAATATTTTCTCATGTCCTTTCTCCCTCTTTTCTCCTTATGGGACCTCTATAATGTGAATGTTGGTGCTTTGAATGTTTTCCCAGAGGTCTCTTAGGCTGTCTTCATTGACTTTCATTCTTTATTCTTTTCCACAGCAGTGAATTACCCCATTCTGTCTTCCAGGTCACTTATCCATTCTTCTGCCTCAGTTATTCTGCTACTGATTCCTTCTAGTGTATTTTTCATTTCAGTTATTGTATTGTTCATCTCTTTTTGTTTGTTCTTTTATTCTTCTAGGTGTTTGCTGTTTAATTCTTTTAGGTCTTTGTTAAACATTTCTTGAATCTTCTCAATCTTTGCCTCCATTCATTTTTGGAGGTCCTTGATCATCTTCCCTATCATTATTTTGAATTCTTTTTCTGGAAGGCTGCCTATCTCCACTTCATGTAGTTGTTTTCTGGGGTTTTATCTTGTTCCTTCATCTGGTACATAGTCCTGTGCCTTTTCATTTTGTGTGTCTTTCTGTGAATGTGGTTTTCGTGCCACAGGCTGCAGGATTGTAGTTCTTCTTGTTTCTGCTGTCTGCCCTCTGGTGGATGAGACTATCTAAGAGGCTTGTGCAAGCTTTCTGATGGGAGGGACTGGTGGTGGGTAGAGCTGGGTGTTGCTCTGGTGGGCAGAGCTCAGTAAAGCTTTAATCCGCTTGTCTGCTGATGGGTGGGATTGAGTTCCCTCCCTGTTGGTTGTTTGCCCTGAAATGACCAGCACTGGTGCCTACAGGCTGTTTGGTGGGGCTAATGACCGACTCTGGGACCACTCACACCGAGGAGTACTTCCTAGAACTTCTACTGACAGTGTCCTTGTCCCCACGGTGAGCCACAGCTGCCCCCCCACCTCTGCAGGAGACCCTTCAACACTACCAGGGAGGTCTGGTTCAGTCTCCTATGGGGTCACTGCTCCTTCCCCCTGGGTCCTGCTGTGCCCACTACTTTGTGTGTGCCCTCCGAGAGTGGACTCTCTGTTTTTCCCAGTACTGTCGAAGTCCTGCAAACAAATCCTGCTAGCTTTTAAATTCTGATTCTCTGGGAAGTCCTCCTCCTATTGCCATACCACCAGGTTGGGAAGCCTGACCTGGTGCTCAGGACCTTCACTCCCGTGGGTGGACTTCTGTGGTATAATTGTTCTCCGGTTTGTGAGTCACACATCCAGTGCTTATGGGATTTGATTTTATTGTGATTGTGCCCCTCGTACCATCTCATTGTGGTTTCTCCTTTGTCTTTGGATGTGGGGTATCTTTTTTAGTGAGTTCCATTGTCTTCCTGTTGATGATTGCTCAGCAGTTAGTTGTGATTCCGGTGCTCTCGCAGGAGGGAGTGAGCGCACGTCCTTCTACTCTGCCATCTTGAACCAGTCTCGATAATTTTTACTTGTATTAACAGTTTGTGTTGTTTGGAGATATAATAATTCCTTTAATTAGACTGTAGGTGTTTCCTCTGCAGAATGTGTACTAATTAATTAATTAAATATTTACTTAGCAAATATTTTGTACCAGGCACCATCCTCAGATCTGGGGATTCAGTTGTGAATGAACAAAAGTAGATATGAAGAGGTCAGGGCTCTCATGGAAGTGATATTCTTAGGGGAAGGGGTGGTCATACAAAGGACAAATAAAGCAGTGTGAGATAAACAAGAAAAGTAAAATAAATGAGAAAAAGAGCAAAAATTAAAGTAGGGTGAGGGGACAGAGAGTGATAATTTTTGGTGTATGTGTTTTTTCTGGGTGGGGCTTTCTGAGCAGGCCTCTCTGAAAGAGTTTCACTTGAGCTGAGATCCAAACAGCAGGAGGGAGGGAGTGAGTGAGTGATGTGGATCTGGGCAGAGGACGTGGCAAATGCTTGACACTGATTCTTTAAATTCAGCAACACCAAACCTTTAGATTGATTAAAAACAACATCACCAGATTGAAAGAGATTAAAGAAATACAAACAGGGCTTCCCTGGTGGCGCAGTGGTTGAGAGTCCGCCTGCTGACGCAGGGGACACGGGTTCGTGCCCCGGTCTGGGAAGATCCCACATGCCGCGGAGTGGCTGGGCCCGTGAGCCATGGCCGCTGAGCCTGCGCGTCCGGAGCCTGTGCCCCACAACGGGAGAGGCCACAACAGTGAGAGGCCCGCGTACCGCAAAAAAAAAAAAAGAAAAAGAAATACAAACAAAACTTTTTCTTGTCCTTGTCACTGGATGAGATTTGATGAAATTCCCTTGGAAACAAGATTTTCACTATGTGTACCTTGGTCACATCCATAGCAAAGTTGTTATATTCAGCATGGCACTTCTTAGAATATGTTGATGATCATTACAACATTGGAAAGTTCCTCTTTTCTATATTCATTCTTTGTTCTACCTTGTGAGAGGGTCAAACATAGGGCTATATATAACTCAGTATTCTTAAGTTTGTTCTTATGTTTGTGTGTGGACATCTGGAGCCTTAAGCTTTTGAATGTGCTTGGGAAAAAAATACATGTCTTTATTTCTTCATCTTTTTTCTTAAAAGCTAGGATTCAGAATTGAAATACCAAGGAGGAACCAAGTTGGTGGCTTTGGAACTAGCTGTTCCAGTGACTTTTCTGGAAGTTCTTGTTTTATCTGTGTATAGTCTGTTCCAGGGAGTTACATAGATCTAGGGTTTGCTTATCCTTCAAACTTACCTCCCTCTAGTGACCACTTTAACACCTGAAAATCCCCATGCCTTCCCATCAGTCTCCTAAAGAAGACAGAGACCTGCTGAATTGAATTTTTATGGTAAATTCCCTTTGTATGTTTATATCTCATTATGCCTTGAATTCTTACTATGTTGTTCTCAGTCATCCCGAACACGTGCAACATAAGGCTAAATATTTTCTTCTGCTGTGATATACATGCATCTATGACAGAAAGGGTTCAATCACTTGGGAATGGGTGAACCTTTTATATTTGCTGTCCAGACTCCAGTTTTACCTTTGGAGCAGGCAGCATGCCCAGTTTCTGCTATACTTTGTTCCTAGGCTGTTTTTGCCTTGGCTAAAGCAGTTTTCAGTGAGTGAAATAGCTTGTGCTGTACCTCCTTGCATAGAATATATTGGTTCCAATCCCTAGAAGAAAGGAAAGAACCACCCTACATTTCTGCTCTATGACCACCAGATGGGACCCTTTCTAGTGATGGTTTGAGAAAAACAGTAGAAACAGATATGAGAACAGTGGAAGGAGAGGTCCTCGCTGCCGGAGGACAGGAAGGATACACTTTTATTATTCTCTACCTTCTCTGATCTTGGCTTAAGTTTCCACAGCTTCCAGTGAAGATTTGCAAAGCAATTTCATTTTCCAATATGTCTTGAGCACAGAATCTTTGGTAGGTTTATAATAGGTATAAAGATGTTTGTCAGGTCCAGGGGTGTTAAAAGAGAAGAAAAGTAGCAGGAACAGGAAAGAAAGCAAGAGAGGGTGAAGAAGGAGAAAGAATTATGAAATCAGTCTCCTTTATATTCCCCAGATACATGTGAGGAAGATGAGCCATGAAGAGGAGAAGTGCTAGTGGTGATGGCGCCTGTGGTGGTGGGGGTGACGAACGTGCAGGTGGAGGAGATGGTGGTGGAGATGGAGGTGGAGAAGAAGGATGTAGTGGAGATGATGGAGGGAGTGGTACAGGAGGTTATGGAGGTAGAACAAGGGATAGAATTGGAGATGGGGGTGTGTGGAAGAGATGGTGGTAGAGGTGATGGTTATAACAAAGGTGGTGAAGGTTAGGGTTGAGGTGGTGGAGGTTATAGAGATGGTAATGAAAGGAGTGAAGGTGGAAGTGGTGGTGGAAGAGTTGGTGAAGGTGATGGAGGTAATAGAGGCGGTGGAGATGGTGGCCGAGAAGGTGAAGGAGGTGGTCGAGTAAGTAGAGATAGAGAAGGAGGTGAAGACATTGGTGTAGATGGAGGTGGAAGTGGGCCATGTATTGGAGGTGATGGAGGTGGTGGAAGGAGTAGTGCAGGAGGTTGTGGAGCTGGTGGTGTCCTGATGGAGATATCTGTGGTAGTAGCCAAGGTGGTGGGGCTGGCAGAGTGGTGGGTTACATAAATATCTAATCTTAATACCAGGCAGAGTGAGATATGTGCATCGGTGCATGGAAGAACAGGCAGCCACGTATATTGCTTTTAAAAAAAGGGGGTTTCAGATTTTTTTTTTTTTTTTTTTTTTACTATTTGCATACATTTTTGTGTCTAAAGTACTTATTTCCTTAAATGACTCAGAGAGCAGCTGAACAGCATTAATGCCCATTCATTCTCACTCTGACTGGATACTTTTTATGTGCCAGACTCGATCAAGTTTAGGCAATAAAAAATGAAAAACACTTAGATCCTGTTTTCATTGGGGAAATAGACCTATAGACAGATAATTATAATGTAGTGAAGTTCAGTGCAATGGTAGAGTTGTAAGCAGCCAGAGGGGAGTGATAGATAACCAAGGCTGGTGCTTTCGGGGCCAGGGGAAGCTTCTTGGAACAGATGACACCTTAAGGATGAGAGAATGGGGGATTAGCTGGGTGAAGGGGAAGATGAGAATTATTGGCAAAAGTGAGGAAGTAAGAAACAATATATGCTAAATATATGGAACTATAAATAGTTATCTAACTGACTTTCCTTCCCATTTACTTGGGTATGTTCAGTTCTTCACATTACGCTGGTATTTAGAATCAGGTTTGAAAGCATCCATGGATGTAAGAAGAAAATTGTAGATGGAATTAGGGTCATCTGGTGCTTAGTGGTGACGTGTTCAAAAGTAGAGACAATAAGGGTGAATCTCAGAGCTGGTGCCATCAAATTCTTCCAGCCCCCGCTCCCATTCTCTTAGCTCAAGAAGTGAGTGGGAAGATAGAATTTGAATATTTTTTCCTATCAGAGGAAGCAGGGCAAACAGCGTTTAAGCTGGGATGGGTGGGCAGGCATCCAGTATCTGTGTAAAAGATGAGTTGCTCACTCAGAGAAGATCTGATATTCAAGAAGTCAGCCAGCCAAAAATATGAGTCACTCATTAGCCTCTTTAAAGGGTAGAACATGCCAAGGCAGGGAAGGTAAATAGTCTTTTACTAAATTGGATTCAGATGTACCCTTAGATATAACACTTGTCTAGAAATGAAAAAAAAATTATCTCTAAACACATACACACACACATCCTTGACTAAATTAAAACATAATATATACTTTTTTATAAATTTATTTTTTAAATTTATTTTTAGCTGCGTTGGGTCTTCGTTGCAGTGCACGGGCTTCTCATTGCAGTGGCTTCTGCTGTGGAGCATGGGCTCTAGGCACGCAGGCTTCAGTAGTTGTGGCACGTGGGCTTAGTTGCTCCATGGCATGTGGGATCTTCCCGGGCCAGGGCTCAAACCCGTGTCCCCTGCATTGGCAGGTGGACTCCCAACCACTGTGCCACCAGGGAAGCCCAAACATAATATTTTAAAGAGCAAGCAGATAACACATGGCTTGTCAAGTGAATGACTCAATAGACATGCATGAAATATATTTGAATAGAGAGTTACAAAGGTTGCTTTTTAAATCGAGAACCTATTAAAGTCTATGAAATAGTCTTCAGAAAATTGATTCCCTGGAATGAATCCTGCAAATGACTATTTGGAGACCAAGAAGAGGGAGCTTTCTGACAGATCCCCTGGGGCAAGGTTGTCCTGCAAAGGATGTGAAGAGAAGATGTTAGTGCATCTCTAGCTCATGGTGCCTCCACAGTGAACAAAAGGGTAAGCTAAGGAGGCTGGATAGTGGCTTGATGCTGTTTATGAAGAATTTCCAAATCAGAGAAGGCAGCCCCCTATCTGAAAGACTTGGTGCCTTTCCACCTACCCTAGAAAGCAGGATATGGATTGCACCAGATAAAACATTAGAAGCCGGCCTCTGAATCACATATTTAAATTCATTCCTGGCTTAATTCTTTTCAAATAGCAATTGAGTTTGGCTATTGTGATTCAGCCATCTGCAGCCCATGTTTATAATTGTTCATGGTATCATTGCCTCTGAGATTTTCCCGGTTAATATTTTTAAAGGGTGGATATATGATTTCCTGGGTGGTTTGATTCACTCTTCCGGCCCATTTTGATAAGAAAGTGTCTACCTTCTGCACCAGGGGGCTTTAATTGGCATTTTGAATTTTTGCTTGTGAGGAAATAATATAGGAGAACAGATCCACTCTACTGGTTGCTTTTTAGTTATAGAATTCTGTTTAATTTGCAAAAGCCATTTATAAATTCTAACCATTAACTCAGCCTTTCTTGCCTGCCTTACAAAAGCAGCTTTTTGGAAATAAAACGTTTGGGACCCAGTGGGAAAGATTCCAAGCTCAAAGTGCCAAATCTCCTGAGTTATACTGACTCCCACCTGAGATTTTGGGATTTTCCATAAAGAAGGGGGAAGAAGGGTTTGGCCCCATTTGGAACACAGATGGTAGAGAGTAAATAGACTTGTTTGGTTTTCAAAGATAATTGTGGGTTATGAAATAAAGCTAAGTAGGTAGCAAAGTCCTACACAGATTACAAAAGATGTCTTACATCTCTGCGTTAGCACACATAGTTTTAGGCCCTGAAGCAATGTCTGGTAGACCAGTGGAACATGCTAGGGCAATTGTTTAATGAATCCAGAAGCAATGGTTGGAATTAGATCATGGATTATAGATTCCTAGAACTAGAAAGGACTTTAGAGATTTTCTAGGTAAACCCTGTTGCTTACAGCTGAGGAAAGGGTGGCTCAGAGAAGCTCAGCTATTTTGAATGATTATCATGGTGCCTGGAACCAGGGTTTCCTGATTACTAGCTTTGTGCTTTGATGTAGGGTCAACCAGCCCTCAGAACATGTGTCATGGGTGACACATGACTCCTCATAGCTACACCTGCTACTCAAATATCATGAAGCATCTTGTTCTCATTTGTTTTGGCCACATCTCTGTGAGGCAGGCAACATTCTTTGTATTGTTGGACCCACAAAGTTCAGCTCTGCCATTAGCCCAAGGGACTCTCAGGGAGTACTTTGAGAGCCACTTCCCAGGCTGGTGCTTTCTACCCAAAACTTCCTCTTCCCCTGGGATTCTTTCCCAAGCAGAAGGGGAAAGTATCCAGCCCTAGGATTCTCTGCTTTGCTGAAAGATTGATAACACTTACAGAAGTCTTGGTCAAATTAATCAAACTCTCTGAGCTTTTATTTCTTTTTTTAAATAAGAAAATAAAAGATTTTATCTTCATTTATTTCTTCTCTGATTCTTTTCCTTTCTTTCTTTTTTTTTTGAATTTTCTTTCTTTTCCTTTTTTTTTTTTTTTCTCTTTTCCTTTCTTTATGTACCTCCAAGTTTCTGACCTACAATATTTCCCTTCTGCCTGAAGAATTTTTAACATTTCTTGCTGGCTAGAATGGCTGGCAATGGATTCTGTCAATTTTTTTTTTTTTTTTGTCTGAGAAAGTTTCTACTTTTCCTTCACTTTTGTTGGATAATTTGAATGGATATAGAATTAAAGGTTGATGGTTTTGTTCTCTCAATACACTCTTTACTTACATGGTTTCTAATGAGAAGTCAACTCTTATATGTAAAATAAAAATAACAGTTCACAGGGTCTGTGCCAAACATAGTCCTGAGTGCAAGGGAAGCACTTAATAAATGTTCGTTCTTTCTCTTGCCTTTTATAATAAAATTTATGAATATGCTGGTTTCTGATTAGTTTAAGGAAATTTATTTTAATAGTTTTATTCTGTTTATGAAGGTAATACATTTTCATTGTAGAAAATCAAACAATTAAAAAAATTATGAAGTCCCCTGAATGTCTACAATCCAGGAATAATTATTCTGCATACTTTTATAACATTCTTCCAGTCACTTCTCTATGTATATATGTGTATATATATACATATGTCTATATTTGTATTTATGATTTTACATAAAATGAAATCATAATATAAACACTCTTTTGCAATCTACTCAACAAAAGGTCGGTTCACAGAAAATGCTAACAGGTGTTTTTCTGCCGGATCTGGGAGCATCTTTAGTCCCAAATGTAGGACACAATGGATGATACAGTCTCATTTCACAGACTGAAACTTTGCTAAGACCTGATTGGCACTCTTCTCCCCAACTGTCCTTTTCCTCTATTCTCCTCAATAGAGAGAGTATGCCACTGAGCCTATACAGTGTACTTTCTGGATTCTGTAAAAGGTTTGCCAGGGTAGTCTGCTTTTATTTACTTTAACAAAAGCCAGGGTAAATAAATATGTCTGCTGCTATAGTCCACTCTGTAGATCCTTGAATCCCCTCAGTTTGATCCTTCCCCCATTTTCCATAGGACACACCCATGGGAGGGCACAGATTTTTGTGTACTTTAGCCCATTGGGCCTTGCTGATCTGTAACTATGGACAAACATTGTTTTTGTTTGGACCTAGCTCCTTGGTGGCCTAGTGGCTTGTCCTTATCAGACAGACAAATTGACATTAGCCATGCTCTGTCCTTCACCTGCCTCCTACCCTAAGCCATATTCCCAGTCTCTCTGAGCCTGCAATAGTGGTGATCTGAGGAATGATTTAGCACCAACATTAGGAAGGCATTAGGACTAAATCCGCCAAGAATTATAACCCAATACTGCTTTCTGCCCGTTCATGCTAGTACCCATGCGTAGAAAATAGAGATCATTGAAAATCTTTGAGTATTGGGAGATTTGGCACCTACTTTAGTCACCTTGTGTAGGAATATCACACCTCTGGAAAGGTTCTCACTCATGAAGGGAGGATGTTAATATTCATGTGGTCCCAGCTCCCCAGCATAATGTGAAGGGGGCCTTTCTTACTCTTTGAGATCCTGTGATTAGAACTAGCAATTTACAAGCAGCCTTTCCAGGCTGTTTGCTGTTTTGTCATAATTGGGTCCCCCTCACTCCCAGAGTCTGAGTTCAGAGCCTCTTCCCAGCCTCCCCTCCCCTCCCCAAAGGAAGCTCTACTGGTTCATTTGTGCCAGATGTACTGAGGTAGTTTTGTGAGGGAGCTTTCATCTAGGAAGAGGTGGGCTGAGCACACCCACTCATTTCCCACCATCTCCAGTAGGAGCAGCTTTTAACTGTCACTCAGTGACGCAGGGCTTCTAACCACGACCTAGAGATGAAAGGCCCCTCACCAATCTTATCTGCTTATCAAAAACTAGACAGCGGTGGTGACATGCAATCAAACCTCATTGGCATCTCTAATGCCTGCCCTGAGAGGGCTCCGTCAGGCCCTGCTGGGGAGATGAAGACATTCCGGAGCCACAGAGGTGGTTCTGGAACTTCTGACCGTCTCGTGCCAGCTTTCTGTCAAAACTGAAGCTTACTCAGACGTATTCTTATTAGGAATGTTGGTAAATTTGAAGGAAATATAATTTTTTAAAGTAGGAATTTTACTCTTCTGAGCTTTTCTTCCAAGAGAAAACCTCTAATTTATGAAGCCTCCGTCCTCCAAGGAGGATGTGTACATACGTGCGTGCGGTTTCTCATTTACTGATTATTTTATGCTTCATCCCCATAGATTGAGAATTACTGCCTGAGGAGCTCTGGGGGAGCTAGAAGGGAAGGAGAAGGCATAGACTCTTTTTTTTTTTTTTTTTTTTATTGCGGTACGCGGGCCTCTCACTGCTGTGGCCTCTCCCATTGTGGAGCACAGGCTCTGGACGTGCAGGCTCAGTGGCCGTGGCTCACGGGCCCAGCCGCTCTGCGGCATGTGGGATCCTCCCGGACCGGGGCACGAACCCGCGTCCCCTGCATCGGCAGGCGGACTCTCAACCACTGTGCCACCAGGGAAGCCCAAGGCATAGACTCTTGCCTTGGAAATTCTGCAGGAAAGTGAAATGGGCTTTCTATACATTTGTATCCTTATGTGCTCAAAAGTGGACACCTTAGAACTCCTATTTCTAAATTCTGAAGGAAATCTATGACTAACATGTCTTATCTGTGAATGAAAGGTTGGTGCTATTTTGTAATTAAATACACTCATCTGTGAGGAAGCTGAATTCAGGACAAGTTTGAATTCCTGCTTTGCTCCTTCCACTCCCAGTTAGCAGATGGGCTAAAAAGAGGTTTCCCAGGGGTCAGGAGAAGAGGGCTAGCTTTGCCCTGAAGATGTGGACAGAAGTTACTTTGCACACTAGATATTTTCCATTTGCCTCCCCAGGTCTACTCTCCATCCTTCTCCACCTATTGACTGCGTCAGTGGCTCCCTTGCCCTCTGTCTTCTGGTAGGTTTGACAGTAAGGGCCTCCACAGTGTACTGGAGGGCAGGAGGGGAGTAGTGTCAGAATATTTATTCCTTCAGTTTCCTTCCTGCTGGGTTGCTGTGTGTTGCCTGTGTCCATCTACCTGTGATTGCAGGTCTTGCCAGGAAGTTCTTACTCTCTCCAGGCTAAGATATATGCTCCCTCCTCTTGCCTTTTCAGCTTCTTTGAATGAAAGAAGTACTAATAAGAATCAAATATTACCTGTGTGTTTTTGAAGCCTGAAGTTAGTGAGATGAAACCCAACATCAAGAATTGGAAGCAAAGTAACTTGTGCAGAAGGAGTGTAAAGAAAACATTGGTGGTTTGGCTAGAGCCTAATTAGAGCAGAGTGCATTAACTAGATTTTCTGGTTTTCAAAAATTTGAATTGTAATAAAATTTTTCGATATGCTATTTCAATTTTTAGTAGCAAATAAATGTGTATATAGAGGATCTTATTAAAATTGAGATGTATTTAGGTGTCTTTAAGAAAACATGGGGGCTTCCCTCATGGCGCAGTGGTTAAGAATCTGCCTGCCAATGCAGGGTACATGGGTTTGAGCCCTGGTCCTGGAAGATCCCACATGCCACGGAGCAACTAAGCCCGTGCGTCACAACTACTGAGCCTGCACTCTAGAGCCCGTGAGCCACAACTACTAAAGCCCATGCACCTAGAGCCTGTGCTCTGCAACAAGAGAAGCCACTGCAATGAGAAGCCCGCACAGTGCAATGAAGAGTAGCCCCCGCTCGCCGCAGCTAGAGAAAGCCTGTGCACAGCAACAAAGACCCAACACAGCCAAAAATAAATAAATAAAATAAATAAATTTTTTAAAAAAAGAAAAAAAACCCAACAACGATGGGTGTCTATAGCAATAGACACCATTTATTTACCATGGCTTTGCTGTGGCCACACCCAAGGTTGGTTTCCTTATACTCTGCCCCTCTTTGACAATTATCTCTTTTTATTAGACTTTCCTCTGTTACCATGTTTGGGTATGGCATCTTTATCCTGTTGGATCCTGACTATTATACTTGGTGAATAGCTTCTCATTTGATGATAGAAAACAGAAGCTCACACATACTATCTTGAGTACAAAGTGAATTTACTGAAAGGACAGAGGGCAGGTAAAGGCCATACACCAAGTCATCTGGAAAGTCAGTACCTGAAACGATTTCTTCAGTCGCTGGTGGCATCCTGTCTTCTCTTATCTCTGCTCTTTTACGTCTGCTCTCTTCTGCTGCTTTCTGCGTATTGGCATTCTCTGTCTCATGGATTTTCTGACTTAGTTTGGTCATGGCACAAACTCTGCCTTTGACCGTATTTAACCTTTCAGTTCAAGGAATCCCCACTGTTTAACTGTATTTCTCAGTGTCCTATTTCCACTTTCCTGGGAGAGAAAATCCGAGTGGCCTAGTTTGAGTTAGGTCCACTTATGGCCCATTCAGCTGTGGTGGAGGACAGGGGGTACACAGGAATGTCCTTCCCAAGGATGTGAACAAGTCCTCCAAGAAAGGCATGTGGTTGGGGGCAGTTGTTGGCATCTCTCCATAGTACAGCAAGTCAATTTTGTGAAGAACGTCTGACTCAAATGCCAGGTTAGAGGGACTTGTCCTTAAGTCATTTGGAAAAGCAGTTTATCTGCTTCATCCTTTAAACATTTCAGTGGAAAGACATTCAGTATTTTCAGAAACTTGGAAGAGAGATCTGATGACTTCTTCTATATCTAGCATGCTGTGGACTTTGCCCATTTACTTCTTCTTTCCCACCTTTAATAGTAACCAATGCACTTTTCAACGTGATACTCACAGAATCCTTCTTGATGGCTATGTTGTAAGCAATTAATAAGATAAAGAAACAATCTTGATCATTCTTTAGGATAAACATGCTATGGTATTTGGGAGTGTGCCTGTATTACAATCAGGTTTTCAGTCCCTATTCAAATATGAGCAGGTAACCAAAGATTATAAAACATCAGAGGAGAGCCTCTAATGAGAGAGAAAGAGAGAGAGAGAACAGAAACAAAGCAACCTGAAAGAAGCAGAGACTAAACCAGGAGATGAAAATTTAAAAAGAAAAATTAAATGGATAAAAATATACTCTTAGAATTTAAAAATATAATAACAAAAATGAAAAACTCAATAGAAAGATTGAAGATAAAGCTGAGTGACTATCCCTGAAATAAAGCAAACATAAAAGGAGATGGAGAATAGGATGAGAGGTAAATAAAAATAAACTTTACAACCAGTTCAAGAGGTCTAACATCCAAATAATAAAAGTTGCTGAAGAAGAAAACAGAGAAGAAAGTCACCAACCAAACAATTCGAGACAATTTTCTAGAGAAAGTCCTAAGTTTCCAGACTGAAAGGTTCATTAAAAACCTTGAAAATGGATGAAAATTGACTCACACCAAGAGTTCCTCATAAGATTTCAGAATCTTGAGGACAAAGAAGATCCTAAAAGTTTTTAGAAAGAGAAAAAGTAAAGGATCAGGATCAGAATGGCTTGGGACTTCTCCAAAGCTGAATTAGAATCTAGGAGACAACAGAAAATATGCCTTCAAATTCTAAGGGAAATGATAGCCGATCTTGAATTTGATACCCATTCAAAGTATCAGTTTGATATGAGGGGAGAATAAACCCATCTTCAGACATACAAATTCTCAAAACCATTTCCTTCCCACATACCTTGTGTTCCATGAAAGTAAAGGTGTAAACCAAGAAAGGGGTAGGTATGAGACACAGGAAACTGGGAGAAAAAGGAATTCCCAGAAGGACAGTGAAGGGAGACAACAGGAAGACAGTGAGTGTACCAGGCATAGAGGTATTGGAGCAGATCGGAAAGCTCTAGAACACCCTTCTTCAGGAAGATGAGATCAGTAGAATATCCCATGTGTTGAAAGTCTTGAGAAAAGAGACAACTGTCAAAAAGATAGGCTTTAAATTAGTGATAAATACATAGAAAACTAGGTAAATGAAGACAAGGCAGTTATTAATTCCAGGGAAAATGAAAAGTCGTGCAGAAAAGGAAAAGTAATTATAGTTATTACATGGCTCATCTGTGAATAGCATTCATATAGTGATATTATATTTATTTATTTATTGGCTGTGTCAGGTCTTAGTTTGTGGCACGTGGGATCTTCATTGCGGCATGCGGGATCTTTCATTGCGGTGCATGGGCTTCTGTCTAGTAGTGCCGTGCAGGTTTTTCTCTTCTCTAGTTGTGGTGCACAGGCTCCAGAGTGCATGGGCTCTGTAGTTTTGCATCATGCGGGCTCTCTAGTTGAGGCGTGTGGGCTCAGTAGTTGTGGCACGCGGACTTAGCTGCCCCTCGGCAAGTGGGATCTTAGTTCCCCGACCAGGGATTGAACCCGCATCCCCTGCATGGGAAGGTGGATTCTTTACCTCTGGACCACTGGGGAAGTCCCAGTGATAATATTATAAATTCCAAATACTGGTCTATCTAAAATCATGGAATTATAATTATGATGGGAAGATGAAAAGATGGGAAAGGTACATGAGTACAGTGGGATGGATAAAAGAAAAAGAATAAAAACTTTAAAATTTATAGCAGAAGGTTAACAAATCATGTGTAAGACCGGGGGAAAAAACAATCAAGTAGCAGAATACAAAACTGTTATTTAGAGACCCAGAGACCAATTTCATTTAATTGGTGGAAAGATGGGAAAGTAATTACCTCATGAAAGGGGGAAATGGGGCTAAGGGAGATAAGAAACCACCATTTTTTTGTAGTAAACCTTGTAGAATTATTTGACTATTAACTTTAAACATGCATGTTTATCTGATTCAGAAATTTAAAAAAACAATAAAAAGAAAATTAATTAATAATTAAGAAATATGCATACACCCCAGGCAGCCATTACTAAGTAATTGGAATTGGCAAACAGTGGAGTCGTGCTTATTTGGACAACATGAAACTGTGAGGGTAGGAAAATCATTTTTATGAGTATTATTAGAGCATTGCTTATTTTTAAAAAAAGGCTTGTGGAGTTGGACTAATTCTCCCTTTTCTGCCTGTCACAGCAAGGTGTGCAGGGCACAAGCTTCAGCATAGTTTGGTCTTTTCATTGTGGGCAGCGACGTGACAGGACAGGTCACAGGGGAAAGGACTGTCATTCTAGCAAAGAAGGAGTAGAATTCAGGTCTAGGCAGGGGAAGGGTCAGCTCCAGAGGGATCACCTGGGTTAGTGCTAGAGATCTGGGCAGGTGGAATCCAAAGGCTGGGTGGTCAGAGACAGGAAGAGTGGTACCAGAGGGTGGACCTCTACTCTGTTCCTAGGGGAAGGAGATTCGGGCCTCGTGGAGTGTTTCATATTGATTGTTGTTTGGAGCCAAAGAGGGGTGGAGGCCTGTAGATACTCTGATCTCTGCCCTCTGTGCTTCGTTTCTTTGACCATTACAGCTGGATTCCTTCACCTTTATCTGTATGCATAGCCCTGCTCCAGAATCTGGGCCCAATCCTAACTTGGCATAATATCTGGTCACCCTTTGATGTTGGCAACACAACTGGATCCTGTCTTGTATCTCGATTTTCCTATAATTGGGTGCTTTGCCCTGAGCTCCAGCCAACCGTGAATATTCTGATGCCCGATCACCTAAAGGCCAACCGCATGGTATGTCCACAGCACCTGAAGATACCTTGTTCCTGGCTGGGCAGAAAATCTTTGTCATAGACCTTACTTTCATCTCTGGCCAATGTATTATTTGTATCTTACCTTCCTTTTCCCCATGTAGACTGATCATCCAGCCTCAGACTAGGCTTTGTACCCAGATTTTTGCCTGTTAGACCCCTTAGTCCAATAAGGCCCAAATCTTGGCCTTATTCTCATGCTAGGAATTTACTGAGCATTTACAATCAACTTATTTGGAATCCTCCAAACACTGTACTTTGCATGGTTTACATGGATTACCTCAACTCCCTGAGGTTGTAGCTATGATCACCAACACCATTTTATAGATGAAGAAACTATTTTAATGATAGGAAGGGATTTGTCCATGGTCACAGTATGAGAGTGGGGCAGGAATTCAAACGGGTCATCTGTTTCCAGCCATGGGCTGTGATTACAAGGCTCGCCGTCTCCCGCAGTCTGTGTTTGAGTTTCAGGACCTACTTGTATTCCCAGGCCCGGCCTTCCCTGACTCAACTTGCCGTTGCTTCCAAACCCTGGATCTGGTAGCCAGTGAATCTTGCTTCTGCCGGAGGTGAAGGCAGATGTACCTGGTGGCCTTCACAGAATTATTTATTATTTTATTATCCCAGGTGATTCTGTCAGTCCACATCCTGGTCTAATGCCCCAGTGCAGTGGTTCTCCAAGTGATGTCCCTGGACCAGCAGTATCAGTATCACCTGGGAACTGGTTAAAAATGCAAAATTTCAGGGCTTCCCTGGTGGCGCAGCGGTTGAGAGTCCGCCTGCCGATGCAGGGGACACGGGTTTGTGCCCCGGTCCGGGAGGATCCCACATGCCGTGGAGCGGCTGGGCCCGTGAGCCATGGCTGCTGAGCCTGCGCGTCCAGAGCGTGTGCTCTGCAATGGGAGAGGCCACAACAGTGAGAGGCCCACGTATCGCAAAAAAAAAAAAAAAAAAAAAAAAAGCAAAATTTCAGACCGGAAACCCTGGGAGTGGGACCCAGGAATCTGAGTTTTAACAAGCTTTCAAGGTGATTTTGATGACCCTGAAATTTGAGAACACTGCCCCAGGGTCATGGTCAGAGGGAGTCTGGTAGGCTCAAGTCTTTGCTTGGGCTATTGTTGAGTGTGCTTAAATCAGAAGTGTTCAGGAAAAGAAGAGCACGAAGGTGTGTTTCTATCATGGGTTGCCATGCCATCCAAGTAGTGGGTTCCTCCACCATAGCGAGCTCATTGGGAATAGGAAATGGAAGGGAGAAATGTGAGAAATCACACTGCCCAACCCCTGACCCTGTACCATGGAGTTGTGAAGAAACTGATTTGGATGTCTGTAATGAAAAAGTTGCAAAGAAAACAGAGTTATATGAGAGTGGCAAATAGGAAAGAATCTGATGCCAGTGTTCTTGAAAGCTACAGAAGGCTAGATTCACACACAGATATTTTGGTTTAAATACCCCAGGTCTCTTTTTGTTACAATCTACCTTATCTCGCCTGTAGCTGCTTGACAGGTCACCACACTTTTCAGAAGGTCTATATGAGGAAGTTGATTGAGGCTGAAAGCCATGACTTGCCTTATTCTTATAACATATGAGGCAGTTATTAAATTTAATAATTTTTTCCTTTTACATAGTTCAGTGATCTAAATATAAAAAACCCATCTACCCACTAACGGATCTTCCTGGCATTGAGCTTTAGTTAGTTCCTACTGTTTGCTAGTTTGTGTCTTCTCTACACGTTTTAGGGTGTTTGACACCCACTCCCCACCTAGGAGAACACACCTGCAGAAGTCCTGGCCCTGCGTGTGAAGTCAAGGCTTGTCCAAGCTTTGGAACAGTAAGCTTGCCGACACTGTTCCAGTGCCTTTCTGAGCAGGGATTCCGTGATTGATGATGGGAGAGAGTAAATAAATTTCAGTAAGTACACACAAGAGTGGATCAGGACAGTAAGTGGTTACTATGTACAATCAATGGGCATTATTTTAAAGGAGATTAAAATTTCCTGGACTTAATCCTCCTGCTAGAGCAGCATTGGAGGCAGAGGATGAGTTACTATTTTCTCCAGGGACGTAGTCAGAAGAGCGTCTGTGCCTTTCGAGTAAAAGTGTGTAGTAAAATAAGCAGTTTAGAAATCTGTTCAGTTTGGAACTCAATTCTCTGATAAAATATGTGTTTATGGGATATGAAGTGGGAGAAGGTGATTCTGGGCAGCAAATATCTACAGATTGGGAGCGATGCAGCTTTATCTCTTCCTATAACATTCTTGGGCATTGTCACGGCTTCTCCATTTTATGACATACGTGATGGCATCAAACGTTTGGTGGAGGTTGTTGCTGGGACTTTTAGCCTCCCGATGACTCTGGAGTGAACCTCACCCTCTGCAGTAGTGAGCTGCACTGATGCAATAGGTGTCTTGGCTGAAACTTGAAACCTAACTTTTTTCTAAACTTGATTTATTATCAGAAGCTAGAAAGACTGTCACTTAAAACGGTAAACAACAAGGTCCTACTCTATAGCACAGGGAACTATATTCTATATCCTGTGATAAACCATAATGGAAAAGAATATGAAAAAGAATATATGTATATGAAACAATTAACACAACATTGTAAATCAATTATAGTTTAATAAATTAAAAAAAATCTTAAAACAGTGTCTGTCTCCTAAGAGATGAAAGCTTAAACTTAGCTTTGGGACTTTTGTTCTGTAAAAATGTCTTGAGTACCTATCCATTGTTTGGAGGGGAAAACTGTGAACTCAAGATTTTTCTGACAGTAAATGTTTAAATACTATTAATGTAAATTATGTGTATATTTTATCAAAGTAAAGATTTCTAGACATCTTTATTACTTTGTGGGAAAACTATTCTCTATTTGGATTTAAGCTGCCCTATGCCTTGTATCATGGGCTGACAAACCATGGGCTGTGGTACAAATTTGGCCCTCTGCCTGATTTGTAAATAAAGTTTTATTGGAATACAGTCATGCTCTTTCTTTTACATATTACCTTCCTGCTACAACAGCAAGTAGTTGTGAAAGAGACTATGTGGCCCTCAAAGCCTAAATATTGACTATCTAGCCCTTTACTGAAAAAAGTTTGCCACCCCCTGCATTCTGTTATTGCTTATTCTTATGTGTGTGTTCTGACTTAAACAGTTGCTTACAGATATTGGAACCAGAGATCACAAAATGACAGGAAAGATATGCAGCCCTGAACTTGATGTCATACTTGTGAATAGACTTTGAAAATTACCTGAGCTTGGCCTTGGCCTAAGGGCCTAAGTCATACCCACTGTACTGTTGATGTCCTGCACCTGATGTTATTCCAGGCTGAATAACCCTGACTTTACTAGTATTAACGCTATTATTTTCCTTCTTTCTTTTAAAAAATATTTATTTATTTATTTTTGGCTGCATCGGGTCTTAGTTGTGGTGCGTGGGCTCTTAGTTGCAGCATGCGGGGCTTCTCTCTAGTTGTGGTGTGCCGGCTTCTCTCTAGTTGTGGTGTGCAGGCTCCAGAACACGTGGGCTCAGTGGTTGTGGTGCGTGGGCTTAGTTGCCCTGCGGCATGTGGGATCTTAGTTCCCCGACCAGGGATTGAACCCATGTCCCCTGCATTGGAAGGTAGATTCTTAACCACTGGACCACCAGGGAAGTCCCAACCTATTATTTTCTGATGTGATTGTAATGAGAGCCACAGGACCATGCTTCATTCGATGCCATGTGGGTGGCTGAAAGTGGGATTTCCTTAAAGGGAGTGAATTTTCTCACTGTCTGTCATCCTGGGAAAAGGACAACTCTGGGCTAGGAAGAGGAGACTCAAGAAGCACACCTTCGACTGAGGAGAAAAGGAAACTTCCTCTGCAATTTCACTTCATTGTGGAGGTTAGGTGTGAATTCTGGGGAGAGCAGGAAGGCCCAAGAGCACTTCTTCTGCGGAGGTGATTTTGACATCGCTTCTTCCTGGGCATTCATGAGACAGCATCCTGTGGGACCTCTCAGAAATATCTGAGTGCCAGTGGGGGCTGGGAAGAGGAGAATGGTGTCTGGCAGTATACTGATGAAGGCTCAAACCACTGGCTCAACATTATCGATGGCCTATCCAATAGCTAATGCTCTCCTTTTCCTTGTTAACAGCACCATGATTAGTTCAGGTATTGAGTGACCATCTTCAGGGGAGGATGTCCCTCCCAACCCCCGACCCCCACCCCAAGGCCCAGGGTTAGGGATGAATAAGTCCATCATGGTAATTCTATCCCTTTTGCTGTTTAAAAAAATGGATATCATTCTGGTCAATGAGAAGCAAAGGGAAGTTTTCTGGATCACTTGTGAGGAAAGGTTTCCTTGTTCTTCAAAAGGAGAAGCAGGGGCTTCCCTGGTGGCGCAGTGGTTGAGAGTCCGCCTGCCGATGTGGGGGACGTGGGTTCGTGCCCTGGTCCGGGAGGATCCCACATGCCGCGGAGCGGCTGGGCCCGTGAGCCATGGCCACTGGGCCTGCGCGTCCGGAGCCTTTGCTCTGCAACGGGAGAGGACACAACAGTGAGAGGGCCGCGTACCGCAAACAAAACAAAACAAAATAAAACAAAACAAAAGGAGAAGCAGAAGAGAAGGAGGTTCTTTTCCTGCTTTGGATGTGGCTGTGAGGGGATGTGATACCAACAAGCTGACAGAGCCTCTTTTGCAACTACAAGAGGGAGTTGCCAACCTGCTGAGGATGACAGAGCAGAATATGGAAAGAACATGAGCCCTTGGTGACACTCTAGAGCTACTGAATCACACAGATGTAGAACAGATGTGGAGCTTCATGAGCTGTAAGAGAATAAAATCTCCTTATTGTTTAAGCCACTTTTCATTGGATTTTCTAGTCTGTGTAGCCAACTAATACTCTTAAGTATTTAATGAAATATGACCTCTTTATAATTAGAGGTTGGTGCAACTCAGAAATTGTAACCATGTTCTTAAGATATATTCATGCAAGGATAACTACAATTGTGGTCACCAAGTAGTTAAATTCAATTAAAATGGAGAAATCTAGAGAATCTGAATAATCGCATATATACCACAATATTTTTTTGGTTGGTAAGAAATCCAGAAAATTATAGCCTTAAATTTCACAATAACAATAAACAAACAGTGGAAAGACCAGAAAAATTTGGGAAACTTGATCAATTTGGCAGTATTTTATTTTGAAAACATTTTAAATTATAAAATATATTCTTACTGTAAGTGTTTCAAACAACAGAAAAGTATTTGAAGTCACAAGTGATCACAGTTTAGTTGGCAGTTTGAGGTTTACCAAGCAGAAGAACTAGGATGCCGGCCAGGGAACCAGCAAGAACTGGGGGGATACTAGGAACCAGGCAGAAGCACAGTTGTAAAACTGTAGGAATCAGTGTCCAAAAAGGGACTCAGTGATACTGGCCTCCTGGAATTCATACCCTTGTGAAGCTCCCTCCCACACTGACTAGGGCTGACATGGGTGAACCAACAGGATACTGTGGAAATAATGTGTGACATTATTATGTGTGGAAATAATGTGAGGCTAGGTCATAAAGGACATTATAACTTCTGCCTTGCTCTTTCTTGATCACATACTCTGGGGGAAGCCAGCTACCATATTGTGAGGACACTCAAGCAGCCCCATGCGGAGCTCCATGTGGCAAAGAACCAGAGTCTCCAGCCAACAGCTATTGAGTGAGTCATCTTGGAAGCAGATCTTCTAGTCCTAGTCAAGCCTTCAGACAACTGCAGCCTCAGCGAACATCTTGACAGCAACCTTGGCGACAGACCCTGAGCCAGACCAACCCAGTTGTTTCAGGGTGACCATGTGGTTAGAAACCAGAAGAAATAATAAATGCTTGTTTTAGGCAGCTAAATTTTGGGGTAATTTCTTGCATGGATAACTGATACAAAGGCCTATGCATCCTGGGTCTCACCCCACACACCACAGGGGGCCTTGATAGCTACTCTGGCAACATTTGTAGGTGGGGATAGGATTCCCACTCACGTGCTCACTTTGATCAGCTGAGGGTATGATCAGCCTTCAGCCTAAAGGTCCTCAGAGTGTACAGCTGAGGAGGGATGGCGCAGTCTGAGATTGGTGTGTTTGTGTGTATGTGCGTGTGCACACATGCGAGTCGTATGTATATGGGTATGTGAGTCAGTGTTTTTTCCTTGTGCCCTCCTGAAGGAACAAAAGGGTCTTTTTGCTGTGCCCTCTGCCCTCAGGGTGACTATAAACCCTACTTTAGCTGTGATACCTCTTCAGTTTTCAATCCCTTCTTCTGGTTGATTCTCAGAGATATTCCTCTCTTTATAGATTCTACAAAGACTTTGTTCTGACTCTGAAATAGTGTTTGAAGAACTCTGAAATTGTGTTTGTTTTCGTGCTGAGTCTTCTGGGTTGTGTGTATTGAAAACACATTCCTTGGCAGGTAGCAAGTGAGAGCTGCATGCGAAACGGGCTCTGCCTGTGAAGAAACGCACGTAGGGAGGAGCTAAATGATACTTGCTTAGGATTTTCGTTGTAAACTCTCCAACCTCCCCTGGAGCTGGCTGTTGGTGTAGGGACCCCATGGTGAAGTCGGTTATATAAGACTTAGGGTTGCTGGGCTCTCTAGGCCTTGAAATTTACTTTAGGTATCAGGGTGTTTGCTTCCAATAACTCAGGATCTAAGTCATTTCTCTTGTTTTTGGAAAAGACAAAACCTCAGCAACAACCCTAAATTGTTTGACTCTTATTGCCTGAAAATTAACTGAAGAAAAAAGGAATTCTTAATAAAAGTTTGAAGGCTGCTAGCTTTCAGACAGCATGCACGGATAAAAGGAGAAAAGACTCCGTGGGCAGGAGAGGCACATCTCACACTGCACCTATGTCCTCGTCCCTCCTGCCTTTTCCTCAGCCTGAATCTCTCTGTTCTTTTAGCAGCTGATCATTTGTGCCTATATTTGCAGCTTGGTCCTCTCTCCGCTTTCTCTGTGGTTTCTTCTTTTGCAATAAAATAATATTACTTGCCTTTCTAATCTTGTAGGTATATCTCATATCAGGATATAGACTCTGTCAGCGAGCTGTTCCTTGTTTCCGTCACCCATAGTTCAACGAGCTGTTCTCAGTTCTGACTTCCATAGGGAAAAATCCCAACAGCAACTCCAAATTCTAACAATTGGCCCTAGTGAGCATCCCTTTTCCCTTTAGCAAGGGCCAGTAATAAGGCCATTGGACATAGTTTAGGGTCTGAATGGGTACCATTCATTTTCCTGCACCATCATCTATGTAGCTGATTGCCGGTCCCTGGATGGTGTTCAGGATGATTTTTAAGAATTTGTCGTGTTACGAAGATTTAATTTTGGATTCCTAGATGTTGGAAGCATACCAAAGAAGTCATGGGGGACGTGGAATACAAAGAAAAGGATACATGCTTTTAGAGTCAGCTAGACATGGACATCTAGCTCGGGAGTCCATACAGTGACTCCCGGTGGGACTGAATCCCAGTTCTACCATGTACTTGGTATCTAAAATTAGTTAGTAGTAGTGTCTCCTTCACATGGCTATTATGGGAGTGAAATGAGTTAATATATGTTACAGCATTTGGAATGGGGCCTGACTCAGTACAATCTTTGCTATTGTTATTATTCTCATTATTCCTGGCTCTGTCATCTTGGGCTATTAAGTTAACTTCTCTAAACCTGCGTTTCTTCACCTATAAAACCAAAGTAGTAAAAATAATGTCACATAGTTCTTGCAATTAATGTATGCAAAATTTCCAGCCCAGTTTCTGGTATATAGTAGAAGCTCTCTTAAGGATATTTGATATTAGTATATGATTAATTACCTCCACCTGATTTAGCTTGCTATGTTCGAGGTCTTGCAGGAGACATAAATAAAGAGGTAATACCAGGCTGCATTATGACAGTGATGGGGCGCACAGAACTGAAATCATCTCCAAAGCAGTGTCTCTGCTCTACAGCGAGGTCTGTGCTCCCCGAGGTCATTAGAACCCCATTTTCAGCCAGTCCTGGTTTCCATCAAATGTCCCCTCCTGGAACAAGTGAGTCTGATTCAGGTACTTGCTCCTTAGTCTTTGTGATCATTGAAGGAAGGAATAAAATGCAAAGCTTCTTTTTAAGCAGGTCTCTAGCAGCGACCTTTGTGAACTTTGGGACCCAGGGAGAGATCTTGATGGTCTCTGTTAAGATCTTGTAACTGGCTGAATTACTCCAAGGCCCACCCTGGGCAGTGACTGTTAACATTTAGCACTGAAGCCTGATTACTGTGTGATAATTGCTCCATTAGCTTGCGTTGCTGCTGTTGTTCATAAAAGCTCTTCCTTGTCACGCCCAGACCTCTTGTCTCCTGCCCTGCCCTTTCTCTCCATGCGCATTTGGAACATTTCTTGTTCTCCCTCTTCACTTTGCTTGTTATTCCACTGCTCGACTTGGGCAATCTCTTGCAGTCACTAAAAGCATGACATTCTGTTCATCCCACGTGGCTTCACCCTCCTCTGGAGCGTTCCAGATGGTTTTGTACCATGCAGAGCATAGGCCTCTTTCTTCCCTTGATTACACTTTGCATTCCTTCGCTCTTCTGCATTGGCCTCCATTTGATTTATTTCTGGAGTATTTATTGCTGGGGTGACGTGCATAATGAATGCCCTTAGGTGTTCATTAAGGTTAGATTTGAGCAATTTCTGTTTCCCATCAGTGTCCTTAATGCCTGATACTTTTGGTTACTCGCTCATGTAGACCTCACAGTTTGCCAGCATTTGCTCCACAAAAATTCATACCTCTCTTTCAGGTTGTGTGATTTTTTTTTTTTTTTAACCTCATGGAAGTCCTTAGTTAAAAATGATGCCTTTCCAGTGATCTTTAGGATTTCCTTGTCTGTTCCATTTTGTGTATCTCCAAGTATCTATTGCTGTGAAACCAACCACTCAAATCTGAGTGGTTTAGAACACAGTCATTATCTCTCATGGGTTTTTGGGTTGGCTGGGCATTGGACAGTTTTCACCAGAGGTTTCTCCTGCAGTTATGGTCAGATGTCGGGTAGGGCTGTGGTCATCTGGAGACTTGAAGGGGCTGGTCAACCATCCAGCTCACTCGTGTGGCTGGGAGTTGATGCTGGCTGCTGGCTGAAGGCTCAGCTGGAGTGCTCCCATTGAAGCAACCACACCTGGTCTCTCCATGTGACAACTTGGGCTTTTCAAAGCTTGGGTGGCCAGGTTCTAAGAAGATGCATCCTAAGAGTAAGTATTCGAAGGTGGAAGATGAAAGGCCAGCATGACTTCCGTTGCACCTGAGTGACATGAGTGGGCTTCACAAGTGAGCAAATACTGAGGGTTGTGCTTCACTGGGGGAGACTGGCTGCCATAAGAGTGAATAGTTGTTCTGTTCTTCTCATTGTTCCATGTTTCAGGGTCAGACAGGCCCTTTTGATATTGGTTTTTCTCCAGCCTTTTCTGGTGACTTGAGCAGTAGCTACAGGCAATTTTCCCTACTAGCAAACCCCAGACATGATATTCCCAGTGCTATCTGTACCACCCACCCCTGCTGCCAAAGTGTCTGTCTTCCTCCTTGTGACTCTTAGGTTGGCACGACTCTGCTAAGCTAAAGAGGTGACTACAAGGCAAAGAGCCCTGGAATGGACCTACAGAGATCTGTGCTTTAGTCCTGGCTTTGGAGTAGTGTGACTGACTTGAACAAGTCACTGCATCTCTCTGGTCTTTGGTCTTTTCTGGAGTCCCCTATAAGCTCTGAAATTCTACCATTCTAAGTAGCCATCTTGAACGTGTATCTCCATTGGGTCAAATGCTCTATTTCAACCCCCTGAACTGATCAAGCCAAGGTTTCAGGGCTGATAGACAGAGGGACTGTCACTGCCCATCAGTCTTTGCACAGATTAGGCCTTCAAAAAAAAAAACTGGAGGGATCTAGAAACCTAGATAATACCATTGTTTTCAAGATCTTGGTGGTAAACATTGCCAGATTATTTATTACTGTTTTCATTTGAAAGAGCATAACCTTGCATATGTGAGGCTTTGCTTTTAGAACTTGGAACTTGTTTCACACAGTCTCTGCATGGGTCCCTTTGCCATTTAACAGGCAGTTAAAGCTTTGTGCCTGTTGACAGATTGATATTTTGCAAATAACCCTCATGCCCTGTTACTGACCATGATTACCTCAAGCTGTAGCAACTGGAGCGATGCCAAGGGTCTGTGGTCATCTGAGTTTGCTCTTTTTTAAAAAAAAAATTTTTATTATTTTTTTAAGGTGCTAAGCTGTTGAAACCTTGAGCGCTCTCCCTTTGGGATAGTAGAGGGAAAAGAGAATAAGGAAAATCCGTGGGAGTAGAAGACCAGGTCAAGTGTAAATGAAAATATACACGGGAACACCCTCCAGCCGGAGTACCTCAGTTCCTAGGTGTGCTCCAAGTGGAAGCTGACCTTGGGTTTCCTGCCCTCATAACCATTTGACATTTGAGAGGACAAAGGGCTCCATAAGGAAGAGGCTTTACTCTGTTAATGGCTACAAATCACTGGCTCCGGAGAACCGGCCCTGGAGATTTGGGGCTCATAGAGGTCCCTTGCGGCCTTCTTTTTATTTTAGGGGAATTAAGTTTCAAAGAGACTGATCTCCAGGGCCCCGGGATTTCCTGATGGTCTGGGAAGCTTCCAAGACTCAAACCAGCCTGTTGCTTCCTTTTTTCAGCAGGACATCTCCCTAAAGGAAAACATAGCTCAACTCCAAAAAGACTTGAGACTTATAGAAGGAAGCAGTATGAAATGGCCTAAATTGAAGGTTTTTGTTTTTGTTTTTCTATTGACAAACACAAGAAAAGAGTAAAAGGAGACATTCTCCGTTGGCATAATTAAAATAGGCTAACATTTCCAGCAATTCCTTTAAGAAGAAGGCAGGGTGGATTTTTGGGGGGGTGGGATGGGATAGATTATGGTCATGACCTAACCTGAGGGTTGTAGCTGAAAGACATTTTCTCTCTTTTTTTGTTTTTAGAGTTTTAAAGTTTTATTTCTTTGTAAAATACTTATCATGAGTTTAAACAGTGCTTGCATTCTTCTCATTGTATAACTTATTATTTTTTAAGAGATCTTTATTGGAGTATAATTGCTTCACAATACCGTGTTAGTTTCTGTTGCACAACAAAGCGAATCAGCCATATGCACACACATGTCCCCATATCCCCTCCCTCGTGAGCCTCCCTCCCACCCTCCTTATCCCACGCCTCTAGGCCATCCCAAAGCCCTGAGCCAATCTCCCTTTGCTATGCTGCTGCTTCCCACCAGCCAACTGTTTTACATTTGGTAGTGTATGTATGTTGATGCTACTCTCACTTCGCTCCAGCTTCCGCCTCCCACCCCATGTCATCAAGTCCATTCTCTATGTCTACCTCTTTATTCCTGCCCTGCAACTAGGTTCGTCAGTACCATTTTTTTTTCCCTTTTAGATTTCATATATATGTGTTAGCATGCGGTATTTGTTTTCCTCTTTCTGACTTACTTCACTCTGTATGACAGACTCTAGGTCCACCCACCTCACTACAAATGACTCAATTTCATTTCTTTTTATGGCTGAGTAATATTCCATTGTATATATGTGCCACATCTTCTTTATCCATTCATCTGTCAATGGACATTTAGGTTGCTTCCATGCCCTGGCTATTGTAGATAGTGCTGCAGTGAACATTTTGGTACATGTCTCTTTTTGAATTATGGTTTTCTCAGGGTATATGCCCAGTAGTGGGAGTGCTGGGTCATATGGTAGTTCTATTTTTAGTTTTCTTTGGTTTGTTTTTTGTGTTTTTGCAGTACGCGGGCCTCTCACTGCTGTGGCCTCTCCCGTTGCGGAGCACAGGCTCCAGACGCACAGGCTCAGCGGCCATGGCTCACGGGCCTAGCTGCTCCACGGCATGTGGGATCTTCCCGGACCTGGACATGAACCCGTGTTCCCTGCATTGGCAGGCAGACTCTCAACCACTGTGCCACCAGGGAAGCCCTATTTTTAGTTTTTTTTTTTTTTAAGATGTTGGGGGTAGGAGTTTATTAATTAATTGATTTAGTTTTGCTGTGTAGGGTCTTCATTTCTGTGCGAGGGCCTTCTCTAGTTGTAGCAAGCGGGGGCCACTCTTCATCGCGGTGCACGGGCCTCTCACTATCGCGGCCTCTCTTGTTGCGGAGCACAGGCTCCAGATGCGCAGGCTCAGTAGTTGTGGCTCACGGGCCCAGTTGCTCCGCGGCATGTGGGATCCTCCCAGACCAGGGCTTGAACCCATGTCCCCTGCATTAGCAGGCAGGCTCTCGACCACTGCGCCACCAGGGAAGCCCTATTTTTAGTTTTTTAAGGAACCTCCATACTGTTTTCCATTGTGGTTGTATCAATTTACGTTCCCATCAACAGTGTAGGAGGGTTTTTTTCACCACACCCTTTCCAGCATTTATTGTTTCTAGCTTTTTTGATAATGGCCATCCTGACTGGCGTGAGGTGATACCTCATTGTAGGTTTGATTTGCATTTCTCTAATAATTAGTGATGTTGAGCATATTTTCATGTGCCTCTTGGCCATCTGTATGTCTTCCTTGGTGAAATGTCTATTTAGGTCTTCCACATTTTTTTGATATTGAGCTCCATGAGCTGTTTGTATATTTTGGAAATTAACCCTTTGTCTGTTGTTTCATTTGCAAATATTTTCTCCCATTCTGAGGGTTGTCTTTTTGTCTTGTTTATAGTTTCCTTTGCTGTGCAAAAGCTTCTAAGTTTAATTAAGTCCTATTTGTTTATTTTTGTTTTCATTTCTGTTACTCTAGGAGGTGGGTCAAAAAAGATCTTGTTGTGGTTTATGTCAAAGAGTGTTTTTCCTATGTTTTCCTCTAAACGTTTTATAGTGTCTGGTCTTACATTTAAGTCTTTAATCCATTTGGAGTTTATTTTGGTGCATGGTGTTAGGGAGTGTTCTAATTTCATTCTTTTACATGTAGCTGTCCAGTTTACCCAGCACCACTTATTGAAGAGGTTATCTTTGATCTGCCTGGCTCCCATCTTTACCCACCCCCTCTGCCAGTTGTATTCTATTAACTTTGTCTTCAACTTTAGCAAACATTTCTGTATGACTTCTGCTTAATTAAATAAAACCTGTTCATGTTGTGAGCTGGAGAAACAGAGGTCGAAGTAACAGCAGACTCTCTTGCCAGCCTTTGCTGAACGCTTTGAGCAGCTCTGGCCCTAGCTCTCAGGCTAGAAAAGGCATCCTTGACCATGTTCATGGTTTTGACCTCTGAGTTCTAGCATTTCACTGAGAAGTCTCTAAACTAAGAAGGAAGGGACTCAAAGGCTGGTGCCTGAGGCTAAACTTTGACCCCAGAACAGAAAAAGAGAAAGGGGAGAGTAATTCTGCAGAGGTAGGATCGTCTGTACACTACAGAGTGAAGGTATAAAACAGGAGAATTTCCCTACTGACTAAGAATGATTTGCAGTTCTGTGGTCTGCAGAAAGAGAGCCCAGCCCTGGGCCTGGAGGACAGACAGCAGACCTGTGGGAATTCAGCCCTGGCAGCCCAGATGAAGTAGTGTAATATGGAAGTTTTATTTGCCTGGCACCAGAGGTTAACTAGCCATCTTGGGTCACAGTGGGTCTCTCTTGGGAGCCCTGGAAACAGTTTTTTACACCTCCGAAAGTATAACAATGCCCACAAGGAAATCTTGGGTATTAATCTTATCAGGAAATCCTAGGAGTGATCTTCTCCAATTTGCCCAAGGGCTAGAGGGAATATTTATACCTTCTCCTACCAGCTTGAGTGAATGTCACCTAAAGGCCTTTCCCTTTGTTTATATTCTAGGGAAATCATTCCATCACAGAATAAATTACAAGACATTTCCAATACACTTTTCAGTATTTTTTCAGATTAGCAGAGAGGTAGGGTGGGATGAGAATTGTGAAAGACAAGCCTGACTGGAATGAGATAGATTATTTTAGTCAACAGTTTTAAGGTGTTTTTTTTAAGGTATTTCTTTATCATTGTTAGAAAGAGAAAAGAGCTAACGGACTAGCAGCTAGAGCTGGGCCTTAGGAATAAATTTCTGTCTAGAAACTTGTTTATTTTTGTCCAGCCCTTTAGGCCCCTGTGGATGTAGTACTTAAGGCCTTCCACTAAGGGGTTCAGCCCAGACCAGGCATGAACCCAGCCCAGTCCAGGTCTGGTAATATTTCCAAAGCCACATCTCCACTAGCAGGTGAAGTCTTCCACTTCATTTCTGATGTTCCTGGGGCCTATCCTACCCAGGGGTCTACCCACTGAAGCCTTTACCCTCAACTCCATTGGGAATGCCCAGACCAGATCATAATGATGATGTTAATACCTTCTAGTTTTTGAATGTCTCCTCTGAGTTATAACACTATGTTAAGTGTGTTATATAATTTGTTGTCATTTAATCCTTGTAGCAACTTTGTGAGGCAGTTATTATTATTAATCCAGTCTTACAGATGAGACTTAGAGAGGTTAAGTGATTTCCCCCAGGTTACACCATAAGTAGAAGTGCTGGGACCTGAAACCAGGCCTACCTGACCCCCAAATCCATGCTTGTAAACACCATGATATGTTGTTGGGTGTTTTGCTTTCTAAACTTTACTCCACTTCCCATTCGAGGCTGACCATTTGCCCTGAACCCAAGACCATTTGGTCAGAGCCCTACTTAACTCTTACCAACTCCTTTCGCAAGAAGAGGATACCATTATTGGCCAAATACTCTTTCATACTAGACTGACCTCCATAGAACCATGATTTGTCCACCGATTAATTAGAAACATGATTACATCAACCCAGAAGCATCTAATGCCACATCTCACCCACCAGATTAAACCTCTTGGGTAACATTGCTGGCCCAGATTAGACCCAGCTTCTTTAGACATTGTCTTTTGAAGAGTTGATCATCTTGAGGAAGCCAACACCATGCCAGGTTGATTCCCAGCACTGTCCATTCCCAATGTACTCTCTCCCCGACCCTTTGCTGTAGCATTTCTCACTGTAAAGCTCACAGGGGTTATGGCAGAGTCTGAGCTTTGATGATTCAGAAACTCAATTTATCAGCTCACGTGAGGCAAGTCATTTTTGGAAAAACTGGTCAATTCTAACCATCTCAGAAAAAAACAATGTCAGCTTATTCATATACAGTTTCGTCTGTTTCCTTGTCATTTCTCTTTGTTCCAGGACACCCATCTCAGAATTAGAACTCAAAGGAAGAGCAGTCATCAGAAGGCTGCTTGACAAGCCCGGCATTAGAGCAAAGGAAATTGAATTGTCTTAAATGATATTTCATTCAGACCCATTTCTGACTTCCCCCTCTTTTTGGTGAACAGAACTGTCCTCCCTGCCAGTAAATCTGAAGATCTGGGTTCAAGTCCAGGCTCTGTTATTTATTATCACTGTGGTCATCGACAAGGCATTTAACCTCTTCACACTCCTGTTTTTTTTTTTTTTTTTTTTTGTGGTACGCGGGCCTCTCACTGCTGTGGCCTCTCCCGTTGCAGAGCACAGGCTTCGGACACGCAGGCCCAGCGGCCATGGCTCATGGGCCCAGCCGCTCCGCGGCATGCAGGATCCTCCCGGACCAGGGCACGAACCCGCGTCCCCTGCATCGGCAGGCGGACTCTCAACCACTGCGCCACCAGGGAAGCCCCACGCTCCTGTTTTATGGTCAGTAAATGAGAGTAATATCTTCTATATGATTCACAATGTTTAAATCAAGGTTACGGAAAGGAATGCTCTGTATGTATTACTTTTTGTTATGTTGAGCTGTCAAGTTGATCCTTTAATTTGAAACCTTGTGAAACCAGTTCCTTGCAAGTCACCCATCTCATCATTCATCCCAAACTGCCACTTGTCTGGGAGAAGGTGTGGTTGCCTCACAAATTTTAATGTGCCCACGAACCTCCTGGGTGGACCTCGGACAAGTGTCCAAGTGATGTAGATGCTGCTGGCCAAACTGCAAAGCAAAATTTTAGACGTTTTTGGCAGGTTTCTATGCAGGTACTCCAGAGGCCATGTATATAAAGATCAGTATGACTTCTAAAAAGCCAAATCCTAAGGTTACTTTGCGCTCTCATCATAGGTTGAACGTCCATGCTCTTTCTCTTTCCTTTGCTTTTCATGGATTTACTCTCTCTGAATTCTCCTCCTACATTTCTAAGTGTGCCTCCTCAGTCTCCCCCATAGAGTCCTCCTGATCTTTTCCTTTAACGTGGGTGTCTCCTCAGGTTCCATCCTTTGCCTTCTGATCATTTTGCTCTCCATGGTTGATCTCAAGAGTTGACTTCTATACGACCTTCCCTTGTCTTGCCTATGCAGACTTAATGGATCCTTCTCCTACACTCACATTACATCCCGTTGTCGGATTTACTTTAGCACATGATAGTTTTTTTTTTTTTTTTTACAGCGTTATTGTGCAGTTATTTTTCATGATCTAAACTTACTTTTTGAGAGCAGAATGCAGCTTTCCATCTTTGGTACCTTTGTGCCTAGCACAAAGAGCACGGTGCTCAGATTCCATAAATGTCTGACTAGTAAACAAAGGCAAATCCAGACTTTGGGGAAGATGTCAGAATCAGCCATCTGAGCAGGCCGGACGGCAAATGTTAGCATTTGGACACCCTGTGGGAGCACAACTGTTGTGTGTGTAAATTACCTTTCTGGATAGTCTCAAGATACCAGTTGCATCAGGCGAAGACGCCTGAGCCTTGTTTCCCCTGGAAATTATTTCTGGGCTCCTTTTTCAAACTGAAACAATAGGCTGTCAAAGCTGTCAAAAGGCGGAAGCATGTTTCTTATACGAAAAGTTATTTATCATGCTCTTCTATTGTAATAAACAAAGTGAGCCCTTTCAGAGAAGGAAGGTTGTAGTCTTGCCAAAATTGTGGTTTCCAAGAAAAGTTTCACCACACTTGGCCTTGAAGAGGACTCAGAAAGTCAGGTAAATGACTATCAGCAGGTGAGATGTCCTCAGCCCAGATCTCACATGGACTTGGATTCAGTCCAGTCCAACAGACAGTCTTAGTAGACATTTTTTGTGTGTCAGGCGTGTACTAGGTTAGGGATGGAAAGGTAAAAAAGACATGGCCCCTGCCCTCAGAGAGCTCAAAGTCCAGTTAAGGCGTTAGAGATTTAGATAAATAAGGTCAACTCAGTGTGGTGAGTGTTTAATAAATGTATATAAAGGACTATGGATCAGAGAAGACAGAATAATTAGAAAAATAGAAGAAAAAATATTTTGGGAGGGCTCTCCATTCCTAAATGCATATCATCTCTTGAACCAGCCATCCGAAATCAAACTGCAAGTATTACCTCCCCCTATTCATATACACCAATCAGATTAAGGTTAATGGTTTTAGTGCCTATGATGTGGCCACAGCACGCTCAAGAAGGTTTGGCTGTAGGGTCATATATATAAATAAGATTTAATAGAATGGAAAACGGTAGGGTCATTAGAGGTGCAAGCAACACGTGGTAGGAAATAGAGGGAGCAGCAGAAAACCTGACTGGGAGACATGGAAGCCCTTACCAGGGCACACTGGTTTCAGGATGGTTCAGTCCATGCCTCCCCATAGTGGCTATGGGCTCTGCACCTGTGTTTGCATGTGATTCTGGATTTCCTAGGTCAGACCGAGTCTTAGGGGAGATGGCACAATGGCTAGGTCATCAAATTTTGGGGGGAATCTAGACGTGAGAGCAGCAGAATGGTAGCTTTGTTTCTGGGAGGACATGAAGGAGGCTGCTGCCGCTGCATTTGGATTTTGACAGCAGATCAGTAAAGCAAAGGAGGGGGAGGGGCAGTGAGGATGGAGAGAGGAAGGAAGAGAGAGAAAAGCAGGAGGAGGAGGAGGAGGAAGAAGAAGGTGGTAGGGCAGGGGGAGGGGGGACAAGGGAAAAGGGGGGAGGAGAGAAAGGAAAAGGAGGAGGAAGAAGAGTAAAAGGGAAGAGAGGAGATGGGAAAGGAAAGGAAGGATAGCAGAGATGACTGAAATGGACACACAGGGACGAGTAGGGGTGGGTGTATTGTTGAGGAGTCTTTGCTGGCAAGTTCCCCAATTCAACTTGAGCTTCTTAAACTGAAAACAAGCCTTTATTATGAGGAGCCAGGCTACAGGGATATCACGGAATCCAAGGGTGGAGATGCAGCTGCACCTCAGGGAGAGATTGGAACCAGAAACTGAAAAGGTGTCAGAACCTGGCCATTTCTCACCACATTTTGGCTTCATCCTTTCTTGTTTGCAGACTGGCCTTCTCTGCTAATTGGTTTATCTTGTAGGTGCAAATGGCTACCCCCTAACTCCTTGGTTTATATCTTTCTTGATTTCCTAATTCTTACAAAGGTGCGGTGTGTGTTAGCAGCAGACCTGCCTGAGGCAGAGTTCAGATTGCTTCTTTTGTTGCCTCCATTGGTTTGGAACTGTGGTTCCAGCAAGCTGGCACAGCCTTTCTCTTTTCACCTGTTCTGGAACTCAGTGACAAACAGTGGCTGAATTTTCATCAAGCCCATGGCTTCTACTTAGTCTGGCATCGGCAGATGACCTGTTAGCTGAGTCATCTGAGGATCTGTGCCGTACAGGGTCTAAGGACAGTGATGCCTGAGCTCCAGAAGGGAGCGTGGAGGTGCCTCTCCAGGAGGGTGGGTGAGAGGGAAGCAAAGGCGAGCAGGGGGCAAGGGTAGGTCTGCACGTCTAGCACACTGTTGTTGATTCACACTGGGCCTTGAGGTGGAAAAATAACAGGCAAAGACACTGACTGTCACAGTTAGCACAAGACGACCAAAAATACCTGGATGCTGCAAAGGGGCTCTTTGCTGTGGAAAGCCCTGCTTCCACCTCCCACCCTTTTCTCAAGGTGCTAACCAGGCAGGCGGAGGTGTTCTCACCCCTCTGGCCACTGCTTGTACCCCTGTCTTCTAGTTCACAGAAGGCACAGCTTAGACCCACATGTCTTGAGTAAATGCCTTCTTTTCAGACAAAATTTCAATTTCCAGGAATAACTTCCCATCTTGTCAGCCGATCTCATCCCTGAGGCAAGGCTCTGGTTTGAGAGCATGAAATGCCCCATTTGATGGAAACTGTGGGATGGGGAGAGATTGTTAAGAGGCATTCGGGGCACATTTCTGTGGCATAAGCTGGTTTCAAGCCAGCATGGGAGGAAACCAGATCTGACTGTTGACAGATCTTGCTGGTGAGTGGTTTGTATGTGGGGAAACATGCCTTTTCTTAAAAGTAACCTGATCTGAAGAGTATCATAGAGTTACTGATTCTGGAACACACAGAGAGACCTTTCCCTTTTGATGGAGCAAATGACCCCATACTCCATCCAGTACATGGGAGATCTGTTCTCCTGTATCCCTTCCGGCCAGCCAGCTTTCCCACAGCACCTCCCCCTCAACCAATAAACTGAACAAAATCCCTGGAGAACCACAGCTCACAGATTTAGGTCTTGACTTGCAAATTTGTACCTGGCTGGGCTCCTATCTCAGATAATATATATGAGGATATATTATCTGAGATGGGGAACTTGGCCTAACTCCTGAACTGTTGCTTATGAAGGGGCAAGAATCATGGCAAGTTAACCATTTCTAGATACCCAGTAAGAGAACTCAAAGAATTCTAGCTGTATCAGATGCTTGCTCCTATGATCTTGGATGACCATCCCATGCTTGGTTAACCCCACTACTCAGGGGAACACGACTGGGTTTCCCAAGTGAGACAGGACAGAATCCTCATGTGGAGGATTTGTTCCCTTATGTGGAGCAGCAGGGGACAGGGGGTCTCCCTTCCTCATTGCTCCTTTGGGACAGAGCCTGCAGCTTGTCTGCCAGTGTCATCGGAGTTGGATGCCAAGTCCTCTAGAACATGCCCACAGTGCCCCAGGCAGGAAGCCGTCTGGTTCTTAGGCAGTCAGGATGCCTGGTCCTTCAGTCTGAATCACTTCCTTCACATGACCCAGATTTGTGCAGCCTCTTGAGAGAAGAAAACTTGTTTTGGCCTTTCAGTCATGCTATGTGACACATGACTCCTCCTAAGTGGCTGCCATGCTGAGTAGAAAGAGAACCTCAGTCAAGAGGTGACTGGGAGAGCCTGGAGAGTTCCTTCTTCATCATGTTTGCTCACCACCTTGCAAAGGGTAAGAGTCTGCAACAGTTTCACAACTGGGACTGGAGTTTGGAAAGCCTTCTTCCTCACTTCAGTATAAGCCTTTTTGTAGCAAGGGTTAGGGCAAGTAGACTAACCCCACGGGACAGAAGTCCAGGTTCTGCTGGGGAGGGGGCAAAAGACAGATCTACTTGGAAGAAGTTCACTGGCTTAGCACTGTATTCTACTTTGACTAGAGCCCAAACTCTTTGAAGTCTCATGGGCTACAAAGTCCAGTTAAATCAGAGCTGGGCACAGTCAGAGGCTAACAACCATGCATAATTGTGAGAATGAGGATTTTAGTGGGGAAGGAAAAAAAAAAAAAAAGCCAAGGAGAAGCCAAGGCCAATTATCAGAACTACTAATTTTTACCAACCGAATCATTAATGAATACCATGTTTCTGAAAAGAATGTTGAGAGAATAATTGTGTTCCAAGGGCTTGAAAACTGCTAAACTCTGAAGTTGTACAATTTGTGCAAATTAATATGATAGAAAGACAATTAGGGTTTATAATTAACAGATAAATACAGATGATCTGGTGAAGACAATCTGAGTTTCTGCTGTCTTATGAAGCAGTGTAATTGATTTTTATAAATGCTAATTTACAGTACATGCTCTGATACCCATTAACACAGAGAAAAGAACGTGGAGTAACTGGAAGTCAAGGAGGGGTGTGAGCCGAGGAACTAACAGACTGGATCTAGCCAAGGAGAAGAAATAGCATAAAAGGCCAAATGCCGGGATGTGACTTTGAAAGGGGACAGACACCATCCAACAACAATCTTCTCCCCTTGACTGTCCGCCCCCTCTGGGGCCAAAAAGATCCCTCAGCAGTCTATACAAACATAATGAAGTTTTCCTCCATTGTTTCTGCACCGTTCAGGACTGGCTCACTGGGTTTTCCTGAAATTTGGAGGCTGTGGGTAGAGTAGTCTGACTCAAAATATAGGCCATATTGTGTGAATAAAATGCACTTCAGCAGGGGGAACTTTCTCAGGCCGGGCAGCTAAACTGTCCAGAGAGAGGCCCGCATCATTTCTCTTCAGGAGCAGCCAGCCATACTCAATCAGAGGCGGAGGACAGAAGACACCCGGGGTGATTCACATGTGAGCCACAAACCCAGGGTCACAAGGGCCCACACTCCGGACTGCAGGCAGTTTGGGACTGAGCTGCTTCTCGCACGAGCAACTCCCACAGACGTGCTTCAGCATCGGCACCCGCAGGGATTTAGCTACTTGGTGGTAGCAGATGAACCCCCCTGAGTCAGTCCAAGGAGACCAGACACTTAGAACAAAAATATTCCTTTCCTGATGGGGAAGGAATGAGGATGAAAAGAGCAGAGGGAGAAGAGGATATTGAGGAAAGAGAACGGAGAGAGCGATTACTCTGTCTGTCCCCAGTAGACTCTATGCCTCTGAAGGACAGGGGCTGTGTACATTGCATTCCTGGTGCCTGGAAAAATGTTCTTCCTCTGATCAAAACTTGGAAAAGATTTATTTTTGATAATGAAAATACGGGTCTGATCATTCATATTCTTTATAAAAGAAATCATGAAAATATGACATTTTTATTTCGGCAGTCTGAGATCCTGGAGATTTTTCACCTGAGTCTGATTAACACTCTGCTTTTGAGTTTTCAAGTTGAAATCAGCCAGAGGAAAAAAGAAACTGGATGAAGAGAGCATCAGAGGATGTCTGGAGAGCAGCGTCATTGTTGTAAGGCTTAGACCTGGTGAAGTCAGGAATTGACTTTTCAGTTGCTATTCCTCCTAGCCACGCTTCATTAAGCCGTTCCCAGTGAGTTAGGAGTCCCTCCAAGCCTTTCCAAATGTTACGTGCTGGTGAATGTGACGTCTTCCTTGATGCTCCTGAAATTCCTAGCCCTCAATACCAATTGTACTTTCAATAACTCGTTTTTTGGTTCCTCTATTTGTTACCTTTTGATAAATCATGTTTTGGGTTCTGAATTTTAAAATTCTTTACATTTATTAAACAAGAGGGAAGACAAAACTTGGATTCTAGGAGCTAAAACAGAATGTACTTTTTTTTTTTTTTTTTTTGCGGTATGCGGGCCTCACTGTTGTGGCCTCTCCCGTTGCGGAGCACAGGCTCTGGATGCGCAGGCTCAGCGGCCATGGCTCACGGGCCCAGCCGCTCCGCGGCGTGTGGGATCTTCCCGGACCGGGGCACGAACCCACGTCCCCTGCATCGGCAGGCGGACTCTCAACCACTGCGCCACCAGGGAAGCCCCAGAATGTACTTTTATCATGCTAGTCTGCCTTCATGTAAAGTAGGGAATAAATGCATGCCATAGCCCAAGACTGTCCGATAGAAATATCAGCATGATGTGAGCTACATCTGCAATTTAAAATTTTCTAGTAGCCACAATGAAAAGTAATAGGTGAAATTAATTTTAATGATATATTTTATTTAACCCAATACATTCAAAATACCATTTCAATATATAACCAATATAAAATTGTTACTGAGATAGTGTATGTATATACATATATATATAAACTCATATTAAGCCTTCAAAATCTGATTATGATTTACACTTTTTTATTTTTGCGATACGCGGGCCTCTCACTGCCGTGGCCTCTCCCGTTGCGGAGCACAGGCTCCGGACGCGCAGGCTCAGCGGCCATGGCTCACGGGCCCAGCCGCTCCGCGGCATGTGGGATCTTCCCGGACCGGGGCACGAACCCGTGTCCCCTGCATCGGCAGGCGGACTCCCAACCGCTGCGCCACCAGGGAAGCCCTATGATTTACACTTTTAACACTAGTCACATTTCAAGAGCTCATGTCACATGTGGCTGATAGCTAATGTATTGTACAATGCAGAGAATGAGAGAGAGAGAGAGAGAGAGAGAAAGGGAGAAGCAGGAGGACGAGGAGGGGAGAAAGTGCCTTAAATGTATCTTCCAAAGTTGTATTGATCCTTGCTCCAATCATAAATCATATAAGGGTGATGATGGAGATGAACTTGTAGCTATAGTAATTATATATATACGTATATATAATTGTATATAATATAAATAAAGTCTAAATGGTACACAGATGATAAAGCTGAACAAGTATATCTCACCAATAAATAATTTCATTGGATCTTTACTACAAATTAAAAAGAGACTTGCTGAGCAATTCCGAAGGAAACCACATGTTCATCCTGAGCCATCAACCAAAGGCTGTGTTCAGAATTTATAGCCCTGTGGATGCACTAGAGGTCACAAGTATACTTTTCTATTTTCATCATCTTTTGTGCCAGTTGGCTTAGCTAGATATGGTACAACAGAGCTCAAAGCATAGCTTTAGTCCATAGAAGTGCCAGATACATACGGAGCAATATTCTTTTTCAAGAGATCTAGGCTGCTTCGTGGTTGATCCACAACATTTGTGCTACAGCAGCCACCGAGAGGTGGCCTGACTGTCTCAGGGTCTGGGCACTCCACCTGCCATACTTCAGGGGTGATTTAGAGCCACAATGGAAGACTGTGCCTCTGTAGAAAAAAAAACGAGAATGCTCTTATGAACAGATACGTTCTTATGTTTCTTATGAACAGAACAGATATGTTTCTTATGAACAGAAACAACTTTCAAGGTACTTTAAGTGAAAAGAGCAAGTGTGGAACGGTGTATATGAAATGTTGGCAATTGTGTAATAAGGAAAAAATATGGATCGCTTGTATAGTAGCAGACTGTTCTGGAAGGACAGAAAACAGGCAATGTTGACTGCCTTCAAAGAAGGGAAGAGGGAGACAGGAGGGGGAGGAATTTTCCCTCTCAATCTTGGGTCCTTTAGAATTTTGTATCATGTGATCTATTACATTTAATCTATTACATATTGTATTCAATATATGTATAATTCCTTTCAAATTTTGCACCATGTGATTATATATAAATTAGTAATACAGAAATTTTTAAAATAACACAATTTGCAGCAAACCAAAACCATATGAAAAGGTGTGTCCTGGTGAGGGTGAATATGTCCCTTCTTGGAGTTGAAAGTGGAGTGTGTAACTAAATGATCAACTAGACCCAGGAGCGAAGAGGGAAGTTGCCAAGACTGAGGAGCAGTATCCCCTAAATATTTTTTTAAAAATCAGGCCAACAGTTATAATTCAGTGATCACTTCCTGAGTGCCTAGTAGGTGCCAGCCAGGGGTGAGCCAGCATGCTATACTGTCCCCAACTCCCAGAACGCTACTGGATAGATAAATCCACAGGGTGAATGGTGCTACTTTTTATGACAAAGTTAAAAAACCAAAGGAGATGTACAGGTAGCATTACAGTTCCTGAGTCGGAAGCAGCTCCAATCTTCAAGTTTGGAGAAGACATTTTCAAGAGTGCCTTTCTTGGATAGAGATTAAAAAGAAGCATCTCCCTGGGAAAATTGTGACAACAGAAAGATGTAATGTTGTCAACACAGCAGTATCAGCATTACGTATCCAAACCTGGTGATAAAATAAGTGCTTCTGTGAAATAACTGGGTGTGGGTGTCACCTCACCAAGCGGTCCCTCCTTGTAAAGTATATGATACGTCCCCAATTTCAACTCTTGGGGACAATACCATTTCTCTGGAAATCCAATAGAATATATTCTTGCAGCAAAGGTGTACTGTGACTTCCATACGCTGGACACTGAGGGCGGCCGAGATACACAAATAAGGCCAGCAAGGCCCTGCCCACGAGGTCAGGCATTGGGTTGGCCAAAAAGTTCCTTTGGTTTTTAAGTAAAAATAAAAGACACATTTTTCATTTCCACCAAGAGCTTTTCACTACCTTCTGCCATTTTTGCAGGCAACTTCATAATTCCATCTTCCCAAAACTTTTTATCTTTTTGAGCAAAGAACTGTTCCAGGTGCCTTTTACAGTCTTCCAGGGAATTGAAATCTTTTTCCATTAAGAGAATTTTGTAAAGACTGAAATAAATGGAAATCCAAAGTTGCAATGTCTGGTGGATATGGCAGATGAATCAGAACTTCCCAGCCAAGCTGTAACAGTTTTTGCCTGGTCATCAAAGAAACATGCGGTCTTGCGTTATCATGATGGAAGATTATGCATTTTCTGTTGACTAATTCCAGATGCTTTTCATTGAGCACTGCCTTCAGTTGGTCTAATTGGGAGCAGTACTTGTTGGAATTAATCGTTTGGTTTTCCAGAAGGAGCTCATAATAGAGGACTCCCTTCCATCCTACCATATACACATCACCTTCTTTGGATGAAGACCGGCTTTTGGTGTGGTTGGTGGTGGTTCATTTCGCTTGCCCCATGATCTCTTCCGTTCCACATTACTGTACAGTATCCACTTTTCATTGCCTGTCACAATTTGTTTTAAAAGTGGAACTTTTCGTTCTGTTTAAGTAGAGAATCATGTGCGGAAATACGGTCAGGAAGGTTTTTTTGCTCAGCTTATGTGGAACCCAAACATCAAAGCGATTAACATAACCAAGCTGGTGAGAATGATTTTCAGCGCTTGATTTGGATATTTTGAGTATGTCGGCTATCTCCCGCATGGTTTAATGTTGATTGTTCTCGATTTGATCACTATCAACTTCAACTGGTCTACCTGACCATGGAGCATCGTCCAGCGAGAAATCTCCAGCACGAAACTTTGTAAGCCACTTTTGACACGTTAGATCAGTCACAGCACCTTCTCCGTACACTGCACAAATCTTTTTTTGTGTTTCGGTTGCGTTTTTACCTTTCTTGAAATAATGAAGCATAATACGCTGAAAATGTTGCTTTTTTTCTTCCATCTTCAATATTAAATGGCTACACAAAAATTCACCAATTTTGGTAAGTTTTTTTTAAATGCACGCTGATATGACAGCTATCTTAATACAATCTAACAAAATTGTTTCGAATGAAGTTAAGGACAACTAAGCGCTACTAGAGCCATCTTACGGGAAAACCAAATGAACTTTTTGGCCAACCCAACACCTGGGATGATAAACATGTAACTGATACTGTTCTAGAAAACAGTGGAAGTGCAGAAGAGAGGGAAGGAGGAAGTGTCAAGAAGTAGTGAGGAGCAGGGTGTTGAATAAGTAGAGTTTTTTCTGGTAAAGGAGGAAGGAAAAGTTACTTTAGGCAGAGTCTTGTAGAAAAAAGACAGAGACATAAAATGCCAGACCTGTTTGAGGAAAGGGGACTCTAGCTCAGCCAGAGCATTGGATGCTGGAGGGCAGGCAGAGGTGAGGCTGGAGGGTGGACAAGGGGTCTTGAGAGGGGTCACGGGTGCTGCTGAAGAGTTTGGACTTTGTCTCTAGGCAACAGAAAGTTTGAGAAGATGTAAAATCAGGAGGTGTGCGGAGGCCTGAGGTGGAGCAAGGGCACCAGACAGAGGCTCCTGCCAGCAGCTGGAAGGACATGAGGAGGGAGAAGATCCAACAGATTATAGAGCAGGGGTTTCTGGGTTTGATGGCCAGTGGACTGAATGAAAAGTTCCAAGGGAAGGATGAGCCATGTTTTGGCAGACTATAGAATAATCCACAAATCAAGTTACACTTTCTTTTGCTAACAGAGAATGAATTATACTTTCCCTCTCCCTTTTACCCTTTTTTTTTTTGCTAACAGAGAATGAATTAATACTGGCCACTGAAAATACGTATTGCAAAAGAGTTTTACTTTACTTAATTTTAAAGTATTTTTAGAATCATTTAGTTTGGCACTGTATTGGAAATCACTTGATCCATAACTTATTTTGTAACATATAATTTGCCTTGTTTAAATGTCCACCTGAATCCCAGCTTGAGGCTCTCACAGATATTAGTGATTTCCTAAATATTACCACTGAAAGGTACATACAGAGAGGTGATGGGTTGGAACAACCATAGCTCAAGGCCAGGTGTTTCTAAGTCTGATTGGTCTGGGTCAGTCCAGCTATTGAAGAATGACATGTATTTCTCCAAAGCATCTTTTGTTCTCGGAAGTGATTTCACCATGTGATGGAAATTACCATGTCAGTAATTTTGGATAGGAAAGTTCAAAAGCTGGGCATGCAAAGCTCTGGACTGAAAGCCTAAGAGGACTTTCTTCATGAGAAATAGGAGAGATTTAATTTGGCTCCCAGAAATCTCTGTGACTGAGACTAATGCTGTGACCCCAAAGCCTTATCAGTGTTAGCACTGGATTAAATCACACCTTACTGGGGTATGTGCTGGAGGGAAGGGTCAGGGAAGGTTCACAGAGCTCATAAAAGCTCTCAACAATGAGGAGTTCTGCAGATCCCCTGGAAGCCTTTAAGTTTTGCAATGAACTATTTTATATTTATGAGTTAGATTGTTTTAGGCAGCATGGACTTCTTTTCACTTAATTGCCTCCCCTCTGGGGGTCTGCACCAAGGTTCCACTCTCAGCTGGCCCCACAGAGAATGACCCAATTGTGCCTTTAGTTTCCTTTAAATACAATCCATTGATTTTCTTTCTCGCACAGTAAGCAGGGTGCCCTTGGTTATTCCAAAGCAATTAGATAGAATATTTGGTTGGACTCTTCTTCAACCTTGAAGGATTCTATTTACTCTCCTCCATGATAGCCTCAAAGCTTTAGTCCCTTATATAGCCAAGGGTTGCTTTTCTGCACCAATAAGCAAAAGCATTACAATGTTAATAACCCTCAGCCACGGGTTTAGCTTCCTCACCTTCTTCCCATGCTTGGATGATTTCCTCCACATTTGAAATAATCAAGAGTGGCCTGAAATTCATTCACGCTTTCACACACTCCATGAAGTTTCCAAAATAAGCTGGTGGCAAGCATTTAATTAGCTCATTTTGTTTCTGCCAGGGCAGAGATGAAGACTTGAGGAGTCCAAGAACTAGTATACAATACAGCTGTCACTGAAACCTTCATGCCTTGGCAATAAATGGGAATGGGATTCAGAAGACTAACGATTCTACCTCTTACCACCCTTTCTGTGGCTTTGGACATGTTTCTTTGCCAATCTGGACCCACGTTTGCCCTTGGGTAAAAAGAGTGGGGTACTACTGGTCTTTGAGGGTGATTTCTTTCAGCAGTAGAGTCCATTATAGGTACCAGCACCATGCTGGTGCTGAGGATAAAAGATGCGCAAGACACAGCCAAATGGGGAAGGAGGGAGACAGGCATAGAGACAACTATTTCCCTCTGCCTGGGAAGGACTCTGCTAGAGATGGGAAGAGTGCAATGGGGCGTTAGCAGGGTGGTCTCTGGGACAACATAAACCGAGGACATGGGAGCTGCAGAGCCTTCTGCTTTTCCTGTGGTGTTTGTAGCAGGGGAGATTGATTTCTCCCCAGGCCCAGTCAATATTTATTTTCACACCCTGCAAAACCTCTGAAAAAAGGAAGTATTTCTTAGGATGTTTATGTTAGGCTTTTTGCTGAGAGCTACCGGTGGTTTTGAAGTCACTTGGCACTTCTATCAAGTTGAGCTGATAAAGAATCTCACACAGAAATAGGAAAAGGCTGCAGTGAGTTCCAGGTGGATAGGAAAGCTGATATTAGATGGCCTGAAATGGCCTCCAGCTATGGACAGGCAGGAAAGCCCAGAAGGGTATTCACAGGCTGAAGGTGAAAAGAGTTTCTGGTCCCTTACATAGAGTTATGAAGAAGCCTCCAGATCTGTGATCCTGGGATAACACCCCCATCACGTTTGCATGTCTCCTTGGAAATCTGTGTTTCTGCTGGGAAAAACACCACACAGGCAACAGGGCTCTGTTCCCTGCATCTACTCGCACCTCAACTTATTATTGGTTTATTCAGGCTTCATACTGATGCAGAAGAGTGAGGGCAATTTACATAAATGCATACATAATAAAATAAAACTTAAAGTAAGGGGTACTGCTGAAGTGTGTATAAATGTTGGCCCTTCCAAAGGGTTCATGCCTTTTGACTTAGGAATAATGTTCTGAGAACTTTATCCCAAGGATAATACTTGAAGTCTGCTCAAAGTTTTATCTGTGTTTTTCATGTCCTTGTAACTTCTTTTCTCTGCTTTTTAAATTGTGAAGTATCTTAATTAATAGAAGAGTGTAAAAATGTATCTGTACTGTTAAAAGAATAATAATGAAGCAAACACTTGTGCATCCATCACTCATGTTAAGATAAAGAGCGCTGACAGTGTTTTAGAAGCGCTCTTTGGGTCCTTCTACAACTGTATCCCCACCCCCACTTCTCTACCAAATCTCTTATACATTAATAATATTCATATTATTAATAATATTATAATTATAATGTAATAATATTAAAACTATCATTTTGTGATGATTATTCCATTGCTTTTCTTTATAATTTTTCCATTTATAAGCATATCCCTAAATAATATATACTTTTGTTTTGCCTTTTTTGAATTCTGTAACTGATTTCTTATTCTAAATATTATGTTATTGAGATTTTAAAATATTGATACATATAACTGAATTTCATTCATTTTCTCTGTTCTATAGTATTCCCGTGTTTTAATATACCACGATTTATTTATCCAGTCTACTATTGATATTTGGGTTATTTCCATTTTTTGCTATTATAAGCAATGCAGCTGAGTATTATTGTATGTGTATAAGAGATTCCCTAGGGTATATACTTAGGAGTGAAATTAATGGGTTGTAGAGCACATGGTCAACTTTACTATTTGGGAAGAGACAAGTGTGATTGTCCGATAAATGTGCTTGGGGATCAGGTTGCCCAGCCTCGAGGGAGCTGGAATCAGAAGCTCCCCCTTAACCCAGAAGGAGGGGTTACTGGGTGTACTTTCACCCAGTTTCCCATAAGGTCATGGGAAACGTGGCAGTGATGTTGCCGGATAACTCACTGAATAGCTGGCATCTAAAATTCAGATTGCTTGTGGCGCAGTGGTTAAGAATCTGCCTGCCAGTGCAGGGGACACGGACTCGAGCCCTGGTCCGGGAAGATCCCACATGCTGCAGTGCAACCAAACCCGTGCGCCACAATTACTGAGCCTGTGCTCTAGAGCCCACGAGCCACAACTACTGAGCCTGCGTGCTGCGACTACTGAAGCCCGCGCGCCTAGAGCCAGTGCTCTGCAACAAGAGGAGCCACCGCAATGAGGAGCCCGTGCACCGCAACAAAGAGTAGCCACCGCTCGACAACCAGAGAAGACCTGCGTGCAGCAACGAAGACCCAACGCAGCCAAAAAATAAATTAAAAAAAAAGTTCAGATTGCTTGACTCACAGATACAGAGAACAAACTAGTGGTTACCAGTGGGGAGAGGGGAAGGGGCAATTTAGGGATAGGGGCGTGGGAGATACAAACTATTGGGTGTAACATTTGTCAAGGATGTATTATACAACACAGGGAATATAGACAATATTTCATAATAATTGTAAATGAAAAGTAACCTTTAAAACTGTGTACAAAATTTAAAAATTTAAAGAAAAAAAATTCAGATTGCTTGACACTGACCAAACCCCACACCCACCCCTCATTCCACCCATTAGCAAGGCCATTCTCATCGGGTCCTGCCTCTGGAGTAGAGCTTCCTTGTGCATCTAGTGGTACCCTGGCCCTTCATACTTCTTTGTGGGAGACTGAGCTAACAGTGAACCAAGCATGCTTTGCTGACTGTCTGTTTTAAGTTTCCCCAACAAAGCCAGTTGTGTGCCTATATATAAGAATCTTGTGGTGTTTGACTTCACCACCTTTCCATATTAGATTATGTTAAACCATTTTCCAAAGTGACTGCTCCAATTTCCCTCTCACCTGCAGTGGAGTCCTTTTGCTCTATATTCTCACCAATGCATATTATTTGAAAATTTAAATTTAAAGACTTTTACATTTTTTGCCAGTCTTATAGGTATAAAACTATAATTCATTGTAGGTTAATTTGTGTTTCCTTGATTGCTAATGAAACTGAGCATCCTTTCATACGTTTGTGGGTCTTTCAGATTTCCTTTTTTGTGGAAGTGCCTAGTCAAACTCTTTTCTGAGTTGTCTGCCTTTTAAAAACTTAATTCATGTGAGTTATTTATATGTTCTGGTCTGATTCTTTTGTGGCTTACATGAATTGCCCCAATTTTCTCCAATTTTATGACATCTTCTTTATTATAGGATTTTTAATAAATAGAAGTCCTTAATTTTATTATTTATTTATTTGTTGGCTGCATTGGGTCTTTGTTGCTGTGTGCGGGCTTTCTCTACTTGCGGTGAGCGGGGGCTACTCTTCGTCGTGCTGTGTGGGCTTCTCATTGCGGTGGCTTCTCTTTGCTGCGGGGCATGGGCTCTAGGCATGCGGGCTTCAGTAGTTGTGGCACATGGGCTTAGTTGTTCCATGGCATGTGGGATCTTCCCAGACCAGGGCTTGAACCCGAGTCTCCTGCATTGGCAGGCGAATTCTTAACCGCTGCACCACCAGGGAAGTCCCAGAAGTCCTTAATTTTAATGCAGTCACATTTATTGAGCTTTAACTTTATAGTTTATGCTTTTGGCCTTATTTACAAATGTTTTTTCTATCCATGGGTAATTAAAATATTTTCCTATATTTTCATTTAAAGTTTTGTATTTTACCATTTGCTTTTGGGACTTTAATTCTGGAGTTAAATTCTGGAGTATTTGTGTGTGGTAGGAGTCCAATTTTTACATTTTTCCATGTGGATAATTGTCCCAGCACCAGTAATAAAAAGTCCTATTTTTCTTAACTGCTTTACACGGCCAGCTATATCAGACATCAAACAATATGTGTGTGGGACCGTTTTTGGAATCATTATTTAATTTGGTTGATCTGTCTGTTCCTGCACAAATACTACACTGTCCCGAGTCTATAGTTTATAAAAAGTCTTAATATCTGGTAGAACAGGTTACCTCACCGTGCCCTTTATCAATAGGATTTTGTCTCTTCTTGGCCTTTTGTATTTCCATATAAATTTTAGAATCCTCTTGTGAAGTATCACAAACAAAAGGTTGAGATTTTGATTGAGATGACCTCAATTTGGGGAACATCAACATCTTTGAATTATTGAGGTTTTTCAACCCGTGAACCTGGTATATCTCTACTTTTATTTAGGCTTTTAAAAATGGGTTTAAGTATGGTTTATAATTTTTCTCCATAAATATTTTTAAGTGGTATCTTTTAAACATGTTGATTCTTATTTTGTTATTGATATGTATAATGCAATTGATTTTTGCATATTGATTCATATTAATTCTAGTAATTTACCTGTAGAGCTTTACTTTCTATATACATAGTCATATCATCACCAGATAATGATGGTTTAACTTCTCTATCTTGCATTTCTCTGTTGGCCAGGTACAGTACAGTGTTGAATAGAAAGAGAGATAATGGTAACACTTGTCTTGATCTTAAAGGGAATATTTTCAATATTTCAACATTAATGTGTTGTGTGCTGTAGGTTTATCTTTAAAATTCCTTTATTAATAGAAGGGAAAGAAGTTCCCTTCTATTCCAAGTTTGTTAAGATTTAAAAAATATTATGAATGGATGCTATATTTTATTATACTTTTTTTTCCTTACATGGATTCAGGTAATTATGTGACTTTTCTCATTTAATTTGTATGATGAATTTCATTATTCACATTTTATATATATATATATATATATATATATATGTTTATTTATTCGGTTGTGCCGGGTCTTAGTTGCAGCCAGTGGGCTCCTTAGTTGTGGCTCGCAGGCTACTTAGTTGTGGCTCGCCAGCTCCTTAGCTTTGGCATGCAAACTCCTAGTTGCGGCATGCATGTGGAATCTAGTTCCCTGACCAGGGATCAAACCCGGGCCCCTTGCATTGGGAGCGTGGATTCTTAAGCACTGCTCCACCAGGGAAGTCCCTATTCACATGTTTTTTAATGATAAATCATTCTTGTGTTCCTGAGATAAAACCATCTGGTTATTATATGTTTTTTTTTTACCTTGCTTACATCAGTTTGCCAGTGTTTTTTAATATTTTTGCATCTATGTTCGTGAGTAAGACTGGCTTGCAATGTTCCTTTCCTTACTGTTCTGGACAGGTTTTTATATCAGGCACACATGATTTTTGTAAGTGGATAAGGATGGTGGGACAAAGGAAGAATATAAATAAATAAAAGATAAAAGTTAGAATTTAGATTGTGATGTAAAATTTATGCCATAAGATCTCTTATGCGGCTAGAAATTTAGCTCTGAAGTTCCTAACAATGAATTCAAATCAATTTTTGATTCAGAAAAATCAATGAGACAAGATCAAACTAGCTGTTCTGGACCAGAACAAATTTTCCGAGAGGCAGTATAGGGTGGAGGTTTAAAGACTATTTCTTGGAGATGGAATACCTGAGTTCTGAACTCTACAATTTACTAGCTATGTAAATTTGGATGAGTTACTTAATCTCTTTGTTTTTCAGTTTTCTCGCGTGTAAAAAAAGATAATTATGTATCTACTCATAGAAGTGTTTCACAGATTAAATGAGTTAATACACATAAAGTACTTTGAAAAGTAATGGGTTCTTGGTGACACTCAATAAACATTAACATTTATTATCATTTCTGATTCTGAGACCAGAAGGAAATTTCTCCTTGAATCCCTTTTGAGAGGATACTCTTAATGAAAAGAACAATAAACCTAATAAGATTCTTACAGGATGATAATGATGACGATGATTTATCATTTTGAGGAATGCATATCCTCCAGGCAAACTTTTATAAGTAATGCTTTTACAGTTGATTTTTTGATACATTTTGAGAGCAGTGAATATGAGGTGATGCTCTATGAGCAGTAACTGGAATACAGCCACATACTTAAGTATTTTTAAAACTCGAGAGTAAAAAGAAGAGCACTTTGCTTCCACATGGGCCAAAAAGTACCTGAGGACATGACCAAGCATCTCTCTTTGAGTAGCTTTGGGTGCGTAGCAGTGCCTAATCAAAGGGGTGGTCAACGTCCCAATGGCTGCACGAATTTTAGTTTGGGAAAAAATTAAATCAGATATTGTAAACTATCACCTTGGACATAAATGGGTTATTAAAAGATGTCTAGGTATAGTTACCTGAATGAGTTAACTTACTGTACTGGATAAATGACTGTACTGCAATCCAGTCGAATAACAGTGTTCACAACTAACGCTTACATGGAGTTTATTATGTTTTGTATGTTCTGTTTGAAGCACTTCACGTAACTAACTTATTTAACCTTCAGAATTGTCACACGAGGCAGATGCTGTTACCATCCCCACCTTACAGATAAGTCATGCAACTAGTAATGAAGCTAGTGGCAGAGCTGGGATTCAAACCCAGGTAGACTGGCTCCTGAATTCAAATGTTATGGAGATGCCTACCCAAAATTATGACTTTATTTTAGAATAATTGACCTGTATGTAGCCCTTCTTTGTGGCAGGAATTTTATAGCAGGCCACTATATTCCACATGATGACAGAACAGGGTCTGTATGTGAGAATGTTACTCCTTCTCTATTCCATGACAAGGCACATATCCAGCCCAGTGGAGAATGGTATGAATATACAAAGTAAGAACAACACTGGCATCTTTCATGCAATTTCCACTTGATCAGTTATAGATCCTAACTCTGACAGTGGGTTAAGGATCAGGTTCTCATTAAGCGTCAGTAATGAGGGTCAATAGTGTATTGATCTTGTGATCTCCATCCATAATCAATTCCTGTCTACTGAAATATAAAGAAATCTAAAAAGAACACATACAATCCTGTGTAGCTCTAAAGATATTTCCTTACAAGTTAATACAGAGTTTGTCAGTGATCAATAGTGGAATAATTACGCTCAGAGGCCACCTGCTTCTGCATGAGAGATTGGCTTGCTGGGAATTTATCAAGAAGGAAACAGGCATACTGCTATTGGTAGCATCCTCTTCTGTGATCGTGACTTGCAGCTCTCTTTAGCTGGGTTCTTTCAGCACACAAGTTCTCTGTGACCTTAGCTTTTGATACTGCAGAAGCATAATACTTAGCTACAGCTGTCTAATAGGAAGCTTACATAGATTGATTGGGTGGGAGTGGAAGTTGGAGAGCAGTGGAAAGCCTAGAAGCATTTCTTGCTTCTCCTTGGTTTCTTGGCAGTCAGGGTTGGGGTAGTCCTGCTGCAAAGTGGCACCCTTCCAGCAGTCAGTGGCAGTGGGAAACATCAACATCTTTGAATTATTGAGTTTTTCAACATGTGAACCTGGTATATCTCTACTTTTATTTAGGCTTTTAAAAATGGGTTTAAGGGCTTCCCTGGTGGCGCAGTGGTTGAGAGTCTGCCTGCCGATGCAGGGGACACGGGTTCGTGCCCCGGTCCGGGAGGATCCCACATGCCGCGGAGCGGCTGGGCCCCTGAGCCATGGCCGCTGGGCCTGCGCGTCCGGAGCCTGTGCTCTGCAACGGGAGAGGCCACGACAGTGAGAGGCCTGCATACCGCAAAACAAACAAAAAAACAAAAAACTGTGATGGAGTCCACAATGGTTTTAGCTGGGTGGTAGTATAGTAGTAGAAATAATAAAGATATATACAAGTAGGGAGCTGAGCATACCCTTCCAAGCAGTTCATTAATAGTTTGGGGCCAGAAAATTTCCTAGGTACTTTATTTGGTTAGATTTATTTTCACAAATCAGTTGTTCAATACAAGGGAGCATCACCTGGACCCAACAAGAAAGATTAAGTAACCTGGGTTTATAGAATTGGGAAGACAAACTTCTTAGCAGTTAACCAAGACCTAAGACTTCCACAACCTCATTCATCAAATTCATAGCTCTAATAACAGTGTCTCAGAATCTGCCCTCATTCCCACATCTAATGGTCAAACAGATCTTACAACATAGATTGATTATAAAGTACTTTTTAATGTGATAAGCTTATAGTACTATTTAGGTTTCGAAAATTCCCAGGTAATTCTTCTGATTATCATGATGTAAGTTTTACAGTTTTGTTTCTTTCATCTTGTTTTGGTTTTCCTGTCCTGCAATCCCTAGCTCTCTTTAGTTTGTATCTAATAGGCACTGGGAGGGAAAGTCCCATGTAGTTGAGACCCAGTGTGGATGAAGCAGGTTTGAAGTGATTAGCAACTAACTGGAAGGAGGGGAGCAAAGAAATTTCTTCCTTCAGGCTTTGAGGCAAAGTTCCGAATGGTCATAAGATGGCAACAGACCACCAGTAGAAGGTGAAAGTCCCTTAACTTACCCTTCATCCCCAGTCTTCCTAACGAGCCCAGAAAAATATGAGTGTAGCCTGACTCCAGGATGGATATACTTAGACTTAAAACTTTGGGAAAGCTGGCTCTTTCCACTTGGTCCTAAATGTTAACTTCAAGGATAGTAATTAGGCAAGACCGAGCTCTAATATAATCACTTTGGGGGCAGACAGATAAAAAAACTTTAATGACTCCCGTGAGCTACCTCTTAGTACCACCAGATTCTATTTGTAATGAATTTTAGTGAGCCTTTAAAGGAGTTCCCTGACCCCATAGGAAATTAAGCCATCCACTCCTAAATGATTCCTGGCAGTCTCCTTGCTCTTACTGCAAGGTCTGGTGTTCAGCATCTTAGAGATAAGCTACTCTGCCATGGAAGACAGTAATTTGGGATTTAAACGGCATCACAAAAAGACCGTATGGAGAGCAAACAATGTGAACTTTGGAGGTTGGTAGGGTGGGTGTAGGAGAGGTGTTAAAAGAAATCATGTCCAGCTTCCAAAGGAATTAATGAGGGCTGGAAAGAAGAGGTTCCAGCCATATGAGTGATGGAGCTTAGGAGCAGGCCAGAGGTAAGAGGAAGGAGTCTTTCACTCATTCTCGCTAACTGTTACTGCATTCTCCTTAGTGCATCATGTCAGGAAGGGTGTGTTTGAGTTGGTGTTATTCAGATGTCTCCATTGTAAACTTACTGCTTTCCCCTTTGTAACTAATAAGTATTATGTGTGGAGCAATATTTTGAGGCTATATATATCTCGTTCCTCTTTTCTCCTCTAACAGTTGTTCAACTTTAGATTACTAATATGGAGAGATTAATGTCTTAAAACTGAGATTTCTTATGAGCATTTTAAAGAGCCAACACATTGAATTGCTTACTTTTGCCACACTACTGTGTTTCCAGGAGAAGACTTACTCATTAAGGAGCAAACACTAGGAACCTTGCCAAACCCAAAGAGAAACAACTGAAGACTTAGTGCATATCACCCAGTAAAATTCTTTTCTCAGGTGAGCTGGCTTTTCCCATATCTGGCAAGTCAAGCTCGTCCAGTCCAAGGTAGAGCACCAACCAATTCCTGGAATTAGGGAGCGCTTGGAATTTTCTGAGTCAGGGCACTGGTACCAGAGTGGGGCTTAGTGCTGAGTCATTTACTCAAGGAGTCAAGAATTCCCCCAGAGAGTGTGGTTGGTGTCTGATAGCAGTGGGCTTGGGTGGCCCGAGGGTCTCATTCTTCAGTCAAGGGGAAAATTGCTTCCTGGAATTGGGTGTGAAAGATGGTACAATGACCCTCACTGGAATTCTACAAGAGGACCTAACAAGAGAGATGGGGCAGAAAGGTACACTGTCACTAAAACCAAGGTTCTCAACTTTGACTGACTTGTCCTTCAGGACACACTCATTCTATAACATCTTCTCCTTGAAGGAGCCAGACAGTGGATATAAGACAGCCTGTGTCAGCCACTGTCTTGTATACTGAGAACTATTCCAAGGGTTTACATTGGCCTGTGATCTGGATTGAAACAGGCTTTCCTGATTTCCTGTATGGACCTGTGTTGCCTAATGCAACTGACCAGAAAAGGCAGGGTTGGTGATTTTTAAAAAATTTTTATTGAAGTACAGTTGACTTACAATGTTGTGTTAATTTTTGCCATACAGCAAAGTGACTAATTTATACATATATGTATTGTTTTCACATTCTTTTCCGTTATGGTTTATCACAGGATACGAATATAGTTTCCTGTGCTGTACAGTAGGACCTAGTTGTTTATCCATTCTGTATATAGTGGATTGCATCTGCTAATCCCAAATTCCTGAGGGTGTTCCCTCCCCCCAACCCCCTCCCCTTGACAACCACAACTCTGTTCTCTAGTCTGTGAGTTTGTTTCTGTTTCATAGATACGTTCATTTGTGTCATATTTTAGAATCCACATATAAGTGATATCATATGGTATTTGTCCTTCTCTGTCTGACTTACTTCACTTAGTATGATAATCTCTAGGTCCACCCATGTTGATGCAAGTGGCATTATTTCATTCTTTTTAATGACTGAGTAATATTCCATTGTATACGTGTATATATACCACATATTCTTTATCCATTCATCTGTTGATGGACATTTATGTTGTTTCCATGTCTTGGCTATTGTAAATAGTGCTGCTTTGAACATAGGGGTGTATGTATCTTTTTGAATTATAGTTTTGTTTGGGCATATGCCCAGGAGTGGAATCGCTGCATCATATGGCAACTCTATTTTTAGTTTTTTGAGGAACTGCCATACTGTTTTCCATGGTGGCTGCACCAACTTACATTCCCATCAAAGTGTAAGAGGGTTCCCTTTTCTCCACACCCTCTCCTGCATTTATAATTTGTGGACTTTTTAATGGTGGCCATTCTGACTGGTGTGAGAGGGTGCTATCAGACACCAACTCATTGTAGTTTTTTTTTTTCTTTTTTTAAGATGCTGGGGGTAGGAGTTTATTAATTTATTTTATTTATTTTTGCTGTGTTGGGTCTTCATTTCTGTGCCACGGCTTTCTCTAGTTGTGGGAAGTGGGGGGGCACTCTTCATTGCGGTGCGCGGGACTCTCACTATCGTGGCCTCTCTTGTTGCAGAGCACAGGCTCCAGATGCGCAGGCTCAGTAATTGTGGCTCACGGGCCCAGTCGCTCCATGGCATGTGGGATCCTCCCAGACCAGGGCTCGAACCCGTGTCCCCTGCATTAGCAGGCAGATTCTCAACCACTGCACCACCAGGGAAGCCCTCACTGTAGTTTTGATTTGCAGTTCTCTAATAATTAGCAATAATGAGCATCTTTTCATGTGCCTACTGGCCATCTGTATGTCTTCTGTGGAGAAATGTCTATTTACATCTTCTGCCCATTTTTTGATTGGACTGTTGGTTATTTTGTTATTGAATTGTATGAGCTGTTTGTATATTTTGGAAATTAAGTCACATCATTTGCAAATATTTTCTCCCAGTCTGTAGGTTGTCTTTTCGTTTTGTTTATGGTTTCCTTTGCTGTGCAAAAGCTGATAAGCTCCATTAGGTCCCATTTGTTTATTTTTGCTTTTGTTTCTATTGCCTTGGGAGACTGACCTAAGAAAACATTTGTACGATTTATGTCAGAGAATGTTTTGCCTATGTGTTCTTTTAGGAGTTTTATGGTCTCTTGTCTTATATTTAAGTCTTCAAGCCATTTTGAATTTATTTTTGTGTATGGTGTGAGGTTATATTCTAACTTCATTGATTTACACGCAGCTTTCCAAATTTCCCAGCACCACTTGCTGAAGAGACTGTCTTTTCTCCATTGTATATTCTTGCCTCCTTTATTGGAGATTAATTGTCCATATGTGTTGATGTTTTTTTAAACTGTTGAAATAGTCCCCAGTCTGGCCAGCATAACTCTCATGAAGAAGGCAGTGAACTCTCTAAGAGTTTGACTTCTGCTCCTTTGACCTTGTTGAGGAGGGACATAAAACAATCTGGAAAGAAATGTATTGGGGCGTAGCTCGAGTATGGAATACAGAAAAGAATTCTCTACTGTTTTCCTCCCATAAGAGTAAAGTGAAATGAAGTGAAGATTCAATCCATCCAGCGCCTTCCCACAATCAGCCTACCTTCCTTCCCATCTGAGTGCCAGCTGTTGGCACACTGCTTTCAAACTCTCCCTTACTGAGATTCACCAATTGTTACAATTTCCCTACTTGTTCTGTCATTTGTGTGTGTGCTCTCACTCACACATACTCTCTTTCTGAACAATTGGAGAATAATTCTCTAAGAAAGAGCCTTCCATTTCCTTTTATGTATGTATTTATATCTATACAGACTCATGGGCTCCCCTTTCTATTTACTTGGTTATAATTCATTACTATCATTATCTATTTTGATGCCATAAATGTCCCTGATGTAGCTAGTGAGATATCATAGACTTTTATCCTTGAATACTTCAGTGTGACTTTCTAGAAACATAATCTCAACACAACAATCAAAATCAGAACATTTAATGTTCATATATTATTATTATCTAATTCACAGCCCAGGTTAAAATTTGTCAATTGTCCCCATAATGTACTTTATAGCCCTTCTCCTGCCTCCACCTTCCCAGGATCCAAACCAGGATCACACATTGCCTTTAGCTATCATGTCTCTCTCTCTTTTTTTTTAGGGATGCCAATAATATTTATTTATTTACATGAATGCCTTTTATTTATTTATTTATTTACTTTTTCTTTCTTAACATCTTTATTGGAGTATAATTGCTTTACAATGGTGTGTTAGTTTCTGCTTTAAAACAAAGTGAATCAGCTATACACATACGTATATACCCATATCTCCTCCTTCTTACATTTCCAACCCACCTTGCCTATCCTACCGCTGTAGGGGTCACAAAGCACTGAGCTGATCTCCCTGTGCTATGCAGCTGCTTCCCACTAGCTACCTATTTGACATTTGTTAGTACATATAAGTCCATGCCACTCTCTCACTTCGTCCCAGCTTACCCTTCCCCCTGCCTGTGTCCTCAAGTGCATTCTCTACGTCTGTGTCTTTTTTTTTTTTTTTGCGGTACGCGGGCCTCTCACTGTTGTGGCCTCTCCTGTTGCGGAGCACAGGCTCCGGACGGGCGGGCCCAGTGGCCATGGCTCACAGGCCCAGCCACTCTGCGGCATGTGGGACCTTCCCGGACCGGGGCATGAACCCATGTCCCCTGCATCGGCAGGCGGACTCTCAACCACTGCGCCACCAGGGAAGCCCTACGTCTGTGTCTTCATTCCTGTCCTGCCCCTAGGTTCTTCAGAACAATTTTTTTTGTTTTTAGGTTCTATATATATGTGCTAGCGTATGGTATTTATTTTTCTCTTTCTGACTTACTTCACTCTGTATGACAGACTCTGGGTCCATCCACCTCACTATAAATAACTCAATTTCGTTTCTTTTTATGGCTGAGTAATATTCCATTGTATATATGTGCCACATCTTCTTTACCCATTCATCTGTCGACGGACACTTAGGTTGCTTCCATGTCCTGGCTATTGTAAATAGAGCCGCAATGAACACGTTGGTACATGACTCTTTTTGAATTATGGTTTTCTCAGGGTATATGCCCAGTAGTGGGATTTCTGGGTCATATGATAGTTCTATTTTTAGTTTTTTAAGGAACCTCCATGCTGTTCTCCATAGTGGTTATATCAATTTACATTCCCACCAACAGTGCAAGAGGGTTCCCTTTTCTCCACACCCTCTCCAGCATTTATTGTTTCTAGATTTTTTGATGATGGCCATTCTGACTGGTATGAGGTGATACCTCATTGTAGTTTTGATTTTCATTTCTCTAATGATTAGTGATGTTGAGCGTCCTTTCATGTGTTTGTTGGCAATCTGTATATCTTCTTTGTAGAAATGTCTATTTAAGTCTTCTGTCGATTTTTGGATTGGGTTGTTTGTCTTTTTGATATTGAGCTGCATGAGCTGCTTGTATGTTTTGGAGATTAATCCTTTGTCAGTTGCTTCATCTGCAAATATTTTCTCCAATGCTGAGGGTTGTCTTTTCATCTTGTTTATGGTTTCCTTTGCTGTGCAAAAGCTTTTAAGTTTCATTAGGTCCCATTTGTTTATTTTTGTTTTTATTTCCATTTCTCTAGGAGGTGGGTCAAAAAGGATCTTGCTGTGATTTATGTCATAGAGTGTTCTGCCTGTGTTTTCCTCTAAGAGTTTGATAGTGTCTGGCCTTACATTTAGGTCTTTAATCCATTTTGAGTTTATTTTTGTGTATGGTGTTAGGGAGTGTTCTAATTTCATTCTTTTACATGAGGCTGTCCAGTTTTCACAGCAACACTTATTGAAGAGGCTCTCTTTTCTCCATTGTATATTCTTGCCTCCTTTATCAAAAATAAGGTGACCATATGTGCATGGGTTTATCTCTGGGCTTTCTATCCTGTTCCATTGATCTATCTTTCTGTTTTTGTGCCAGTACCATACTGTCTTGATTACTGTAGCTGTGTAGTATAGTCTCAAGTCCAGTCTCAAGCCTGATTCCTCCAGCTCTGTTTTTCTTTCTCAAGATTGCTTTGGCTATTTGGGGCCTTTTGTGTTCCCATACAAATTGTGAAATTTTTTGTTCTAGTTCTGTGAAAAATGCCAGTGGTAGTTTGATAGGGATTGCATTGAATCTGTAGACTGCTTTGGGTACTATCGTCATTTTCACAATGTTGATTCTTCCAATCCAAGAACATGTTATATCTCTCCATCTGTTGGTATCATCTTTAATTTCTTTCATCAGTGTCTTATAGTTTTCTGCATACAGGTCTTTTGTCTCCCTACGTAGGCTTATTCCTAGGTATTTTATTCTTTTTGTTGCAGTGGTAAATGGGAGTGTTTCCTTAATTTCTCTTTCATAATTTTCATCATTAGTGTATAGGAATGCAAGAGATTTCTGTGCATTAATTTTGTATCCTGCTACTTTACCAATTCATTGATTAGCTCTAGTAGTTTTCTGGTAGCATCTTTAGGATTCTCTATGTATAGTATCATGTCATCTGCAAACAGTGACAGTGTTACTTCTTTTCCAACTTGGATTCCTTTTATTGCCTTTTCTTCTCTGATAGCTGTGGCTAAAACTTCCAAAGCTATGTTGAATAATAGTGGTGAGAGTGGGCAACCTCATCTTGTTCCTGATCTTAGAGGAAATGGTTTCAGTTTTTCACCATTGAGAATGATGTTGGCTGTGGGTTTGTCATATATGGCCTTGATTATGTTGAGGTAAGTTCCCTCTTTGCCTACTTTCTGGAGGGTTTTTATCATAAATGGGTGTTGAATTTTGTCAAAAGCTTTCTCTGCATCTATTGAGATGATCATATGGTTTTTCTCCTTCAGTTTGTTAATATGATGTATCACATTGCTTGATTTGTGTATATTGAAGAATCCTTGCATCCCTGGGATAAACCCCACTTGATCATGGTGTATGATCCTTTTAATGTGCTGTTGGATTCTGTTTGCTAGTATTTTGTTGAGGATTTTTGCATCTATGTTCATCAGTGATATTGGCCTTCAGTTTTCCTTCTTTGTGACATCTTTGTCTGGTTTTGGTATCAGGGTGACAGTGGCCTCGTAGAATGAGTTTGGGAGTGTTCCTCCCTCTGCTATATTTTGTAAGAGTTTGAGAAGCAAGGGTGTTAGCTCTTCTCTAAATGTTTGATAGAATTTGCCTGTGCAGCCATTTGGTCCTGGACTTTTGTTTGTTGGAGGATTTTTAATCACAGTTTCAATTTCATTACTTGTGATTGGTCTGTTCATTTTTTCTGTTTCTTCCTGGTTCAGTCTTGGAAGGTTATACCTTTCTAAGAATTTGTAGGTTTCTTCCAGGTTGTCCATTTTATTGGCATAGAGTTTCTTCTGGTAGTCTCAGGATGTTTTGTATTTCTGCGGTGTCTGTTGTAACTTCTCCTTTTTCATTTTTAATTTTATTGACTTGAGTCCTCTCCCTCTTTTTCTTGAGGAGTCTGGCTAGTGGTTTATCAATTTTGTTTATCTTCTCAAATAACCAGCTTTTAGTTTTATTGATCTTTGTGTTGTTTTCTTTGTTTCTATTTCATTTATTTCTGCTCTGATATTTATGATTTCTTTCCTTCTACTAACTTTGAGTTTTGTTTGTTCTTCTTTCTCTCATTCCTTTAGGTGTAAGGTTAGATTGTTTATTTGAGATTTTGCTTGTTCCTTGAGGTAGGCTTGCATTGCTATAAACTTCTCTTTTAAAACTGCCTTTGCTGCATTCCATAGGTTTTAGATGATCGTGTTTTCATTGTAATTTGTCTCTAGGTATTGTTTGATTTCCTCTTTGGATTCTTCAGTTATCTCTTGGTTATTTAGTAATCTGTTGTTTAACCACCATGTGTTTATGTTTTTTATGTTTTTTTCCCTGTAATTGATATCTAATCTCATAGCACTGTGGTCAGAAAAGATGCTTGATATGATTTCAATTTTCTTAACTTTACTGAAGCATGATTTGTGACCCAAGATATGATCTATCCTGGAGAGTGTTCATAAGCACTTGAGAAGAAAGTGTATTCTGTTGTTTTTTTTTGGAATGTCCTGTAATATCAATTAAGTCCATCTTGTTTAATGTATCATTTAAAGCTTGTGTTTTCTTGTTTATTTTCATTTTGGAGGAACTGTTCATTGGTGAAAGTGGGGTGTTAAAGTCCCTACTATGATTGTGTTACTGTTGATTTCCCCTTTTATGGCTGTTAGCATTTGCCTTATGTATTGAGGTGCTCCTATGTTGGGTGCATAAATATTTACAATTTTTATATCTTCTTCTTGGATTGATCCCTCGATCATTATGTAATGTTTTTCTTTGTCTCTTGTAATATTCTTTATTTTAAAGTCTATTTTGTCTGATATGAGAATTGCTCCTCCAGCTTTCTTTTGATTTCCAATTGCATGGAATATCTTTTTCCATCCCCTCACTTTCAGTCTGTATGTGTCCCTAGGTCTGAAGTGGGTTTGTTGTAGGCAGCATATATATGGGTCTTGTTTTTGTATCCATTCAGGGAGCCTATGTCTTTTGGTGGGAGCATTTAATCCATTAACTTTTAAGGTAATTATTGATATGTATGTACCTATTACCATTTTCTTAATTGTTTTAGGTTTGTTATTGTAGGTCTTTTCCTTCTCTTGTGTTTCCTGCTTAGAGAGGTTCCTTCAGCATTTGTTGTAGAGCTGGTTTGGTGGTGCTGAATTCTCTTAGCTTTTGCTTGTCTGTAAAGGTTTTAATTTCTCCATCAGATCTGAATGAGATCCTTGCTGGGTAGAGTAATCTTGGTTGTAGGTTTTTCTCTTTCATCACTTCAAATATGTCTTGCCACTTCCTTCTGGCTTGCAGAGTTTCTGCTGAAAGATCAGCTGTTAAACTTATGGGGATTCCCTTGGATGTTATTTGTTGTTTTTCCCTTGTTCCTTTTAATTTTTTTCCTTGTGTTTAATTTTTGATAGTTAGATTAACATGTGTCTTTGTGTGTTTCTCCCTGGATTTATCCTGTAGGGGACTCCCTGTGCTTCCTGCACTTGATTGATTATTTCCTTGCCCATATTAGGGAAGTTTTCAACTATAATCTTTTCAAATATTTTCTCAGTCCCTTTCTTTTTCTCTTTTCTTCTGGGACCCCTGTAATTCGAATGTTTGTGTGATTAATGTTGTCCCAGAGGTCTCTAAGACTGTCCTCATTTCTTCTCACTATTTTTTCTTTATTCTGCTCTGCAGTAGTTATTTACACTATTTTATCTTTCAGGTCACTTATCCATTCTTCTGCCTCAGTTATTGTGCTATTGATTCCTTCTAGAGAATTTTTAATTTCTTTTATTTGTTGTTAATCATTGTTTGTTTGCTCTTTAGTTCTTCTAGTTCCTTGTTAAACATTTCTTGTATTTTCTCCATTCTATTTCCAGGATTTTGGATCATCTTTACTATCATTACTCTGAATTCCTTTTCAGGTAGACTGCCTATTTCCGCTTCATTTGTTTGGTCTGGTGGGTTTTTATCTTGCTTCTTCATCTGCTGTGTGTTTCTCTGTCTTCTCATTTTGCTTAACTTACTGTGTTTGAGGTCTCCTTTTTGCAGGCTGCAGGTTCGTCATTCCCGTTGTTTTTGGTGTGTGCCCCCAGTGGCTAAGTTTGGTTCAGTGGGTTGTGTAGGTTTCCTGGTGGAGGGGACTGGTGCCTGTGTTCTGGTGGATGAGGCTGGATCTTGTCTTTCTGGTGAGCAGGACCTCGTCAGGTGGTGTGTTTTGGGGTATCTGTGACCTTATTATGATTTTAGGCAGCCTCTCTGCTAATGGGTGTGATGTGTTCCTGTCTTGCTAGTTGTTTGGCATAGGGTGTCCAGCACTGTAGTTTGCTGGTTGTTGTGTGGAGCTGGGTCTTAGTGTTGAGATGGAGATCTCTGGGAGAGCTTTCACTGTTTGATATTACATGGAGCCGGGAGGTCTCTGGTGGACCAATGTCCTGAACTCGGCTCTCCCACCTCAGAAGCACTGGCCTGACACCTGGGCGGAGCACAGGACCCTGTCAGCCACACGGTGTGCAGATTTTAAGCATAGACATAATTTTGCAAGGATAAACTGTTGTCTTTTTCATTCCTCTCCTCTGGTAAATCCTGTTATCCAGTGATCATTATCCCATGAAGCCCTAGAGAAGCCAGGGTGGGCAAAGACCAACTCAGAAAATAGGAAACAGGGTGTGTGATGTCTCCTTCTTTGGCAGGAAGAACTATCATATCTCTCAAATGTCTTTTAATATGGAAGCATTCCTTAGCCTTTCCTTATCTTCACTGGCCTTGGCATATTTGGGAGAATAAAGCCAGTTATTTTGCAGAAAGTCCTTTAATTTGAGTTTAGTTAATGTTACCTCATGGTTAGATTCAGATTATGTATTTCAGTAGGAATGTTACAGAAGCGATATTGTATTCTTCACAGTGTCTCATGGCAGAAGGCATATGGTTTAAGTTGATATCCTTCAGATTTCTCTGTTGTAAATTACTATTTTTCCCTTTGAAACTAATAAGTTATTTGTAGAGAGATATTTTGAAGCTATGTATCTATCCTCTTCTCATCAAATGTTTACCCACTAGTTTTAGCACTTGTTAATGGTTCTTGCCTGAGTCAGTTATTACTAAGATAGGTACAAAATGGTGATTTTGTAATTCTGTCATTCTTTCAACATTTATTAGTTGGCATTTTACCATAAGGAAGAACTTTCCATCATGTATATATGCATTTATTTATTCCTATATGGATTCATGGATTTATTCAATGGGTTATTCAGTGGGTTAAAATTTATTACTATCATTATTTATTTTGTTGGTCAAAATGTCTCAGATTTAACCAATAGGAACTCCTCCAAATTGGGTCCAATGTTGTTGTTTCGACATTCTGCATCATTATTTGAGATTTCTTGGACACAACAAAATATTTCAGGTTCACCTTGAACTTTTCTTGCCTCAGCCCTAGAAGCTGTCATTTCTTCAAGGAACCCTGGTTCTTTTAATAGAGAGTAGTATTTAGAAACCAAGCTCTGGGCAGCAGATATGGTTGTTGCTACTGGGGTATTATTGCTTTGCCAGCAGACAGAGATATAAAAGAAATATATGTGTGTGATGTATGTGTATATGATATATTTCACATATGTGTGTACATATTTTGTGTGTGTATATATGTAAATGTATGTGTACACATATATATGCCATGAGTTCACAGTAATACCTCTGGTTCTAACCCGGCATTCTGGGGTTTAGTCTAGGCTCCCCTTTCCATATTTATAACTCCCTTCATGAGAGCTCTGTTTTTTTAATATATATATATATATATATTATTGAAGTATAGGTGATTTATAATGTTGTGTTAGTTTCAGGTGTACAGCAAAGTGATTCAGGTGTGTGTATATATATATATATATATATATGTATACCTGAATATATATATATTCTTTTTCAGATTCTTTTCCCTTATAGCATATTACAATATATTGAGTATAGTTCCCTGTGCTATATAGTAGGTCTTTGTTGGTTATCAATTTTGTATATAGTACTGTGTATATGTTGATCCCAACCTCCTAATTTATCTCTCCCCCACCCCTCTCCCCTTTGGTAACCATAAGTTTGTTTTATATGTCTGTGGGTCTATTTCTGTTTTATAAATAAGTTCATTTGTATCATTTTTTTTAGATTCCACATATAAGTCATATCATATGATATTTGTCTCTCTCTGACTTACTTCACTTAGTATGATAATCTCTAGGTCCATCCAGTTGCTGCAAATGGCATCATTTTATTCTTTTTTATGGCTAGGTAGTATTCCATTGTATATGCACCACATCTTAATCCACTCATCTGTCAGTGGACATTTACCACCTGTATCATTAACGCTTATTTTTGGAAGTACTCAATCTGAGATGCAAAGATACAGAGCATTGGTTCTATAGGATATTCCTCAAAATGATTTTTGAATCTTTGTCTTAAAAGTGTCAGTTTGGGAAAAAAAAGCTGCAGTGAGTCTCATGTGACTTTCAGGATATCATGGACACAGGGTAGGGGATAGCAAAGAGGTCCCCAAAGAGAGGCTCCCCCCTCCCTGTCCCATAACTTCCAGGCCATAATCCTGTTGGCCATCCCAGTCACACTTTCATTTTGCCATTTGAACAGGAAGTTATAAATGTATGTATCAGGGAGAGGATCAGAACTGAAAAGAATTGTAGCTGGAGCACTTATTGAAATCTACCTTCAAGGTAGAGGAGTATTTTAGAAAGTCAAGACTTGGTCAATAGGGACGGACAAGCAAACCACACACTTCTCATCCCTGGGAGAGCTTCAGGTGCCTGATGTGAATTGATTTTAGGATTGTGACAATAATGCCAACGTTCTTTGAAGATGGCAGCAGTCTGATAAAGCTTCTAAAGAAGTAGATTCATATGTGAAGTATTTCAGGCCAAAAGTCCCTTTGGACACCACTTCTTTGCTTTGTCTTTTGTCTGATTCACTGAGTGGTTATTATAGTGATACATGTGGGCACGAGGAAAGGTGACCTCAGTGACAGGTGCTTCCTGCCTCTTTCCCACCATCCTACTCACACTCTATCTCCCTCAACCCTGCCCAACATCACACGTAAAATGCCATTTTGCCGTTTCATTGATTGCTTTGTGAGAAGCAATCGAGTGACCACAAATGCTGCCCAGAGACATCTGTCATCTTCTGGCTCAAACAGAAAAACCACAGCGACATGACTGTTGACCATTGATCCATGTTTACCCAACTTCCCAGACACCTGAGAGCTCAGAGAACTCAGCATTTCTAAAATTGCCACATGTTCACTCAAGTTTTTTTCCTTACGTATTCAAAGCTTTGCTTTCTGAAAGGTGTTACTGAGAGGGATGCCTGGAAATCTGTGAAAGTAATAGCCTAGGGGGCCGAGTAGGTAAGTTTGCATCCTCAGGCCACAAAGCAAGAGTATGTTTTCTCCCTTCCTGGGAAATTGAGAGACGCTAGGCAAAAAACAGCTCTGGTTTTCATTATTATATGTTTAAAATGGGCTGGGCTCTAGTTCTTTCACAAAATGCTAGTCCCTGGACTGAAGCCAAACATGTAAATTTCAGTTTAAATAAGTGCTTAATAGGAAAAGCAAAGGGGTAAGCCCTAGAGGCTCCACTGAATGCCACTGCTGGCCTCAGCTCTGGTTTGCCGCCTCCCTTTTTGCATCATCTGACCTATTTTCCTTGACTTGGTGAGCAAGGCTCAAGCACTGGCAGTGAGACTCTTGCTATGGGAAGGGGGAAGGAAGCTGTCCAGCCATCCATGGAAATGCTAATGAGTTGAGATGGCCCTGGGCTTTTAATTCAGATCTTCTGTAGTACTTTGCTTTCCTGATGCTGTTGGAACATAATTTTACATTACTAGCTACTGGGGAGATGGTGAAATGCAGATCCTACGAAGCTGAACTGCTTCTCAGGACACTCTGCAGGGACCATGATGCTTTACATCAGGGGTGATGGAAACAGTTTGACTCAATCATGGGGATCGGCCTCAGGCCAAAGTAGGAGTTGCTTTTTTCATTGCAAAGCAGGTGCTGTATTGTGGCAGGTTGCAGCCCTGTTAGGACACCATGTTCCTTGCTCTGGTTTCGTATTTGAGGAAGTTATTCTTCCAGTTTGCACACATCTTGCCCAGGAAGCTCAGGGCAAGAGGGAGATAGGGTGGAAATACTTCTGCCTTGCAGAGTGCTATTTCCACATTCTGGTGTTTCTTGTTATCGGAGGAAATGCAGCTTATGTCAGGGGGACTCCAGGCAATGGCTTGTGTAGGGTGAATGGAAGCTGCTATTCCTGGTCATTCCCAACCTTCCTGAGGAAAATACCCTTCTGGAAAATATTATTGGATTATTGGTCCACTTTTTAAGATTCACAGTGTCTACAGTTTAAATGAGAAATTTAAGAAAATGGGTATCTTATTATCAACATGACTCAATACAGAAGCAGAAAATGTCCTTAACCAATGGGGTTGGAAAAGGCAAGGTCTTAGCGGAATGGTAACCTGGGCATGTGTCTCCTGCAGATGGAGCCAACAGGCCCCACTGAGCAGTAGTCTCCAGTCTTTTGTACCTGAAGTCTGACTCGTCATTCTAACCGTGTAAAGTTGTATGGGTGGCATTCAAAATCCTGTTTGTTCTATCTTGTTATTAAACCAGCCCAGGATGTAGGGGAAGGGCTCCTGGGCTGAGGAGGCAGAGGACCTGGCGCTCTGGCTCTTTTGCTCTGTGCAGTCATCAGGGGTTAGGTCCATGATCTTCTGCTATCCTAGGTCACCTTTGACCTTTAGCTTTGGACTAGGTGAATAGAAAGGACAGAAGCACAAAGATTAAATTTTGACAGGTTGTATTCTTGCTGGTAGAGAGGGAGAGTGAGGAGTCAGGAGATATGGAAAGTACCATCGTGTAGGCAATCATGTAGGGCCTGCTAATGCTTGTGGGTACACGTGGAGTTTGAAGAACAAGAGGGTCTGAGGCATTTTTATGAATGGCCTGTGTCTCTCCTAGGCAAAGGTGGAAAATGATAATTGAAGAGAGCAGCTAAGAAAAGTTTCTAGAAAGTGACCTCATTCATTTATTCTTTCAGCAGAAATATACTGGGTATTATTATGAACAAAGTGCTGTAGGTGAACAGGATATAAAACATCAAGTTCTTGGCGCTCAAAGAGCATCTGGTCTCAAAGGGACATAATTTTTTTTTAAATGTTACTTAATGCCACCCCCCAATATATATTCCCCCTTGAGAAATCACTTTTTGAATTTAGTCCCTAGAACTAAATGAGGAAATGGTCTGCATCTTCTTTTTAGATATGAGAATTTCATAACTTACCATGTTTCTATTTCTGTTCTGTGAATAAGCTGGGGTTCTAGGTTGCAAACCACAGAAATTATTTCTAGCTGTCTTAGGCAGAAAAGAGGAATTTGTTGAAAGTATATTTAAATCAAAACATATACATTCAGGACCTTGCTATCCCACTGACTTGCTCAGGGGCACCAGACAAGTCATTTATTCTTTTCAAATGTCAGTTGATTTGCCATTCAAGGAATATTGTACAATCACAGTGGAACTCCCAAAATAGATGGGATGCTCAAAGCCCAAGTTTGGAAAACAGATAAGAACCAAAGGTGCTCTGGAAAGTGAGGCCACAGAAACTGGTTCTCATGCTGCTGGGCCAAGGTGAGTAAGATGTCCAACTGCCTCTGTGACGGTAGGTCACTCACTCAAGATCAAGTCCTGAGAGAACCTTCTGATTGGCCCAGCTTCAGTTTGGGGAGCTAGTCCCTTTGGTGTCTACAGTGGGAGGGACAGCCACTCTCAAGATTAATGAGGCAATTTCCAGAGAAGACGTACAGACAGCCAACAGGCACATAAAAAGATGTTCAACATTGCTAAATATAAGAGAAATGCAAATCAAAACTATGAGGTATCACCTCACTCTGGTCAGAATGGCTATCATCAAGAAGGCTACAAATAATAAATGCTGGAGAGGGTGTAGAGAAAAAGGAACCCTCCTACACTGTTGATGGGAATGTAAATTGGTATAGCCACTATGGAGAACAGTGTGGAGTTTCCTTAGAAAGCTAAAAATATAGCTACCATATGATCCAGCAATCCCACTCCTGGACATATATCTGGAGAAAACTCTAATTCTAAAAGATACATGCACCCCAATGTTCATTGCAGCACTATTTACAATAGCCAGGACATGGAAGCAACGTAGATGTCCACTGACAGATGAATGGATAAAGAAGACGTGATATATATAGATATAGAGATACCTATATCTATACAGAGATACCTATATCTATCAATGGAATATTCCTCAACCATTAAAAATAATGAAATAGTGCCATTTGCAGCAACATGGATGGACCTAGACATTATCATATTAAGTGAAGTAAGCCAGACTGAGAAAGACAAGTATCACATGATATCACTTATATGTGGAATCTAAAAAAAAATAAGATACAGGGACTTCCCTGGTGGCACAGTGGTTAAGAATCTGCCTGCCAATGCAGCGGACATGGGTTCGATCCCTGGTCCGGGAATATCCCACGTGCTGTGGAGCAACTAAGCCCGTGCACCACAACTACTGAGCCCACGTGCCACAACTACTGAAGCCCACGCGCCTAGAGCCTGTGCTCCTCAACAAGAGAAGCCACTGCAATGAGAAGCCCGTGCACCACAACGAAGAGTAACCTGCGCGCCACAATGAAGAGTAGCCCTTGCTCGCCACAACTAGAGAAAGCCCATGCCCAGCAACAAAGACCCAAGGCAGCCAAAAATAAATAAATAAATAAAACGATACAAATGAACTTCTTTACAAAACAGAAACAGACTCACAGACATAGAAAATCAAACTTATGGCTACCAAAGGGGAAAGGTTGGGGGGAGGGATAAATTAGGAGGTTGGGATTAACATATACATACTACTATGGGGTTGGCCAAAAAGTTCGTTCGGGGTTTTCTGTACGATGTTACAGAAAACCCCGAACGAACTTTTTGGCCAAACCAATATACATAAAATAGATAATCAACAACCTATTGTATAGCACAGAGAACTATACTTAATATTTTGTAATAACCTATAGGGGAAAAGAATCTGAAAAAGAATATATATATATATATATTTGAATCATTGTGCTGTACTCTTGAAACTAACATGATATTGTAAATCAGCTATACTTCAATTAAAAAAAAAGATTAATGAAGTCTCGAAAAGGAAGGTTAGCTAATAGAAAGGATGGTTGCATGCTGGATAGCCACAAAAACGGATGTCAGGAAACACAGACCAAAATGATGCTCCAAAACAGAAGCACTATCAACCCCTATAGGGAGCTTATTTGTTCTTCTTGCCTTTTTTTGGTTATGACTTTTGTGTCCTTCCTTTCCATTTTATTATTCTTACAGTACAACATTCCTTGAACGGCAAGTAAAGAGAGATTTGAAAAGGATAAATGACTTGCTTTATGTCCCTGAGATAGTAAGTGGTACAGTCAGGTCCTGAATTTGTATCTTTTGATTTCAATTTCCATCCTCTTGTCTTTCCCATGAGTTGATGCAGGGCAAAGTGCAGAGTGATAAATGTCAAGAAAGGTACCAAAAAATGGTATGGTTGTTCTGAAGGGGAATATTTCTACAGGTTTGGAGAAGTTTATAAGTCCATGGGATTGACAACAAATAGGTTTTCCTAACTGAAGAAAGAGCTCATCTCTTCTCTCTTGTAAGCCAACCTACCTACCAGCACAAAATGGTCTATTGTTGCCAGGAAGGTTGCCATGGTGAACTGGGGAGTGGTTTCTTCAATATTTTCTCCCTGGCTGAGACCTTCTCAGGATGTTAGGTCTATGTTTAGACTATGCCCCTCTCCTCAAAAGACCTATCCTATCATCCGAATGCACCAGACCTTAATTTTCTTGCCTTTTAAAAAAGTATTTTCTGGAGGGAAACTATGCGTTTATTGAAGAAAATTTGGATAATACATAAACCCACACACACACCAAAAAAAAACCCCACTCAGAGCTCTACTGTTAATATTTTGGTGATTTATTTTTTATATGTATGTGTGGGTGTATATATTTTTTGAAAATTGAAATTATATGATATAAATATGATATGAGATATAAATTGAGATTATATAAGTATGATATATGGTATACATTGAGATTATATGGCATAAATTCTTTGCTCACATGACATAATCTTATGGGCATCCTTTCATGACATGAAATTGTTGGTGCTTGAATTCTTAATTTAATTCAATAAGCATTAATTGTGAACCTATTTTGGGCTCTCTGCTGTGGATCAGATATCTTCCCTGTCCGCAAGGAGCCACATCCTCCTCCACTTTTGGTCTATATGGGGAGGAGGAAAGGGAAAAAGCCAGGAATCTAAGAATCAAGACAGCAACCTTGTGCACCAAGACTTCAAACTGATAGCGTCTTTAAAGCTATCAAGGAATTCAAAATCTTCCTTTCATAGTTTTTGAAAGTAGAGACACATTACTTCGTTTTTGCATGGAACCACATCTAAAGCAACACAGTTCTGCAGATATGCCACTGAAAATACATTTCTTTAAAGAATCCATTATTTGCCAGGGTCTCTCTAAGAACATAAACAAGATCCAGTTCATAAGCCACATGGATGTAACTTAATTATCACCTCTTTCCAGTCTTTCAGCCTCTGGAGGGTGCTCTGGACCATCTCTTACACCAACCCCACATCTATCTCCTTTCTCTTCCCTCACCACTCTCCTTCCTTTTATTATGTGGATCACTTAGCCCCTTTTCTAGAAAGTAAGAATGCTTCCTCTTTAAGAGGAGGGAGGAAGGGAAAACCTGTAGGAATTCAGGATTCTCCTTAAATCGCAGGGGAGCACTGAGTGCTTGATCTTTAGAGCCCTTCCAGTATCTTGCCTCTCAGTCCCCTGAAGTGACTGGCATGGGGCACCTGGGAGAAGCTGGGGGAACACCTGCTGAATGGAATCCACCCAGAGGAATCCACCCAGACACAAGGCAGAGTAAGGGTCAGGAAGGCATGTTTTACACACAGGTCCCTGCTTAGGCTGGCAGGAGGGGCAGAAGGACACGGCAGTGATTGTCCCTGAGTTGTCCTTGACACCTTTTCACACTATCCCCCTCCCCTCCCCAGTGATGGCCTCCAAAGAAGGACCTGCATGACATTCCCCTGTCAAAGCATGGAAACTCTGTCATCTTGGGTAACCGGTCCCAGGATTATAAACTGGCAGGAGGCAGGGGTCAGGGTAAGATTAGGACTTAAGCTCTTGTCCTCTCAGGCTAGTAGCTTGACCATGAGAAGCTGCTTCCTTTGGCCCTTTTAGCTCAGGGAAGTCAGATGTATGAAAGAGTTTCAGAGAAACTTAGATTTCTGCTGTCACTTTGCCAGAAAATTGGCTTATTATTTTGGCTCTGTCAGGACCTTGTTTGTTTCTCTCTTTGGTGGTTTCCTTGGCCTCCCTTCTGATTTTTAGGTAAATCGTGGTCTTGCTGCAGTTTATCCAGTTTCAGCTGTGGCTGGCACGCATGCTCTATGGAGCGGAGCCTGGCACACCCTCCTGCACGCTTGGCTGGGGAAACCCCTGCAGAGGGCAGCGGTGTCGATCCCGGGACCTCATGGCGAGTGAGGCCACGGTCCTCACTCTGCCAGGCTGCATAAGGAAAGGTGCATTAAGTCCCCAGTAGTTGTTGGGAGAATGCGGGTTGCATTCTGGATTTAGATCATAGAACTCTTTGCAGACTGTTCTACCATCTTGAAAGTCAGAAAAGAACCAGAATCAAACATGAGAAGCAAAATGACCAGAAGTCCGGGGATCTTGAATATTTATTTGTTCATCCCTAACTCCTTTCAAGAGACCTTAAGCGTTCAGGCTCCAGAGTTAAGTTAGACCTACATTTGAAACCTGTTCTGCCACTAGTTAGCTGCCTGTACTTGGGCAAATGGCTTTACCTCTCAGAGCCCCAGGTTCTTTATGTGTAAAGTTGGGAAAATAACAGCAACCTTCTCGGAAGATTGTTATGAGGATTAAGTGAAAATGAAAGAACACATGTAGAGCACTAGTCCAGTGTCTGCTATGTGGTCTCAATGTGGGCTAGTATTATTTTTCTTGTAAATACCATCCCAGAAGCCTGTGATGGTGGAAATAAGGGTAAATTGACACAGATCCTTCCCTGAGGGAGCTTATGATGGGCAATCATGACACAGGACGTGACAGGAGCCAGGAGGGAAGAACAGGGCGAAAGGGGCATATAACAAATGGAATCAAAGCTTCAAGAGGGGGATTCGATGGAGCCAGTTGTTCAAACACGGTGGGGCTCAGAAATGAAAGCTGAATACAACTGAGCAGCCGTGCTCTCCTACAGAGCCTGAGCGCAGTCGGCAAAGGTGGGAAATAGGAGCAAAGGGATAAATTAAAAACAAAATAGGTGAGCAGACTTGTTATCAGGCTGACAGGAGGTAAACAGACTGGGATAAATAAATAAGCAAGCAACACAGTAATGAAGACGACCCCACCGGCCGAAAACAGAGAGGCAGCCCGCGCTGAGGCTAGAATCAGGCTTGAGCTTTGAGATTAACAAAAGAAAATGTATGCAGACGTTCACGGATTTTTCTGACACTTGGTTTCCCTGCCACAACATTCAGAAATCCACCCTGGATTTATTCTCAGAAAGGATGCCAGAGAGCTCTCTTCTGTTCCTTGCCGCCCCCTGGGAGATTCCACAGTAAACTCCTTGGGATGGGATGAAGGGTTCAGAGGGTGATCAGCACCAGGCGCCGAATTCCAGGGACCCCGAATGGAGCACCCGCCGGCTGTGCGAACCCTGTCTAGACATGGAAATTGTCCTCCTAATCTCCTAATCTTGCTTTCTTTACATTCTCTTGACGACGTGCCATCTCTGTAAACATTCTCACCCCAAGAACGGAGCTGGAAACACATGTGCAATCAGCAGCCACAGCAGCTACAAAGAGAGTTATGAAATCTGCCCAAAATAGCCTGCTTGCCCCATAGGCATATGCAAAGCAGCCAAACAGCCAGGGTGAACGTATGGGGCGGCAGATTTCACTCTGCATTTCAAGAGGCTTCCGGTGACCTTCCAGTGCTGCTCAGAAACACCCAGGTGAGACCTGGAGCTGTGGACGAAGTCCCCTGGGCAGCTGTGAGTCCCTGGGGCTAAGCCCTCCTATCCTACCTACCCTGAAATTCCTCAGCCTTGGAGACATTTATTTGGGTTAAAACTTTGAGGTTAGGGACTTCCCTGGTGGCGCAGTGGTTGAGAATCCGCCTGCCAATGCAGGCGACACGTGTTCGATCCCTGGTTTGGGAAGGTCCCACATGCCATGGAGCAGCCAAGTCCGTGCACCACAACTACTGAGTCTGTGCGCCTCAACTACTGAAGCCCTCACACCTAGACCCCGTGCTCTGCAACAATAGAAGCCACCACAACGAGAAGCCCGTGCACCGCAATGAAGAGTAGACCCCACTCGCTGCAACTAGAGAAAGCCCGTGCACAGCAACGAAGGCTCAACGCAGCCAAAAATCAATCAATGAATCAAAAAAATTGAGGTTACATAACATTATCTGAGACAAGAAGATAAAAATCTGATTCCCACCCTTAGAATCAACTTAATGCATCAGCCGTCTAGTCCCCTTGCCGGGGTAGGATGGTATTTTTGTACATCGGGTGAGTGGGAGTGGACAGGCCATTTGGCGGGGGGCTCAGAGTGTCAGGGAAGAGCAGCCTGCAGGTGCAGGTCCACTGTCTGCAGGGTTCTGGGTGAGAGGTGAGCCTTGCTGTGATCTGGGTGGTGCAGTCGTCGTCTGTCTGCTTTCACCACCAGCCTCAACTACTTGTGTGACCTTGGCCCAGTCACTTCAGACCTCTTGCTTCAGCCTTCTTTGCCAAAGTGGGAAGCTGCTCTTTCCCCTGGATTTCACTTAGAAAGGGAAAAGGAGTCAGATGGCTGTCCCTCCCCAGGTGTCCTGAGAGTTGGATCTCAAGCTACTCAAAGAATGATCACATGACTGAATGCAATTGCAGAGGTCCTGGTGATAGGTTTTTTTTTTTTTTTTTGCGGTACGCGGGTCCCTCACTGCTGCGGCATCTCCCGCTGCGGAGCACAGGCTCCGGACGCGCAGGCCCAGCGGCCATGGCTCATGGGCCCAGCCGCTGTGTGGCACACGGGATCCTCCTGGACCGGGGCACGAACCTGCGTCCCCTGCATCGGCAGGCGGACTCCCAACCACTGCGCCACCGGGGAAGCCCCTGGTGATAGTTTTGTTAAGACCGCTCTTTGTGGCTGAAGAGACAAGGTGAGTCACCCCTGTTCTGGTGGGAAAGACCACTGGGTTAGAAGTCAGGCAAACCTGGGCTCTGAGCCAGTGCTGTCAGGTTGCTTTTGTGAGTTTCTGAACCTCTCGTGATTTCCCTCAGTTGAGCTAGACCAAGGCCTGTAGCCCAAGAAAGGACACTGGCCAACTGCAGGGGCCAGGCTGAGACAACGGAATGTGCTGGGGGCAGCATGGAGGGTGTGACCAACACACAAAGAGGCCAGCTTTCTCTTCCGTGGGAGCCCCAAATGAACCCTCCTTCCCCTCTCCTGCCTCCTATCCATACCCATGGTTTGCCTTCCCTTTTATGCACAGCCAGACAGTGTTTCTGTTTTGTCAGACTGACTCCCAGGTGTCTGCTGGGAGGAGAACACCCCTGGGAGTGGCATGAACTCATCTTTGGTTTTGGGGTGGAACTTGAGTTGCTTCTGCAGGTACATCGTGGCTTGGCTTAGACCATCCCTTCCCCGAAGTGCTATACTTCACACCCTTTGATGGGACGCACACAAACTTCCATCCACCCCAGGTGTGGACTGGATCAGCCCAGGCGAAGCATTTGAGGCAATTGACCCTATTCATAGGCCAACCAGGGGACGCACTGGCCTGTGCCTTGTAGTTGAGCCCATGCTTGTTTCTGAGGAGCCTCTTTGAACTTGATGACCTTCACTCTTTCCTTTGTTGCCATTTTAGGGCAAAGGGAAAATAAGGCCTGGTCCTTCAATATTTGAGCCATGTCTTAAAATCAGAGCTGTCCCCTCTCTCCAGTCCTGCTCTGGGAGCCGTGGTTGTTGCCTAGGGGGGGGCCCTGGGCTCGTGCCCACCCTATCCTGCATGCTGACATATCCCTTAGCATCCTGTATACTTAGGGAGCCTGCGATGGGAACACCCTAACCCCTGCCCCTCCATCATGCTGGTACTTCAGGAAACCCGTGCAAGACATGACCTGCCATTGTGGCTCCTTCCAATGGGCTTTGACAATAAGGAAAGGTGTCTATTTGTGTAGGGATATCGCTGAAATGAGCGCCTGAAACTCATATTTCCAGAAAGCTTGAAGGTTTTGACCGCCTCAGATGCTTTCTTCACGTTTCACACTGGGCAGCGCAGGCATAGAGAGCTGCTTCCCCCAACCTGGCTGTGAAGACTGGGCAGCTGCTCAGGCTGAAAATAGTAGCTGCTTCGAGTTTTAATCGCAGCACGAGAAGGGACTCACGTACACACACCCTGATGTGCAAATGTGGGCTCAGAGGCAGTTCCGGGCATCAGGGCTGAGTCTGCAAGTGACTGTGAGGTAGAGCTGGAAGTGAGCTCTGATGTGGGGCTGTCACTTCCTTCCTGCAAACAGCGGGTGAAAGGAGCCACCTGAGCCTCAGTGATCAAGTGTCTCTGTGCTTGCAGCCTGGGAACAGCTTTAGGAGGAAGAGGAAAAAGCGTGTATTATTTTTGTTTTCAGCAAAACCCCTAGTGTCCTCCCTTTATCTCCAAATGCTAATCTTTAAACTGTTTCAGTCATTACGGGAAAAGAAAAACCTGAAAGCAGTCTGTTAACTAGGCTGGTGATGTTGACATGGAAAGGTGTGGGCTCTCCTCTCTGCCCATGGCCCCTCACTCCCAGTTTTCCTCTCACTTCTTGGCTGCTGTTTCCCAGGGCCCCGTCCTCTGCTCAGCCTGGGCATTAACCAGTGGCTGTTAAAACAGAGGACAACATATCTTCAGATATCTAAACTATGTATAGAGTGTTCCAAACAGTATCTATAGTCTCTCTCTCCTCTCTCTCTCTTTCTCCCTTCCTATTTTCTTTCCTTGAGAAAATATCCTCTACTAGAAAGGTCACTGTGCAATGCTCTAAGAAGATTATTGTTGATCCCTTTTCATTTTTCCCCATCACGTCTCTCAGCCAGGAGGCTTAGTGGACCAGTAGAAAGTGCTCAGACCTTGGAGAGAGATGGGCTTAGCATTCTTTGAATCCCAGGCATGCTATTTGCAACAGTAGAACCTTAGATAATTTGCCTTCAGTAATTTTCTGGCCTCTAGAAACTGAGAATAATACCTACTTTGCAGGGTTTCTATGGGGGTTCAGTAGGACAGACTATTCAAAACCCCAATGATGATACAAATAGATGGAGAGATATACCATGTTCTTGGATTGGAAGAATCAACATTGTGAAAATGACTCTACAGATTCAATGCAATCCCTATCAAACTACCACTGGCATTTTTCGTAGAACTAGAATAAAAAATTTCACAATTTATATGGAAACACAAAAGACCCCAAATAGCCAAAGCAATCTTGAGAAAGAAAAACGGAGCTGGAGGAATCAGGCTCCCTGACTTCAGACTATACTACAAAGCTACAGTAATCAAGACAGTATGGTACTGGCACAAAAACAGAAAGATAGATCAATGGAACAGGATAGAAAGCCCAGAGATAAACCCACGCACATATGGTCACCTTATCTTTGATAAAGGAGGCAAGAATATACAGTGGAGAAAGGACAGCCTCTTCAATAAGTGGTGCTGGGAAAACTGGACAGGTACATGTAAAAGTATGAGATTAGATCACTCCCTAACACCATACACAAAAATAAGCTCAAAATGGATTAAAGACCTAAATATAAGGCCAGAACCTATCAAACTCTTAGAGGAAAACATAGGCAGAACACTCTATGACATAAATCACAGCAAGATCCTTTTTGACCCACCTCCTAGAGAAATGGAAATAAAAACAAAAATAAACAAATGGGACCTAATGAAACTTAAAAGCTTTTGCACAGCAAAGGAAACCATAAACAAGACCAAAAGACAACCCTCAGAATGGGAGAAAATATTTGCAAATGAAGCAACTGACAAAGGATTAATCTCCAAAATTTACAAGCAGCTCATAGAGCTCAATAACAAAACAACAGACAACCCAATTCAAAATTGGGCAGAAGACCTAAATAGACATTTCTCCAGAGAAGATATACAGACTGCCAACAAACACATGAAAGAATGCTCAACATCATTAATCATTAGAGAAATGCAAATCAAAACTACAATGAGATATCATCTCACACCAGTCAGAATGGCCATTATCAAAAAATCTAGAAACAATAAATGCTGGAGAGGGTGTGGAGAAAAGGGCACACTCTTGCACTGCTGGTGGGAATGTGAATTGGTACAGCCACTATGGGGAACAGTATGGAGGTTCCTTAGAAACTCCAAATAGAACTACCATATGACCCAGCAATCCCACTACTGGGCATATACCCTGAGAAAACCATAATTCAAAAAGAGTCATGTACCAAAATGTTCATTGCAGCTCTATTTACAATAGCCAGGAGATGGAAACAACGTAAGTGTCCATCATCGGATGAATGGATAAAGAAGATGTGGCACATATATACAATGGAATATTACTCAGCCATAAAAAGAAACGAAATGGAGTTATTTGTAGTGAGGTGGATGGACCTAGAGTCTGTCATACAGTGTGAAGTAAGTCAGAAAGAGAAAGACAAATACCGTATGCTCACACATATATATGGAATTTAAGAAAAAGAAAAAAATGTCTTGAAAAACCTAGGGGTAAGACAGGAATAAAGACACAGACCTTCTAGAGAATGGACTTGAGGATATGGGGAGGGGGAAGGGTAAGCTGTGACAAAGTGAGTCGGTGGCATGGACATATATACACTATCAAACGTAAGGTAGATAGCTAGTGGGAAGCAGCCGCATAGCAGAGGGAGAACAGCTCGGTGCTTTGTGACCACCTAGAGGGGTGGGATAGGGAGGGTTGGAGGGAGGGAGACGCAAGAGGGAAGAGATATGGGGACATATGTATATGTATAACTGATTCACTTTGTTATAAAGCAGAAACTAAAACACCATTGTAAAGCAATTATAGTCCAATAAAGATGTAAAAAAAGAAAAAGAAAAAAAAAAACGCAGGAAGCTATTAGCACCCAGTGAAGGGTGATTGCGTTCATTGAGTATCACACAGTGTTTTCCAGACTCCTGATGAATAGCAAACACTGTGGAGGTGCAGAGGAAGGACTGGCCCAGGCACAGTGCACACCAGCAGCACATTGTGCCCCACCAGTTTGACCTTGGGTCACTAGCAAAGTGTCCCTGCAGCAAGGTGCATGGCGGAGGGAGCTGGGTTGTGGTGCCGTTCCTTTCTTAGGCCAATTTAAATCTGCTCCCAGACAGAACTGGGACTGCTAGAGTCCACAGTTGGAGTGGAAATTGCCGAAACAATTTCTTTAGTGTTTCTGCCAAGTGTTGTAAATAAAATAAATTTAACAAACTATTCAAAAGACATGACAAGCTCATTGTCCGCTCTGTCTGCAGGGAGGATCAGCCACATGTACAAAAAGCAGCAGATGGAGTCTCATGGAAGAGAGAGACTGACCAGGAGCCTGGAGACCCAGGTTTAAGCCTTAGCAGATGGCCTCGGGTAGGTCATTTTCTTTCTCTGCATTTAGTTCCCTTATCTGTAAGGTAAGGATTTTGGTGAGAATGCTAGTTCTATAGGCCACATCTGTCTCAGAATGTTATAATAAAAAATCAACTGAAATCATGCAATTTAAAGCCTTCTGCAAAGTGCAAGCGTGAGGCATGGTTGTCTTACTTTGCAGGAAGGTCTTGAATCCATTCAAATAGCCTTTTCTGGATTAACAGTTTTCGGGTGTTGATTTATGTGCTCTCCAAGGCTTGGAGGTGGGCATAGGAAGCGGGCTTTTCAAGGGGCAGAAGATGTAAGGCTGTGAGGACCAACTACTACATTAGGGATAGGCTCAAGCTTCCTCTGGGCCTTGATAACTGAAATCCTTCTTGCTTTTGTCCTCTTCCCCCTCAAGCTTGCTCCAGGCTCTGAATTCCGTATGAGCACAGGCGCTCCTCTCTGCTACCTTTCCTGCTCTTCTTCTCTTCCTCTTGAACAAGGCACTGTGGCAGACAGTCAGTGCTCACTATATGTCCTATGTCTTGTCTCGTTAGGTTGAGGCCAATGCCCTGTGAGCAGAAGTGACACAGGTGGCTTCCACACGGAGGTAATAAAGAGCCAGGATCTTATGGTAGGAATATAAATTGGTGTAGTTACTCTGGAAAACACTATGGAAACTCTTTAAGAAATGAAAAATAGAACTACCATATGATCCAGCAATCCCACTGCTGGGTATATATCTGAAGGAAACGAAATCAGTATCTCAAAGAGATACCTGCCCTCCCATGTTCATTGCAGCATTACTCACAATAACTAAGACATGGAAACAACTTAAGTGTTCATCAAGAGACGAATGGATAAAGATGTGGTCTATATTTATATCTATAGTTACACAAAAGGTAATTATTTAAGACGATAGATGTATTAATTAACCTGATTGTGGTAATCATTTCACATACGATTTTATCTGTCAACTATGACTTAATAAAACTGGGGTCTACCTTCCATCCCTTCCATCATTCTCTACTTCCTCTGCCTTGTGTCGAGGGAGGGTACAGCTACAAGACAGGGGTGTGACTTGCACTGGGCTTTATGTAACTGAGATATCAAGCCTTTATTGTGTTGACCCCTGGGACGCGGGGGTTTAGTCTGGGATGGCGGCATGGTTTGGCCCATCCTGACTAGTATGGGGACCATGCTCGCTGCTTCACTCTCTCACCACTCACCTGTTCCTCGATCCCGTGTAATCTTGTGTCCACTCTCACTGCCCAGCTCCTCTCAGAATTTACCAGTGACCTCATCCGTAATCACCTACCTACTGCTGAGTTGCCTCGTGTGCTTGAAACTGTCCTTCCTCACTTAAATCTTCACGTCATTATTTTAAATTTAAAAAGTAATACATTCTTATTTTAAGGAACTCTCACCTTCCTTAATTTCCTGTTTTCTGTTCTGCTTGCTTTTTCTCTTACTCTTCTAAAGGCAGATGTACCCCCTCCACCCCCAAATCTACCTCTGGCCCTCTTCTCCTCGCCCCGCTCCTTCCACCCCTAACCTCCCTCGTAGCCTTGATATTCTCATCCACACTCTAGCTATTTGCATGAGATTGCGTTCCTAACCGTCAACTCCAGGCCAATGTCTCCAGCCTCTCTTGACGTCTGCCTGGTGCTTCAGCCAACTTCAGGAGATGAAAAATGTCATTCCCTGCTGACATTTTTAACTCAAAGTTTTAAAAATTAATCATAATTGCTGCTACCTACTGAGCTATCACCATTACTAAGCACTGGGCCAAGTCCTTCCTGTGTGTTATCCTGTTTCACGCCCACGTGCTGATGAGCTAGGGTCAGTGCTATTACTATTACATTGAAATTTCATGAGGTTAAGTAACCTGGCCAAGGTTAAGTAACCTTGCCAAGGTTATACTGCTAGAAAGTGGCAGATCTAGGACTCAAACTCAGAGCTGGTTGACTCCAGAGCTCTTAACTTGTACGCTGCTTGTAGCCGATACTCTCCGCATTGGCCATCGCTCTTAATTGTAAGCAACAGAAGCTGGCTGCGATGGAGTTGAGCAGGAAAAAGTTTATTTAAATATTGGGTAGTTCACAGAATGATTGTGAGGATGGAACACGAGGCTCAAAGTAAAGAGGCGGGATGCTCTAGTTCCCCTCTGAACTAATGGTTTTGGTGAGATGATGCCTTTACCCTGGCCAAAGAGAGAAAGCTGCGTGTCCCTTGCTTCCTGCACCACCAGCTCTCTATTCCAAGCCCATGTGGCTCTTTCTGATCCTGTATCCAGTTCCCAGGCTCCAGAAGCAAGGGGAGGTTGGGAAGCCAGCATCCAGCATATCTGTACCCTATGATGGGAAGCTGTCCTCATTCCCACCCAAAACTCACAAAGTGGCAATTCTCCAGACTTGGAAAGGGAATTCAATGCTGACACAATAGCACCTCACCATTCTATTTCCTTATTGCCCTCATTTTATGTTCAAACATTTGAGCAAGTTGAATTTATTTGAGTTTATTGTCATTGTTATTTTTTTGAGCAAGTTGAATTTTAACTGGATTATTTTCAAAAGTTTTGAAATATTTGGTTCTCCCTTTGGCCCTTTTTTCTCTTTAGAAATTCCTTTCAAAGCAGTGACATATTAATTACTGGCCTCTATATAAACAGGGTGTGTGGTAGGTAGAATAGTGGCCTCTCAAAGATGTCCACATCCTAATCGTTGGAATCTGGGAATTACCTTACATGGCCAAAGGGACTTTGTAGATGTGATCAACTTAAGTGTCCTGAGATGGGAGAGTGTCCTGGATTATCTGGATGGGCCTGATGTATCGCAAGGTTCTTAGAAGGGAAGGAGGGAGGCAGGTAAGTGGAAGTCAGAGACATGTGATGACTGAAGCAGAGGTTGGAGTGATGCTATTGCTGGCTGGGGCCATGAGCCGAGGGAGCTGGAAAAGGCCAGGAAACGGGTTCTTCCCTAGAGCCTCCAGAAGCAGTGCAAGCCCTGCTGACCCCTTGCATTTCACCCAGTAAAACCCATTTGGGCTTCTGACCTACAGAACTATAAGATAATAAGTTTGTGTTGTTTTAAAGCCACTAAATTTGTAGTAACTTGTTACAGTAACATTAAGGTCCAGAATGTACCACAAATGAGTAAAGTGGGCTGTAAGTAAAAATGCAAAAACATTTTAATGAAATATGTGGTTCTTTCGGCCTATCTTTCATTTTTCCCATTTTGATAGAGAGAGGCATGCAAAAATGTGTAATTTTCCTCCTAATTTTATCTGTAAGAAAAACAGCAGTAGAAGCATGGTGATAAATGGCAACTTACACGTAACTTTACGGCAGGTGGAAAGGGGAGGGTGGTAGAGACTGTGGTGAACTGGACAGTGAATGAGCTGCTGAATGTGGATCTGCTGAAGCCAATTGTTACCTCGTAGAGTTTGGATCTGATGTTTCCAGCATTTCTAATTTAACTCGGATACAGTTTTTTGGGTTGTCTTACAAAAAAACAATTTAAACAAACTCTATCTTCAGGCAGAGGCTTGCTGTCCTCAAAAATCTCATTTGTCACCTGTTCTTGTCACCACCTCAGATGTGTTTTCCAATGTATGTTTTTCTTTCCTTTGGTTTTGCAATCTTTTGTGCATAGAGTGGCAAATGTTCTGTACTTGTGTCCACCCTTGTTCTACTCCTACCCGACACACACGATTGCATCAGGAGAATGATGAGATTTCATCTGCTCTGTCACTGTCCCTGTCTCTCTTTTTAAAAGCAATTTACAAAGCAAAAGCTGGAAGTCTTTGGAAAGTCAGGTTTTCAAAAGTGATGTACTGCCTAAGACATTCTCCACGCAAGGACAATATTCAAGGAGCTCTACAAGCACTCGATCCATTAGTCAAACAAATATTTACTGAGCATCTCGGAGGAAGAGACTGTGGTGGGTGCTGGGAGGACTACACACGATAGAAGACAGCAGCTCCGTGAGAACGTGCCCCCCCTACTGAGGGGACTGCACGTCTTAGGCAGCGACTGCCTGACCTGATACTTCTTGGGGGCCTGAGACACAATGTGAATCTCCGTGTCAGCAAGGTATTTGCCCAGACAGCTGAGCAAATCTGGTGTTTACATCTCTTTCGCATTCTTCTGGTTTGTGTTTACCCTGCAGGACTGGTAAACACTATGTGCAGGACTCTGAGGGACTGGAGCAAACTCCAGTTGTGGCCAAATCCCCACCTGCATCTGTGCACTGGTATCAACTCGACAGGTGAGCCCACCCTCTCTGTGGTTATGCGGACTGACCAGGTGGGCACTATACTTTCCTGGTGCCTTAGGTTCCCAAACTGGTGAAACTGTGCTGAGGGGAACGGCATTGGACAGTGTCTGTATTTTCATTTCCAGTCTGTTCTGCTCAATTCCCGTGGTGCCTGGATCCATGCTACATGCATATGGACCTGAGGTTAATGTTAGAGGAAAATAATAATTGTTGTTATAGGGAATATGCATTGAGTACTTTGTGTCAGGCACTACGCCAAGCTATTTATATTGATTCTCTCATTTTATTTTCACAACTGCCTACGATAGTTATTGTTTTTATCCCCCATTTTACAAACAAGAAAAATGAGCTTCAAGTCACACTTCTGCTTAGTAGCGGAGTCAAGATTTGAACCCAGGAATCCATTCATCTTGTGCATACCATCTGGGTGAGAACTCTGTTTAATTAAACTTATAGCACTAGATTTCAAGGAATCCTAATGTGGTTTTTGAAAACAAGCATGCCTTAATTTGTTCAATCAATATGGTCCTGAAAAATTGAATAGAAAAAGTATGTATAAGCATCCTAAGGGCACGGGACATGTCTTTGTAACATCTGCAGTATTTAGCACTGTGCCTTGCACAGATAAGACCTGAAATGAACATTTGTTAAATGAATAGGTGAATGAATGAAACAATTGTAGAAGTCAATTTACTGAAGTAAATGTACTTGATAAGACCAGTGTTTGAAGTGACCCGCAGAGTTACTGAACAGAGTATCTAGGTTGATCAGGTTTATTAAAGTTTCTAAACCCACTATAAGTAGGCATCAGTGCATAGAAATAAGACTGGTGGGATGTTTCAGAAATGGACTTTCACTTTCTTCTTGTACTCTTCTGTATTGTTAAGTTTTAGAAACTGAGGATGCATTGGTCTTAGTCTGGGTCCCACTCATGAAGAAGGACTTGGTGTAGTTGATATGGAACATGATCCCAGGGAGAGGGGTGAGGGAGCAAGGAGATAGAGAGGGGGAGGGGGAAAGCCCACGTTGGGGTGTTTAAGGGCTGCGGGGATGTTCTCGCGGTGGGGACTTGCTTGAAGGCCGGGAGATGGGAGCAGTAATCTCCTGCTTTGTAGTCCTTGTTGACAGGAACTTCCCCACCTTTCCGGACTCTACTTTCAAGGGCCCAACGAACCTCTGCAGATCAGAAAAGGCCCCAAGCCTGAAGGCAGAAAGAGGCGTGGCCCACACTTGAGGTGGGGCCCTGTGAGCACCAGGGGAGTCTAAGCTTCCAGAACTGCCCACCACAGCTGAGCTAAGATCAGAGGTGGGGGGCATGAAGTGGGAGGCATCTGCTATGGTATGATTTTCAAACACTAATAAAACCATAACAAAAGATAAACAACAGAAGACATTTTCACGAAGCAAAAAATTGTTCTCTGATTTGACTTCGCAAGTCTGGACTTTGACAGATGAGGTTATTTTCACTGAGGTCCTGATGTGCTTGGTGTTGCAGACCAGGCTCTTGGGAAGCAGACTCAAAGGCAGAGCTACGGTGCTGCAAGTGTACTGGGAACCACTCTGGGATCCACACCTGTAAGGGAGGTAGGACTGGGCACAGAGAGAAGCTGAGCTGTGATGCAGCCACAGGAAGCCTTGAGCCAATTCCATACGGAGCTCTGAAGCTGGCATGGCCCTGCAGAGTTGTCCTGAGTTGGTCCCGGAGGTCAGGACTTTATACATGACCATCCTGTAGTCACTGGATGCCGGATGCATAGGGAGGGAACACACCCTTGAGTGAGGCAGCTGAAGGCAACTCCAGGAGAGGGCTTGGAGCTGAGGCTGGCCAACCGTGGTAATAGGGGTCTGGGCGGTGCCGCATAGTGAATGCTGCATGAGGCTGTTAGCAAACTTGCCTTTGAACATCTGGACCCAATAGATAACATTGAAAAATTCAAACCCAAGGAAAAAAAAAAGCAAAACTAAATTCAACAACAACTCTCCCCCCTCGCTGTGGCAGGCCAAACTGAAATGATACGAGAAATAGGACAAGTCTGTTTCCTCATACGTCAAATGAAGACTTTGGACTAGACCAGGAATTACAAACTGGTGGCCCACGTGTCAAATCTGACTGAAAAGTCTGTTTTATTTGCATGGCTAGTTTTTCAAATCCAGATTTCTGGCTTCTGTTGAAAATTTGGAGGACCTGGCACATTTGGGCCCATACTCTTCATGGCAAGTTCCAGCTGGAGTGGAGTAGCAGGTGCCCCCTTTAACCTCTGTCCCCTCCAGCCTACTTCAGCCACTTACGTCACCACCTGAGCTCTGTCACCATTTGAGTTTGTGAACTCCGATCTCTGAGGTTCTGCCCAGCTCTGATGAGCTGTGGTTCTGTGTGAATCATCTTGCATACTGCTGAAATGGGTATTTGAATTCCTAATAACATCATGACATCTAGAAAGCTTTGTCTTCCTAGTCAAATATGCATCTCTCCCTGGAGATTCTCTTTGGGCAAGTGAGGCCATTTCTTTGTAGTCTAGCTTTCTGGCTTTGTAAATGAGAATCACAGTGACCCTGGTCTTGAACATGGGCATGGAGCAAAATGCTTTTGATGGTTGTAGCAGGGGCTGTGTGGGATTTTCTAGCCACTAGAATATTTTTTAAGGCTTAGTGATTCCCAAATCTGGCTGAAATCTCAGAATTAACTGGGCTGTTTTTAAAACAGGAATTTCAGGTTCTTCCAGGCCCCTCTGATTCAGTAGATCTGGGTTCAGTAGATGGGTGCCAAGAATCTTTATTTTTAATTGGTTTCTCAAGTGATCTTGGTGTGCAACCAGATTTAGGAAGCGTATTGGTTCCTCCTAATTGGTCCTTATATTTTGTGCCTAGCTCATGCATTGTAAACTTTTGAGCTCCAAATGCACAGGGATCCTTTCTTAGTCATCTATAATTTTATCCATCTTCACCCTTAGTGCTAACACCTGGCACAGTGCCCTGCAAACCCTATGTGCTCAATGAATGTCTAGTGAATGAAGGATTGAATGAGTAAGTGAACATTTTTGAATAGCATTCTTTTTAGGAGGTAAAGAGCACATACCTCCAAAGTCATATGTTGAAGATCATTTGATTTAGAGAATTTATTTTATAAATATGGTGTCAAGCCAGAGAGGGTAAGAGTCCTAGCTTTATCTTGGGAGGTTTTCGCCTTGGGGATGTTAAGAAATAAATGATTCCTTCTAAAGAGAACTTATGCTTTTCATCAAAAGATAGATGATTCACCCACCCAACGCAGTATATGTGAGTTATTTGTACAATATTTCAAAGACAGAAAATTGACTCAATAGAAAAGGAAACTTTCTAAATTATGATGAAGTTTTGCCTTGAAATATAAACCTTGAAAGAATAAGACCAGGAAGTTCTTTCATACTAGGAGATAGATGCAGTGATCCAAATTTAATTTATTGCGCTATGATTTATTTATCAGGTGCTCTGCTTCCAAAGAGTTCAAAAAGCCTATGTCTGCAGAGGGAAGGTGTGGCGATTCCTGCAGTTAATTTGGGTTTTGAAAGAGGACAACCCAGAAAATTTTGGCTCGAAGAAAGTCTCGGAGTTGTTTGGCTGTTTACACAGTCTGTCCTTCTTAGAGTCCCTTTGCCTTACCTCCAATTTCTGGGGTTGGGGTCCTTCTGGAGGGGCCCACAGGCTTCGGAAAGACTGTGAATGTTGTTGAGGTGGAGAATTTGATTAGCCTGAACTTGATTGGCTGTTCCTCTGTCTAGAATGCAGGGGATTAGAAATAGTGTTTTCTCAAGCGCTCGGGAGTCTACTTTAGGTCAATGTTAAATGAGTTACTTAGCACTATTAATGATTTCTATCTTGAACTCAATTAGACTATGTTTATAAAATATGTTCTTTGCATCACTGGCACCTGCACTTTGTTTTTTGTTTTCTTCTTCTTAAAAAATAAGATTATAATGCAATAAACTATTCAAATTAATGTTGTACAAACAAAGAAGCTAATGGTGCTGAAAGTAAACCAACCATTGGTGGCTTGGTGGTAGCGCCATGCAATAGCTTATAATGCTCACTGTCCTCTGTCTCCCCACCCCTATATGGCTCCTCCCCACTTCTCTCTCCCTACTGGTAACCACTAGTCTGCTCTCTATATCTGTGAGTCTGCTTCTTTTTTGTTATTTTTCAATAGTTTTTGTATTTTTTAGATTCCACATATAAGTGATATCATACAGTATTTGTCTTTCTTTGTCTGATTTATTTCACTTAGCATAATGCCCTCCAAGTCCATCCATGTTGCTGCAAATGATAAAATTTCATGATTTTTTTCTGGCTGAGTAGTTTCCATTGTATACATACACCACGTCTTCTTTATCCATTCATCTGTTGATGGACGCTTAGGTTGCTTCCATATCTCAGTGATTGTATATAATGCTGCTATAAACATTGGGGTGCATGTATCTTTTCGAATTAGTGTTTCTGTGGGTTTTTTTTGATATATACCTGGGAGTGGGATTGCTGGACTATATGGTAGCTCTATTTTTAGTTTTTTGAGACACCTCCATACTATTTTCCACAGTGGCTGCACCAATTTACATTCCCACTAACAGTGCACAGGGGTCCCCTTTTCTCCACATCTTCGCCAAATTTTGTTATTTGTGTTCTTTTTGATGATCGCCATTCAAGAATCGGGGACATTTTATACTTTAAGCATTATGACGGTGATCAAAGAGTAATTCTCAGCAGGAAAGTAGCAGTATAGGAAGTCCGACACCGTGATGCTCAAAGGCTTTCAGCTTCCATTAAAAGCTTATCTTTGCCACTACTGTCTTGGTTTTCCCTGGGAGATACTTATTAAGGACTCACTTGTAAAATAAGCTAATGAGCTGTGATGGTTTTCCTCTGAATATGGCAGTCCATTAAGTTGGTAAAAAGAAAACTTTACAAGAAGAATGATATAATTTACACTAGAAGCTCACTTTCAACAGTTAACTGCCCAGGTAACATTTCAGAGAAATCAGGTAGAGATATGCTATAGCACACACTAAAAATCACTCCAATTGCTCTTTATCCAGCTGAGACATTCTCTGACCATTGAATTCCGCCTAGAATTCATACCTTCTTCTCTGCAAATTAACAAGTCACATTAAAACATACTGATGATGTTTTGTTTTTTTTTAAGACTTTTTAAAAAAAAATTTTTATTTATTTATTTTTGGCTGTGTTCGGTCTTCGTTTCTGTGCGAGGGCTTTCTCTAGTTGTGGTGAGCGGGGACCACTCTCCATCGCGGTACGCGGGCCTCTCACTGTCGCGGCCTCTCTTGTTGCGGAGCACAGGCTCCAGACACGCAGGCTCAGTAGTTGTGGCTCACAGGCCTAGTTGCTCCGCGGTATGTGGGATCTTCCCAGACCAGGGCTCGAACCCGTGCCCCCTGCATTGGCAGGCAGATTCTCAACTACTGCGCCATCAGGGAAGCCCCTGATGATGTTTTGACTGGTGTCAAACAGAAGAATACCAAAGGAATTCCAAAAAGTGAAAGATGGGATGAGATAATCTCTTGGTTTTTTCAGGAGATGTCTGTAAGACTCTATCATTTTACTTTGTATCCTAGGATTTTGCGAAATAGGATAAAATTGAGATATGATAACAAAGTGACACTAGTAGTAACAAAAAGACACTTTTCATTTGGATATTTGGATGTTTTATAATTCAGAGCAGGAGTTACCAGTCTTGGGGCTTCCCTGGCGGTCCAGTGGTTAAGTCTCCACACTTCTGCTGCAGGGGGCGTGGGTTTGATCCCTGGTTGGGGAACTAAGATCCCACATGCCGTGTGGTGCTGCCAAAAACTTTAAAAAAAAAAGAGTTATGAGTCTTTCCATTTCAGTTTTTTTTGTTTTGTTTATTTGTCTCTTTTGGGCTCAGATTTATTTAATTTATTTATTGCTTTGAATTTTATTTTATTTAGTTTTTTATGCAGCAGGTTCTTATTAGTCATCCATTTTATACACATCAGTGTATACGTGTCAGTCCCAGTCTCCCAATTCATCCCACCCCCCACCCCCCACCGCCACTTTCCGCCTTAGTGTCCATATGTTTGTTCTGTACATCTGTGTCTCAATTTCTGCCTTGCACACTGGTTCATCTGTACCATTTTTCTAGTTTCCACATATATGTGTTAATATACAATATTTGTTTTTCTCTTTCTGACTTACTTCACTCTGTATGACAGTCTCTAGATGCATTCACATCTCTACAGATGACCCAGTTTCATTCCTTTTTATGGCTGAGTAATATTCCATTGTATATATATACCATATCTTTTTTATCCATTTGTCTGTTGATGGGCATTTAGGTTGCTTCTATGACCTGGCTATTGTAAATAGTGCTGCAGTGAACATTGGGGTGCATGTCTTTTTGAATTATGGTTTTCTCTGGGTATATGCCCAATAGTGGGATTGCTGGGTCATATGGTAATTCTATTTTTAGGTTTTTTTTTTTGCGGTACGCGGGGCCCTCACTGCTGGGGTCTCTCCCATTGCGGAGGACAGGCTCTGGACGTGCAGGCTCAGCGGCCATGGCTCACAGGCCCAGCCGCTCCGCGGCATGTGGGATCTACCTGGACTGGGGCACGAACCCATGTCCCCTGCATCAGCAGGTGGACTCTCAACACTGCACCCCCAGGGAAGCCCTATTTTTAGTTTTTTAAGGAACCTCCATACTGTTCTCCATAGTGGCTGTATAGATTTACATTCCCACCAGCAGTGCAAGAGGGTTACCATTTCTCCACACCCTCTCCAGCATTTGTTGTTTGTAGATTTTCTGATGATGGCCATTATGACTGGTGTGAGATGATAACCTCATTGTAGTTTTGATTTGCATTTCTCTAATAATTAGTGATGTTGAGCAGCTTTTCATGTCCTTCTTGGCTGTCTGTATGTCTTCTTTGGAGAAATGTCTATTTAGGTCTTCTGCCCATTTTTGGATTGGGTTGTTTGTTTTTTTAATATTGAGCTGCATCAGCTGTTTATATATTTTGGAGATTAATCCTTTGTCTGTTGATTCATTTGCAAGTATTTTCTCCCATTCTGCGGGTTATCTTTTCGTCTTGTTTATGGTTTCCTTTGCTGTGCAAATGCTTTGAAGTTTTATTAGGGCCCATTTGTTTATTTTTATTTCCATTACTCTAGGAGGTAGATCCAAAAAAATCTTGCTGTGATTTTGGTCAAAGAGTGTTCTTCCTATGTTTTCCTGTGAGAGTTTTATAGTTTCCGCTCTTACATTTAGGTCTCTAATCCATTTTGAGTTTATTTTTGTGTATGGTGTTAGGGAGTGTTCTAATTTCATTCTTTAAAATGAGGCTGTCCAGTTTTCCCAGCACTACTTAGAGAAGAGACTGTCTTTTCTCCATTGTATAACCTTGCCTCCTTTGTCATAGATTAGTTGACCATAGGTGCGTGGGTTTATCTCTGGGCTTTCTATCCTGTTCCATTGATCTATATTTCTGTTTTTGTGCCAGTACCATATTGTCTTGATTACTGTAGCTTTGTAGTATCATCTGAAGTTAGGGAGTCTGATTCCTCCAGCTACTTTTTTTTCCCCTGAAGACTGCTTTGGCTATTCGGGGTCTTTAGTGTCTCCATACAAATTTTAAGATTTTTTGTTCTTGTTCTGTAAAAAATGCCATTGGTAATTTGATAGGGATTGCATTGAATCTGTCGATTGCTTTGGGTAGTATCGTCATTTTCACAATATTAATTCTTCCAATCCAAGACCATGGTATATCTCTCCATCTGTTTGTATCATCTTTAACTTCTTTCAACAGTTTTCTGCATACAGGTCTTTTGTCTCCCTAGATAGGTTTATTCCTAGGTATTGTATTCTTTTTGTTTCAGTGGTAAATGGGAGTGCCTCCTTAATTTCTCTTTCAGATTTTCCATCATTAGTATATAGGAATGCAAGGGATTTCTGTGCATTAATTTTGTATCCTGCAACTTTACCAGAATAGCTCTAGTAGTATTTTTTTTTTTTTTTTTTGATTAGCTCTAGTAGTTTTCTGGTGGCGTCTTTAGGATTCTCTATGTATGGTATCATGTCATCTGCAAACAGTGACAGATTTACTTCTTTTCTAATTTGGATTCCTTTTATTGCTTTTTCTTCTCTGATTACCGAGGCTAGAACTTCCAAAACTATGTTGAATAATAGTGGCAAGAGTGGACATCTTTGTCTTGTTCTTGATCTTGGAGGAAATGCTTTCAGTTTTTCACCATTGAGAATGATGCTTGCTGTGGGTTTGTCGTATATGACCTTTATTATGTTGAGGTAGGTTCCCTCTGTGCCCACTTTCTGGAGAGTTTTTATCATAAATGGGTGGTGAACTTTGTCGAAAGCTTTTTCTGCATCTATTGAGATGATCATATGGTTTTTATTCTTCAATTTGTTAATATGGTGTATCACATTGATTGATTTGTGTATATTGAAGAATCCTTGCATCCCTGGGATAAATCTCACTTGATCATGGTGTATGATCCTTTTAATGTGTTGTTGGGTTCTGTTTGCTAGTATTTTGTTGAGGATTTTTGCATCTGTATTCATCAGTGATATTGGTCTGTAATTTTCTTTTCTTGTTGTATCTTTGGTTTTGGTATCAGGGTGATGGTGGCCGCATAGAATGAGTGTTCCTTCCTCTGCAAATTTTTGGAAGAGTTTGAGAAATATAGGTGTTAGCTCTTCTCTAAATGTTTGGTAGAATTCACCTGTGAAGCCATCTGGTCCTGGACTTTTGTTTGTTGGAAGATTTTTGATCACAGTTTCAACTTCATTACCTGTGATTGGGCTGATCATATTTTCTATTTCTTCCTGGTTCAGTTTTGGAAGGTTACACCTTTCTAAGAATTTGTCCATTTCTTCCAGGTTGTCCATTTTATTATTCATAGAGTTGCTTGTAGTAGTCTCTTAGGATGGTTTGTATTTCTCCAGTGTCTGTTGTAACGTCTCCTTTTTCATTTCTAATTTTATTGATTTGAGTCCTCTCCCTCTTTTACTTGATGAGTCTGGCTAATGGTTTATCAATTTTGTTTGTCTTCTCAAAGAACCAGCTTTTAGTTTTATTGATCTTTGCTATTGTTTCCTTTGTTTCTATTTCATTAATTTCTGCTCTGATCTTATTGATTTCTTTCTTTCTGCTAACTTTGGATTTTGTTTGTTCTTCTTTCTCAAGTTCCTTTAGGTGTAAGGTTATATTGTTTATTTGAGATTTTTCTTGTTTCTTGAGGTAGGATTGTATTGCTATAAACTTCCCTCTTAGAACTGCTTTTGCTGCATCCCACAGGTTTTGGGTCGTTGTTGTTTCATTGTCATTTGTCTCTAGGTATTGTTTGATTTCTTCTTTGATTTCTTCAGTGATCTCTTGGTTATTTAGTAACATATTGTTTAACCTCCATGTTATGTGTTTTTTACTTTTTTTCCCTGTAATTGATATCTAACCTCATAGCAATGTGGTCAGAAAAGATGCTTGATATGATTTCAATTTTCTTAAATTTAATGAGGCTTGATTTGTGACCCAAGTTGTGATCTCTCCTGGAGAATGTTCTGTGCGCACTTGAGAAGAAAGTGTAATCTGCTGTTTTTGGATGGAATGTCCTATAAATATCAATTAAATCTCTCTGGTCTATTGTGTCATTTAAAGCTGTGTTTCCTTATTAATTTGCTGTTTAGATGATCTGTCCATTGGTGTAAGTGAGGTGTTAAAGTCCCCCACTATTATTGTGTTACTGTCAATTTCCTCTTATAGCTGTTAGCAGTTGCCTTATGTATTGAGGTGCTCCTATGTTGGGTGCATATATATTTATAATTGTTATATCTTCTTCTTGGATTGATCCCTTGATCATTATGTAGTGTCCTTTCTTGTCTCTTGTAACATTCTTTATTTTAAAGTCTATTTTGTCTGATATGAGAATTGCTACTCCAGCTTTCTTTTGATTTCCATTTGCATGGAATATCTTTCTCCATCCCCTCACTTTCAGTCTGTTTGTGTCCCTAGGTCAGAAGTGGGTCTCTTGTAGACAGCATATATACAGGTCTTGTTTTTGTATCCATTCAGTGACCCTGTGTCTTTTGGTTGGAGCATTTAATCCATTTACATTTAAGGTAATTATTTTTTATTTTTTTTATTTTTTTTAAGGTAATTATTGATATGTATGTTCCTTTTACTATTTCCTTAATTGTTTTGGTTTCTTTTTATAGGTCCTTTTCTTCTCTTGTTAGAGAAGTTCCTTTAGCATTTGTGGTAGAGCTGGTTTGGTGGTGCTGAATTTTCTTAGCTTTTGCTTGTCTGTAAAGCTTTTGATTTCTCTATCGAATCTGAATGAGACCCTTGCTGGGTAGAGTAATCTTGGTTGTAGGTTCTTCCCTTTCATCACTTTGAATATGTCATGCCACTACCTTCTGGCTTGTAGAGTTTCTGCTGAGAAATCAGCTGTTAACCTTATGGGAGTTCCCTTGTATGTTATTTGTCATTTTTCCCTTGCTGCTTTCAATAATTTTTCTTTGTCTTTAATTTTTGCCAATTTGATTACTATGTGTCTCAGCATGTTTCTTCTTGGGTTTATCCTGTATGGGACTGTCTGCACTTCCTGGACTTTGGTGGCTATTTCCTTTCCCATGTTAGGGAAGTTTTCGACTATAATCTCTTCAAATATTTTCTCTGGTCCTTTCTCTCTCTCTTCTCCTTCTGGGACCCCTGTAATGCGAATGTTGGTGCGTTTAATGTTGTCCAAGAGGTCTCTTTGGCTGTCTTCATTTCTTTTCATTCTTTTTTTCTTTATTCTGTTCCGCAACAGTGAATTCCACTATTCTGCCTTCCAGGTCACTTATCTGTTCTTCTGCCTCAGTTATTCTGCTATTGATTCCTTCTAGTGTATTTTTCATTTCAGTTATTGTATTGTTCATCTCTGTTTGTTTGTTCTTTAATTCTTCTAGGTCTTCGTTAAACATTTCTTGCCTCTTCTCGATCTTTGCCTCCATTCTTTTTCCGAGGTCCTGGATCATCTTCACTATCATTATTCTGAATTCTTTTTCTGGAAGGTTGCCTATCTCCACTTCATTTAGTTGTTTTTCTGGGGTTTTATCTTGTTCCTCATCTGGTACGTAGTCCTCTGCCTTTTCATCTTGTCTATCTTTCTGTGAATGTGGTTTTTGTTGCACAGGCTACAGGATTGTAGTTCTTCTTGCTTCTGCTGTCTGTCCTCTGGGGGATGAGGCTATCTAAGAGGCTTGTGCAAGTTTCCTGATGGGAGGGACTGGTGGTGGGTAGAGCTGGGTGTTGCTCTGGTGGGCAGAGCTCAGTAAAACTTTAATCCCCTTGTTTGCTGTTGGGGGGCACTGGGTTCCCTCCCTGTTGGTTGTTTGGCCTGAGGCGACCCAACACTGGAACCTACCCAGGCTCTTTGGTGGGGCTAATGGCGGACTCTGGGAGGGCTTATGCCATGGAGTACTTCCCAGAACTTCTGCTGCCAGTGTCCTTGTCCTCATGGTGAGCCACAGCCACCGCCTGCCTCTGCAGGAGACCCTCCAGCACTAGCAGGTAGGTCTGGTTCAGTCTCCTATGGGGTCACTGCTCCTTCCCCTGGGTCCCGATGTGCACACTACTTTGTGTATTCCCTCCAAGAATCGAGTCTCTGTTTCCCTCAGTCCTGTCGAATTCCTGCAATCAAATCCTGCTAGCCTTCAAAGTCTGATTCTCTAGGAATTCCTTCTCCCGTTGCCAGATCCCCAGGTTGTGAAGCCTGACGTGGGGCTCAGAACCTTCACTCCAGTGGGTGGCCTTCTGTGGTATAAGTGTTCTCCAGTTCGTGAGTCACCCACCCAGCGGTTATGGGATTTGATTGTATTGTGATTGTGCCCCTCCTACCATCTCACTGTGGCTTCTCCTTTGTCTTTGATGTGGGGTATCTTTTTTGGTGAGTTCCAGTGTCTTCCTGTTGATGACTCTTCAGCAGTTAGTTGTGACTCTGGTGCTCTTGCAAGAGGGAGTGAGAGCACATCCTTCTTCTCCGCCATCTTGAACCAATCTCCTCCATTTCAGTTTTTGAAGGAATAAATATTGTATAGCTGTTAACCAAAGATAAGACACTAATTGGCCTGACTAGTCATCTTTCATTTCTTATTTTGCCACATTTATCGGACATAAAAATGTGCTAAGCACCTTGGGAAATTAAGAAAGGAAGGTGAAGGTCTTATCCTGGAGTATAAGTGAATGGAGTTGTCTCTGGGCTTCTGTTACAGACTTTGGCCTGTCTTGGGCTCCTGGATCATAAGTTACTTGGGAAGATTGTCTCCCATCTCCACCAGCACTTACCCTGTGCTCTATAGAATGCCACTTTCCCCAGGAAAGTCAAGCTATCCATTCTTTCTTCATTGTGTAGTAGCAGCAGATATGTTTCTCCCCATTTTGCTGATAGCAAAAGTGAAGCTAATTAAATTGTAAAGGTCACTTGAGATAAATTCGTCTGACTCTGAAATTTTAAGATTTCGCTGCAGGAAGGAAAAGGGTTATAAATGTCAGGTGCAAGGTGTGTCCTATATTAGGTTCTCTCTTATCATAAGCTGTGCTTCCTGGGATAGTGTTGAGAACGTGCAGGGTGGTGTTTCTGTGCAGGTAGGAAAAATAGAAATGTTAAAGAAATTGGTGAGACCGCACATCTCTCCTGCAACAAAAGAGAGTCCCCTGACTTATCAAAGTATGTTCTAAAAAGTCATGTATGTGCTATCTTGAAGGCTGTAGTAAAAGAAAAAAAATCAGCCCCTTCAGACACTAGACATATTTGGTGGTAATTTTATAACTGAGAAAACAAACATAAACATTTAAGGAATGATAAGCTCTCCCAGTGGAAATCTCTTCCCCTTCCCAACATGGCACGCAATTGCCTGTAGGCTTTTTGAGTCAAAGAAGCCACCTGCATCTCTTACCCAGTGAATCTTCAGGAAGATTTTCAGTACTTCTGCTAATTTATGTCTGTGTGACTCAGGTCTTTATTGGAAAATTGTGCAATATCAGGATCAATACCCGGGGACTCTGGAAAGCTAGCTGGTATACACTCAGAGACTCCTCTGGTGGATGAATGTGCAATTTGAAGGGAATGCACATCCCTCTGTCAATTAGGTTTTTAGGTTCATGAAAACAATGAAATCAGCCAGGTATTTAGCAAGGGGGAATATGAGACAATAAAATCTCTCATGATGAATTTAGCGCAATTCACTTGGAAAGCAAAGGGTAGAGGCCAAGAGAAAGAGTGAATGGTTTTAAAGCTCAGATCACTCCAAGAAATGATAAATGGACTTATTGACTATGTTTCAGAACAGCTACCTAGAATAGTTCCTTCCAATTGAACCATAACCAACTTCTTCAAAAATAATTGGCAGTATTTGGATGTAAAAGGAAAAAAACCTCTCACATATATATTTACATTCATTTTTTTCAGGACATCTTTTTGTCTCTTCACTTATTTCTGGCTTATCTTGTTCTCTGAGAAAGGCTGTGTTTACCTCCAACTGGAAGAGAGGGTGAGGGAGGACTTGGAAAATGTTTTTTCGTTCCTTACACTTGAAACTGCTCTGCCTCTGAGACACTTGCAGGATAGAAGAAAATCCTTTGTATAGACTCGTAGACTAGACACTGCCTCACCTGCCTCTGACAGGCTCCCTTTTACCCTCAGCCAGTCGCTTCCCACCACCCTACTTGCACTGGCAGTAGGTCTTAAAGTGTTGCTTTGGCCTGACCCTTATAGCAGAGTCCGTTTTGTTGAGTGGCTATAAAATGGAAGTGGAGTAATGCTGGAAGGGCCCCCAGGGGAAGTTGAGATTTCTATAAGAGGTCTGCTCAGAAGCCCTAACTCTTGCTTTCTGTTGTTTCCAGTTTCTCTGTGCAGCACAAAAGCAGTTTTGAGTTTAGAGTCTTGAGGTATTTTTACTTCTAAGAGTTATATTCGTACAGGTTACCAGGTTAGAGGCTTAAAGTCACCATTTTAGCACTATGAATGGATAGAGTCAGAGTATGTGACCATCTGTGCTTCCAAGCAGATCCAAACAGAAGTTGGGGAGGTGCTATCAGGCTGACCAGCCATGGTGGCAAACAGTGTAGATGGGGCTGGTACACATTCTCTTGAGTCCAAAAGGCTGAGCAGAGGCTGATGAGATGTCCTTTCCTTTATGGAAGGGAATACTAAGACTAGACGTGGGCCAGAGAATTGCAGACAGCATGCAGGGAAATGCAGTGCTAAAAATAGGCCAAGTTCCCTATGCTGTGTATGAAGGCAGCACATCCAGTATTGATGTAGCTGCTTTGTGCTTTGTGTCAGCCCATCGCCATCTTGAAAAGCGCTGTTTGGGAGCTACTGAAATCTGGCTAAATTTAAGCAATAGGTATCAGAGGTTTTGACCCAGTGGTGTGCTTGAGCTAACTTGCAGGTGCTTGGGGAGAGTCAATTTTGTGTGTGTCTTCCAACTCTGTGTTTGGTCATAAGCTGGTAGCATGAAATGGGCCTTGGAGGGAGTACTGACACCATGGATACTGGCAAAGTCTACAAATCAGTGCTAGTTGTCCAACATGTCCCACTGCACCACTGCAGAGAGGAAAGTGACTTGAAAGGCATATTAAAATAACTTAAAGTCCGGGGGTAACACCCATTCAATATAAATGATATGGGGGAGGATTTTGCGGGTCTCTTTCTGAAGATATTCCTTCCTTCTGAGGCTCAGTTAATGATTTGCTTTAGTCATCACTATTGGTTCCCAGTCAAAACTATTCAAAGAGTAGCCTTCTCTATGGATAGGAGAGGAGACTGTGCAAGAAGTAAATGGGAGCAGGAAGCTATCAGTATGCACTTCTGCACGTGCCAGGAGGGCCTTCAGGAGAGTTCTGGAATGGAAAGGAGGAGGGAGGAGTAGCCAACTCTAACAGCTCCTGCTGTGTACCTGCCATGGGTCTGTTAGCAGGAGGCTTTCCCCTTAGCTTCTTATACGCCCCTCTCCTCTCTGTCCCACTCCTGCAGGCATTTGGGGCCTTTTCTCCCTGGTGCCCAGAGTCCTGGTCGGTTCTAGCTCCCCATTGTCTGCTTCCAGATTTTACGATCTTCTTTCCCGGGAGGCCTTCTACTGGAGAGATCCCAGATAAGGGTGACCCTTCAGAGAGGATCATACATCTAGTTTACAGAAGCAATTTCAGAGTGGGCCCTGGGCCCTTGAACCCCGATGGGGGAGGTCCAGGCAAGTACGAGATGGGCAGCAGGCCCTTTGAGTTACACTAACAGACTGTGTCAGAGTCCGGCTTTTCTGGTGGGAGGTGGGTTTTCTCAGACTGTGTGAGCATGACTGTGTAGCTGGGTGTGGGGTGGAGGAGATGTTTGGGAGAGGCGAGGGGAATACGGGTTCAGTGGCCGCCCTGGGATGGCCAGTCTTTGCTCACTACAAGCACTAGAAGAGTTTGCTGCCTTTGTTCTGCTTCCTGGTCATACTGCCTGGATTAACCAGGGATGCACTAGTTGCACTGACACGTCAGACTCTGAAGACAAGAAGATGAGTGAGGGCAAGAGTAATAATAAAAAGGTGAGGATAGAGGAGCAGGTTTATTTTAAACACATTTTTGTTTTGTCTACCTGGAACATATATCCTTGTCCTACACATGTGGTATTGGGGATTTTCAAGCAGAGCACTGACCGCTGTGCAATGTAAATGCCTTTCTACGTCACCACGTCGACATGTCAGTAAATTACATCGCTTGCCAGTGCTCTTCTGTGAGTGGAATTGTGCTTTGAAAATACTCAGAAGAGGATGAGAAGGACAGTTGACATGTGGGTTATAAACAAAGACATTTTCGTTTTTCATTGGCATCAAATCAGCTTTCCCCGCCTCCATTAAGCAGACGCTGAACACATAATAAAGGCATATTGGTGGGAGGGGTGCTGGACCCTTAGCCTGTTCAGGGGACCCACATGTTTTGAACTGACCTTGTCAGTGAATGAAGGAAGGAATGAATGAATGGTGCCTTGGAATAAATATCACTAGTGTCAGCTATTCTAGCACCAGACCTAGAAGAGAAAAATCCCTGGACTTTGAGTTAAAGAGGTAAAATTGTGTGTGTGTGTGTGTGTGTGTGTGTGTATGTGTGTGTGTGTGTGTGTGTGTAGGGGTAATAGACCTAAATAGTGGCTCCTCTCTTTTAAAAAAACCTTGGAAACTCTGCTTAATTTTGATTTAGTTTAGTCCTTTACATCTAGCTGGGCTCGTATCACCGACATACTTTTAAGTGCCATGAAATCAAGATTTGGAGGAGCCTAATTCTCCACAAACACAGATTCTCTACTCGTATTTTCCCTTTTGTCTTTGGGTGAAAGCAAATGCTATTTCAGGGGATCACAGTCCTAGGAAAACGACTAAGGGTTGTTTTGTCTTTATCCAGGCCTCTGGCTTTTAAACACTGTTAAAGCATGTCCGGAAGCTTAGGGTGTGATCAACACAGGAGTTTTTGACATCAGGACTTCCAATCCTGTTCCTGCATGCTCCCCATAATTGGACAGCAAACAATGCTCCTTTTCTTCCTTTTAACAGTCTGTAGTGCCGTGGAAATCTGTGCAAAATTGGGACGATTGCTGTGATTGTACACTTGAAATTCCCGAACTCAGCAGTGATGAGGAAAGGGTGGCAAGGTCGTTGTGGTTTTTATGAAATCAAGGAAAACCTGAGAGAGACAGTGGCCGGCTTTAGTGGTTGGTATCAATACCAGGTACAATACAGTTAAATTTTTGAGAAAACAATTTCTCCCATATTGACACATTTAAAGTATCTGTTTTATCTGCATTTGTTGGAAAGGGGCACATCAGTGCCCTTTGGGCTTCATCACTTGTGGTGTTGTCACCAGGCAGCCCACTTCTATGAGAAGAGGGTACAGGCAAAAGACGCTAACTGTAGTTTGAATGGCTGCCTCTCCCTGCCCTAAACCTAAAGCTCTGTCCACAATCAGATATGACATTTGCGGGGCTCATTGCAAAATGAAAATACAGGCTCCCTTGTTAAAAATTTTATTAACAATTTCAAGGCAGTGACAGCAAAGCAGTAAATCCAGCATGGGACCCTTCTGAGCAAGGGGCGCTGTGTGACTCACAGGTCACAGGCCCTCGAAGCCACATCTCGCTCTGAACTTCCTAAATAAGAAGATGAGATAAGAAGGAAGTACCTGATTTTTTGATGATGGCCATTCTGACCGGTGTGAGATGATATCTCATTGTAGTTTTGATTTGCATTTCTCTAATGATTAATGAATGATGTTGAGCATTATTTCATGTGTAGAAACAATAAATGCTGGAGAGGGTGTGGAGAACAGGGAACCCTCTTGCACTGTTGGTGGGAATGTAAATGGATACAGCCACTATGGAGAACAGTATGGAGGTTCCTTAAAAAACTAAAAATAGAATTACCATACGACCCAGCAATCCCACTACTGGGCATATACCCTGAGAAAACCATAATTCAAAAACAGACATGTACCACAGTGCTCATTGCAGCACTATTTACAACAGCCAGGACATGGAAGCCACCTAAATGTCCATCGACGTGGATAAAGAAGATGTGGCACATATATACAATGGAATATTACTCAGCCATAAAAAGAAACGAAATGGAGTTATTTGTAGTGAGGTGGATGGACCTAGAGTCTGTCATACAGAGTGAAGTAAGTCAGAAAGAGAAAAACAAATACCGCATGCTAACACATATATATGGAATCTAAAAAAAAAAAAAAAGAAAATGGTCAGAAGAACCTAGGGGCAAGATGGGAATAAAGACACAGACCTACTAGAGAATGGACTTGAGGATACAGGGAGGGGGATGGGTAAGCTGTGACAAAGTGAGAGAGTGGCATGGACATATATACACTACCAAACGTAAAATAGATAGCTAGTGGGAAGCAGCCACATAGCACAGGGAGAACAGCTCGGTGCTTTGTGACCACCTAGAGGGGTGGGATAGGGAGGGTTGGAGGGAGGGAGAAGCAAGAGGGAAGAGATACGGGGATACATGTATATGTATGACTGATTCACTTTGTTATAAAGCAGAAACTAAGATACCATTGTAAAGCAATTATACTCCAATAAAGATGTTAAAAAAAAAAAAGAAGGGAGTACTCGAATCCTCCCGGGCACAATTTAGAGTGTGTGCCATCTGGGGAAGAGCACAGGGATGAGGTGATGTTTCACCGAGGGCCCAGGGATCCGTCCTTCCTGCCCTTGGTGGACAGGAGACAGAGAAGCCTGGAGTGAGTGACTGGGGTGACTTTAAAGTCCCTTCTCATCTTGAGAGTCTGTAACTTTGAAGCCCTTGTCCCGAGGGGACTCTAATGCGAAGATGCTGTACTTTTCTTCATTACTCTTCACAAAGAGTAATCTTGCAGCTTTACCACTTATCAACAATGATGACCCGGGGCTGGTGCTCTGTCATCTCTGAGCTTCGGTTTCCTTGTTTGTATAACAGAGATACACTTACCTCACGGACTGGTTGTGAAGGTTGAATTCCACGATGGGTGGGGAGTGCTCAGTAAGGTTCCGGGCACATGGTCAACTCTCAGTAACTGCGATGACGATCACGGTGATTCGGGTAAGCCTTGCTTTTGGCAAAATGTGTGTGAGAGAGAAAGCCCCCCTCTGTGTACTGCCCACTACGCACTTAGGCCCCGGGTGACAACTTGGTTGAAGGGTTATGCTATCCCAGCGGGCTTCTTCTGACTCCTTTTTTCCCAGCTTCCTTCAGCTTAACTTCTTTCAAATGTAGACTCTTTTGAGTATGATGAAAGTCCACGCACTAACAAAAGCGCTGCCGGCAGCAAGGTCACCCAAGGAGAGGCAGTCTTGTCCTCTGGGCGCACAGCACAGCATGCATTTATTCGGAAACTCTGAAAGCTGGCCCGCTGTGCTGAGCCCCAGTGGCTGTTGCCTCTTGCAGCCTCTTTCCAAGCCAGGCAGAGGGAGGCTCTTCCTCTCTGGACTCAGCTTGGAGGGGTCGTCAAGGTCCATTTGCTGGTGGTGCTGGTGGCGTTAGACCCCTTCGCAGATCCTGTAGGTGGTCCCAGAAGTGGGGAGGCACTAGCTCGCCCTTTCTAGGGGCGCGTGGGGCACTTGTCGGTGTTACTCCCTCCTTTTCCCCACAGGCTGGCCTAAGTCAAGGTCAGTGCAGCAATTTAGGGCAGTGGGCCCGCTCTGTCTGAAGCCTTGCCCGTAGCCACACTTGTGCCCTCGGACTGACAGAACCTCTTAGATCTGGCAGGCCTCCTCCTGTCGCACCCCTTCAACTTCCACTGCACGTGGAAGCCTAACTCAACCCCTACCCCGGTGCTCTTTGCAGGATCTGACTTCTCTGCCACCGAAGTGTTCAGGATGCAGTCCTCCTCTCCGGGGTAGAGTGTTTTATTTCAGCAAATGGAGTGTGTTTTTCATGATCTGCACCTTTGCTTTAGTCTTGGAGCAGATGGCTGAGTATAGCCTTCTGGGTTCCCAGCATTGCATAGGGTTGCTGTTATTTATTCTTGGAAGGTGGACATGATTATCTCATTGTTTTGGCCGATGAAGAAACTGAGGCTGTTTCAGGATGGTGCCCAATTGCACGTAGCGGGTACGTGGCAGCACCAGCATTTATATCCAATTCTGATTCATGTTTCTCTCAGCAGCTGTTTGCTGCCTTACCAGACTAGCATCCTCAGATGGGAACACTCATCCTAACGCGTGGGCCTCAGCTGCGAGGCAGACACACGCTCTGCACACACAGGCAGGGCAGGGCAGGGCAGGGCTTGAGGGGGTGTCTGCTCTAGTAACATGGGCAGCATCTGGAGGACACAGAATCCCCGGGGGGCTGCCCACTGTGCCTGGCTCTCCTTAGAAGACAGAGTGAGCATGGGGCCCAGAGAACCTTGGCTACTGCCTAAATGTGTAGTTTCCCCCATGATTAGCTATAAGGAGAGGAACAACTCAAAGTAAATATCAGGATAGTAATACCCAGCTTCATGGTAGAAAGACTTCCATAGGATCCTATAGCACATGGACTCAGGGAAGGTATAAAACCCAGCTCTTTAAAGACCTGAACTTGGGCATATATCCAGAGAAAACTCTAATTCGAAAAGATGCATGCACCCCAATGTTCATTGCAGCACTATTTACAATAGCCAAGACATGGAAGCAACCTAAATGTCCATCTACAGATGAATGGGTAAAGAATATGTGGTATCTATAGACAATGGAATATTACTCAGCCATAAAAAAGAATGAAATAATGCCATTTACAGCAACATAGATGGACTTAGAGATTATCATACTAAGTGAAGTAAGTCAGACAAAGACAAATATCATGATATCACTTATATGTGGAATCTAAAAAAATGACACAAATGAACTTATTTACAAACCAGAAATAGATGCAGACATAGAAAACAAATTTATGGTTACTAAAGGGGAAAGGGGGTGAGGAGGGATAAATTAGGAGTTTGAGATTAACAGATACACACTACTATATATAAAATAGATAACCAACAAGGACCTACTGAATAGCACAGGGAATTATAGTCAGTATTTTGTAATAACTATATAGGAAAGGACTCTGAAAAAGAACGTATATATGTATGTATAACTGAATCACTTTGCTGTACACCTGAAACTAACACAACATTGTAAATCAACTATACTTCAATTTAAAAAAAAAAAGACCTGGGCAAAGAGTTGAGCCAGATACGCCACTGACATCTCTGGCAACATTACCTCTGAGGCATCCTAGTAAATGGGGCTGGGACTGCTTGGTAGAGAGACCTTGGACAACTTGACGTGGCAACAGGTAGACATCATGGAAGACCTGGATGTGTCACTGTGAAACAAGGTTCACTGTGCTTTAGAAGAAGCCCTAGACAGACTCCACATACCTGCCACTGATGGGAGTGGTTCTCCTGATATCTCAGAGGGTGGGTGGGTTTGACTGGGGACCTGACAGGGCTACTGTAGGTGGAGGTCCCTAGCACTCAGCAGCTCAGGGCTACAAGCAACAGGGCTAACGCTTTCATTTTATCTGTTCTACATTATCGCAGGGCAGGGTTGAGCTTGGTAGAGGGCGGGAGCATTAGTGCAACTTAAGGGTGACAGAAACCTATCCCTGACCTCACTGATTATCACTATCTCCCTATTATACACCCTCATATTACAAGGAAGCCGGTATCCCAGTGTGTTATATCCCATTTATTTGTGTAAATCTTTGTGTCATGTATCTTTTAGTCCATCTGTTTTTGCTCATCATTGTCCCCAGTGCTTCATACAGTGCCTGCCCCATACAGCAAATGTTCAAATAAATATTTCTTCAATGAATTCATTAATGAAAAGAAGTTCTGGAAGTAATAGAAGATAAGAAAGTGCTTCAGAGATAGTTTAGTGCTGCCTTTCTTGTCTCTGCTGATTAAATACGTGACAGATACCATAACTATCAGAGTTCCAGATAAGAATCCAGAGAATGCTATCTTTTACAGTGTCATAGAAATACAACCTTTGTTCCTTCTCAATTACTGGAAATACACTTGTCTTTGAATGAAATGAGGCATTGGGGCAGTAAATATGCCCTTTTGCCCTAGTCCTGAATTTCTCAGTTACAGTTCCCACATTGAAGGCATGAGAGTCGTCAGGGAAAAGCCAAAGAAAGGAAAATAGATCGTCAATCTCTGCCTGGGGATCCAAGGTCAAGGTAAATGTCTAGGGGAGGCTAAGAGCAGGAAGGTTTGGAGGTTGTCTGTGTGGTCTGAGGGGATCTGAAAGGCTAGCTTGACCAAAAGGACGCCCTTATTAGCTTAATTGGAGGGTCACAAACTTCTATCTTTAGGCATTTCTCTTTGGATTTAGATTTAACTATAGCGTTCTATAACTGTGTAACCATTTTCCTGGGTGAGGTGGACATGAAGCCTTTGAGCACCCTGGAAGCATGGAAGCACGAATTATTTTGATAAATAACTGCAGTTAATGACTGAGCAGAGGTCTTCCAAGGAAAGCACTAGGTAAAGTTGAAAGGAGATTGGAGTGTGGGGAGTATGGGGGCTGGTGGGAGTTGGGAGGAAAGGTCCTGAGGAGGGTGGTCTCATGGGGTATTCCCGTGTGGGCAAAGAAGAACTTGACAGAGAAACGTTGCCAGGGTCCCAGCAAATACCTGGGTACACTCCAGCTGGATATTTTGAGGGGGAGTTTAGTAAAGAGACTGTTACAGATGTGTGATCAGGGTTTGGGAAACCAGGGGTGGTGTAACACCTTGGGCAAGCACTATCAGGGAGCGAGCTGCTCCACCCCCGGCCTGAGGGAGCAAGGGAGGAGACCAGTTATTGGAACCTGGAGGGAATAGCCATAGGAGGGGCACTTATAAAATGTAGTGGATTAAAGATAGATAAAATTCTCTGATACCCTTTTCATCAAGAGTGGGGTCTATGTTCTTTCTCCTTGAATCAGAGGGGCCTCTGCAACTGCTTTGACCAATAGAACATGGCAGAAGTGGTGTTGTATCTGTTTCCAGGCCCAGGTCTTAAGAGACTGGAAACTTCCATTTCCTTTCCTTTGGACATTTGCTCTTGGAACATGGACACCTTGCTGGGAGGAAGTCTAACAGCCCCAAGTAGAGGCCGACCTAGAGAACTGAGGCCTCTGCTAACAGTCCTGACTAAGCTTGCCCAGACCATAACCTACACCAACTTGCTAGCCATCTTGGAAGTGGATTCTCCAACCCTAGTCAAGCTGTCCCAGCTTATGCCACGCGGAACAGAGATGAGTTGCCCCACCAAGCCCTGTCCAAATGATAGCTTCATCAGTAAAATAAATGTTTGCGGTTGTTTTAAGCTAGTAAGTGTTGGGGGTAGTTTATAACCACCAGTGGTTACTAGAATATATGATAGAACGTATGAGTTGTGGCCTCAGTGGCGGGACACAGATAATCCATGGTAGCCTGGCAGGAAGAGAGCCAGGGGACAACCCCCTTGGCTTCTCTCACCTCCTGCCTACTTATTTACTGCCAGTGACCTCCATCAAATGGATCCAACGAAAGCCAGAGGATAAGGAACCCATTGATGTGTCCTTGTAGGCCAGCCCCCTGGCACACACACAGAGCAGGTTGGAGAAGTGTGAAGGGAGCTCTGGAGTGACAGATGGGAGACAGCCAGCACAGGCACCAGGCGATTTAAAGTTGGGGTCATGGTGTCGATCCCATTTGATACAACTCAACCGCTCAACCTAGCAGAACATGAACCTTAAAAGACAAAGGCCAGAATCTCTTTTGGAAGGGAGCCAGCTATGTGATCAATAAGCCAGAAAGGAGAAAAATCTGCCTGAGATATTTCTTAATCAAACAGCTAAATGTTTGATTTAATCAACGTTTAATCAACGTTAATTCAAATGGAAAATGCAGTAACACCCTATGGATGCTGGCCCCTCAGAGCAGCGCTGCGGTTGAGCCAGGCTTCCCAATTTCCTGAGTGGCCGTCCAGGGGGAGCCCTGGGGAGCCTGACACCCAGTGAAGGAACTGGCTCTGCCTTTATGTCCCGTAAAATAAACATTTGTGCTTCCAAGGAAATAGGAATAATCTGGCTAAGGAGAGAGGGACACCTTCCCAGGTCTGAAGCCCCACATCGACAAACCCAGGCGACGGGGGCAGAATCAAGACTCAGGTTACTTTGCTAGTCAGCAGTGGCAATGAACCCACGGGCTCCTGGGGGGGGATCCCTGGAGCAGTGTGCGGAGGGCCAGGTGCCCCTTCACATCTGCCTCTGGGAGGGCAGGAGGGCCTCTCCCTGGGCTCTGGGTTGAGCCGCAAAGCCAGAGTGGTGCTTGCCAACATCCAGCAGGAATTTTGCAAAACCTAGTGAGTGGGAGCATTGGAAAACTGCCCTGGCTTAAAGGGAGGTGGTAGAATGTGATGATTAGAGCTGGGATCCAGGAGTCTAGCTACCTGGATTCAAATTCTGGCTCTGCCTCTTGCTAGCTGTATAACCTTCTTTAGCTCCTCTATGATTCTGTTTTCTCATCAGTAAAATGGGAGTGCTAGGACATACTATGTGCAGCTTTTATGAAGGCTCAGTGAGCTCTTAGCACATACTGGAGGAAACCACAGGGTGAAGTGGTTTAAGAGCACCAGCTCTGAAGCCAGATGGCCAGGGTTGGATCCTGACTCCACCCCTGGCAATATGCATGATGCAGATTATGTAATTTCTCTGTCTCAGTGTCCTCTTTTATGGGGGATTAGCTGTACCTCCTTCATTTGGTTGTCACGAGGACTCATGAGGTAATCTGTATGAAGGGTTTAGAGTGGGCGGCAGCTCTCCTTTAGCTGCAATGAGCACGATACCTGCTCCATCCTGCGTGTTTGGCACATAGTGACCTCGCAATAGTATTTTCATTCTGCTGGAAGCACGGGTTAGAGGGAGAAACCCACACGCTCAGTTCAGATTCAACAGGAGCTCCCCGGACTGCCCTGCCTCCGGGGTGATGGCTCTGAGTGTAGTTGAATGGTCTGTTCCCACAGATGTGGTCACACTGGGTTTTGTTTTGTTCTGTTTGTTTTTCTTGCTCTGCTCCGGTCACATCTTAGCTTCTGGGCTGCCCACCAAGGGTATTTTCCCGCCGCCCCGTGGTGCTCTCAGACCCAGCCGGGCAGAACGGGGCTGCCACCACCAGTGTGGGGTGACTGATGGCTCGTCGGGAGCTGGGCTTCCCTTGTGCCCTGGGGCCTGGTTTTGAAAGAAAGCAAATGAAAAATGGTGGCGATAAAGAAGGCTGCTCCTGGTAGACAGCACCTCTTTGTTTCCAGGTAAATGATAGGGCTTGGGCCTAAGATTGCAGAATCTGGAATCGGAGCCACCTGGTTCTCTTGCCAGCTTCTGGAACCCACTTGTGACACGGCACTTCCCTGTGCCTCAAAGTGTACCCTTCCTTAAGATCTTGCTCTTCAAAGGTCTCGTCACGGTTTGCTGGTTGAGAGTGGCTTGCTCTGATAGAGTGCGGGGCGGAGGTGACTGAGACCACGGGCTGCAGGTAAATATCAAAGCATCATAACCCGGCAGGTGAGAAAACTCCAGGCTTGGCCTGCGCTGGCAGGCTGGGTGACGTCACATTTGTCCTTAACCTCGTGGGACCTCTTTTTGCAAAATGAAGGCAACCTGAGCTGACTTTGGGGACTCTCTTGAGACTAATAAAATCCTTGGAGAAGAACGAGCTAAGGAAAATGAGGTGCGGGCATTTATCGTGTTGACAGAACAGTTATGCTCATCAGCTCCCCTGACTTGAGGGCCTGGGGCGTCATCCTCAGGTGGAGAGTTTTCCTTCCTGCCTCTCTTCCTCTACGCTCCCTCCCGTCCCTGCCCTTGCCCACAGACCAGGACGATTCTCAGGAATGGCTGCCCCTAGGACCAGCGGAGGAGTGGGAACTCTGGGAAGAATGCAGTTCACGCCTGGCCTGCTCCGGGAATGCAGTGGCTTCTCCTTCAGGGCTGAGTCCTCTGAGAGCCCAAGGAAGTGCTACCTTCATCCTCCCCACCCAGGCTGATCTGGAAAAACTGCCCCCACAAGGAGGCCCTGTGTCTTAGCTCTGCCCTTTCTATAAGGTGCCAGTCCTTCTGAGAGGGCAGAGCCACGGTTCCAGCCGTGTATCGTGTGATGAAAGAGGTGGTACAAAGTACAGCGCATAAACTCACAATGTCCACCATCCAGCCACAGAGCCTGACTGCCAGATAAAGCCTTCCCAGTTCAACTATATTTTTTGCAGGTAAAATTTTCGGTCAGCCACCAGAGGGTGCCCACAGAGCTCTCTGAAAATGACCCAAACCTGCAGAATTAGAAAAAGAAAATTTCCAGTGCATATAAGCCCAAGACCAGCTACAGCTCCCTCACACATGAATGGGACCGATGCACAGGCCAGCTAAGGAGCTGCGAGTTTGCAGGGGAAGAAGGGCCAGAGCAGGAGTGACAGAAATTACCTGAATTTTAGCTAAACAAGTTGCATCTTGATTTTAAGTTGGCAATTGCCATAGCACTTTGAGGATGGGCCCAGGGTGCATTTCCATTCCCTGGCAAAACTCCCTTCCCCACCCATTCTTTCCCCTTCCGTGTGTACAAAGGAATTGCAAATACATGTAAATATTAACCAAAGCCACAGGCTTCTTGGAAGGCAAGGCTGCTGCTGCTATTTTTTAAAAAATCCTATAATGCAAGTGAAAAGACAGAGATTTTCTGAGCTGCTGCTCCTGCACGAGGGTGAGGCCTCAGGAAGGAGAAATGGAGAAGCCGTGGTTCTCTGAAGAGCTGGCCTGGTGTGGAGCGTGCCCTGAATGAGAGGAACAGAGGGACGGCTCCCTCCCTGTCCCCAGCAGGGCTGAGAAGCAGGCTGTGTCTGGCCTCCCTGTCTCTCCAGGGCCTGGCACATTGACTGACACACAGTGGGTGCCTGTTAACGTTTGCTGAATGAGTGAGTGAATGGGAAGTGAGCTAGGGTGGGTGGGACACTGCCTGTCAGCTTTCAGCAGGGTGAGGGGAGAATTGGGAAAGGGGTGGGTGTGGTGGAAGGGTAATTTTCCAGGGAGAAGAGATCCCAGGTTCAGTGTTGGCTGCCTCTGGCTAGACCATTTCTGTGGATGTACAAGACTCCAGATGAGGTGCTTTGTCTTTGTCTTAAGGCTAGTCAAACTGCCCAGTGGCCCCATTTGTTCATAAGGTCCACGCATTCACAGTTACTGGGTACCTGATGGGGACCCTGGCACTTGTTCCCACGCCGCGGACCCCAGCGTCCCTCAGCTTTGGCTTTCCGGAAATCCAGTCGCCGTGGAATTGGGTACTGGTTGCGGGGTAATTGGGCCATTCATCTCTCTGGACAGCTGCAAGCATTTTGTGTGTGTGTGTGTGTGTGTGAATATGTGAGCATGAGTATGAGCGCCATATGCCTTGCATGTGTGGGGTCTACCATCTACACATCCTTTTTTTTTTTTTTTTTTTTGTGGTATGCTGGTCTCCCACTGTTGTGGCCTCTCCCGTTGCGGAGCACAGGCTCCGGACGCGCAGGCCCAGCGGCCATGGCTCACAGGCCCAGCTGCTCCGCTGCATGTAGGATCTTCCCGGACCGGGGCACAAACCCGTGTCCCCTGCATCGGCAGGCGGACTCTCAACCACTGCGCCACCAGGGAAGCCCCTACACAGCCTTTTAAAAAAAAATTTAATTAATTTATTTTTTATAGGGCAGGTTCTTATTAGTTATCTGTTTTATACATATTAGTGTATATATGTCAATCCCAATCTCACAATTCATCCCACCACCTCTATCCCCCTGCCCCCCGCTTTCCCCCCTTGGTGTCCATACGTTTGTTCTCTACATCTGTCTCTCTTATTTCTGCCTTGCACACCGGTTCATCTGTACCATTTTTCTAGATTGCACATACATGCGTTAATATATGATATTTGTTTTTCTCTTTCTGACTTAACTTCACTCTGTGTGACAGTCTCTAGGTCCATCCACGGCTCTACAAATGACCCGATTTTGTTCCTTTTTATGGCTGAGTAATATTCCATAGTATATATGTACCACATCTTCTTTATCCAGTTGTCTGTTGATGGGCATTTAGGTTGCTTCTGTGACCTTGCTATTGTAAATAGTGCTGCAATGAACATTGGGGTGCATGTGCCTTTTGAATTACGGTTTTCTCTGGGTATCTGCCCAGTAGTGGGATTGCTGGATCATATGGTAATTCTATTTTTAGTTTTTTAAGGAATCTTCATACTGTTCTCCACAGTGGCTGTATCAATTTACATTCCCACCAACAGTACAAGAGGGTTCCCTTTGTTTATAGATTTTCTGATGATGCCCATTCTAACTGGTGTGAGGTAATACCTCATTGTAGTTTTGATTTACATTTCTCTAATAATTAGTGATCTTGAGCACCTTTTCATGTGCCTCTTGGCCATCTGTATGTCTTCTTTGGAGAAATGTCTATTTAGGTCTTCCACCCATTTTTTGATTGAGTTGTTTGTTTTTTTGCTGTTGGGTTGCATGAGCTGTTTATATATTTTGGAGATTAATCCTTTGTTGATTTGTTTGCAAATATTTTCTTCCATTCTGAGGGTTGTCTTTTCGTCTTGTTTATAGTTTCCTTTGCTGTGCAAAAGCTTTTAAGTTTCATTGAGTCCCATTTGTTTATTTTTGTTTTTATTTCTGTTACTCTAGTAGGTGGGTCAAAAAAGATCGTGCTGTGATTTATGTCAAAGAGTGTGCTTCCTATATTTTCCTCTGAGAGTTTTATAGTGTCTGGTCTTACATTTAGGTCTCTAATCCATTTTGAGTTTATTTTTGGTATGGTGGTAGGGAGTGTTCTAATTTCATTTTTTTACATGTAGCTGTCCAGTTTTCCCAGCACCGCTTATTGAAGAGACTGTCTTTTCTCCATTGTATATCCTTGCCTCCTTTGTCATAGATTAGTTGACTATAGGTGCCTGGGTTTATCTGTGGGCTTTCCATCCTGTTCCACTGATCTATATTTCTGTTTATGTGCCAGTACCATACTGTCTTGATTACTGAAGCTTTGTAGTATAGTCTGAAGTCAGGGAGTCTGATTCCTCCAGCTCCATTTTTTCCCCTCAAGATTGCTTTGTCTATTCGGGGTCTTTTGTGTCTCCATACAAATTTTAAGATTTTTTGCTCTAGTTTTGTAAAAAATGCCATTGGTAATTTGATAGGGATTGCATTGAATCTGTATCTTGCTTTGGGTAGTATAGTCATTTTCACAATAGTGATTCTTCCAGTCCAAGAAATGGTATATCTCTCCATCTGTTTGGGTCATCTTTGATTTCTTTCATCAATGTCTTATAGTTTTCTGAGTATAGGTGTTTTACCTCCTTAAGTAGGTTTATTCCTAGGTATTTTATTCTTTCTGATGCAGTGGTGAATGGGATTGTTTCCTTAATTTCTCTTTCTGATCTTTCATTGTTAGTGTATAGGAATGCAAGAGGTTTCTGTGCATTAATTTTGTATCCTGCAACTTTACCAAATTCATCAATTAGCTCTAGTAGTTTTCTGGTGGCATCTTTAGGATCATATATGCATAGTATCATGTCATCTGCAAACAGTGACAGCTTTAGTTCTTCTTTTCCAATTTGGATTCCTTTTATTTCTTTTTCTTCTCTGATTGCCGTGGCTAGGACTGCCAAACCTTTGTTGAATAATAGTGTCGAGAGTAGACATCCCTGTCTTGTTCCTGATCTTAGTGGAAATGCTTTCAGTTTTTCACTGTTGAGAATGATGTTTGCTGTGGGTTTGTTGTATATGGCCTTTATTATTTTGAGGTAGGTTCCCTCTATGCCCACTTTCTAGAGAGTTTCTATCATAAATGGGTGTTGAATTTTGTCAAAAGCTTTTTCTGACACGCGAGCCCGTGGCAAATGCGGCAAGGACTGCGTGACTCAGCCCAGCTCCCCGCCCGCCTGCCCGAGCCCCTGTGACCCCGGCTGGGATCCCGCCTGCCAGCTGGCTGGCCCCCTCACAGGGATCGTGCTGCTGACCCACACCTGCGACCAGGAGGATGTGCAGCCATGGGCTGCCTGGCCAGGAGTGTGGCTGCGCTGCTCCTTGGGCTGCCCGTGGACTGCACAGAGGCCCAAAATCATTGCTGGTATTTTGAAGGACTCTATCCAACATATTATATGTCTTTGATCATCCAGTTACAGGGCCTCCCCAGAAGGAAACCACTGTAATTCTGCCCACAGGATGTGTAGCAAACAGATGCCGCCCTTATGAGGACTGCTGTGGCTCCAGGTGCTGTGTGCAGGCCTCTCCATACAGAGGCTGTGGTACTTTTGGTACCTCCTGATGATGGGCATGCTCTTCTGCTGTGGTGCTGGCTTCTTCATCCGGAGGTGCATGTACCCCCTGCCACTGATCGAGGAGCTGACATTCAACGTGTCTTACACCAGGCAGCCCCCGAACCCCACTCCAGGAGCCCAGAAGCTGGGGCTGCCGTTTTACACTGACCCTGGAGGACCAGGGATGGATCCTGCTGGGAATCCTGTGGCGATGGCTTTCCAGGTCCAACCCAACTCACCCCAGGGAAGCACAGCCTACCCACCGCCCCCTTCCTACTTCGACACACCCTGCCCCCATATGAACAGGTGGTGAAGGCCAAGTAGCCGGGAGCTGCCTGGCACTTGCCTGTGCAACTGGCCGGGGAGGCCGGAGAGGCTGTCACTCGCCCTCCCTGGCCCCATCACTGTTCACTTCCAGGAATGGTCTTATGAGCCACTAAAGGGCAAATTCCTTTTTGATATCTTCAAAGAAAGCATAGCTTCCTTTCAGGTTTCCCTTGGAGGACCAGTATTTGAATTCACCCCGTGTCTCCTCTGTTGCTTCTGTTTCCAATGTAATCTGTGCTCTGGCTGAGTGGAGAGTCCCAAGGGTTAACCCCCTAGGGTGGTGTGCCCAGACCCTCAGGGGAGAGACCCCGGCGGAAGGTGAGGCAGGGCACATGCAGGTGAGTACGCGTGAACGCAAGGAGGGGCCTGGGCCACCCGGAAGGCCCCGCACATGGCAGGCAGCCCATCTGAAGCAAGGCCCCACAGGGCCAGCTGTGTGAGCCCCATGCTGGACAGTCTTCCTCTTCAAAAAGCTGTCAGAGAAACAGGCATTGGTGGCACATCCTCTGAGCCTTCTCTTCTCCATCCCCTTCCTGAAGACCAGAGCTGCCCTCTGCACAGCCAGGGCTGGGAGAGCCCTGGGTATGGCTTGCACCTCAAGGAGATGGGGATCCGGAATGAGGCTAAATTGATGTCTATAGTTATCTGAAAATCACTAAAGAAAGTTATTTAAATTCATGGGAAATTGCCCCCTGCCTCAAACTGGACATTGCATTTGATGAGCTCTTGGTCTGACTTGGGGGAAAAAATGTTCGAGCCCTTTTTAGTGTGTCCTGTGGAAGGTGGTGTGGAGTCCTGTCCTGAGGTCGGACTCGGAGTCCTTCCTGGACGTCAGCAGCTCTCTGGCCTGTGATCACGGCCAGGCACCTCTGTGCCCTCCCCTGAGGTAGCTCTGATGGTGGGTTGTGATGGACACTTTCAAAGCAGAGAGGCACATCCGGCTGGGAAGCCACATCAGCCCCTGGAGAGAGGTGTCCCAGCAGGGCGCAGTCTGTGGCTTAAGCCTGGGTTGGGAAGCCCTGGGCCCTGGCTGACTGATCTCCGCAGGTGTACGCCAGGCTCTGAAGAGGAAGAGCTTGCTAAGAAAAAGACGGGAATGCAAAACCCCAGGACTGCAGAGAGATCTCTTCAGAAAGGACTGAATAGATTTCACTGAGGAGTTAATAAAAATTAGAATAAAGAAGATCTGGTTGGAAATGCAAACCCTGGCTCAGAAACCTCTCTGGCCCTGGGATCACAGGTAGTCCTGGGGTTGTTAGGGGGCCCGAGTCCTGCTCTTCTACGTGGTGAGTAATGCCCACGATCGTGTATTTAAACCCAGATTGAGACCTGACAGGTCATGTATAGGAAGGGCAAAGCCGTGTAGCCAGACATGTAGGTCCCTGTATGTGTAGTGGTGGGGGGTGGGGGTAGGGTGCTTATTTTTGAAATGAACTAAGCAGAGCCTCTTGCGAAGTTGTCACTCATTGAACTTGAGCATCAGGGCACCTCACTGGAGTGGATACTGAGGGTTTTCATTCCCTAGCCCTAGTCACCCTGTCCCTGCTCTACTGGGACATGTCTATGGAGTAGGAGTGAGGAATCAGGATGGGGCGATGGTGACTTACCTTTTCTAAGGATGGAAAGTCTGGAGGCCTCCCCGGGAATTCCACGGGATGCTCTTGGAGCCAGATGAACACCATGGAAACAGTCTGTGAACACGGATGCTGCTGCTGGTGTCTTTGACCACCGAGTGTGACCTCTGAACTCCTGTCCCCAACTTCAGTACCTCCCGCACTCAAGTCCTTGATTCGAATGAGATAACAAAGTGCAACATTTGCTGTTTACAACCCAGGACAACTACATGGGTCCAAAAGTTCCTCTTCCTCCAGGTCATTCGTTTTGCATTTTCAGGTCCAGTTTCTCCCTTTACTGTTCTGATGAGGAAGCACCCAAGAGCTGCCCCTGGAGTTGGATTGGGTGCAGCTGAGTAGGCACCCAAATGTCCATGATGAAATTTTGTTTATCTTTTTGATAGCAAATTATCTTGAGACTGAATGATTTAGGTAGCACTCAAAGATTTTATATTCATGTTTGTGTGAGATAAATTTTGTTTTCCCTTGAACCTGAGTGAGAATCCGCTACTGTGGGCACTGACACTGTGTGTGGAAATTCCACTCTCAGTGACATTTCCTGCCCACTCTGTTTCCCCCCGTGCTGTCAGTGGACAGTGCCCACCGCTTGGAGCCATTCCAGCTCCTGGTGTGTGAAGTTCCATAGAGTTCCGTTGAGTGTGTGGCTAGGAGTGAACTGGGAGCAGATTGGTGCATGCTTTTCCTCTGGTAACACTTGGCTCATTTCCCTTTTTTGTTCTTTTCATAGGGTCATGTTTCCTATGTATGCAAAATAAAAATAAATTTGGGTGTGAAAAAAAAGCTTTTTCTGCATCTATTGAGACGGTCATATAGTTTTTATTCTTCAATTTATTGATATGGTGTATCTCTTTGATTGATTTGCGTATATTGAAGAATCCTTGCATCCCTGGGATAAATCCCACTTGATCATGGTGTATGATCCTTTTAATGTGTTCTTGGATTCTGTTTGCTAGTATTTTGTTGAGGATTTTTGCATCTATATTCTTCAGTGATATTGGTCTGTAATTTTCTTTTTTTGTAGTATCCTTTTCTGGTTATGGTATCTGGGTGATGGTGGCCTTGTAGAATGAGTATGGGAGTGTTCCTTCCTCTGCAATTTTTTGGAAGAGTTTGAGAAGGATGGGTGTTAGCTCTTCTTTAAATGTTTGATAGAATTCACCTGTGAAGCCATCTGGTCCTGGACTTTTGTTTGTTGGAAGATTTTTAATCACAGTTTCAATTTCATTACTTGTGATTGGTCTGTTCATATATTCTATTTCTTCCTGGTTCAGTCTTGGAAGGTTATACCTTTCTGAGAATTTGTCCATTTCTTCCAGGTTGTCCATTTTATTGGCATAGAGTTGCTTGTAGTAGTCTCTTAGGATGCTTTGTATTTCTGCGGTGTCCGTTGTAACTTCTTCTTCTTCATTTCTAATTTTATTGATTTGAGTCCTCTGCCTTTTTTTCTTGATGAGTCTGGCTAATGGTTTATCAATTTTGTTTGTCTTCTCAAAGAACCAGCTTTTAGTTTTATTGACCTTTGCTATTGTGTTCTTTGTTTCTATTTCATTTATTTCTGCTCTGATCTTTATGATCTCTTTCCTTCTACTAACTTTGGGTTTTGTTTGTTCTTCTTTCTCTAGTTCCTTTAGGTATAAGGTTAGATTGTTTATTTGAAATTTTTCTTGTTTCTTGAGGTAGGATTGTATTGCTATAAACTTCCCTCTTAGAACTGCTTTTGCTGCATCCCATAGGTTTTGGATTGTTGTGTTTCCATTTTATCATTTGTCTCTAGGTATTTTTTGATTTCCCCTTTGATTTCTTCTGTGATCGCTTGGTTATTTAGTAACGTATTGTTTAGCCTCATTGTGTTTGTGTTTTTTACGTTTTTTTCCCTGTAATTGATTTCTAACCTCATAGTGTTGTGGTCAGAAAAGATGCTTGATATGATTTCAGTTTTCTTAAATTTACTGAGGCTTGATTTGTGACCCAAGATGTGATCTATCCTGGAGAATGTTCCATGTGCACTTGAGAAGACAGTGTAATCTGCTGTTTTTGGGTGGAATGTTCTGTAAATATCAATTAAATCTATCTGATCTTTTGTGTCACTTAAAGCTTGTGTTTCCTTATTGATTTTCTGTCTGGATGATCTGTCCATTGGTGTAGGTGAGGTGTTAAAGTCCCCCACTATCATTGTGTTAGTGTCGATTTCCTCTTTTATAGCTGTTAGCATTTGCCTTATGTATTGAGATGCTCCTAAGTTGGGTGCATATATATTTAAAATTGTTATATCTTCTTCTTGGATTGATCCCTTGATCATTATGCATTGTCATTCCTTGTCTCTTGTAACATTCTTTATTTTAAACTCTAGTTTATCTAATATGAGTATTGCTACTCCAGCTTTCTTTTGATTTCCATTTGCATAGAATATCTTTTTCCATCCCCTCACTTTCAGTGTGTATGTGTCCCTAGGTCTGAAGTGGGTCTCTTATAGACAGCATATATACAGATCTTGTTTTTGTATCCATTCAGTGAGCCTGTGTCTTTTGGTTGGAGCATTTAATCCATTCACAATTAAGGTAATTATTGATATGTATGTTCCTATTATGATTTTCTTAATTGGTTTGGGTTTGTTTTTGTAGGTCCTTTTCTTCTCTTGTGTTCCCCACTTAGAAAAGTTCCTTTAACATTTGTTGTAGAGCTGGCTTAGTGGTGCTGAATTCTCTTAGCTTTTGCTTGTCTGTAAAGCTTTTGATTTCTCTATCGAATCTGAATGAGATCCTTGCTGGGTAGAATAATCTTGATTGTAGGTTCTTCCCTTTCATCACTTTAAATATATCATGCCACTCCCTTCTGGCCTGTAGAGTTTCTGCTGAGAAATCAGCTGTTAACCTTATGGAAGTTCCCTTGTATGTTATTTGTTGTTTTTCCCTTGTTGCTTTTAATAATTTTTCTTTGTCTTTAATTCTTGTCAGTTTGATTACTATGTGTCTCAGCCTGTTTCTCCTTGGGTTTATCCTGCCTGGGACTCTGTGCTTCCTGGACTTGGGTGGCTATTTTCTTTCCCATGTTAGGGAAGTTTTTGACTGTAATCTCTTCAAATATTTTCTCTGGTCCTTTCTCTCTCTCTTCTCCTTCTGGGACCCCTATAATGCGAATGTTGGTGTGTTTAATGTTGTCCCAGAGGTCTCTTATGCTGTCTTCATTTCTTTTCATTCTTTTTTCTTTATTCTGTTCTGCAACAGTGAATTCCACCATTCTGCCTTCCAGGTCACTTATCCGTTCTGCCTCAGTTATTTTGCTATTGAGCCCTTCTAGTGTATTTTTCATTTCAGTTATTGTATTGTTCATCTCTGTTTGTTTGTTCTTTAATTCTTCTAGGTCTTTGTTAAACATTTCTTGCATCTTCTCGATCTTTGCCTCCATTCTTTTTCCAAGGTCCTGGATCATCTTCACTATCATTATTCTGAATTCCTTTTCTGGTAGGTTGCATATCTCCATTTCGTTCAGTTTCTTTTTCTGGGGTTTTATCTTGTTCCTTCATTTGCTACATAGTCCTCTGCCTTTCCATTTTGTCTATCTTTCTGCGAATGTGGTTTTCATTCCACAGGCTACAGGATGGTAGTTCTTCTTGCTTCTTCTCTGTGCCCTCTGGTGAGTGAGGCAAGAGGCTGTCTAAGAGGCTTGTGCAAGCTTTCTGATGGGAGGGACTGGTGGTGGGTAGAGCTGGGTGTTGCTCTGGTGGGCAGAGCTCAGTAAAACTTTAATCTGCTTGTCTGCTGATGGATGGGGCCGAGTTCATCCCTTTTGGTTGTTTGGCCTGAGGCAACCCAGCACTGGAGCCTACAGGCCCTTTGGTGGGGCTAATGGACTCTGGGAGGGCTCACACCAAGGAGTACTTCCCAGAACTTCTGGTGTACTTATCCCGCAAGTGAGCCACAGCCACCCCCCACCTCTGCAGGAGACCCTCCAACACCAGCAGGTAGGTCTGATTTAGTCTCCTATGGGGTCACTGCTCCTTCCCCCTGGGCCCTGATGCACACACCACTTTGTGTGTGCCCTCCAAGAGTGGAGTCTCTGTTTCCTTTAGACCTGTTGAAGTCCTACAGTCAAAATCCTGCTAGCCTTCAAAGTCTGATTCTCTGGGAATTCCTCCTCCTGTTGCCAGACCCCCAGGTTGGCAAACCTGACATGGAGCTCAGAACCTTCATTCCAGTGGGTGGACTTTTGTGGTATAATTGTTTTCTAGCTTGTGAGTCACTCACCCAGTGGTTGTGGTTAGTTGTGATTCTGGTGCTCTCGCAAGAGGGAGTGAGCGCATGTCCTTCTACTTCACCATGTTGAACCAATCTCTACGCAGTCTTTTGACAGCACCCATGGCTGCCTCTTGCTGGTACATACATGGAAGAGAAGAGATGATTGACATTTAAATTTAGAAACGGCTCCAGTTTGGGAACAAAATATTTTACTTAGTTTTCTGTACTTCTGATTCATCACAGAAGGAATCATGATGTCAATGCCTTGCAGGGTTTTAAAAGGTCCCTACATATGCTCCCTTTCCAATATTTCTCCTTTGGGGCAGCTTTAATGACAATTTGGGGGGCCTTCAGTTGAGCCAGGAGGGCTGCTGGACTTGGAAGAAAGAGAATGGTTTCAGGAATTATCCCCTTTCTCTCCTTCCCTGCCTCAGCTAAACCTGTCCATCTGATTAGCACAAGAATGATCAGCTTTTCCCCACCTGACTGAGAAGTATGGGTTCCAGGATGATGATCCTTTTGGTTTGCAAATCTCATGCAGATGACGCCCCTGAGGATTCCTGCGCCCTCTCTGGATTGGCCCAGCTGGGTGCCCCATACTTTGCGAGATCTGCAGTGACTGAGGTTATGTCTTCTTCTGGTCCTTTTTTATTTCTGATCTCCACCAGGCCCTGGCCCAGAACTGTGTACTTGGGGAAGTTTAGACCCAAGGGAGAGGCTATTAGCAAAAAGGTCTCAACAAACTAGCTGTAGCTAAAGCAAAGGAAAAGTTTCTAGAAACTAAGCAGTCTCCTGAAAGAATGTTACACCAGATTGTGTTGTCAAAATAAGATCTCTCTGTCTCTCTGTCTCTCTCTGTCTCTCTCTCTCTCTATATATATATTTTTTCTTTTTTTTGCTGACTCACTTTGCTGTACACTTCAAACGAATACAACATTGTAAATAACTATACTTAAATTTTTAAAAATTTGGGAAAAAAGATCTCTGTGGGGAAAAATCCATTTTTTTAAAAGGGAAGAAAAGAAAAGGAAAAAGAGGCAAAGGATGGCTCAAACAACCTCTTTCCCTGAGCTCTCTGTCAAGAAGGATCATAGCACCAGCCAAAAGATTAGGGAGTTTGGACGCCAATGGAGAGAGAGAAAGAGGTAAGGGAACTGTTTACCTTAGATCCACTGATCAGGGACCGCAGTGAGGTTGTGTGGCTTTGTGAGTGCCATTTTATCAAATATCCAGAGATAGTCTCTTTGCTATTTCTGAGAATGAGGTAAGGAAAGGAAGTCAGCTTTAAAATGACCACTTTGTCAAGAAAGAACAGAGAAAGCGGTATAAACATTTACCTTTTTCTTGCAGTTCTACAAAGCTCAACTAATTCCTTTGCATTTAACCGACTCACCTTGAAAATCTACCATGTCCCAGGCACTGCGACCTATATTCTTGCCCTCTAGGGGTTCATAGTCTAGTGAGGGAGGGAGAAAAATGACCAGATTGCACCAGAGGGGCCAAGTTTTGCCTGCACGACTGTGACCTCTGCAGTGGGAGTTCTGCCCAAAGGCTGGAAGGCACAGCACTCATGCCACGGGGCTCCACCTCTCATGTGCTATAACTGGGCCAGCGATGGGCACCGGATGGCTCATCGGGGGTCTAGCCCTTAGGTAACTCTAAGTTGAGCCAACCCAGTTTCTCACATGACAATTTGTAATTGGGCTGCTGAGAGACAAAGTCAGTTAGATGTGGGGAACAAACTTGAAATTTACAGAGACTGGGGCTGAAGTCACCTGGAAGAGCCACACGCACCCAGAGAGTGATGAAGCAAAGGAAGACAGCCAGGGGACAGCATGGGATGACTCCCAGAGGGAGCAATACGAGAGAGTTTATTAGATGACTTTGAGTGATGGACAGTCACTTTCCTTCCCCGCCCTGGTTCCCAGCTCCAAAAGCAGGAGGCTTAATTTCTCGTCTCTGTGTCCTGTGAGATTGCAGTTCTTTAAAATAAATTCCTCTCTTCCTGAGTTTCTTATAATCAAAAGTTACCTGATTTTAATTCAGATTGTTACGGAGTAATGTATTAGTTGCCTAGGACTGCCGTAACAAATTACTACAGCTGAGTGACTTAAAGCAACAGACATTTATTCTCTCACAGTTCTGGAGGCCAGGAGTCTCAGATCAAGGTGTCAGCATGGTTGGTTCCTTCTGGAGGCTCTGAGGGAGAATCTGTTCCATGTTTCTCTCCTAGCTTTGGGGGTTTCAGTAATTCTTGGCATTCCTTGGCTGGTAGATGCATTGCTCCAATCTCTGTCTTCATCTTCATGTGGTGTTCTCCCCACATGCCTCTGTGATTCTCTGTTTCTTTCTCTTAAATCCAAATCATTGGATTTAAGGCCCACCCTAATCCAGGATCATCTGTCTAGAGATCTTCCCCTTAATTACATCTGCAAAGGCCCTTATTCCAAATAAGGTCACATTCTGAGGTTCTGGGTGAATATATCTTTTGGGGGGGACGTCATTTAACCTACTACAAACAAGGTATGAATATCTTTATTGCTGAATTACTCAGCTGGTGGGCATATGCTTAAATAATCAACAAAGCAGGGGTCCAGAGAAAGATTTTTTTTGAAAGAATATGATTTATAAAAAAAGGAAGCCCTTATGGAAAAAATTATGATTTAGGATTGCTTTTAATTTTATACTGCAGTGGGAGAAAGAATTCATACTTTCAGTGCCCGGGGTCTCTAAATGTATTAACCAATGTAATTTGTGAATTATAAATAGTTCATGTGATTGGAAGGTAGGATGTAAGAGGGTTTATTGTTGTTGTTGTTGGTTTTATTCTATTTTGTGTCTTACAGTTTATTGAGGCCTCTGGTGACCTTAGCAGGAACAGCCATCATATTGCTAACCTCAGTGGGTTGAGGTTAAGGAATGAATGGAGGTGAGAAGAATGCTAGTATGGATATCGTTTGCAAGAAGCTTGATTGTGAAGTGAAAGGAAGATGTAGGGGTCTCTGAGAGGTGGTCTGTCACCTCAGAAAGTTGATTAATAATCTGCTCTTTGTGTTTGAATGCTGCAATTCGCTTTAACCTCTCTCAGAACTTCTTAGGGATGGTATCCACTGATGATGTCTCTTAAACAGTAAAAACCAAAGTTGCAAACCAGGCCTCTAAACTCCCCCCAGGCACCTTCATTCTTTGGGTAAAACGGTGCCTCACTGCCATGTTCACTTAATAGCTTGACATAAAGAACACATATAGTAACCTGAGCATGCCAGGCCAATGCCTTCTTGGTCCTTGGTACTAGCTAATTTCCCTGCCTGAATGTTCTTCTTCCTTGATTACCTACTTATCTTTCAAAGCTCAGCTGGAATATTCCATTTGTTTTACCATGAAGTTCCCCGTGAAGTTACTCATTCTTTAGAACTCCCATAGCGCCCTTAAGTTATGTATCAATACATAGCACCTATCACTGTACTAAGGAATTAAGGAATTCCTTAATTTTCTGCCTCTCCCATTAAATCATTGAGATCAGGATCCCTGTCTTTCCTTCTTCTAGTCCTCAGCTCCTCACACATTTTGGGCGTATAGTATGAGTTCAATGAGTCTTTATTGAATTTTTCAGTTTGCAGTTAATACATGACCAAACACTAAGTGTGTGTGAAGGGGGACATTGTTGGATGTCTTGCAAAGGAAACCAGTCAGGAGAGAGAAAGAGGGAGAGGGATGAGGCAGACTCATTATCAGCAACCATTACCCACTTCCATTACTATGAGAATCCCGGTTTTGTGCCGATGTTCACCCTCTTCAAGCAGCCATGTGCCTTGGAGGGAACTCACCCTTGCCCAGCCCAGGGGTGGGTCTGATTGGCCTTAAGCTAATCACATTCCTGTTGTCAGTGATTGATTTGGGAATGGGAATGTCACCCAATTCTGGCCAATCACACATGGGAGACTTCAGGGAAATGTTCCCTTGCTCCTAAGAAAGAGAACAAAACGAGCTGCTGTCTCTTTCTCAGGGTGTTTTCATGTCTGGAGAGGATACCTGGAAATGCCAAAGCCATCTTGCCATCGGCCTGAGAATGGACCCAATGACTGAGGATGGAGGAACACAAAATGGTAAGAGGCTGGATCTGTAATGACATGGCCAGGCTACTGACACTGCCTGTCCAACCCCCTACTCCTTGAGAACTGGTTACCGCAGTTCATGCATTTCCTTATTGTGAAAGGTTGTTTGAATCTGTTTCTATGACTTGAAGCCAAAAGCACCCTCACCGAAGCAACTTGCCGTATAGTAAATATTCATTAAGTACACAACTTTATTTTAAAGCGATGACCACAGGAATAAAAGAGCCTGTTCCTTGTGACCCTGTTATGCACCAGGATTTGGAAAAGTAAAATATGCTGTTCCTCTGGTCATCTCATAAGCCCAAGGTTATGCCATTCATTTGACTATGCCACTCAGATGGTAGAGGCTAAATTTCATTTCCTGGAAGATTAAGAAAAATCTAGTCCTGAGCTATCTGAGGGAAAGTAAACAATGTTGTAAGACACAGACAGGAAACCTTGTTTCCATGGATCACTGACCCAAAGGAAGAGTTACTTTAAGGAGATACATAAAGTTTAAAAAATTGAAGTACAATTCCTTTTAGTTATGTTCTTAAAAATCAAACTAGGATGCCACTGGCACATGAATAGAGAGATAAAACAGAATAGAAAATCAAGAAGTAGACCCCAAAACAAATAGGAATTTAGCATATGATAAAGGTCTCATTACAAATCACTGGGAACACTGGATTTTTATCAATGATGTTTGGACAACAGGGTAGTTAGCTGTAACAATAAATACATAATTAAAATTGGAGCCGTACCTCAAATCTTACCAGATAAATTCCAGATGGGTTACAGATTTTAAATAGAAAAATATGAAACCATAAAAATAGGAAAAAACCATAAAAGATTTTCTTGTTGTAATTTATGACTGAAGAAAACCTTTAAATATATGACACAAATTATAGCACTCATAAAAGAAAAGATTGAAAAACTCAATCATGTTTTTAAAAATGTATCCATGCAAAGACAATCATAGCTGAGCCAAAAGTCAATGGACAAATTAGGAAACATATTTGAAGTCATTGCTACACAATCAATAAAAAAAAATCCAATACTGCAATAGAAAAATGGGCAAAGGATGTTGTGTCAGGTGACATGTATTTGCAATTTGGCAATATCTATCAAAATTACAAATACATAATCTTTGATTTAGCAATTCTATTTACAGGAATTATTTATAATAATTCTATTAGTAGCAATTCTATTAAATTACAGACATACTCCTATATGTGGAAATCACTCATTGACAGGTTAATCATTACAGCACTGTTCGTAGTATCAAAAAATTGGAAATAATGGAAATGATCATTAATGGGAGAGTGGTTAGACAAATGAAGATACGTTAACATAATGGATTACTATTTATTATAAAAAAAGATTGAAGTGGTCTTTGTGTACTGGTGTGGAATGATCTCTAAGATATATTATGTGAGAAAAGTATAGTACAGAACAGAATAGTGAGTTATCATGTGTGTAAATAAAAGATGGTGAGGGGATGCCTTATACAAATTTGCTTATATATTTCTGCAAGGAGAAGTAGGAAGTTGATGATGCTGGTGCCTCTGAAAGGAGAACTGAGTGGCTGGAGCATGTAGGTGGGAGGGAGTCTTCACTGTATATTACTGAATGCTTTTTGAATTGTGAACTATGTGAATGTATTACCTATTCCCGTTCCAAAATAAATAAATTACACTTAAAAAGATATTTGAAAAGAGAGAGAAATAGAAAACGCTTAATGCTTTAAAAAATGAAAACTAAAAATGAATAACTGTAAATTGGATTCAATAAATGCAGTACACCCATATCCAGCATGAGTAGAGCCTAGCATCTCCGCCACCATCTTCAGCCCTCTACCAACCTCAGGTAGACTGGGCCTTGATTTGCCAACCTCAGCCCCATCTCCACCACTTCCCACTCCTCCCACCCCAGGTCAAGCTGTCTGCCTGGGATTTGCCTCTAGGCTTCTGTCTTCTTCGCACCCAGGGCAGAGCACTAAGCCGAGGGCATCCTGAATTTCTCTGATGGGAGACCACTGATGGGAGTAGTTGTTTGTCTGAAGGGTGGAAGAGTAGTTGAGACTCTTAAATTTGGCCAATTAGACTAAGGCAGAAGAAAACAAAGCAAGGGAGGAGGTTTTCACCTGTAGAGTAGTGTAATAGGGTGGGTGAGAGGAAATGGTAATAAATCACAGGAAGGAGGAGAACCACATACTTGTCACACTTCAGCTGAATTTTTCTCTTCCCAGAGCTCCATAGTTGATGCCTTATTAACATCAGAGGGGATTTGATGTCTTGTCATATTCAGTCCTGACTATTGAAATGAAAAGGAGAGAAAATGAAAAATATGGAAAATGAAAACCAATTGCATTCTTTAATTTTAGTCAGCCCATTCCTGGAGCATATTGAATACTACTTTGGGTTCTTTCATTGTTCAGGTTATAAATAACAAAGAGTGGAAGTATTTCACATTCCTAAAGAGTCTTTCATCTCAAAGGAACTAAGGTAATTCACTAATTCAGTTACCTGAACTACATTTGGTAATTATTTGAGGATCACTTCACCCAGGGGTGAATATCAACGAGTTGTGTGACACAGCCAACAGTCACTTCATTCTCCAGTCAGTGAGGAAGAAAAATGAATAGCTAATGGGGATGTCCTCCTGAAGGATTTGCCCAGTGAAAACTTCAGGGAGATGGATGCTAAAAGAATGTAATTAACTGCCCGAAATTAATACCTCCAACCTTACTCAAGGTTTCCTGACCTCTTTACTAGAGTCAGGGTGGAGAGCTCTCTAGTAGCCCGAGAGACCTGTGAACAGCAGTCACTCCATTGCTGTATTTTTTGAGTGATAATAAATGGTTTTGTGTTTTTAATTTGTTCCCGTGTATTCACTGTTAGGATATAGAAATACAATTAATTTTTCCATTGTTACAATTGATTTTTTATGTTGATCTTGTTATCAGTGAACTTGCTGAATGCACTTATTAGTTCAAGGAATTTTTTTTTAAGATTCCTTGGGATTTCTACGCAGACCATAATGGCATCTGCAAATACGGGCAGTTTTAGTTCTTCCTTTTGTATCTGTGTGCCTTTTATTTCTTTTTCTTGCCTTATTGAGTTGGCTAGATCATGGCTGAATAGTAGTGGAGGGAGCAGACATCTTTGCAGGCATCCTTACCTTGGACCTGAGCTTAGGAGGAAAGCATTCAGTCCTTTACAATTAAATATAATGTTAGCTGTAAGTTTTTTGTAAATGTTCTTTATCAAATTGAGAAAGTTTACTGCTATCTTACTTTTCTGGGAATTTTTATCATGAATGGGCATTGAATTTTGATCAAATGCTTTTTCTATATCAGTTGATACAAACAGGTGACTTTTCCTCTCGAGTTTATTAGTATGATGGGTTACATTGATTGATTTGCGAACAGCAGTCATTCTAATACAATCTCATTTTAAAGTTCATTTATAAGAAATAGTGTCTCAATCATGTGACCCTATTTTTGGGGGGAGAAAATGTGGGTGTAAGAAGCTGGAGCTCTTCCAGCCAAGGGCGTGCAACTCAGTCCACCTCACTGAATGCAGTGCCTTCCTTCTCTCTTCTGTCTACTCTCTACTATCACCCAGAGGTCAGGAAAATGCTGCCAGCATGACAGCTGCCCAATACCCATTAGGTTGGTCATCAGACAGTGTACCGTGGAGGGTGGCCACTGCAAAAGCTTGTGTTTGTGGGAGCATGCTCACCGGTCACCACTGCCCAGAGAGAATGACCCTACTTCTTTTCTGCACATGAGTGCATTTTATCAGCAGAAGCTAAATCTCATCTAGAACCCTAGCAGAAAGGGAATTGGGAAAATAGGGTTTTATGCCTTTCCAGTCCCTGTGATCCAGGGGGGAGCATAGAAAAAGGTGGAAGTAGAAGCTGAGGACCAAGGGGCAGTATCTAGCCCTCCTCTCTGCCTCACTGAATCTGATAGAAGCCAGAGACCTTCCATCGTCTCTTCACAATTACTCTCTCTTAATTTCTCTTAATTTTTTTTTTTTTCTTTTGTGGTACGCGGGCCTCTCACTGTTGTGGCCTCTCCCGTTGCGGAGCACAGGCTCCGGACATGCAGGCTCAGCGGCTATGGCTCACGGGCCCAGCCGCTCCGTGGCATGTGGCATCTTCCCGGACCAGGGCACGAACCTGTGTCCCCTGCATCGGCAGGCGGACTCTCAACCACTGCGCCACCAGGGAAGCCCTGCTCTTGCCCTATCGATCGTGTGATTCGTGTCTGGTTGTTCGTAGGAAAACCAGACAAAATCAAAATTGTCATAGGGTAAAGAACTTTTCCAAAGGAAAATACAGGATCCAGATTGCTCATTGTCTATTCATGAGTTCACTTATTAGCTCATCCAGTCAATCAAAAAACCTGGGTGCCTGTTATGTGCAAGTCACTGCATGGAAAAAGTGGGCTCCCACGCTGACCTGATCTATGTGGCCAATAAAAGTGCCCCCATGTGCTAGGCCCTGTCCCATATGCATCATATTCTTGTCTGATCTTCACAACAACCATATGGTGTAGGCATTTATCATGCGATTCTAATGCTTTCGTCTGCCCCCTCTTTTGACTGAAGAGGTTGCACAATACGCCCTCCCCAATCATTTATTTACCTAATTTGGGGGACACCTATTATGTGCTAGGCCCTAGGGTTATGGCCAAACAAAACAGAAAGGATTTATCTGACAGACCCGTCAATCTATTAATCATAGTGCCCTGCTTACTCCCAAGCACATGACCTAAGCCTGGCCCATCGAGAAACTTCGTGTCTTTTTTGACAGTGATTGGGCTGGAGGGTTGGGAGCATGACCCAAGTAGGGCCAATTAGCATCATTCTATGCCACATGATCCAATTCTGGTTGCTGAAAAAGAGAGGGCTTCTCTTTATTCATTTGAGCCTTAGATTCAGATGTTGTGTGCTACCTAGAATCACTGTTATAGTTGCCAGCTTCATAAGCCAATAAAATCGTTTTTAGCTTAAGCTGTTAGTTTGAACCACAATAAAATTGCCATTTTTGCAGATTGGATGTCAACAGTTTCATCTGGTTTAATTTAATGACTTGATTTTCTGCTGCCTGCAATTGAAGGAGTCCTGACAAATATGGTGGTATTGTTACCTCCAACTTAGATGATGAAAGTGAGGCTTGGAGTATTCATTAGCCCAAGGTCATTCAGCTACTCAGGACAGTGAGAACTGAAACCCAGGTAGCTTCAAAGTCTATGTTCTTTTTTTAAAAGCTTTTTTTAAAAAAATTAATTTTATTTTATTTTATTTATTTTTGGCTGTGTTGGGTCTTTGTTGCTGTGTGCAGGCTTTCTCTAGTTGCGGCGAGTGGGGCTACTCTTTGCTGCGGTGCGCAGCCTTCTCATTGCAGTGGCTTCTCATGTTGCAGAGCACAGGCTCTAGGTGCACGGGCTTCAGTAGTTGTGGCTTGTAGGCTCAGTAGTTGTGGCTCACGGGCTCTAGAACGCAGGCTCAGTAGTTGTAGCGCATGGGCTTAGTTGCTCCATGGCATGTGGGATCTTCCTGGGCCAGGGCTCAAACCCATGCCCCCTGCATTGGCAGGTGGATTCTTAACCACTGCGCCACCAGGGAAGCCCAAAGTCTATGTTCTTGATTGCTCTGGTATGAGTCCCATAAAGTCAGGCAAGGGCTGAAGAGAAGAGACTGCTATTCAAGGGTGGTCCACAAATTGTTCACTACTGGTCCATGAGGAGGTGAGACATGCTGCACCAGGATATAACCCAGCTTTGTCACTAGCACACTGTTTAGTTCAGCTGATGAGTTTTTAATGGCAAGATTCTCTCAATGAAGTAAGCAATGTGTTGATTTAGATTCTGGTGCCTGCTCCTTATACAGTACCCTCCTGGATTGACATCTGACATTTTTGGGGACCAGCACTTGGAGGAGCACTGGTATAGAGGACCCTTTGGTTTGCTGCCCATTTGACAACTATCCTCCAAGTCTCTGGGGACTTGCACAGAAGCCATGTCTATGCCATGTGACCCTGACCGCCCCCCTTTGTTAGTCATAACTGATTTGTTCAGGTCATTTGTTTGAGCGCAGCTGGACCAACCAGATTTACTTGTCTAAGAACATAGAAGCTTAAAAAAGAAACAAAGGAACCAGGAGATGTTAGTCTCAGAGCTACAAAAATAACAGAATAAGCCCAGAAGCTCTTGTTTTCACGTCTCCGGAATTGCTGTTGTTCTTGCGCTTCTGAGGCACAGCTATTCAAGTCATCCTTGCCTTTTATAAAATTGCTAATATCCTTTCAAGTAAATTCCCTTTTGTCTTAAGCTAGTCCAGAATTGGTTTCAAGAGAACCTTAAGTAATACTGTCGAAAAATATAGGGAAGACCACATGTTCATGGCTCAGGATTCTGTTTATAAAATCAATTATTTGCTAGATTATATGAGAGTGTCCCTAACAATTCTAGGTCTCAGTATTAGCTGAAAACGTTGGTACCTGAGTTGGGGCCCACTGTGACGTGGAGACAAAGATGTACATCATCAATTACCCCTGGTAACTAAAGACTCTGATGCAGACTGAACATCTAAATTAAAGCACATAAATAATCAACCTTTGTCGGTTTAACTGTAGATGAATAGAACTCAGATGAATGAATCGACTCATTGCTAACATTAGAAACATTACTACTTTAGGGCTACAGCACTGTCTGCCATCTAGTTGGCTTTAAAAGAAGAAAGACCATTTGCTCTGGGAAAACAAGCATCATCTCAACCAGCTAAATTCAAACAACAGGTTCTTGAATTCAACTCGGTTTCAGGGGAAAAAAATATGATGGAGACACAAGCTGAATCCTCTTATGACTTGGCCATAACTTTTTAGATATAATATTTGATTTTTTAAAAGAAATAATGTTTGGTTGTCTTCTGAGACCATCTCACTATTTGAAATTGCAAGTCCTGATAGAGGCAGCTCCTTCAAGCTTGGTGAAGGAAGCAGTGAAAATGGAAGTTTGAAGATGCATCTTTAGCAGCTGGAAGGGGTCTGCCTGGAGTGATGGCAGAAGGAGAAAGGGAGCAGGCACAACACGCCTGCTGCTTTTACCTCAGTTGAGGAAAACCAGTGCTGGATGGCGTTGGGAGAGGCTTCACAAGCTTGATACTTCCATCATTTTTTTCGGAGTCCAGACAGCTGTCTGCTACATGTTTACCTAGACCCTCTGTGATCTTGGTTTTGAATGGCTTAATCTATTTTTAAAGGGTATCCAAATGTGATTAAGATAACTCTTACATTCTTTTGCTCTTTCTATTTAAAAATTAAAGTGCTTATAGTAATAGATATCTCTGCCCGTATAGCCAAGAGGATCATCTACAAATGCTTTCTGAATAGAAAAAAAACTTGAACCTGAGATTCAAATATCTAATTCTTCACATTTAAAACCTCTTCTTAGACAGTCTCTGTTTAAAATCTAGTGATTTATGTGCAGAGTTCTTTTTTCTTAATTGTATTGCTGTACATATATTAGATATAATCTGTAAGACTCTCAACATGATATCATATATCCAGTATTTTTTATTGTACTAAATTTCAGAGCTAATTTAAGTCTAAACTCTTTATTTTAGAAAATCAGTAACAGCAACTAATTAGCACATCTCATTCTGGATGTATTTGCCAACCAATTTCAGAGACTCATTTGCCTGTTAAGGGATTTTATTGAACACCAGCACCACAGACTCTCCTTTTTTTGTAGTAAACAGCTCATGCTTATTATCTTATTACAGGAATGCCACTGGTTAAATCAGGCTCTGAATATAAATAGCCATATTACTGCCATCAGGCATCAATGTTTATTTAGTGGCTGTGAGTCATGCATACCTCTTTGATCGGGTTTGGAATGAGCCGTTGCAGTTTTTGTTCAAAGAGGTTATTTGCAAAGGCTACAGAAGTATCAGTTAGATTAAACATGAAATTAATAAGTGTGGAATTTTATCAGCCATTTCTGCCACCAAACACCAGGTGTCAAGAGCATGTGCAAATGAGGGCTGAACATAATGAAGCTGGGGGACAGCTTGGTAGGGAGATCAGAAAGGATTCCAAGAGGTCTACCATGCTCAGGGAGGAAAGATGGAGGGAGGCTGGAAGGAAGGAAGGAAGGGAACATTGAAGGCTTAGTGTATCACCTGGAACTCCTTGGCAGTTTCACATGGCATATCATATATCCCAGTATAGCAAGTCAGGTGACCTGAGTTAGCCTGAGCTCTGCCCTGCCCTTCCTAGTGATCTTTGGAAAACTACTGAATGCATACATGCATTACACAGCAAACATGCATTACAAAGCGTACATATATAACATATAACAAACTTGCACAAAAGCAGAGGAAAGCGCATTTTCCATCTCAACATGTCTTTAGACTAAAAATATCAGAGAGAGATAGACCCAAGATAGCTTTCTAATGGTTTTAGTTGATGAAACTCTGTTGGTGGAGGAGATGTGGCCCTTCAATTGGAGGGCTCACTTAAACTGGGTCCATTCATTTATTCAACATTTAGTGGATACACCAGGTTGTCAGGCACATGTGCTGAGAGAGGCCTGTGAATAATTATAACATACCATGTTTAGTACTATGATGATTGCCACTATAAATTCCTGGTGACTGCGTTCTCAACCTGGACTTCATCACTGCTCAGCAATTCTATGGCATTCCACTGGGTGGTTCTCCCAGCCACTGTCCCCACTGCCTATTTCTAACATTCCCCACTGTCTTCAAGCTTCTGACTCCCAGCTTCCAGTTCCTCTTACTCTCAGTAGATGATCTAACCTTCCCTACAGTGAAAATAAATTTTACCTATATTCACACTCATTCTCTCCTTCTCCCTCATTCTCATCACAGGGAATGCCTTTCCTCTTATAACAGACAATTGTTCTACCTGTGATTTGGATTCCATTTCTTCTCAAGGTCTTTTTATCATCCAGAATCTTCCATTCTTCCCTCTCAACTAGCTCTTTCTCATCAGCATATAAAAATGCTTAGTCTTTCCAAATTTAGAAAATCTTCCTTTGAAGAACTACAGAATCAACTGGAAAACAAGGTGAGGGGACTGAAAGTGAGGGGATGGAAAAAGATATTTCACACAAATGGAAACAACAAGAAAGTGGGGGTAGCAATACTCATATAATAAAATAGGCTTTAAAACAAAGGCCATAAAGAAAGATAATGAAAACCATAATTCAAAAAGAGTCATGTACCACAACGTTAATTGCAGCTCTATTTACAATAGCCACAACGTTAATTGCAGCTCTATTTACAATAGCCAGGACATGGAAGCAACCTAAGTGTCCACTGACAGATGAATAGATAAAGAAGATGTGGCACATATATACAGTGAGTATTACTCAGCCATAAAAAGCAACAAAATTGAGTTATTTGTAGTGAGGTGGATGGACCTAGAGACAGTCATACAGAGTGAAGTAAGAAAGAAAAACAAATACTGTATGCTAACACATATATATAGAACCTAAAAAAAATTAAAAATAAAAAAATAAAAATGGTTCTGAAGAACCTAGTGGCAGGTCAGGAATAAAGATGCAGATGTAGAGAATGGACTTGAGGACATGGGGAGGGGGCAGGGTAAGCTGGGAAGAAGTGAGAGAGTGGCATGGACTTATATATACTACCAAATGTAAAATAGATAGCTAGTGGGAAGCAGCCGCATAGCACAGGGAAATCAGCTCGGTGCTTTGTGACCACCTAGAGGGGTGGGAGGGAGATGCAAGAGGAAGGAGATATGGGGACATATGTATATGTATAGCTGATTCAATTTGTTATAAAGCAGAAACTAAAACACCATTGTAAAGCAATTATACTTCAATAAATATGTTAAAAAGAAAAAAATATAATGAAGGACAGGTTATAAGGTAAAGAAAGACAGTATATAATGATAAATGGGTCAATACAAGAAGAGGATATTAGACTTGTTAACATCTATGCACCCAATATAGGAGCACCTACATATATAAAACAAATACTAACAGACATAAAGGGAGAAATTGATAGGAATACAATAATAGTGGGAGCCTTTAATGCCTCACTGACATCAATGGACAGGTCTTCCAGACAGAAAATCAATAAGGCAAAAGAGCTTCTAAATGACACAATAGAACAGACTTAATTGATATCTACAAGACACTACATCCAAAAAAACTCAGAATACACATTCTTTTCAAGTGTGCGTGGAATGTTCTCTAGGATAGGCCACATACTAGGTTACAAAACAAGTCTCAACAAATTTAAGAGGATAGAAATTATTTCAATCATCTTTTCTGACCACAATGGTATGAAACTAGAAATCAACCACAGAAAGAAAAACGGGAAAAGAACAAACACATGAAGACTAAGCCACATGCTACTAAAAATCCAATGGGTCAACAATAAAATAAAAGGAAATCAGAGAATACCTTGAGCCAAATGAAAATGAAAACACAACCTTACAAAACCTGTGGGATGCAGCAAAAGCAATTCTAAGAGGGAAGTTCATAGCGATACAGGCCTTCCTCAAGAAACAAGAAAAACATCAAGTAAACTGCCTAACCTACTACCTACAAGAATTAGAAAAATAAGAACAAACAAAACCCAAAGTCAGCAGAAGGAAGAAGATACTAAAGATCAGAGAGGAAAAAAATAAAATAGAGGACCCCCCCAATAAAAAGGCAATAGGAAAGATCAAGAAAACCAAGAGCTGGTGTTTTGAAAAGTTAAACAAAATTGACAAACTTCTAGCCAGCCTCACCAATAAGAACAGAGAGAGGACCCAAATAAACAAAATAAGAAACAAAAGAGGAGAAATAACAACTGATACTGAAGAAATACAAAAAATCATAAGAGAACACTATCAACAGTTATATGCCAACAAATTGGACAACCTAGAAGAAATGGACAAGTTCCTGGAAACATAGAGCCTGCCAAAACTGAGTCAAGAAGAAACAGATAATTTGAATAGACCAGTCACTAGGAGTGAAATCTGCTGTAATAAAACACTCCCTGCAGACAAAAGTCTAGGACTGAATGGCTTTACTGGGGAATTTTACCAAACATACAAAGAAGAACTTACACCTATCCTTCTCAAATTCTTCCAAAAAATTGAAGAAGGGGAAACACTCCCAAATTCATTCTATGAAGCCACCACCCCCACCCTGATACCAAAACCAGACAAAGACACTACCAAAAAAGAAGATTATAGGCCAATATCTTTGATGAGTATAGATGCAGAAATCCTCAACAGAATATTAGGAAACCAAGTCCAACAATGCATAAAAAGGATCATACAATATGATTGAGTTGGATTCATTCTAGGATCACAAGGATGGTTCAACATATGCAAATCAGGGACTTCCCTGGTGGTGCAGTGCTTAAGAATCTGCCTGCCAATGCAGGGGACATGGTTTCAATCCTGCTCTGGGAAAATCCCTAATGCCACGGAACAACTAAATCTGTGAGCCACAATTACTGAGCCCACGTGCCACAACTCCTGAAGCCCACATGTCTAGAGCCTGTGCTCCACAACAAGAGAAGCCATCACAATGAGAAGGCCGTGCACCACAATGAAAAGTAGCCCCCACTTGCCGCAACTAGAGAAAGCCCACACACACCAGCAAAGACCCAATGCAGCCAAAAATAAATAAATAAATTTATTTAAAAAATACATATGCAAATCAAGCAATGTGATACACCACATTAACAAAAGGAAAGACAAAAAACACATGATCCTCTCAATAGATGCAGAAAAAGCATCTGACAAAATTCAACATCCATTCACAATAAAAACTCTCACCAAAAGGGGTATAGAGAGAACATATCTCAACATAATAAAAGTCATTTATGACATACCCACAGCCAACTGAATACTCAACAGTGAAAAGCTGAAAGCCTTCCTGCTAAATTCAGGAACAAGACAAAGATACCACTCCCACCACTTCTATTCAACAAAGTAATGGATGTCCTAGCCACAGCAATCAGATAAGAAAAAGAAAACGTATCCAAATTGGAAGAGAAGAGGTAAAACAGTCACTATTTGCAGATGACATGCAAATATATAGAGAACCTATATGGTTCTATATAGAGAACCTTAAAGTTTCAACCCCAAAACTATTAGAACTAATTAATGAATTCAGCAAGGTAGCAGGATACAAGATTAATATACAGAAATCGGTTGCATTTTTTTACACTAATGATGAAAGATCAGAAAGAGAAAGTAAGAAAAAGCAGTCCCATTTAAAATCACATCAAAAAAAGAAAATATCTAGGAATAAAGGAGGTGACAGACCTATATGCTGAAAACTCTAAAACACAGATAAAGGAAATTGAAGATGATTCAAAGAAATGGAAAGATAATCCCATACTCTTTTAACCATTGTTAAAATGGTTACACTACCCAAAGCAATCTACAGATTTAATGCAATCCCTATCAAAATACCCATGACATTTTTCACAGAACTAGAACAAATAATCCTAAAATTTATATGGAACACAAAAGACCCAGAATTGCCAAAGCTTTCCCAAGGAAAAAGCACAAAGCTGGAAGCATAACCCTTCCAGACCTCAGACTATACCACAAAGCTACAGTAATCAAAATAGCATGGTATTGGCACAAAAACAGACACACAGATCAATGAAACAGAATAAAGAGCTCAGAAATAAACCCACACACTTATGGTCAATTAATCTCTGACAAAGGAGGCAAGAATATACAATAGAGAAAAGATAGTCTCTTCAACAACTGGTGTTGGGGAAGCTGAACAGCTACATGTAAATCAATGAGATTAGAATACTCCCTCACACCATATACAAAAATAAATTCAAATATTATTTACATTACACTTTTCAGCAGGCAGTAAAGGTGAGTGACAAATCAGGAACAACCTTGCAACCATTTTGGAAGGACTATATAACTTCTACAAGGCCATAAAAAACATTGACTTGCTTGGCATGAGGTTACAGCTGTCACCATGAATGGGGTTTGGAGGAAACTTTGCCCACAGTTTGTTCATGATTTTCCTGGATTTGGGAAGGTGGATGAGGAGTCCAAAGAGGTCTTCAGCAACTTAGTGACCCTCAGCAAGAAGCTGGAGCTAGATCTGCAAGAGGACGACCTTGTTGAACTCCTTGCTGTACAACATGAGGAGCTTACTAATGAAGACCTGATGGAATTGGAGGCCCAGAGAAAGGACAAAGAGAGACAAGAGGAAGAAGAAGTAACTGAAGAACCGAAGAGATTCACGATGCAGGAAATGGCAAGGAGGTTTTCTTTATTTGAGGAGGCACAGTTAGTTTTTGAGGCACAGGACCCGAACACAGAATGGTACACAAAGGTTGCAGCAGCCATTCAGAATGCAATCCAGTGCTCCCGTGTGTCATCTGACAAGAATAAAAGAGCTACTCCACAGACATCCCTGGATCGTTTTTTCAAGTGGGTAGATAGAACTGAATCCAGCAAGGAACCAGAACCTGTGCCATCACCATCAGGCGTGAGTGAGATTGCAGCTTGCCCTCCATCTCCTATTGCTGACAATCCTTCAGCTCTACCATCTCCCACCTCCTCCCTCCTCCTCAGTACAGTCAGTAACTCTTCTTGCCTGTTCTCTCGGTGCCAAGCCCTGTACGCCATATGTTGTACTGTAGTACTGTACTTTTCAAGGTACTGTACTGTAAGATTAAGAAAGTTTTCTTTTTGTGTTTGTTTTCCATGTATTACTGGTATGAAAAATATTATAAGCCCATTACAGTACAGTATTAGATAGCCAATTGTGTTAGTTGGTACCTAGGGTAACTTTGTTGGACTTATGAACAAATTGGACTTAACGAACGTGCTCTCAGAATGGAACTCGTTCGTATGTAGGGGACTTACTGTATTAGAGAAATGCAAATTAAAACCCACAATGAGGTATCACCTCACACTGGTCAGAATAGCTATTGTCAAAAGTCTACAAATAATAAATGCTGGAGAGGGTGTGGAGAAAAGGAAACCCTCCTACACTGTGGTGGGAATGTAAATTGGTGCAGCCACTATGTAAAACAGCATGGAGTTTCCTTAAAAAACTAAAAATAGAGCTGCCTTATGATCCAGCAATCCCACTCCTGGGTATATATCCAGAACAGATGAAAACTCTAATTCAAAAAGATACATGCACCCCAATGTTCATAGCAGCACTATTTACAGTAGCCAAGATATGGAAACAACCCAAGAGCCCATCAATAGACAATTGGCTTAAGAAAATGTGGTGTATATATATACATTGTGTATATATATATATATATATATATATATATATATATATATATACAATGGAATATTACTCAGCCATAAAAATCATTGAAATATTGCCATTTCCAGCAACATGGATAAACCTAGAGAATATTATACTTAGTGAAGTAAGTCAGACAGAAAGACAGATATTATACGATATCACTTATATGTGGAATCTAAAAATTAACACAAATGAAACTATATGCAAAACAGAAACAGACTCACAGACATAGAAAATAAACTTATAGTCACTAAAGGGGAAAGTGGGGGAGGAGGAATAAATTAGGAATATGGGATTAACAGATATAAACTACCATACATAAAATAGATAAAAAACAAGGATTTACTGTATGACACAGGGAACTATATTCAATATCTTACAATAACCTATAATGGAAAATGATCTTTTATATATATATAACTGACCACTTTCCTGTACACCTGAAACTAACACAATATTATAAATCAACTATACTTAAAAAGTCCTCCTTTGACAGTACCCTTCTTCAGGAATCTTCCTTCCTTGTCACAGACAAGCTTCTGAAAGGGTGTCCACGTAGAATTCTCCCTTCCTCAGCTTCCACTCTATGTTGGCTCAGGTTCTCTGGGAGATTCTGAAACAGAGATTTGTATGCAGGTTGTGTACTGGGGGTCACTATTAGAAACCACCCCGGGAGTGGGATGAAGGAAGCAGGACTGGCAATGTAGATTCAACAGTGGCATTATCCAGTTCTAGGGAACTCTAGAGCTGAGAAGGCCTTGCAGAAATGACCTGAACTGAGGCGAAGAGGACAGGTCTTTGTAACCCCCCTGTCATTGCATGCACGCGGTAGGTGCATAGACTTGGGCAAGGCAGCTTCCTTTGATAAAGGGTCATTCCTGGAGAGGGATTTGGCCGTGGCCACCAGCAGGCAACAGTCCTGGCAGCCGGAGGAATGAGTGCTGCTTTCCCAGAGGGGGCTTCTGGGGGGCGCAGCCTAGCACACACTGTGTGCTCACTACTCAGTCTTCTCCAACCTGTCTTTCTCTCTCTTGAGCTCCAGACTCTGTCTGCATTCAACTGCCTATTGGAGATTTCCATCTGGACATCTCATAAGAGGCAATGAAACATATTCAAAATGGAACTCTCATCACCTCCTACCTCTCCACTCACTCCTTCCTTAGGGTTTTTTTTTTTTTTCTTGGTACATAGAAGATAGGAGGTAACTTGTGAGATGAAGTCCCCCTTCTTTCTCTTTCTGTGGATTGCTTCAGGATATGTTTGTTCTTGGCAGCCCTTCTAAGGAGTCCTGTGTGCTGAAAAAACATACTACTGAGTGATCCACTCTCTCTCTTTGTATGTTCTCCTGTCGTGAACCAGGAGCCAGGGTGGCCATGCAGCACACTGTCATTGCACAGCTGTCCCTGCTCGCTTCCCCTTTTCCTCATCCTCACTTCTTTGGGTTTGCATCTACCAAATCAATTGTTATGACCTTAACTCTGGCCTCAGGCCTTGTATTTTGAGGGCCTGGGAAAAGATACCACCTTTCCCCTAATGTCCTGTTTCCAATTAAGTCATATCAATTCTAACGTCTAAGTAACTCTTCAATCTATCCTTCCCTCAGCATCTCAATTGCCACGGCCCTAAACCGGGCACCATGAGGTCCACCTCGATCATGGCATCAGCCTCCTTACTGGTCTCCAGGCTTGCTCTCCGAAAAGCTGTGCGCCACTCAGTAGCCCGACACATAGTAAGAAGTTAATAAATGTTGGCTGTAAGAGTGAAAGGATAAATGAACAGGTATATTACAGGGTGCTGCATGTGGTAACCGGGCTACCTTAGAAAGCACTGACGGGCTAAGATAAGAATTTTTCCTAGATTGTGGCAACCCACACAGCACTTCCTTTCTTCTTCTACGCTGTTGTTCTAAGGTTTCATGGGGTTTTAGCAGGCTTAAATGAGTAATACATGTGAAGCTCTTTGAGCTGTGCTAGGAACATACTAAGCACAAAATAAGTTTCATTATTATTATCCTTTCATGAACCTTTTTTCTATTTCCTTTCCCCCTTCTTCTGAGGGTTAAAATAGTTTAAAAGTATTTCATTCAGAATTGAATAAATTCCTTTTTCTATATCTACTTTGTTTCCCAAAATACGATAGAAATCTAAGTGGTCAGCAACCTAAAAATTGGCACTGTGAAAGTGAGTTATTTCGTGTCTGTGTGATGTTTTTCCGGACACAGAATAGAATTTAAACCTTGAGATTTAAAAATTATTATTAAAAAATAAAAAATTTTCCTGAAGCTTTCAAGTTCAAATTACAATTCTTATTTTAAAAATAAATATAATAAATCCAGGGGGTTATTTGATTATTGTTTGATTGAGTAGCTGAACAGACCAAATTCCCTTAAACAATTTGTCCTGTTTACATCTTATGAAATTCCCTTGAACATATTAGACTGCATTTATAATTGACTATATCTGATTTTTTAAAGTATTTCTACTGCCTAACCTACCTACCCAAACCTTCCCATTCTAATAAATCTAATTAAATAAATGAATGTGGTCCATCTCAAGTTAATCATATACACTCCAATCTTGTTTACAAACTTTGCATATTTCTCTTTATCTTTCAACTAAAGATCTAAGTCTAAAATTACTCACTTATACATTTTATGTTAGAATTAAAGCCCAAATCTATCAAATTTCCTAAAATCTCTTAAAAACACCAAATACTTAAAATATAAAATGTACAGAGATCGGGACTTCCCTGGTGGCGCAGTGGTTGAGAGTCCGCCTGCCAATGCAGGGGACACGGGTTCGTGCCCTGGTCCGGGAAGATCCCACATGCCGCGGAGCGGCTGGGCCCGTGAGCCATGGCCGCTGAGCCTGCGCGTCCGGAGCCTGTGCTCCGCAACGGGAGAGGCCACAACAGTGAGAGGCCTGCGTACCACAAAAAATATATATACAGAGATCATTTCTAACTCTATGAAAAAATCATGAATAGCAATGGTTTGGTTTATTTCTTCATCTCTATATTTAATTCTAAACATTCCAGAGTTGACAGATAGTTTTTACCATCTCAAGAAAGTTGGGGTTGCTTTTGGCCAAGAGTTTTGGCTGGGATACAGTTGTAAGGTCTGAATGCCAGGATGCCCCATCTGTGCACTGAAAGAGATGCTGAGCACCTTTAAAATAGTCACAGTGATAACAAGGGACTCCTTGTTCGTGTCCTACAAACGGGGTTATTTTCACAGCTGACCTTCTGGTTTCAAATTAGACCATCATTCAATTCTTTCTTCTGACTTGAGCCTGCAGCTCTGGCTAGTTTACCTCCTGATTGGAGTTAATTAATCTATTTACCACTGGTTAATCTGAATTTTTTCCCATTTACGTCTCATGTTTGAATATTGGCCACAATCCCAAAATATTTATACTATCAGGCGCATTCTTGTCATTTGTGGGAAAGGAAAAGAAAAGAAAAATACTGAGCATAATTTATTTGCTATACACATGTCAGTATATATGTATATATATTATTTTATATACTCCTTTTCACAACTGTATGATGTAGGCATAATGGTGTCCATTTGACAGATGAGGAAACTGAGGCTCAGAAAATTAAGTAGGTATTAAGTTTTAGAGCAAGGATACAAGCCTAGTCATGGCACTGTAACCCACAGGCCATACTCTCAGGGGAACTTCATGTAAGTCCCCTGAGATTTCTAGCTAGAAAAGAAGCTAATTTTAAAGGTTACTTTCCATTTACAGTTATTACAAAATATTGGCTATGTTCCCTGTGTTGTACAGTACATCCTTAAGCCTATCTTACACCTAATAATTTGTACCTTCCATGCCCCCTACCCCTACATTGACCCCCTCCCTCCCCTCTCCCCACTGATAACCACTAGTTTGTTCTCTATATCTGTGAGTCTGTTTCTTTTTTGCTATATTCACTAGTCTGTTGTCATTTGTGGATTCTACATATAAGTGATATCATACAGTATTTTTCTTTCTCTGTCTGACTTCACTTAGCATAATGCCCTCCAAGTCCATCTATGTTACCACAAATGGAACCATTTCATTCTTTTTTTATGGCTGAGTAGTATTCCATCGCATATATGTACCACATCTTCTTTATCCATTCATCTGTTGATGGACACTTAGGTTGTTTCCATGTCTTGGCAGTTGTAAATAATGCTACTGTGAACATTAGGGTGCATGTATCTTTTTGAATTAGTGGGTTGGGTTTTTTTTTGTCAGATATATGGCGTTGTCTTTAAAAAATTGTTTTTCCTACTTTTTGTAACAAAGCAGTCATGAAAGGCTTGGGGTCGTGGCTGTGAGTTGGGCATTTGACACTTGCTCTTCCCTTCTGTGAGAGATCATATATTAGTGGGCCAACTGGTGACCTCATTGAGGCCTGAGGGCTTCAAGGTCAGAGACTAGAATTCTTTAGGACAGGCTCTTGCCTGAGGTTTTGTTTAGGTCTCAGGGCTTTCCTGTTACCCAACCAGTAATTCTCAAGCTCCACACAAAAGCCAAGAACAATACCTGACAGTTTCGACAGTTGGCTATGGGGATGCCCAGGTGATTTTTTTCTTCCCTCCCTCCCTCCCTCTCATCTTTCCCTCCCTGCCTCCTTCCTTCCTTTCTCCCTCCCTCCCTCCCTCTCTCCCTCTTTCTCTCTTTTCATTCTACCACAGTTCAATTATCAAAGCAGAACATTTTGAAATTGACTTAATGCTCTTATCTAATCTACGGACCTTCAGAACCCCCTTCAGAGACCAGAATATGATGGTTAGAGGAACCTCTATGTTCTGCAGTGGTTTGCCTCCTCTGTCTACACCCTCAGCTTGAGTCACAGGTCTTGTCTTAGGGAAGGACTGGAGGAAGTGAGGCCATGAGATTCCAGGCCAATTTCAGCAGCAGGGTCTCCTGTGTGTGCATCAGGGGAGAGATGGTTATGCCATAGAACCAACCAAAGAATCTAAGGCCTGTGGGAGAGCTTACAGATTACCTAGACTAAGAAACAGTCTAACCTCATTGTATAGGCAGGAAGCAGGCCCACAGAGGTAATCAACTTGCCCAAAGTCACAGACTTAGTTACCATCAGTCCTATATAATGTGACTTAAAAGTAATAAGCCTTTCAAAAGTAATCAGTGTTGAAACATATGCATTGAGATGGGTGTCATCCTGGCCAGCTGTCTACCTCATTCTAGCAAATGTCAATGCTAGAACTTTTCTGAAATTCTCTTATCAAAGGGGAGTTGAAAATCTGCTTTAGCTGGTCTGTGTATTCACTCATTCTTTCCTTTTAAAAATACTGACATATTTTTCTGATTTTTTTTAGACTTGAGTCCTACACATACTCTTTTATCAGCACAGGTTGCTTTTTTTTTTTTTTTAAATAGATCTCTGTATAAATAATTAGGCTGGGGACTTCCCTGGTTGCGTAGTGGTTAAGAATCCACCTGCCAAAGCGGGGGACACGGGTTCAAGCCCTGGTCTGGGAAGATCCCACAGGCTGCGGAGCAACTAAGCCCGTGCACCACAACTACTGAGCCTGCTCTCTAGAGCCCGCGAGCCACAACTACTGAGCCCATGTGCCACAACTACTGAAGCCCACATGCCTAGAGCCCGTGCTCTGCAACAAGAGAAGCCACCAAAACGAGAAGCCTGTGCACTGCAACGAAAAGTAGCCCCCGCTTTCCGCAACTAGAGAAAGCCCACACACAGCAATGAAGACCCAACGCAGCCAAAAATAAATAAGTAAGTAAGTAAGTAAGTAATAAATAGGCTGGGTTTTCTTTAGTTACATTCTAGTTTGAAGGATACACCCTAGTTAGTTTAATTGGACTCCCATGTTTCCTGAGCCTCCTCCAGCACCCATTTCTACCCAGATTAATCCAATCTATTATGTTAGTGTCTCCCAAACTAATAATCACCGAGAGCACTTGTTAGACATACATATTCAAACACACCCCAGCCTCCCAAACCAGACTCTCCACATGACTGGAAATCCAAAATTTTAGCAATTTAACAGGGATGCAAATTTTGGAAAGTGATGATTCTCTGTTAGTTTTGGGAGTTTAAACCTCTGCTGGCAGCTTCATCCCAAATCCTCTTACATGTGGATTATCCCTAGGCTCTGAGGGCAATGCCAATACAACCTCTTGGTCTACGGCTGAATCATTGAAATAAATATACAGCTTCCTAACACTGGCAATTCATCAACATGCGGGTGTCTACTTTGAGAGGGAGAGGGCACCTCAGGATGATTAGGTATGTGTGTGCCAAGTCACAGTACTTTATAGTGACAGCCGTTCTTCAGGAAATACAGGAGGCCATGGGTGGTAGGTTCTCCATGCCACCATTTCAGAGTTGGATGACAAAGACGGTCAGTCCTTCAGTCATCAAGATCTGTTGACCAGAGCACTTGGTCAGGCACCAGGGCTGATTCAGTGATACCAACAATTCCAGTGCTGTTCTGAACAAACTGACATCCTGGCCAGGGCTGCTTATCAACCCAATTGCCTTCCATTCCTACCATGAGGGCTGTCTGCTTTAGCCTCTTCTGAATTCACTCTTTTGATTTCCATCTCTTGGAACATCTTGCCCTTGCTCTTTTAACACTTAAAATTTAATAAACGTGATTATTAAAGTGAATGATTACTTTGAGCAAGGCACTGTGGTGGAGCAGGATGGAAAGCTACCGAGAAAAATAAATACTTACTCAGCCAAGTTGTCGAGGCTGTAAAAATGCTTAAGCCACAGTTCCTGCTCTAAAGGAACTTAAGTTCACTAGGGGGGTAAAACAAATAAATAACTTCTAAAACTTGGCAAAGAGAATAGCCAAGGAAAGGCAGGTATAAAGCAAGCATTTTTGTTGCAGTAATTAAAACAGTTTGGTAGTGATTTAGGAATAGATATATTAGTGAAACTGAATAGTGGGCATAGAAAGAGTCCCAAACATTAAAAATAGTTACTATTTGATAATAGCCTCATTTCAAATTGGTGAGGAAAATACTGATTACTCAATAAATTACAGTGGGACACCTGTCAAGACTTCTGGAAAATAAATTAAGCTGAATCCTTACCTCACTCCTTACACCAAATTAATTCCAAATGGATATAAATGTAAAAAATTAAACCGTAAATATATTAGAGAAAACACAGGCAAAAGGCTTTCCAATTTTTAAATATACAGGCTCTTCTAAGCATAAGAAACCCCTAGCAACGTTTTAATTTTTAAATTTTATTTATTTTTTAAACATCGTTATTGGAGTATAATTGCTTTACATTGTTGTGTTAGTTGCTGCTGTACAACAAATCAGCTATACGTATACATATGTCCCCATATCCGCTCCCTCTTGCGTCTCCCTCCCACCCTCCCTATCCCACCGCTTCAGGTGGTCACAAAGCACCGAGCTGATCTCCCTGCGCTATGCGGCTGCTTCCCACTAGCTGTCTATTTTACATTTGGTAGTGCATATATGTCCATGCCACTCTCTCACTGTGGCCCAGCTTACCCTCCCCCCACCATGTCAAGTCCATTCTCTACGTCTGCATCTAGGTTCTACCTGTCCTGCCTCTAGGTTCTTCAGAACCTTTTTTTTTTTTTTTTAGATTCCATATATTTGTGTTAGCATATGGTATTTGTTTTTCTCTTTCTGACTTACTTCACTCTGTATGACAGACTCTAGGTCCATCCACCTCACTACAAATAACTCAATTTCATTTCTTTTTATGGCTGAGTAATATTCCATTGTGTATATGTGCCACATCTTCTTTATCCATTCATCCGATGATGGACACTTAGGTTGTTTCAATCTCCGGGCTATTGTAACATTTTGGTAGATGACTCTTTTTGAATTATGGTTTTCTCAGGGTATATGCCCAGTAGTGGGATTGCTGGGTCATATGGTAGTTCTATTTTTAGTTTTTTAAGGAACCTCCTTACTGTTCTCCATAGTGGCTGTATCAAGTTACATTCCCACCAGCAGTGCAAGTGGGTTCCCTTTTCTCCACACCCTCTACAGCATTTATTATTTGTAGATTTTTTGATGATGGCCATTCTGACCAGTGTGAGGTGATACCCCGCTGTAGTTTTGATTTCCTAGCAACCTTTTTAAAAGGGTGATTTTTCACTTCATAAAAATCTAAAACACATCATAAACAAAGTCAAAGACCAATGACAATGGGTAAAATATTTGGATTACATATGACAAATAAAGGGCTGACATTCATAATATCCAAAGAACTCTTACAAGTCAATAGAAAGGTAAAGAACTCAGTAGCAGGATAAAAAGAGACATGAATTGGGAATTCATAATAGAAGAATTATTGATATAAATGGCCAATAGGCAAATAAAAAATACACTTCAATAATAAAAGAAATGCAAATTAGCGCTTTCTTTTTGCCTATTTGGTTCAAAAAAATATATATATCTATTTTTAGACTTTATTTATTTTTTACATCTTTATTGGAGTATAATTACTTTACAATGGTGTGTTAGTTTCTGCTTTATAACAAAGTGAATCAGTTATACATATACATATGTCCCCATACCTCTTCCCTCTTGCGTCTCCCTCCCGCCCACCCTCTCCATCCCACCCCTCTAGGTGCTCACAAAACAGCTAGCTGATCTCCCTGTGCTATGCGGCTGCTTCCCACTAGCTATCTACCTTACGTTTGGTAGTGTATACATGTCCATGCCACTCTCTCACCCCATCACAGCTCACCCCTCCCCCTCCCATATCCCCAAGTCCATTTCCTAGTAGGTCTGTGTCTTTATTCCCATCTTACCCCTAGGTTATTCATGACATTTTTTTTTCGTAGATTCCGTATATATGTGTTAGCATACAGTATTTGTCTTTCTCTTTCTGACTTACTTCACTCTGTATGACAGACTCTAGGTCCATCCACCTCATTACAAATGACTCAATTTTGTTTCTCTTTATGGCTGAGTAATATTCCATTGTATATATGTGCCACATCTTCTTTATCCATTCATCCGATGATGGACATTTAGGTTGCTTCCATGTCCAGGCTATTGTAAATAGAGCTGCAATGCACATTTTGGTACATGACTCTTTTTGAATTATGGTTTTCTCAGGGTATATGCCCAGTAGTGGGATTGCTGGGTCATATGGTAGTTCTATTTGTAGTTTTTTAAGGAACCTCCATACTGTTCTCCATAGTGGCTGTACCAATTCACATTCCCACCAGCAGTGCAAGGGTGTTCCCTTTTCTCCACACCCTCTCCAGCATTTATTGTTTCTAGATTTTTTGATGATGGCCATTCTGACCGGTATGAGATGATATCTCACTGTAGTTTTGATTTGCATTTCTCTAATTAATGATGTTGAGAATTCTTTCACGTGTTTGTTGGCAGTCTGTGTATCTTCTTTGGAGAAATGTCTATATAGGTCTTCTGCCCATTTTTGGATTGGGTTGTTTGTTTTTTTGGTATTGAGATGCTTATAAATTTTGGAGATTAATCCTTTATCATTTGCTTCATTTGCAAATATTTTCTCCCATTCTGAGGGTTGTCTTTTGGTCTTGCTTATGGTTTCCTTTGCTGTGCAAAAGCTTTGAAGTTTCATTAGGTCCCATTTGTTTATTTTTTTTTAATTTTTATTTTATTTATTTATATTTTTTGCAGTACGCGGGCCTCTCACTGCTGTGGCCTCTCCCGTTGCCGACCACAGGCTCCGGACGCACAGGCTCAGCGGCCATGGCTCATGGGCCCAGCTGCTCTGTGGCGTGTGGGATCTTCCCAGACCGGGGCACGAACCGGTGTCCCCTGCATCAGCAGGTGGACTCTCAACCACTGCGCCACCAGGGAAGCCCCCATTTTTTAATTTTTGTTTTTATTTCCATTTCTCTAGGAGGTGGGTCAAAAAGGATCTTGCTGTGATTTATGTCATAGAGTGTTCTGCCTATGTTTTCCTCTAAGAGTTTGATAGTTTCTGGCCTTACATTTAGGTCTTTAATCCATTTTGAGCTTATTTTTGTGTATGGTGTTAGGGAGTATTCTAATCTCATACTTTTACATGTACCTGTCCAGTTTTCCCAGCACCACTTATTGAAGAGGCTGTCCTTTCTCCACAGTACATTCCTGCCTCCTTTATCAAAGATAAGGTAACCATATGTGCGTGGGTTTATCTCTGGGCTTTCTATCCTGTTCCATTGATCTATCTTTCTGTTTTTGTGCTAGCACCATACTGTCTTGATTACTGTACCTTTGTAGTATAGTCTGAAGTCAGGGAACCTGATTCCTCCAGCTCCGTTTTTCGTTCTCAAGATTGCTTTGGCTATTCGGGGTCTTTTGTGTTTCCGTACAAATTGTGATTTTTTTGTTCTAGTTCTGTGAAAAATACCAGTAGTAGTTTGATAGGGATTGCATTGAATCTGTAGATTGCTTTGGGTAGTAGAGTCATTTTCACAATGTTGATTCTTCCAATCCAAGAACATGGTATATCTCTCCATCTATTTGTATCATCTTTAATTTCTTTCATCAGTGTCTTATAATTTTCTGCATACAGGTCTTTTGTCTCCTTAGGTAGGTTTATTCCTAGATATTTTATTCTTTTTCTTGCAGTGGTAAATGGGAGTGTTTTCTTGGTTTCACTTTCAGATTTTTCATCATTAGTGTATAGGAATGCCAGAGATTTCTGTGCATTAATTTTGTATCATGCTACTTTACCAAATTCATTGATTAGCTCTAGTAGTTTTCTGGTAGCATCTTTAGGATTCTCTATGTATAGTATCATGTCATCTGCAAACAGTGACAGCTTTACTTCTTTTCCGATTTGGATTCCTTTTATTTCCTTTTATTCTCTGATTGCTGTGGCTAAAACTTCCAAAACTATGTTGAATAAGAGTGGTGAGAGTGGGCAACCTTGTCTTGTTCCTGATCTTAGTGGAAATGCTTTCAGTTTTTCACCATTGAGGATGATGTTGGCTGTGGGTTTGTCGTATATGGCCTTTATTATGTTGAGGAAAGCTCCCTCTATGCCTACTTTCTGCAGGGTTTTTATCATAAATGAGTGTTGAATTTTGTTGAAAGCTTTCTCTGCATCTATTGAGATGATCATATGGTTTTTCTCCTTCAATTTGTTAATATGGTGTATCACATTGATTGATTTGCATATATTGAAGAATCCTTGCATTCCTGGTATAAACCCCACTTGACCATGGTGTATGATCCTTTTAATGTGCTGTTGGATTCTGTTTGCTAGTATTTTGTTGAGGATTTTTGCATCTATGTTCGTCAGTGATATTGGCGTGTAGTTTTCTTTCTTTGTGATATCCTTTTCTGGTTTTGGTATCAAGGTGATGGTGGCCTCGTAGAATGAGTTTGGGAGTGTTCCTCCCTCTGCTATATTTTGGAAGAGTTTCAGAAGGATAGGTGTTAGCTCTTCTCTAAATGTTTGATAGAATTCGCCTGTGAAGCCATCTGGTCCTGGGCTTTTGTTTGTTGGAAGATTTTTAATCACAGTTTCAATTTCAGTGCTTGTGATTGGTCTGTTCATATTTTCTATTTCTTCGTGATTCAGTCTTGGCAGGTTGTGCATTTCTAAGAATTTGTCCATTTCTTCCAGGTTGTCCATTTTATTGTCATAGAGTTGCTTATAGTAATGTCTTATGATCTTTTGTATTTCTGCAGTGTCAGTTGTTACTTCTCCTTTTTCATTTCTAATTCTGTTGATTTGAGTCTTCTCCCTTTTGTTCTTGATGAGTCTGGCTAATGATTTATCAATTTTGTTTATCTTCTCAAAGAACCAGCTTTTCGTTTTATTGACGTTTGCTATTGTTTCCTTCATTTCTTTTTCATTTATTTCTGATCTGATCTTTATGATTTCTTTCCTTCTGCTAACTTTCGGGCTTTTTTGTTCTTCTTTCTCTAATTGCTTTAGGTGCAAAGTTAGGTTGTTTATTCGAGATGTTTCCTGTTTCTTAAGGTAGGATTGTATTGCTATAAACTTCCCTCTTAGAACTGCTTTTGCTGCATCCCATAGGTTTTGGGTTATCGTGTCTCCATTGTCATTTGTTTCTAGGTATTTTTTGATTTCCTCTTTGATTTCTTCAGTGATCACTTCGTTATTAAGTAGTGTATTGTTTAGCCTCCATGTGTTTCTATTTTTTACAGATCTTTTCCTGTAATTGCTCTCTAGTCTCATAGCGTTGTGGTTGGAAAAGATACTTGATACAATTTCAATTTTCTTAAATTTACCAACGCTTGATTTGTGACCCAGGATATGATCTAGCCTGGAGAATGTTCCATGAGCAGTTGAGAAAAATGTGTATTCTGTTGTTTTTGGATGGAATGTCCTATAAATATCAATTAAGTCCATCTTGTTTAATGTATCATTTAAAGGTTGTGTTTCCTTATTTATTTTCATTTTGGATGATCTGTCCATTGGTGAAAGTGGGGTGTTAAAGTCCCCTATATGAATGTGTTACTGTCGATTTCACCTTTTATGGCTGTTAGTATTTGCCTTATGTATTGACGTGCTCCTATGTTGGGTGCATAAATATTTACAATTGTTATATCTTCTTCTTGGATCAATCCCTTGATCATTATGTAGTGTCCTTCTTTGTCTCTTGTAATAGTCTTTATTTTAAAGTCTATTTTTTCTAATATGAGAATTATTACTCCAGCTTTCTTTTGATTTCCATTTGCATGGAATATCTTTTTCCATCCCCGCACTTTCAGTCTGTATGTGTCCCTAGGTCTGAAGTGGGTCTCTTGTAGACAGCATATATATGGGTCTTGTTTTTGTATCCATTCAGCCAGTCTGTGTCTTTTGGTGGGAGCATTTAGTTCACTTACATTTAAGGTAATTATCAATATGTATGTTCCTATTCCCATTTTCTTAATTGTTTTGGGTTTGTTATTGTAGGTCTTTTCCTTCTCTTGTGTTTCTTGCCTAGAGAAGTTCCTTTAGCATTTGTTGGAAAGCTGGTTTGGTGGTGCTGAACTCTCTCAGGTTTTCCTTGTCTGTAAAGGTTTTAATTTCTCCATCAAATCTGAATGAGATCCTTGCTGGTTAGAGTAATCTTGGTTGTAGGTTTTTCTCCTTCATCACTTTAAATATGTTCTGCCACTCCCTTCTGCTTGCAGAGTTTCTGCTGAAAGATCGGCTGTTAAGCTTATGGGGATTCCCTTGTGTGTTATTTTTCCCTTGCTGCTTTTCACATGTTTTCTTTGTATTTAATTTTTGTTAGCTTGATTAATATGTGTCGTGGCATGTTTCTCCTTGGATTTATCCTGTATGGGACTCTCTGTGCTTCCTGGACTTGATTAACTATTTCTTTTCCCATATTAGGGAAGTTTTCAACTATAATCTCTTCAAATATTTTCTCAGTCCCTTTCTTTTTCTCTTTTTCTTCTGGGACCCCTACAATTCTAATGTTGGTGCCTTTAATGTTGTCCCAGAGGTCTCTGAGACTGTCCTCAGTTCTTTTCATTCTTTTTTCTTTATTCTGCTCTGCAGTAATTATTTCCACTATTTTATCTTCCAGGTCACTTATCCGTTCTTCTGCCTCAGTTGTTCTGCTATTGATCCCTTCTACATTATTTTTAATTTCATTTATTGTGTTGTTCATCATTGCTTGTTTCCTCTTTAGTTCTTCTAGGTCCTTGTTAAATGTTTCTTGCATTTTCTCTATTCTATTTCCACAATTTTGGTCATCTTTACTATCATTATTCTGAATTCTTTTTCAGGTAGACTGCCTATTTCCTCTTCATTTGTTAGGTCTGGTGGATTTTTATCTTGCTCCTTCATCTGCTGTGTGTTTTTCTGTCTTCTCATTTTGCTTATCCTACTGTGTTTGGGGTCTCCTTTTTGCAGGCTGCAGGTTCGTAGTTCCCGTTGTTTTTGGTGTCTGTCCCCAGTGGCTAAAGTTGCTTCAGTGGGTTGTGTAGGCTTCCTGGTGGAGGGTACTAGTGCCTGTGTTCTGGTGGATGAGGCTGGGTCTTGTCTTTCTGGTGGGCAGGTCTACGTCTGGTGGTGTGTTTTGGTGTGTCTGTGGCCTTATTATGATTTTAGGCAGCCTCTCTGCTAATGGGTGGGGTTGTGTTCCTGTCTTTCTAGTTGTTTGGCATAGGATGTGCAGCACTGTAGCTTGCTGGTCATTGAGTGAAGCTGGGTGTTGGTGTTGAGATGGAGATCTCTGGGAGATTTTCGCCATGTGATATTACGTGGAGCTGGGAGGTCTCTTGTGGACCAGTGTCCTGTAGTTGGTTGTCCCACGTCAGAGGCACAGCAGTGACTCCTGGCTGCAACAGCAAGCACCTTTCATCCACACGGCTCAGAATAAAAGGGAGAAAAATAAGAAAGAAAGAAAGAGAGAGAGAGAGGGAGAGAGAGAGAGAGAGAGAGAGAGAGAGAGAGAGAGGGAGGGAGGGAGGAGAAAGAAAGAAAAAAATAAAGTAAGGTAAAATAAAATAAAGTTATTAAAATAAAAAATAATTATTAAGAAAAAAAATTTTTAAATAAAAACAAACAAAAAGAACGGACGGACTGAACCCTAGGACAAATGGTGAAAGCAAAGTTATACAGACAAAATCTCACACAGAAGCATACACATACACACTCACAAAAAGAGGAAAAGGGGAAAGAATAATATATCTTGCTCTCAAAGCCCACCTGCTCAATTTGGGATGATTCATTGTCTATTCAGGTATTTCACCGATGCAGGGTACATCAAGTTGATTGTGGAGATTTAATCCGCTGCTCCTGAGGCTGCTGGGAAAGATTTCCCTTTCCCTTCTTTGTTCGCACAGCTCCCGGGGTTCAGCTTTGGATTTGGCCCCGCCTCTGCGTGTAGGTCGCAGGAGGGGGTCTTTTCTTCGCTCAGACAGGACGGGGTTAAAGGAGCAGCTGATTCGGGGGCTCTGCCTCACTCAGGCCAGGGGAGGGATGGTTACCGATGCAGGGCAAGCTTGCGGCGGCAGAGGCCAGCATGACGTTGCACCAGCCTGAGGCGCGCTGTGCATTCTCCCAGGGAAGTTGTCCCTGGATCCCAGGACCCTGGCAGTGGCGGGCTGCACAGGCTCCCGGGAGGGGAGGTGTGGATAGTGACCTGTGCTCGCACACAGGCTTCTTGGTGGCGGCAGCAGCAGCCTTAGCATCTCATGCCCGTTTCTGGGGTCCGCGTTGATAGCCGCGGCTCTCGCCCGTCTCTGGAGCTACTTTAAGCAGCGCTCTTAATCCCCTCTCCTCACCAGGAAACAAAGAGGGAAAAAAGAAGTCTCTTTCCTCCATGGCAGGTCCAGACTTTTCCCTGGTCTCCCTCCCGGCTAGCCGTGGCGCACTAACCCCCTGCAGGCTGTGTTCACGCCGCCAACCCCAGTCCTCTCCCTGCGCTCTGACCAAAGCCCGAGCCTCAGCTCCCAGCCCCGCCCGCCCCGGCGGGTGAGCAGACAAGCCTCTTGGGCTGGTGAGTGCCGGTCAGCCCTGATCCTCTGTGCGGGAGTCTCTCCGCTTTGCCCTCTGCACCCCTGTGGCTGCACTCTCCGCCGCGGCTCCGAAGCTTCCCCCCTCCGCCACCCGCAGTCTCCGCTCGCGAAGGGGCTTCCTAGTGTATGGAAACTTTTCCTCCTTCACAGCTCCCTCCCACTGGTGCAGGTCCCGTCCCTATTCTTTTGTCTCTGTTTATTCTTTTTTCTTTTGCCCTACCCAGGTACGTGGGGAGTTTCTTGCCTTTTGGGAGGTCTGAGGTCTTCTGCCAGTGTTTAGTGGGTGTCCTGTAGGAGTTGTTCCACGTGTAGATGTATTTCTGGTGTATCTGTGGGGAGGAAGGTGATCTCTGCGTCTTACTCTTCCGCCATCTTCCCCCTCTCCCCAGATATTTTATCAAATGCTTTTTCTGCATCTATTGAAATGATCATGTGGCTTTTGTCTTTTCTTTTGTTGATGTGGTGTATTACATTGATTTGCGTATGTTGAACCATCCTTGTGATCCTGGGATGAATCCAACTTGGTTGTGGTGTATAATCTTTTTTATGAGTTGTTGGATTCAGTTTGCTAATATTTTGTTGAGAATTTTTGCATCTATATTGATTACAGATATTGCCCTGTAATTTTCCTTTTTGGTAGTGGCCTTGTCTGGTTTTGGTATCAGGGTGGTGGTAGCTTCATAGAATGTCTTTGGGAGTATTCATTCCTCTTCAATCTTTTGGAAGAGTTTGGGAAGGATCAGTGTAAGTTCATCTTTGTATGTTTGGTAGAATTCACCTGTAAAGCCATCAGGCCCTGGACTTTTGTTTGTAGGGATTTTTTTTTTTTTTTTTTACAGATTCTATTTCACTTCTAGTAATCCATCTGTTCAAGTTATCTACTTCTTCTTGATTCAGTTTTGGTGGGCTGTATGTTTCTAGAAAGTTGTTCATTCTTGTAGGTTGTAGAATTTGTTGGCATATAATTATTTATAGTATTCTCTTAGGGTTTTTTGTATTTCTGCAGTATCAGTTGTGATTTCTCCTCTTTCATTTCTTGTTTTGTTTATTTGGGTCTTCTCTCTTTTCTTCCTGGTGAGCCTGGCCAGAGGTTTGTCAATTTTGTTTACCCTTTCAAAGAACCAGCTCTTGGTTTTATTGGTTTTTTTCTGTTGTTTTTTAATCTCTATTTTACTTATTTCCTTTCTGATATTTATTATCTCCTTCCTCCTGCTGACTTTAGGTTTTGTTTGTTCTTCTTTTTCTAATTCTTTTAGGTGGTGGGTTAGGTTGTTTGTTTGAGATTTTTTTGTTTCTTAAAGAAGGCCTGTATCACTATAAACTTCCCTTTAAGAACTGCTTTCGCTTCATCCCACAGATTTTGTATGGCTGTGTTTTCATTGTCATTTGCCTCAAGGTATTTTTTAATTTATTATTTGATTTCATCATTGACAGCATGGTTTTAGACTCACAGAAAACCTACAGATAGTACAGAGAGTTCCCACATACCACCACACCCAGTTTCCCCTATTATTAACATCTTATATTTGTATGGCACATTTGTCAAAATTAATAAGCCAATGTTGATACACTGTTATTAACTACTAAAGACCATACTCTATTTAGGTTTCATTAGGGTTTATATAATGTCCTTTTTCCTGTTCCAGGATCCTATCCAGGATACCACATTACAATTTAGTCATCACATCTCCTTAGTCTCCCTTTGGCTGTGACAGTTTCTCAGACTTCTCTTGGTTTTGATGACCTTAACAGTTTCAAGGAGTGCTGGTTGGATATTTTGTAGAATGTCCCTCAACTTGGATCTGTCTGATGTCTTCCTCACAATTAGACTGGGGTTATAGTTTTGAGGAGGAAGATCACAGAAGTTAACTGTCATTTTCATTACATCAGATCAAGGGCACATACTATCAACATGATTTATCACTGTTGATGTTGACCTTGATCTGGAGCCTCAGCTAGGGTAGCTGGAGAAGGAGGATGGATTTATGAAATGTGACACAGGGAGGGTTTTCAGAACTTGACATTGACTTAGATTTGGGGAGGGTGGTTGGAGTAGAAAGAAAGGGAGAGGGAGGCTCTGATGGTGGTGGCCTGTGCCTCCCTACAGGAGCCTCCCTACATACCCAGCCAGACCCTGGTAAGAGGGCAGGGAGGAGTGTCGGGCCAGGGAGGCCCAGGGAATACGTCTGGGCATCTCTGCTCAGGCCTGGGCCGAGGGCGGGGGCTTTTCTGTCTTGCTGTGGGCTGGGTTGCTGGCTTCTTAGACATGGGGCTTATCCAAGGAGATCATTTACACTCCCTGCAGCAGCATCCCCTTCCTGAAAAAACACAGGAGGGCAGTTTGGAAAAGCACGAGAATGTGATAACTGAAGCCACATTCACCCTGGCTGGGTAAACACTGCCTGGGAGTCAGACATTGTTTTCCCCAGCTTTCTTAGGTGCCAGAACCTGTGGGGAGGTGATTTCTCTCATGACAGCCACACCCCAGGTCATTCTTTATTAGTCACAGCACATGCTTCTCTCTGCTTGGTTATGTTCCCCTGACGTTCTGCACGTCCCACCATCCAGCTGTAAGTGTTTACCCCTCCCTAGGGCTAGCTGGACTGAACAGCATCTCGTGCAACTTGTTCTAAAGGAGCAGCTGGGACTCGGGTTTAAATTGTGACTTTTCAGCACAACTGAGTTAAAAGTCCCATAGACACTTTCGTTTAATGGGTGTCAGGGAGAACAAGCAACCCAGGGAGGAAAAAAGGAATTCTGGGTGTGTTTCACTTAAATCAGAAGTTTCGTCTGCTTCCTTCAGAAGTCACTGGTATCTGAGTGATATATATTTCTTTAATGTAAGAGCATCCTGTTTGGAGATGGTGCTTTCAGTGGATCATTTTGGCTCTTAAGGAACAAAACTACAACCGGTTCTTTAAGGGGGGTGGGAGTGGCGTTCTTAAAACAACTGTCCCTAGGCCTAAAACTCTCTTAGAATGTCACTATCAAGATCAGTGTCATGTGATTGAGGCAAGGGCTTTCATCCTTTCCTACACAGCTATTTAACTCTTTATTAGGGTTAAGGACAGCCATAGGATAAGAAATAATCTCCCCTTTCAAACAGGCTCTGTTATCAAAAGGCTTCTCTTCCTGATGCTACACACCCAGGGCTCCTATCCTGTCCTCCCAGCATGGCAGTTATCCCCACTTGATAAAGAGGAAACAGAGGCTCAGGGGAGTTGAGTAACTTGCCCCAAATCATAGTCCTTGGCAACTTGAGCCTAGGTGTGAGTGACTGCAAAGCCCGTAATCTTGACCACAACATTGAGCTGCTCCCAAAGAGGGCAACACCCGTAAAAGTGGCCTCAGCAGAGGCTGGGGAGAGCAGGCCCTCGCAGATGGGAGTTGGCTTCGTTTTCCATGGCCACCTTTACCATTCACTTGCTGTGTGACATTCAGTAGCTTACTGAAATGTTTGGTATCGAATGTGGCACACTTGTGGAGCACGGCACCCTCTCTCTGGGGTTCTCCGGTCACCTGGTGTTTCCCCAGCAAGCACCAGCATGCCATATTTTAGGGAGGCTAAAGATTGAAAGAGGAACTTGCAAAGCACAGGCCCCAGCAACACCACACTCAGGGAAGCCCCAGCCCAGACTGCTGGCAGCCCTGGTGTGCCAGAGGCACCCACTCCTGCCATAGGGTGCAGTTAGAATAGAGGGGGCTCGGGAAGCCGGTTCTGTCCTCTGTTGGGACCAAAGGTTCTGGGCAAGCGAGCCTAGCTTTACCCAAGACATGCCCTCCAGGCCCACCCCTTCCATAACTTTCATACCACTTCCGCTGCAAGGTTGTTAACTATTTTATTTTTTTCTTTTTACTACTGTTTATTTTGCTATATTCTCTTTACAAAATTGATATTTTGTGTTCAAATGTTTAATTTCAAAAAAAATTAGAAGACCAAAGCAACTTAGGCTATATAATAACAAAATTGCCTCACACTGGTACAGTTTCATATTTTTCAAAGCACTTTCTCATTATTGAATTTTGTCTCACAACAAATCTAGTTATTATATCCCTTTTGATATATGAGGGAAACAAGGCACCAAGAGGTTAAGTGACTTTTTTTTTAACATCTTTATTGGAGTATAATTGCTTTACAATGGTGTGTTAGTTTCTGCTTTACAACAAAGTGAATCAGCTATACATATACATACATCCCTGTATCTCTTCCCTCTTGCGTCTCCCTCTCACCCTCCCTATCCCACCCCTCTACTATTTTAAATTTGAATATGCAGAAAATACAAATGAAAAAGTAATTATCAAAAGTTATCAAATATATTTTTTGAATCTATTAAAAAAAGTAATGATCACCCATATTCCTGCAACCCAGAATTAGCCAGTGTTGACATATTTGCTTGTGGTTTTATTTTACATGTCCATAGCTTAAAAAAGCACAAACCTACAGGATATATAAGCACATTGTTCTCTGAGACAATTAGTACAATATGGAATAGAATAAATCCCTAATAACCACCATTTCAAATCCTAATCCCTCTACCTCCATCCAGAGGTACCTTTAAGTTTGTGGGTATTCATCCAGCATTTAAAAAAACACACACATATATAAAATATACAGAATTTTTTGTGTCTTTATATAAATGGCATCATACTGTGTGTATCATTTTGCAACTTACTGTTTTTCATACAGTATATTTTGGAGACATCCAGAGACATCCATTTTGATACACATAAATGTAATTTATTCCTTTTAATGGCTTTAGTAGTACTCCATTTTATGAATGTACCACATTGTAATCATGAATAAATGCATTTGAATTTTTAATGTTTTGCTATTATGAACGATATTAAAATAGACCCTTGTACTTAGGACTACCACGCCACACAGCTCTGGAAAGTTCCATTCACATCTATGTGTATGTGACTTCTCGAGTTGTGTAGTACACATCCTGCCTTGCTGTACTTGGCCCTGCCTGGGTCTCCTTCATTCGTTGTGTTGACAATATTTATTGAGCGCCTAGTGAATGCATAGCATTGTTAAAGGACTTTTCTTGTGTTAATGTATTCAGTTCTCTGAAAAGTCCTAAAAAGTACTGTTTTCACCATTCTCATTTTTCCAACGAGGAAAATGAAGTGGGGCAGTGGGGACAGTCAGTCACCTGGGTAAGGTCACATGTAAGCTGTAAGCGGCAGAACTGGCGTGGTGACAGCCTGGCTCCTGAGCCTGGGTGCTGAACCATTGCATTAAGTCTCCCTTATGTTTAACTCTCTGCTTAATTGGTGTTCCCCTCTCAACTGTGAACCCTTGACGGCAGGGACCATGGGAGCCACTTTGCATCTCCAGTTCCCAGATGTGCTGACCCCCATTAGGGGCGCAATAATGTTCTGTTAATCGCTTCATTCTTCAGTGCTCCTTTCCTAATTAACGTTTCCTCTTCCCTTCCTCATCTGTCTCTTTCCCTTCGTGAGCATGCTTCTCCTGTCGCCCTCCCCATAACATGACTACCCCCTTGCACAGGCTTTGAAAAAGTGACACAGGCACGTCCCAGCTGCATGAAGAGGAGAGCTTTATAACGCGCCTTAATTTGGGAAAGGCTCTTTTACCAAAGGGCAAAGAAGGACTTGGAATTTGTTCTGCCCTTAGGGGGCCCAGTCTTGCTTCTCTGTAAATCTACAGCGGAACAGGAGGCCCTGCTCTGTTCACACGTTCAGTCGAGAGTACTTCTAATTCCGTCCTTCAGCCGGCAGGCACGTAGGCAACTTCCTCTTATAAAGTCAGTTGTTGTAACTAAACAGGTGCAGGTTTGAGGAAATGCAAGCCGACTCGAGTAAGTTCCCGGTGCATGTGACATTAAATTGATAAGGGACTTCTCTCCCTTAATTTATTGGCCTCAGCCTCCCCTGTCTGCCCTGGACTCGACCCCTGCAGCTGGAGCCCAGAGCCCCCTTCTCCATCTACCTCCTGACCGCTGGGCGAGGGCGAGGGCGAGGGACCACCGGGTCGGGCCAAACGTGCGGCTCCAAGTGGGAAAGCACACAGGGAAAAGGGCAAAGTCGAGTTCCCGTGGAGGACCCGGCCAGGGAAAGGCGAGCCCACTCCCGCATGGCTTTCAAGCCCAGGTGCCCCTCCCGCCTGCCCACACCGGGTGCCCACGGCGAGGAGCGCCGGGCGTCCTGAGCCGGCGGTACGTGCAGGCGGGCGGCGCGGGCCAGGTCACCCACCCGGGTTTGGGCTGCGGTCGAACGCGCTGACTCACTCTCTCACTACGTGAGCGGCGGGCCGGGCTAGGCAGGGTAGAGCGCCAGGCGGGGGCAGCCGCCCGCCCGCGCGGTTATGTATTTATTCGGGGGCAGCTGCGCGCGCAGGCGCCCTGCGCCCCGAGTCAGCCCAGTCGCCGACACTTCATCCCCCGCCCGGCAGCTCGCTGGCGATTTTGAGCATCTTTACGACTTGATGGCTGCTGAGGGGCTGTGATCTTTGATCCCCTGCGATAGCACCGGAGATTTATGCTAGGCAGGGGCAGCCAGAGTCACGTTAGGGCTGCACTGGCGCACGGGCGCTTCGGGCTAGCCTCTCCTTGTTCCTGGGGGACTCCACGGGACCCCGGTCTCTGGGTTTGCATTTAATAGCATCTTACTTAAGGAAGGAGCCATCTCTTAGTCCACGTGCTCTCTCGCACCGTTTTTATCTCAATTGACCCCTAAACAACCCTGTGACATGGAAAGGATGGGAAGGGCAGGTGCCCGTCAATCCAGTTGACAGATAAGGAAATCAAAGCTTGTGTTTAGGTATTTTATCTGTTGACAAGAGAAGGATTTACCATAACTTTTATATATAGAAGTACTTAGCTCTTGGATAATAAATGTTAGTGTTGGTGTAGTCTACTTTAGTGACATCTGCATTCTCCTGTGTTCACTGGAAAGACAAGTTAAAGAGGGAAAAAGGGAAGGAAGAAGAGTTTGTATTAATAGGTGTGAGATCTCACTGTCTCTACAGCTATGGTGCCTCTTGGTAGATTTAACTGGACACAGCTGAGCTTACAGTAAGAGTAGTGTCGGTGGAATAACTGGCCAGTCCTCCTCGACTCCACCAAGTGGGTCCTTGGATGCCTGCCATGGACCAGGGTCCTGTCAGTGCCGTGGACACGACAGGGCCTGGAGCCCCTAGGCCTGCATCTGAGTCCTGATGCCCTGGTTACTGCCAGTGAGAGACTCGGGGCAGGGTCGCTGACATCTCCCAGCTTCTTCTCACGTCTCGGGGTTGCTGTGAGGCTCAAGATAAGAATGTATGTGAAGGAGTCTCCTTAACTACCGTGGCCTGTAGAAATGAGACATGGGATTTTTTTTCCTTGGTCATACAATACCAAGGGTGAGGAGTGATGGACACTGTCTACCTCTGAAAAGTCTGTGTCACTCTTGTTTGCTCCTCTTGGGGTAAACCATGGAGAGAGCAGTTTCTATAGAGTCAGTAGGAGCAAAAATGAGATTAATTCTCATGGAAATTCTGCCTTTAGACACAGAGTCCTAGGTTACAGGATCTTAACTGCAAACACACAGCTAAGCCATTTGTAGAGCACTTTTCATTTTTGCCTAGTTTGGGGGGTTGTTTTTGTTATGGTTTCTTCTTTTTTGGGAGGGGATCAGGGGCTTGCCAAACTTTCTAGATTATAAAATTAATACATGCTGTCACAAAAACAAACCAAAATATAAAGGGAAAAAACTTTCATTCATATGAAAATTCATAACATTCATATACCAATAATATTAGCACTTCAGCTATATTTCTGTCTAGGCATTTAAAATATTCATTTAATATAATTGAGACCACAATCTGTGTTATTTCATAATATTTACCTCGCTTAAAGTTATATCATGTTTTCCCATGTTATTAAGCCTTTTATAGTCAATTTTATGAATGTAGTTTTTTCAACTGTTTCCCTATTGTTGGAAGTTTAGGTTGTTTCCATTTTCTTTTTCTTTTTTTTTTTTTGCTAAGCAATACTCCAGTGAATATCTTTGTGTATAAATATTTGACCATTTTATTTATTATCTCCTTAGCATGGGTTTCCTGAAGTGGAATTTTTAGGTCAAATAACATAAACATTTTTGTGATGAGATCACATTGCTAACTGGCAGTTTCCATGAGTGCAGGGACTTTATCCACCTTCCTTACTATTTCATTAGCAGTGTCCAGCATGGAGTTGGTTCTTAATGCTCATTGTTGAATCAATGAATAGAAAGAAAAATTGTCACTTACAGCAAAACTGCCTAGGAAATATCAAAACTAAAGGTTATGTTTCATCCCAACTTGTTCTAACGTGCTGAGGCTAATAAAGGACCATGAACTTTAAGGGGACCTCCCCACCCCCGCCCCAGACCTGACTGAAGACTTTTCTCACCAGTGAGAAATGGGACTTGTTTAAACCAACTGCCTACTCAGAGTGCTAGTTTTCAGTGCTTAGTTAGAATAACCACCAGGCATTCCTCCTTCCTAGCACTTCAAAACCAAAATATAAAAAAAAATAAACCAAAAACACAAACAAATCTACCCCGCCACACACACTTTTTCCCCTTCAGGGAACGACTCTGCTAATTTCTCCATTGGTGTGTATTGGCTTGACTGGTAAATTAGTAGGCTTAGCTGTGATTTAAAACAGACAAATGAACCTCTGGTGATCTTGGTCTTTATTCTTTGACAGATGAGTATTGCCAAATTGAAATACATAGAATGTGTAGCAGTCTGCATTCTACCATGGTTCCTAAGTGTGTTTCATTGCTCCTTTGCTAACGTTGCATATTACCATTTTCATAACCTTTGTTATTTAATGGAGTGTGATGTGAGATTCTTTTTGCCTATTAAATGAGCTAGACTGAACTTTTTAATACAGATGTTGTGATTATCGATTTATATTGTTACTTATCATTTCAGATCTTAGTGATTTAAAAAATCAATTTGTATGAACCTTTTATACACCTAAGGATATGACAGAGTAAATTCTTCATAACAGTTTTAAAGTGAAACAATGCCAGAAAGATCCTGATGCAACACATTATTTTTTCCCTTTATTTTTTAAATTGAAGTATAGTTAATTTACAATGTTGTGTTAGTTTCAGTTGTACAGCAAAGTGATTCAGTTATACATACATATATATTCTTGCAGATTTTTCTCCATTATAGATTATTGCAAGATATTGAGTAGAGTTCCCTGTGCTACACAGCAGGTCCTTCTTGTTTACCTGTTTTACATATAGCAGTGTGTATATGTTAATCCCAAATTCCTAATATCTCTCCCGCCCACCCCCTGCCCCCTGCTATCTCCTTTGGTAAGCATAAGCTTGTTTTCCATGTCTGTGAGTCTATTTCTGTTTTGTAAATAAGTTCATTTGTATCATTTTTTTTAGATTCTACGTATAATATGGATTTTACATTTAGACATGTACTATATATGGACATATGATATTTGTCTTTGTCTGACTTACTTCACTTAATATGATAATCTTTAGGTCCATCCATGTTGCTGCAAATGGCATTATTTCATTCTTTTTTATGGACAACACATTATTTTGATGTATTAAATTTTTGAAGTAATTGTATGTTTAAATCACTTATTGCTGGAGGTGTTCTTAGGTGGATTGGGTGGTTTCCAGCCACTGGAATTATCTAAGTAGCAGCTGTTTGGTCCCTTGGGAGGGACTGAAACATCTAATGAGAGGTTGGACTACTGATCTTTAGGTTCCCTTAAAACCTTGAGATTTTATCATTTCATCCCTCGTCCAAGGATATAAGGCTAACAAGGTTTTGGGGGCTAGTTTTCTTTCTATTACTCTGCAAGATCAACTGGAACCTATAAGAACCAAAGGATGATTTCCTGAGTCTATTGCCTTTATTTACACTTTTTTGAGAAAAAGCCAGAGTGGTACAAGAGTGTGAATGTGCTTTGCATTGCAACTGTTCCCTGGACTTTTTAGGACTTTAAACATGCATGTCTACAGAAAGTTTTTACATGAAGAATGTTGATTTTGCAACCTTTTTCTAATTCAACTTTTGTTCTCTTCTATGTAAAAAAATCTATAAACATATTTTACATATTTATTCTTTAATAAATATTCTTTATTATTATACATTATTACATGTTTACATATACATAACTATGCATGATTGTGGATAGAAACCATGTGTACTGTATTTGATGGGTAATTTAGGGAATTGTTTTAAAAAGGTGATTGCTTATGAGGTCTTCAGTTACGTGCCAACTTTGGAACTACCTCCAACATAAAAATCAGCTTCGCTGGGATGTCTGTGTGGATTTCTATTGTGGTTGTACTTGATTGCTGAGTCCTGACACAGCCTGAATGACATAGATCTCACGTATGCATTTATTATATAATCGGAGAGCCATATGTGTTCTGACAGCTCTTGTATTTCCCTTACTGGAATGCTCATTACCATTGTAACTGCATATTTAGTTGCCAGTCTTCCCTTTAGATTACAAATTTTGGGGGAGAAGGGAACAAATAAGACTTGATCCTGTTACATCCCTAGCACTTAGTTTATAGTCTATGAAATCTATAAAATTTGGGCATTCTATAAAGTCTTTGTTGAATTGCACTTAAATGTAATAAATTACATGTAAAAGCTAGACATGAAAACGTGCAAAAGGTTATGGATTTGGCGTGTGTTGGGAAAGCTGGCTGAGTGCATTTTGGGCACGCGTTGGGTCACAGTTAGGAGGAAGCAAAACGATTTGTGCACCTACTAGGAGCTGGGCACTAAGCTGGCACATCGCCTGCGTTACTTTATTTAATCCTCACAAGTACTCTTCCGGGGTGTTTTGGTTTTTATTTTTTACAGAAGAGGATTCCATGGTTTAGAGAGGTCAATTTACTTTGTCAATGAGTAAATGGCAGAACTGGAATTTGCTCCGAGTTCATGCTGGCTTGAAAACCCAGGCTCTTTTCTGTTGACCAGGCTGACTGCAGTAAGCAGCCCAGCTGGACTGGGGTAGAGTGGGGACATGCGGGGGGAAGGTGTGTTGATTTAGAAAGGACTTGCTTCCAACATCCTAGGTGAATTTTGTCTTAGAACCTCTCCTTTCCACAGCCTTTCTTTCTCCTTCTCCATGCCTTCTACCTCAGCTCTCCTCACTCACTCAAGAGCCCAGTGCTTTCATGATACCCCCCGCCCCCTTCTGACCTTCTCTTGTGAACAAGCCACATCCTCTTTCCTGCCCCCGTCCAGCTCTAGTATTCCCCTTCCATTTAATCTGATAAATTCTTCTGGAAAAAGAATGGGACAATTGTTATAATGCTTCCCCTCCTCCTCATGTGCTCTGTTAAATACAGATGCTAGTTGTAGGGATTTTAAAGTTGGCAGGGAGACGTTTGGACAAAAGGATATTTTGTCTCTTCAAATAAAACCATAGGAGGCCGTCACTTACTCTCTGAGCAGGAGACAAAGGGCCCTCAGATCTCAGGGACAAGAATAAGAACTAACATTTCATTCGTTCAGTAAATCCACCTGAAGGCCTACCTGTACTTTTGTTCTCACTGCTACACCTATATTAACTCTCTTCATCCTCCTAACATCCCAGTGAGGTAGGTGCTAATGTTGCCCATACAGTTGGTGAGAGGAGGGTTGAGATTAGAACTCTCCAGACTTCACTCTAGAGCCCCAGGACACTCAGAGCAGTGGGAGGAGGTGGGGAGGCAGGGGGAGAAGGCAAGGGAGACGGGAAGGTGGGAAAGAGGGCAAAAGAAAAGCTGTTTTTTTAAGAGAACATATATTGCTTATAGTATGTTTTTCATTAACTCCTGCATTGTGGGCCAGGTTCTGTAAATTTTTTTAACTGAACTATAGTTGATTTACAGTGTTGTGTTAATTTCTGCTGTACATCAAAGTGATTCAGTTATACTTGTATATACATTCTTTATTAGATTCTTTTCCATTATGGTTTATCCCAGGATATTGAATATAGTTCCATGCACTATACAGCAGGACCTTGTTGTTTATCCATTCTCTATATAATAGTTTGCATCTGCTAACCCCAAAATCCCACTCCATCCCTCCCCCACCCCCTCTCTCCCTTGGCAACCACAAGTCTGTTCTCTATGTCTGTGAGTTTGTTTCTGTTTCATAGATAGGTTCATTTGTGTCATATTTTTTTTATATATGTTAATACTTGTTTCCCTTTTTATTTTTTTAATTTTATATTGGAGTACAGTTGATTAACAACCTTGTGTTAGTTTCAGGTGTACAGCAAAGTGATTCAGTTATACATATACATGTATCTATTCTTTTTCAAATACTTTTCCCATTTAGGTTACTACAAAATATTGAGCAGGGTTCCCTGTGCTATACAGTAGGTCCTTGTTGGTTATCTATTTTAAATATAGCAGTGTGCAATGTCAATCCCAAACCCCCAATTTATCCCTCACCCCCAGACTTTCCCCCCGATAACCATAAGTTCATTCTCTAAGTCTGTGAGTCTGTTTCTGTTTTGTAGATAAGTTCATTTGTATCATTTTTTTTAGATTCCACATATATGCGATATCATGTGATATCTGTCTTTCTCTGTCTGACTTTTCACTTAGTATGATAATCTCCAGGTCCATCCATGTTGCTGCAAATGGCATTATTTCATTCTTTTTAATGGCTGAGTAACATTCCATTCTCTATATATGTACCACATCACATCTTCTTTATCCATTCATCTGTCGATGGACATTTAGGTTGTTTCTGTGTCTTGGCTATTGTGACTAGTGATGCTGTGAACATAGGGGTGCATGTATCTTTTTGAATTATAGTTTTGTCTGGATATGTGCCCAGGAGTAGAATTGCTGGATCATATGGCAACTCTATTTTTAGTTTTTTGAGGAACCTTCATACTGTTCTCCATAGTGGCTCCACCAATTTACATTCCCACCAACAGCACAGGAGAGTTCCCTTTTCTCCACACCCTCTCCAGCATTTGTTATTTGTGGACTTTTTAATGATGGCCATTCTGAGCAGTGTGAGGTGGTACCTCATTATAGTTTTGATTTGCATTTCTCTAATAATTAGCGATGTTGAGCATCTTTTCACGTGCCTGTTGGCCATTCATATGTCTTCTTTGGAGAAATGTCTATTTAGGTCTTCTGTCCAGTTTTTGATTGGGTTGTTTGTTTTTTGTTGTTGTTGAGTTGTATGAGCTGTTTGTATATTTTGGAAATTAAGTGCTTGTTGATCCATCGTTTGCAAATATTTTCTCCCAGTCTGTAGGTTTTCTTGTAATTTTTTTCACTGAGGTACTGTTGATTTACAATGTTGTGTTAGTTTCAGGTGTACAGCAAAGTGATTCAGTTAAACATACATATACATATCTATTTGAAAAAAAGAATCTTTTAACAGTGGCTTAGGAATTTGACTGAAGATGAAACAGAAAATAAGATTAGCCCTTGAACTGAACTGTTTTTTTTTAAAACATCTTTATTAGAGTATAATTGCTTTACAATGGTGTGTCAGTTTCTGCTTTATAACAAAGTGAATAAGTTATACATATACATATGTCCCCATATCTCTTCCCTCTTGCATCTCCCTCCCTCCCACCCTACCTATCCCACCCCTCTAGGTGGTCACAAAGCACCGAGCTGATCTCCCTGTGCTATGGGGCTGCTTCCCACTAGCTATCTATTTTACATTTGGTAGTGTATATATGTCCATGCCACTCTCTCACTTTGTCCCAGCTTACCCGTCTCCCTCCCCGTATCCTCAAGTCCACTCTCTAGTAGGTCTGTGTCTTTATTCCCATCTTGCCCCTAGGTTCTTCTGACCATTTTCTTTTTTTTTAGATTCCATATATATGTGTTAGCATACGGTATTTGTTTTTCTCTTTCTGACTTACTTCACTCTGTATCTGAACTGTTTTGAAATCCATTAAAGAGAGAGTTTAGAGCAATTAAAGTGGGAAGAATTAGCACCTGTGCCAAGGGGCCTCCACCAATTGTTCAGGCAGGGTCTGCTTAAACGTGTTCCCCAAGGAGTGGCAATACCACCGGCCAGAGATCCGCCACTCTGTAGTTGATTACAGTCAGTTTATTGTTGAGTGGAACTCGCTGGAAGCATAGCCAGCCAGGAGGGAGCGCAGAAGGAGTCTGCTAAGAGGTATTGTGGGGGAAGTTTCCAGGCTGGGAGTGTGAACCAGAGAGAGGGAGGAAATGAGCTTTTCCTGGTGGGTGGATTCCACCCAGTGGAAATCCAAATATGGGCCTCCAAGAGCCTCATGATCACAGAGGGAGCCTGGTGTGAGTGGGAATCCCCAAGCCAGCATTGTTCCTGGGCTGAGTGCCTGTGGATGCCTGGGAAGCCTCCTCATCATTACAAAGCATTTATTAAGTTCTGAGTTGTATTAATTTCCCAAAATGTGAGTGTTTCTAGAAAAGAGATTTAGAAGGTGTGGGAGAAGCATTTTCCTGTGTAAGTGGCTGAAGACAAGAAGCAAGGCTCCCAGCAGCCTTCTGTGCTGGGTGATCAACTGTCCTGGTCTGCCTGGGACTATCCTAATTCTTGCACTGATAATCTAGCCTCCCTTTCAGAGAACTCAGTACTCTGCTCCCATGCCATCTCCCGAGAGAGGCCTTCCCTGACCATTTTCTAAAATAGCATCCACCCCGTCCCCACTAGTCACATCCTACCCCCTTATCCTGAGGACACTCATTCCCTGAAATGATCTTGCTTATTTGTTTATTATCTCTTCTTCAAAACTAGAATGGTAGCTCCAGGAAGACAGGGACTTTGGCTTGTTTGCTGCTATATTCCCACCATATAGAGTAAGGCTGGGCACAAGAAGGGGCTCATTAAACATTCATTGGATGAATGAGCACTTTTGTTAGTTTCCAGCGCTGTGCTCAGCTCTGGATATAGAACAGTGAGTGAAAGCAGAAATACTCCTTGCACTCATGATGCATGGAGTTTAGTGGAGAGGAGAGACAGTAATGACGTATTTCCACTTAAGTAAAATTACAGCTGTATGAGTGCACAGATGACTGGGGGCCCAAAGGAGAGGTACTGGTGCTTTGGGAAGGTGTGATGCTGGGCGGAGCCTGGGGCCCAGGGCTAGGGAAGGCTGGCCCAAGGAAGTGAAGACTGAGTTGAATCTGAAAGTTGGAGAAAAAGTGCTGTCCAGGAAGAGGGAACTGCACATGCGAAAGCCCTGTGGTAGAATGGAGTGGGCTTGTTTGGGGAACCACCATCAGGCCCTATGGTTGGAGTGCAGAAAGCAAGGGGACTCATGGTACACAGTGAGGCCAGACTGGAGAGGCAGGAGCAGCCAGGACACTCAGTGCCTTTGGCAGCTGGATACCTGGCTAAGGAATTGGCTATTTTTTTCCCTAAAATGGGAAATCACTGAAGGACTTCAAGAAGGATGTGTGTGTGTGTGTGTGTGTGCGCGTGAGAGAGAGAGAGAGAGAGAGAGAGAGAGAGACAATTAGTCTTTTGTATTTTTAAGTGAGGATTTGGTAGATTATCAAGGTTCCTCCATCCTAGTGGCCAAATGGTTAAAAATAGTCGGGGAGAGGACTATTAAAATATTCATAATTATAAAAGGCAGCTCATAGCCTTAGTGCTTTCCTTCTTCTGTCTGCAGATGAACTAAATTCCTGTGGCCTTAATTAGGGCAGAAAAATGGGGAATACAACTGTGGCCAAATAGTTTTTTGAGGACTCCTTCTAGAATTGGTACTCAAGAAAGAATATAAAACTGAAAAGCCACTGTAGTCGAAGCACTCTTCTAGGCTCTGTAGGAGGAGAAAAAGGAAACAACATGAATGTTCTTCCCATTTAGGCACCTTCGATGTTTAATGAGGGGTATGCAAATGAAAAAGGCATGGGGCCGACCCAGAAACAAGTTCAAGAAGAACTGCTTCCTAGAGATACCCAGGCCCACGTTAATGTACAACCTTCTCAAGAGCAAGGTCCGCGTTTGAGTCATTCATGTTCCTCCCACAGAAGTTAGCCAAATGCCTTGCCCAAGAGCATAAATGAATAAAGCCAAATGAATAAAGCTGAGCCTGATCGCCTAAGGAGAGAAGAACCATTAGTCAACACGCACACAGTCAGGCCTCTAGTGACACTTCCATTAGAAAAAAGTACTTCTAAAAGAATGTAAGCTCCATGAGGACAGAGTTTCATGCCCATTTTTTGGTTGTTCACTGCTGTGTCCCCAGTGCCTAGAATATTGCCACTCAATATTTACTGAATAAATGGATTTATTGGCTTTAGTGAGAACCTCTGGAATGATCAGATGACTTAGTGAGGAACTGGGTAAGTAAAGGAATAGTCCCTCTATGTGATGGGATATTATTCAGCATCTACAGAGTATGTCACAGAAGAAGCCTTACCGACTAGTGAGGGTAGTGAAAGCACAGGCTTTGGAGGCCAACTGCTACTCACTAGCTGTGTGTCCTTGGGAGGGTTATTTAACCTCTCTGTAATGCATTTTCCTCAACTGTAAAATGGGTATAGTAACAGTATATACCTCAGAATGCTTATGAGAATTAATGAGTCAATACATAATGAGTTAATATATATAAAGTATGTAGGGCAGTGCTTGATACATAGTAAACACTCAATGAGTATTAGTTTAAGTGCTTTACATGTATTGACTCTTAATCCTCACAACAACCCTATGAAGTAGGCACTGTGATGATTCCCACTTTATAGTAAGTGATGTGTAATAGTAATTTTTCTGAATGTGATGCGGAGAAATTGGAAAGTTTTGTGGAGAGGAATGACATGATCTAATTTATATTTTAACAAGATCAAGATGTCAACTGTGTTGAAAACAGACTGAGGAGGGCGGAAGGGGGCAAGGTCAGAACCAGGAAGACCACTTAGGAAACTAGAACAAGAATCCAGGTGAGATGTAATGTTGACTTGCATCAGGGTGGTGGCAATGGGGGTGGTAAAAAACCATCTGATTCAGGACAGCTTTTGAAGATAGGACTCAAAGGATTTGCTGATGGAATAGACAGGAGGCATGAAAGAGACGCGTAATGGATGACTGAAAAGTTTTGGATCCAGTCAACTGGAAGGATGGAATTGCCATCTACTGAACAAGGAAAGACAGCAGGAAAGTAGGGTTGGAATGGATTATTTGAGATGCCTATTTGTCACCCAAGCTGAGATGATAAGAAGGCAGGTGGAAATACAAGTCTGGACATCAAGGGAGAGTTCTAGGCTGCAGGTTGGAGTGTGGGAGTCATCAGCCTACAGCTGATATTAAAGGCCATGTGACTGGATAATATCATCAAGTAAATAAGTAGAGATGGAAAGCAGAAGTCCAAGTATTGAACCCAATCAATAGAGGCTGGGGAGATGAAGAGAAACCAGGAAAGATACTAAGGCCGGTCAGTGAGGCTGGAGGAAAACCAGGAGCATGTCAGATCCTGGTACCCAACTAAAGAGAAGACTTCAAGTGTTTTCCGTGCTCTTACATTTAATCTTGGAAACACCCTTATCACTCGCTCCTATGTCCATGTCAGTGATGCCACAGGTGAAGGAACTAACACTCATAGAAGTTGGTCCCAAGATGCAGTTTGTAGGAGAAATCAGAATGGCGACTAAGCCCTCCGACTCTGTGCCCAGTGTTCTTTCACTGCCTTGGTGGGAAGAGGGAGACCTGCCATGTCTATTTTGTTCAGTTATTCCCCTCCCACCAAAATGATCTGTTTTCAACTAGTCATTCAACTTGTCTGCCTCAGTGCAAAAACCTATTTGATATTCAGGTGAGGGTGCTGTAAAAGAAGACCAAAAAGGAAATTGGTTAGGCAGCTCCTTTGTCAATAGCTGAAGGAGATGATAGAATTAATGTAACCTGCTTAGGGGTTTCAGTTTGTAAGTGCCTGGCCTCATGATAGTTGATAGGGGAATGATTTTGAGCCTGAGTTCCAAGCAACAGAGGATCAGTTGTATAGAAGGGTGAGTGTGTGTGTGTGTGTGTGTGTGTGTGTGTGTGCGCGCGCGCACACGTGAGAGACAGAGACAGAGACAGAGAGACAGAGATATGAGCAAAATTACTTGCCGATCTGATTAGCCCTTTGGCTCTGTGAACTGACCTTGGGAGGCCTGGACCCTGGTACACCTTCAGGACTCTGCGGGGAGAATTCTGAGGTCAGGCAGATGAGCGGTGAATGAGATGACCCCACTAGGGAGAAAGAGTGCAAGGGCAATGGTACATCCCTGCTTGTTCCCTGATCCTCATAGAGAGGAGGGTGCCATGGGAGAAGCCATTCAGAAGTCTAAATATGCTTTGCCTACTCCATCTTCTCACCTCACCTTCCTCTACCCATCAATGGCATGAACTTGGAGCTGTGAAACAGAGTTGGACGAGACTGTGAGAAAGTCCATGGCATGGCACTGAAATATCTAAGAGCTGTGGTGCTCAAAGGATGACCAAGAAAAACTTCAGACTGGAATGGAGCAGAAGATAGATTGGTTGAAACTAACCAAGTGGTGAACTGGGAGAGAAAAGAATCAGGTAAGGAGTGTCCAGAATCTATGGGAGGCAGGCTGTGAGACAAGGCAACTCAGAAATAGTCCTCAACACAACAGTCAAATGGAGGCAGGAATCTGTGGTGTCACCACCAGGGGCCTCTCTGGTTATTAATAAACCCAGTCCAGCTGAGATGGTACCCTTGAAATGGCCCGGGAGGGGAACACAAGACTATTTAAGATGGTGTTGTTTCCATAGACAGTAAACATTTTTTAAAAGATTATGACTTTATATTTTTAGAGCAGTATTAGGTTTAGTTTTAGGCAGCAAAACTAAAGAGGTAGGTACAGAGATTTCCCATATACCCCCGTCCCAACACATACATAGCCTCCGCCATTATCAACATCCCCCATCAGAGTGGTACGTTTGTTACAATTGATGAACCTGCATGGACACATCATAATCACCCAAAGTTCATAGTTTACATTACAATGTCATTATACATTTGTCCAAACCCACAGAATGTACAACATCAAGAGTGAATTGTAATGTAAACTGTGGAATTGGGTATTTTTAATCCTGTAAGGATTTATAAATACATGTAGAAACGTTTAAGAGAATCACCAGACTCATAATATTTGTGTTAATTTGTACACATTTGGTATTTTAAGTCTTTGCAATAGTTAAGGGAAATTGACCTATTAGAATAATGATCACCCTTTTGATACCAGTTTAAAATACCAATCAAGAAATTGATTTAGGGACTTCCCTGGTGGTACAGTGGAAGATTCCATGCTTCCACTGCAGGCGACACCAGTTCAATCCCTGATCGGGGAACTATGATCCCGCATGCTGTGCGATGTGGCCAAAAAACAAACAAAAAAAAAGATTTGGTATTGTGATTTTAAATTAGAAGACATTCAAGAATTACAATCAATCAATATTGGAATACGGGACTTCTCTGGTGGCTCAGTGGTTAAGAATCTGCCTGCCAATGCAGGGGACATGGTTTTGACCCCTGGTCTGGGAAGATCCCACATGCCACGGAGCAACTAAGCCCATGCGCTGCAACTACTGAGCCTGCGTGCCACAACTCCTGAGCCCGCATGCCACAACTACTGAGCCCGCGCATCCTAGAGCCCGTGCTCCGCAACAAGAGAAGCCACCGCAATGAGAAGCCAGCGCACCACAATGAAGAGTAGCCCCTGCTTGCCACAACTAGAGAAAGCCCGCGTGCAGCAACAAAAACCCAACACAGCCAAAAATAAATAAATAATTTTTAAAAAATTGGAATACTTGAGAGAATGTAAGATTTGTCACATTTTAAAGTTTAATTTATTGGATCTATAAGAGGCTTTTTTTAGTCAGTTGACATACTTATGAGTGATTAAATATATTAAATATATAAACATGATTTTAAATGTTTGAATTTCATAAACTAAATTTGTGAATGGAATCAAACATTGATTAAAAGCTCCCTTAAAGGTGATTAACATTTGCTAAATAAAGAGTTTCTCTCTACATTGAACTTAAAAGTTTAAGGAAGACCTAGATTTTTATGTTGTAACTTTAACAGATTGAGGATTAAGTTTTACAACTCAAAGTAGCTTTCTACATAATCATTTTTGTGCAGATATGTGTCCTTGATATGGCCAGAAAGCCCTGATATTCTATCAAGGGCTGTGGCAGCTCCTAGGCATCTTGTCCCTCTGTGTGTTCAGTGGCTCCTACTTCCAGGTGGCTTGGAGGACCTTATCCTCTTGGAGGACAGCTCTGGGAGGCCCCCATGGGAGAAGAGGAGATCCTTGATGTCTGGGAGCTAAGGAGGCAGAGGCAGCTGGACTCTCTCTTTGCTCAAAGACAAGTTGATCGTGTGCCAGGAGATAGGGTAAAGAACTGGGAGGAAGCAAAATGCAAGAATAGAGTAAGAGAAAACTCTGGAAACCAACAGAGGAACCAAAGATGGTGGAAGCTGTGAGCACGCCTTCAGGAGAGGATTGCTACTTTAGCGTGAAACCAGTGTGGTTATTGTCTCATTGTACAGGTGAGGAAACTGAGGTGCAAAGAGCTTACATGCCTTGCCAAGATCTCATGGCTAGTCAGGGGTGGAGATGTGACTGGGGATTGGATCCTCTAACAACTCCTGGTTCAGGATTCTTTTTAGAGCATTTCTTTGTATCAAATGCAGGGCAAATGGCTTTGATGGTGAGGATGAAGGCAGAGCATGGGTTGGTGGTTCAGGTTTTATGATTTGGCTGGTGGGGCACTGCCTGACTTCCAAAGCTTTGGATGGAAGTTGATTAACTTTTAAATACTACTCACCTCCTTGCTGCAGACTTTTACATCTCTCCTGGATGCTGGGCTTGAATCCTGGGCCTTTCAGAGCAACCTTCTTCTAAGGGGAATGTCGTCAGGACTAAGTTTCTTATTCTGGTGGAAGTCTTAGGAGGAACACACCTTTGAGGCAAAGTCCCAACATGGCAGCATTCAGCTGGCATAGGTCAGGATGGGAGTAGAAGGAAGCATGGTCGGGGGGCAGTTGCAGCTGGGGGAGTGGGCCTAGTGAGAGGGACGAGTCAGTGCGTCCTGGAAAATGGAAATTCCCTGAATAAGGGGAATATAGAAGATCTGATTTGGCAAGGCTGCCCCTAAAGAGACAAGGAGAGGCACAACGGAGGTGTTCTTGAATTTTAAGCTCCAGCCAGCTCTCACGGTAAGGAGCTTTAGAGAGATTGTCCTGAGGTGGACTGAAGGAGCTCTGAGTTAGTGGACATCTCTAGGGAAGAAGGGCAGTGATGCCATCAGGGATCGGGTAAAGTACAAGGACTCCCTCATTTTGCACGTTCTTCCCATGGCCCTGACCACACCTTGTGTGTGTAATAGCAGGCTTTACATCTGGGCAGGTTTGTGCAACTATTGCAATAACCTCTCACACTAACTCCTCTAGGGAGACAGAACTGGTAGCGGTATCCCCATCTTATGACTGAGGAATCTAAAGCCCCAAAGGATGAAAATATACCTAATATAAAAAACCTAGGAAGTGGCAGGGCCTGATTTCTGAACTAGGATCCACTTTTCCCCCCTTCTTGTGTTCTTTCTCTTTTCCTTCTCTTTTTACTTTAAAGCCTTTATTTTTAAAAAATTTTTTATGGAGGCAATATATGATCCCTGTTAAATGTTATTAAATATATTAAGATAGAATAAAATACAGATAAATAAAATAAAATTTAAAAAGAAGAAAAAGCTTATAATTCTACTACTTAGATTGTTACAGTTAACACCTTGTTGTATGTCATCTTAGATTCTTTTCTATGCATACAATAGAAATAATTATAAATATTGTCTTTTTGTCTATTTTCTTTTTTGTGTGTTTTTAGTATATGTCTTATTTTTTTCTTTCTTTCTTTTTTTTTCTTTTTCTTTTTTTTTTTTTTACAGTAGGTCTTTGTTGGTTATCTATTTTAAATATAGCAGTGTGTACATGTCAATCCCAAACTCCCAATCTATCCCTCCCCCAAACCCTTCCCCCTGGTAACCATACGTTCATTCTCTTAGTCTGTGAGTCTGTTTCTGTTTTGCAAATAAGTTGATTTGTGTCATTTTTTTAAGATTCCGCATATAAGTGATATCATATGATATTTGTCTTTCTCTGTCTGACTTACTTCACTTAGTATGATAATCTCCAGGTCTATCAATGTTGCTGCAAATGGCATTATTTCATTCTTTTAATGGCTGAGTAATATTCCATTGTATATATGTACCGCATCATTTTTATTCATTCCTCTGTCAATGGTACTACTCAACTTTTAGAACGGGTTTTTCTTTTTCTTTCTTTTTTTCCCCTGATCCAAAGAGGAAAAAAAAAAAGGACCCTTTAGACTACATTCTTTCAACTTTTTTTTAAACCAAAGTAATACATGTACATAGTTGAAAAAGTCAGAGTATTGATAGTATACTCTAAGTCTTACATCAAGAAATACTTGCCATGCTCAGTGTACCCCACACTTGCTTTCACCCCAAAGAGGCAACCACTTCTAAATATTAAAATTTTCTAAATTACATGCTTATACTGCTATTCATTGATTTTTCAGGTTTAGATATTATGCATTGACTTTCTGCTGTGTAAGATGAGGGTTTAGTTTCTCACGTTTATATTCCCCGTGTCTCTCATTCCCTTCCTCTCTCTAAATACGGTTATAACACGGTTCGTGATGTGGATTAAATCAGTGTTTAGTGATCACATTTCTACAAGCATGTAAGTATCACTAAAGGAGAGTACCAGGATCGTTCTTCCCTTCTTGTTTAACTCTTTACTCCTGGAGTTATTTGATTTATTTTTGTTTTAATTGGCTTCGTTGCTTAGTTTTCTATACAGAACTCTCTTACAGATCTGTAAATCACATCTTGATCTATACACAAACCATATGGTTGGTTTTCTTCCTGAGAGAGAGCCTCATAGAAGCTCTTGTCCCCCTTTCCCTATCAGGACTGGTGTTTCTCCAGGGCTGCTGCATGTTCTCCTCCTCGTCATCATGCCGGAATTTCCTTCCACCTCTCTCCTGAGTTGGATCCCCTGAATTCTGGCTCTTATGTTTTCTTATATCTTGGTTTATTCTCCTAGTTTTGTTGTATGTATCATCTAGTAGTGGCCTGAGACCACCTATGGGCTTTTGACTCCACTGTGTATAAACCACACCCTTTTAATGGGGGATGAAATAAATGTTGGTTTTGTTTTCAGATCAATATAAACCAAGAAAAAGAATTCATCCCATGTGGGATCCAACGAGTCTCATTTTGCTTAATAGACCCAGAATGATGGTCAAGTTTGTTTTTTTTTTTTTCTAGATTTGGTAAGCTTTTTACACTTAAAAACTTTATCTGATTTACACTGACCTTAATCACAGGACAATAGAAAAGAGAAGAAGAAAAAAAACTTTATCTGAAAATTCAAGCTATGACTATTGAAGGAAACAACAGCCCAAAGTTTGCTCCTTTTAAAGAAAAGGAGAACTTGAACGCAGAATCTTCAGCCCACCCACAGGTGTGCCCTGGAGACGCAGGCAGGCGATGTGCAAATTGTCACATGTCCCTGGCTCAGCCTGGCTCCTTCTCAGGCCTCTGCCCTGCGCGTGGCCTGTGGGCTCTCAGATGTGGCTCGGTACTTTGTTTGCTACATTTTCTTCTGTACAAAGTGCAAGCCTTGGACAGGCACATGCTGGGGACTTTGTGGTGGCCTCTGAAGTTGTTTCTAAGAAGGCAGTGACTCATCACAGGAAACCCTGTTTGTTTTCTCTCTGACCTTCCCTCAGCTTCCTGCCTCACCCATCTGTGCGTGAGTTCTCACATTCCTCACTAACAGACAGCAGCTTACCTCTGACTTTAGTCAACAGTGAGAACTGGAGATGGTTCTGGGAGTGACAACGGGACACCTCTTCCTAGAGCGATGCCTGTGAGGGCAACAGGCCTTTACTCAATACCTTGGCGTCTCCCCTCTGAGATGTGTGTCAATTTCTGTTCCATGACTCCTGCAGAATCCTTTTTCCCATGTCCCTAACCAGAATGAATTATCACGTTATACAAGAGGTAGATTTGCTCTCTTAGCCTTTGCTCTAATCAGAGACCGCTTTGCACAACTCTTTTTCTAGAAAAATACATCACTGTACATTTATTAATAGGTGTTCAGTTGTTTCTGATTGATGTGAGCTAAACTGAAGAGATGTTTGTGGTTGTCCACACACAGTGCTTCAGACATGGAAGGTCTTCAGTGGATAGACGTTGAAATGAATCAGACAATTCAGATTCCTACACATTTAGAGTTAGAAGGGACCTTAAAGCTTATCCAGTCCTGCTTTTCCATTTACAGACAAGGATCCTGAGGCCCGAAGAAAATACTTTCTCACGGTCACCCAGCCAGGTCCTGGTCCTGTGAGGGCCGTGTGTGCCTGGCTCCGCACTGCTCTCAGCCGGGCTGCAGTCCCCACTTCCATCTGAATCCCTTCGTCACTCTCTACACCTCAGGGTAGAACCCTCAGGCTGGCTAAGCCCCTTTGCAAGGTCTCACCCTTCCTCTGTCACTGGTTTCCCCAAAGTCCCTCCCTGGTTCCAGGCTCCTCTCCAGACTGCAGGCAAATGCAGACCATTGACTTTGGTTTCCTTTGGCTGAGAATCCATGACTTCCCCCAAAGACCATGTTTCAGAGCAATTCTTCAAAACTTGAATAGCAAAATACTCACTAAAGGAAATTTGATGAAGACACAAACAAGTGGTTTTTTCACATTTTTGGTGTTTTCTTTGGACATTTCCCTACTATACTTCCTTTCCAAGGACGAGGTTGCTTATTTGATTTATTACAGTCATAATCTTATTCAGTTTTGTATCCTGCTATTTTCCACTTGTGCTCCTTTAATGTAACTTTATGACAGAAGGATTGGGAACAAATACTGGTCTGCTTTTTAAAGAAATCTGTTAGAACACCGCGTCACCTAGTTAGAAAAGTAGATTGCTCTACTTTTTGGTGGGGCGAACAGCAATGTGCACATCCAGAGCTGGTTTTTGGAGACAGGAGACACGCCACGTCTTCCGCCACCGCCCCATATGGGGGAGTTGGGTTTGCATTCTCTGTCACTGTCAGTGGGGCACTGTGCTTCCTGATAGTCTGTGAACCAGAACCCTGCTTCTGCCATCACATCCACATTCAGTCCTGTATTCTAGTCTCCACGATCGTATCAGCTTGGCCCCAACCACCATGTTGACCTGTGTGCCATCTCTGATCTCTCATTTATTGTGAAGGAGTCTGTTGTAAAACTAGCTAGGCATGAAGCCTGCACACCCTATAACTCTGTGAAAGCAGAAACCAAGTCTTTCTGTACGTCTTTGGTGTTTCTCTATATCCCCAGCATGATGCCCAGCCTACAGATGACACCTTGTACATGTTATGGTAAGCAAGTGAATGAATGAACAAATGCGAATAACTCTAATTGTGGATGCATTTGTGGTTGCCAGAGTAGTCTTCCTTTTTTTTCTTTTTTCTTTTTTAAAATTTTTATTGGAGTATAGTTGCTTTACGAATAGTCTTCCCTTATAGCAGTTCCAAATGCAAAATCATAACTGTGGTGGGAACATTCTCTTCAGAGCATTTCCCACCACAAGGGAAGAAACAAACCAAATAGGAAATGGAGAGTCAGGGTGGTCTGAGCATTATGTTGAGTAATGTCCCAGATCTCTCAGGTCCCTTTCTCCTTACAGCCCCCAGACCTTGGATATTGCACAATCCTTTTTGTCATTTAAGAATCTTAAGTGGCTGATGTTTTTGTTCTCTCCTTAATTTTGAGGCAAAAAAGGTTTACTTTCCAAGATAGTAGTCGCAATCTCCACTCTAAGGAAAGCCCAAGTCATCATAAACTTCCCTTAACACCTCAGAATCTTAGTCCCAAGATAATCTTGCTTGAGATATAAAATTGCTTCTAAGTGGAGGATTACTCAACTGTAAAAATAATTAACAACAATGATAGGTAGAACAACATTAACAAATCTCAAAATAATTGTTTTTTCAAAATAGTTTTGCTGCATGAAAGAAGTCAGACCAAGCATGAGTATATCCTGTATGCTTTCATTTACATAAAATTCTAGAAAATGCAAACTAATCTGTAGTGACAGTGTTGCCTGGTAGGTGGGGTGGGAAGCAGTGAGAAGCAGGCATTACAAAAGGCCCCAGGAAACTTTGGGTCATGATGGATACGTTCCTTATTGTGAAGTTGTGGTAGTTGCACAGCTTTATATGTGTGTCAGAGCTTGTCAAATTGTGGGGCTTCCCTGGTGGCTCAGTGGTTGAGAATCTGCCTGCCAATGCAGGGGACACGGGTTCGAGCCCTGGTCTGGGAAGATCCCACATGCCGTGGAGCAACTAGGCCCGTGAGCCATAACTACTGAGCCTGCGTGTCTGGAGCCTGTGCTCCCAATAAGAGAGGCCGCGATAGTGAGAGGCCCGCGCACTGTGATTAAGAGTGGCCCCCGCTTGCCGCAACTAGAGAAAGCCCTTACACAGAAATGAAGACCCAGCACAGCCATAAACAAACAAACAAACAAACAAACAAACAAATAAATATTTTTTTAAAAAAGCTTGTCAAAGTGTGCACTGCAAGTATGTGAAGTGTATTGGATGCCAATTATATACCAATAAAGCTGCTTTTGAAATTGTTTCTAGGAAATGGAGTCCTATCCCCCAGGCTCCATGTCCTACCTCACTTTCCAGCTTCTCCTACTAAAGGACGATCACACCCAATCTTGTGTCTGCAGTGCAACCAGTCCTTTGGTATGGTAGATCCTGAGCTTTCTTTGCTTCTTCTGGAAGCAAAGAAAGTATTTTAACTGGGCCACCATTCCCTCTCAGTTAATTGCCAGATGCTCTCGAGTACTGTGGACAAGCTTGCCCTCTTTTCCTGTCCTTAGCCATTTAGGGCATGACCCCCTCATGGTTCCAGTGGCAGCCACCCATAGTGTAGCTGGCATTTGCATTACTGCCAGGCTGAGCCATGACTCACACAATTCTTAGACCTTTGACGTGTTTTCAGGATGCTTTTCAAAACACCCATTGCTTCCACACAGGAAAGGCTGAGACAGTGACCTGCCATTGTTTGCCCCATCCTCTCTCAGACGTTTCTTTCACTGACATTGTTCTCCAAGGAGCTTTAGAGCTGCGTAGCCCTAGATCAGCTGTATGAAGCGCAGACAGATCCCCTTCTCCGGAAGTCGGCATTATTCTAATGATGAAGTGAGAGAGTTGCATTGATATATATACACTACCAAATGTAAAATAGGTAGCTATTTTGAAATATAGGAAGTGGGAAGCAGCTGCAGAGCACAGGGAGATCAGCTAGGTGCCTTGTGTCCACCTAGAGGGGTGGGATATGGAGGGTGGGAGGGAGACTCAAGAGGGAGGGGTTATGCGGATATATGTATACTTATAGCTGATTCCTTTTGTTATACAGCAGAAACTAACACAACATTGTAAAGCAATTATACTCCAATAACGATGTTTAAAAAAAAAAAAACCTCTAAAACCTAAGGAAGAATCAGGAATGAGTCCCTGGAATATACAGATGTGGGACCTGCTGAGATGTTGCCTGTTCTCCCATCTTACAAGGGCTCCATGCTCTAAGTGGTTAGGTAAATAGCAAAGGCCATTAGAGCAGGGCTACTCCAACCTCCGCTGGCCTAGGAATCAGGTAAGAAATCGAGAGCAATGGTTTAGAAACTTTTATAGCAAAATGCTACAATTGCGTTAGGACTCCTGAATCTAATAACAAGAAAAGTTAGGCTTGTATTTTATATTCCTTTTACTTAAGATTCTTTTTTAGTAATTCATTTTTATTTTACAAATGGTTTGGTTCATAATGGATTGGAAATTATAAAAATAAATAAATAAAGTGGCCCTTTATCACAGATCGTTTGAAAAGCGCTGAGCTATTTTTCACAGCCTCTGAAGGGTGTTTCTGGGCACCTTCCTTCCCACAGAGATGGCGGGTGACCTGTGGAGAGATGGGGACAGAGCCAGGGAGGGGGAGGGCAAGGGGCCTCCCCTTTGCCTCTAGTTCCTTTTCCTTTTTTGACCCAAGAACACACACATCCCTAGGGAAGCGACACAGCAAGAGTAACCAGAGTAGAGACAAAATCGGAGGGGACTGCACTTAGAGGAGAGGCTGGGAATGGCAGGAGAAACTTGTGTTTATCACACACAACTCCTGACGTCGGCAAATGTCCTTCACAGTGGACCTTAGGAGCAGGTGGTGGAGGAGCTGACAAATAAGGATTTGAGGGGAGCCACAGCTGGAATGAAGCTGGAGTTGTGAGTCCCACTGAAGACAATCACCTACACAAAAGATGCTCATATAACCTAGGAGGGGGAGGGGAGAGGCTGGCAATCATTGCCCTGTAATACGTGAGAATACACTGCATATTCCTACAGAGTCACTGACTGGAGGAACTGTCCCTCTAGGAAGCATAGAGAAGGGCTGAACATAAGACGGACTCATTATCTATCTTAAAATAGGGAAATCAAGGGCTTCCCTGGTGGCGCAGTGGTTGAGAGTCCGCCTGCCGATGCAGGGGACACGGGTTCGTGCCCCGGTCCGGGAAGATCCCACATGCCACGAAGCGGCTGGGCCCGTGAGCCATGGCTGCTGAGCCTGCGCGTCCGGAGCCTGTGCTCCGCAACGGGAGAGGCCACGACAGTGAGAGGCCCGTGTACCGCAAAAAAAAAAAATAGGGAGATCAAGTAGCTGAGAGGCATTGGGAAGGACCTATAACTGAAGTCTTTGCCACCGCATTTTAGAGCTGTCTCTGCTGTCCCAGCTCTATTTTTGTAGTAGATCGTGGTGTGGGGTGATATTCCGGTTCCCAGGGGACATGGAAGAGCCTTCGGCCCTGCTTGCCTTTGAAGCAGTCAGCTGACAGCCCCCTTGCTGTCCCATATTCCTGAGAGGTGGCGGGGCAGGATGACACCTTCCTCTCATTGCCTTTCTGAGGTGACTCAGTATGCTCTAGTTGCCATTGTTGACATTGAAGTACTTGACTGAGAGGAGAGAATCAGGTTGGGTGGGTTCGGGCTCTTTCATATGAGAAGAGCTTTTGTGTCTTGGCTGTGGGAAAGAAAGGAATACCCAGCCCTCTTGCTTTTTTGTTAAATTAGAGGGTGCTTTCGGCCTTACAAATTCTCCTGAAATATATCTTGGCTTTGACCGGGTGACGGCGCATGCGTGCCTGAGTGTGGCTGCCATGTGGCATTATTTCTCGTCTGACGGACTGGAGGTTCAGGAAGGGCTGTAGTTAGACCCGGGGTCTCCTGTAGGTCGGAGCCACACCGGGAGGTGCGGCCTGCAGCCTGGTGGGCTGTAGCAAAGCAGAGGCAGGATCAAAAACGCAGTTACCTTTCCTCTTGGGCCAAACCCAAGTTAATGCCAATGTAGTCATAGTTGCCTGCTTTGGGGGATGCTTTGCAAAGTCTGGACCCAGATGCAAGGAGTTTTAAAGAGACTGACAAAGGAGGGCAAGAGTAACATGAATGCCTTTCCCAGCTTATGCTTCAGAAACTCATAAGCCACATGGTACCTTCTGGGAATGAAGTAACTGACTCCCCTGACCCAGGAGACCCGACTGTGGTTCTAGGTCTTTACCTCTCCTGCTTTTCCTGCCCTGAAATACCCAGAAACAGCCTGAAGTAAAATTCAACCCGTAGTCACTGCCCACCGCCCGCCCACCCCCAAACTTGTAACTTGGTTGGCTAACAAAACTGGCCCAGTATGAAACAGCACTAGATTATGGCAAAGATCATAGGTAATACAGGTATTTCAGAAAGAGGGACTGATGTGGGTCTGAGGAGTCAGGGAAGGCTGCTGGAAAAATGAGGCTTGGACTGGCACTGAGTCCTTCCCTCCTTTGGAATCAGATAAGGTTTGAGTCCCGGATTTACCAGGACTTGTGTTGGACAAGTACGTAAGGTCTCTGGGCCCCGGTATCCTCATCTACAAGATGGGGAAAATAACAACCACGTCCTAGGCTTTCTGGGAGCACTGAGTAAATGCTCACAGTGTTTGATCCCTTCCTTCATTTTCATGGCTGCAAGGAGTTCCTTCTGGGATTAATACCTGGGAATGGCTCACCAATTTGGACGCAGAACTAAGATTTGCAAGGCTGCCATTTCTCCCTGTGGGGAAGCAGTACTATAAACAAACCATGAGTCAGTGGCTGCTTTTCCTAACTATGCACCGAGTTTCCCTGACTGGGCTAAGTTACATCTCCCTTAAACCAGACACTCCAAGACATAGCTTGTACCAAGAGAGATACTTTCCCCAAGTACTCACTTGGCTAAAACACTAGAGCTCTTAGTATTAATGCTGCTATCAAGTTCTGGAGCAGTTCAGCTTGCCTTCCTAGCCTCTCCTAATTTGTCAGCACTTCCCAATTTTACTATACACAAAATAGGAAGTTATAAAATCCTAGCTCTGCACTGGAGCGCAGTTCGTTCTGGAAAAACAGGCCTTGGAATAGGATGTCTTAAAAAAATTTTTATCAGTAAGAAATTGGTCATGGAGAGGGAGAATATAGAGCATAATGGATAGGAGCAGGGACTCTGCATCCAAACGACCTGGACTTGCTTCCCTGCTCTGCCATTTTTCTAGCTATGTGACTTCGGGTAAATTATTTAACCACCCTGTGCCTTAGTTTACTCATCGGTTAAATGGGGAAATAATTGTACATATCTCATAGGGTTGCTGCGATGAGTAAAATATTTGTAAAGCAGTAAGTGGCCAGTGTAAGCAGTAAATATGTGTTGGCCATAATTAATATTATGTCCTAGTGAAATGGGGAGGGGGAAGGTTTCAGACCTTGAGGGATGCTGTGCCCTAAAGAAGAGCGTACAAAGAGAGCCAGCAGTCCCAGGGCCTGGTGACAATGGGCGGCATAGAAAAGAGTACTCTCAGGAAGTTATAAGCCCAAGTGCCAAATCCTAATGAGACGGCCCAGGTTCAACCATTGACATTGAAATGGCCATCAGAGAGCCGTTTTAGAATGTGACTCCATTCTAGACTCTGGGGTGCCTGGATACAGCCTCTCTGCCAGCCTGGTTCAAGACTTGTTTTGGTGCGGATGACATGCTTACACAGGACTAGTCAATAACAGGTCCTTTGTTCTGTCTCCTGGACCTCTGGGTGCCACTGTACAGACATGTCCAGCTTGGCAGGCAGCTGGCATCTTAAGGATCCAGGTTGTTATCAGATGGACACTCACTAAACAGAGTCCCTCCCGGCCCGCTGGCGTGTGCTACAGCGCACGTAGGCCAGCATACCTCGTATCTCTGCCCAGGCAATTACATCCCAACCACCCTGCCCCATATTCCAACACAGCCGGAGCCAGCTGGGACACCATGCTTGGGGTGGCAGCCAGGTATTTTTCCTCCTTTCGTCTGTTGATTCCCAAAGTATTTTCTTTTAAGCTTGGGCTCTAATTGTAATGTCCAATGTGGGAAAACAAACCCGAAAGGCAGGAACTGAGCTGCATCTGCTCGTAGCGCTGCCTTTGCTGTTCTGAAATGAAGCCAAAAGGCACAGCCTCTGACCTCCAGAACAGGAAGCCTGGAAGCTGTGTGTCCTTTCTCCAGTGCTGCCTGCCCTGTGAGTGTATTGCATATACCTACACATTAGTGGTGTGCTATCTGGTCTGATGTGCAGATCCAGATTTAAATACTAGCGTGGGATTCAGAGTTTGAGTAAAATGCATGTCTGGGCCTGTCCCTTGGCCAGGCCCCAGGGTCTTCAGCCCACCCAGCTGGTCACCAAAGCTGGCCTCTTGCGTCAGAAGTGATCCCACGCAGTTCTGATGACTGACAGTTTATGACAACTCACCCTGGTTTGGGAAATCTCCTTGCTAATGTTTTCTTATCTCGTCGGAAAGAACCATGTTTGAGTACTGAAAATTGGTATCATTTATTGATCACATGCTACGCCCCAGGCAGCCTTCTAGGGGCTTTACATAGTGATTTCTCACTGTCCCACCACCAGCACTCCAATGGAGTAGTATGATCAGCTCTGCCTAACCCTGAGGACACTGAAATGTGCTGACATTAGGAAACTTGCTCAAGGCCACCCAGGTAGGTGGTAGCACCAGTATTTGAACCAGGCAGCCTGATCCAGGGCACACTTCTAGCCACTCTAGTGCCTGCTACTTTGGTGTCTCTCTGACCCTCTCCAAGCATTAGACCAATGCCTGATAATGACCTTCCTCATTGTTATCCGTCTCATCAGCTTATGGGGCACAGAAGCTTCTCCTGGTTGACGCTTTCGGCTGACTTGCTGCATCCTTGATGTTAGGGATAATAATGCAAACGTTGAATTATTTCCTCATTGATATCTAGTACTTTGATTCAATAAATATTTAGTGAACAATGACTTTGTGCCTGGCGTTATACTAGACCTGACAAAGAGGGCCACTGCAGGGTACTTGCTTTCAAAGAATTTTCACTCTAGAAAGATAAATAATCTTCCCACATTCCCAGGATGTCCCACAGGGCCTTCTGAGGTGGGCGCTGTGTTCCTCTTCAGTCTCATTGCTCTGCATTCCCTGCCTCTGTGTCCTTTGGTTTGGTGAGCTTCCTACCACCTCAGGGCCTTTGCACCTTCTGTTCCATCAGCCTGAAATACTCCACACTTTGCCTAGACGACTCTTCCTCATTCTTCAGGTCTCATCTTAAATCACTCTTCTTTGGGATTCTCTCTAAATCCCATAGATTAGGTCAGGTTCTCCCTGTTACATCTCATCATAGTTCCCTGTGCTCTTAATTTTTGTAATTATTTGATTCATCCACCAGCTCCTTAAGGGCATGAGTAATGCTGTTCTTGTTCACCACTGTATTCCTGGCATACAGTAGGCGCTCACTAAATATTCTGAAGTGAATGAAGATTATCAGTTATTTATTAAAGCAAAAACTGGGGTATATTAGTCTCCAGTCCTCCAAGAAGCAGACATCAAGACAGGATTAAACGTGCCAGGTTTTATTAGGGGGAAGGCATATGAAAAAACATGGGGAGGGAGCTGGAGGAAGCCTAGAGACTCATCAGACGGTGATGCAAGTCTGTCTGATCCTCGAGAGAAGAAGGGATGTAAGGAGGGTGGAGAGGACCATACTATACGTTCCAGTGCCTGCAGCCTGGGTAAGGTTCAGGCCATGGAGGAGATCATTGGTCAGAGGAATACCCCGGCTCCCGGGACAGCACTCTCACTCATTGGCTGGGAGCGCCGTAGGAGGCGTGGCCTGGCAGCGGCAAGGCGGCCGCTGTGGCGCTCGTCTGTTAAGCTTCTGGGAGGTGTGTGTCTGGGGCCTCCACGTGGCAGTTCAGAGGTGAGAGGAGATGATTTCTGGTTTACAGAGAGTATTAAAATTACCAAAGGCACGTCTTCCTCAGAAGGGCGGTAAATCTTAATTCTGAGGCTCAGCAAGTATTTACTGAGCGCATACTATTCTTTGACGCCGTGGAAGACACTGTCGGATCAACTATACATGGTCTCTCCTCCAGAAGCTTATCGGCTAGCTAAGAGATAAGTAAACTCACATGCATTCTCCTCAGTGACCTCATTTCTAAAATGAAGATAACTCCTCCTACCTTGGGTGACATGTAACGATTAGATCCAGTGGCTTCCCTGAACAGGGTAGGTGCTCAACAATAAGATTTGAATATGAGTTTAAAAAATAACAGTTCGTTGTCTTCCCCATTGTTTCAGCTTCTCTAGTCACTTCAGTTGAGCTGATGTTTTTTTAAGTTTTCGAAGAAACTTTTGACTTAGGATGTGTGCTTTCCTTGTAATTACGCTCATCAACAGTCCCCTGAGGCTTTTTCTTTAAACATATTTCAAGTAAAAGAACCTCAGTTTAAATGTGCGATCCGCACCAAGGGAAGATTTGCCACATTTAAGGACATCTCAGGGGGAAGGCTCAGTGCTGTGTGCTTGGCCCAGTGAGCTCACTGCCAGGGTTGATTTCTTACCTCTTAACCCCAAGGCCACGTTCAGTTTGTTCTTTGTTACAGCACAGGCGTTGGGACATTGCTTGGTCAGGGTTCTTTCTGTAGATGAGGGCTCCCACCTGCAACCCTTTTCTCTGGTATTACTCTTTCAGTACACTTCCCCCCTTCCATGTTGCCTTGTGAAGCTCATCTTATCCTAGTTTCCCCCGGTGAGTTGGCCTGTTCTCTCTAGGAACTGGTTTTAATTCAACCACTATTCCCCGAGCAATTTACTAGTAAATGTGGATATTATGCTTCAGTATTCTGATGTATAGAATGATGGGGGGGTGGACTGGCTAAGGCATAAGATGACATGAAACATAAACTACTCTTAAAAAATAATCTGTATCTATATTTATGTCTGTATCTCAAAGAATCATGGGAATGAAGAGGAAACAGGTTTTCCAGGTGAGAAGGCAACCTTTGGTCTGGGGCTCAAGGTTAATCATCAGAGAAAGGGGTGAAAGAGATTCCATGCTGGGGAAGTAGTACAAGCAACAGCGGGTGTGTTTGCCATGCTCTAAGGAGACAAGGAGTTTGTAATGGCTGGAAGATTGGGAGGGATTCAAGTGTTACCGAGTCTAAGCTCATACTGCTCGCTGCACGACAGGCCAATAATTGAGAGACGAGTTGTTGGGGCCAGGAATAACGACTTTATTCGGAAAGCCGGCAGACCAAGAAGATGGTGGACTCATGCCCCAAAGAACCATCTCGCCTGAGTTAGAATTCAGGCTCCTTTTATACTAAAAGGGGAGGGAGTAAAGTCAAACACTTCCTGGTTCCCATCAGCCTCTGGAGGGGATGTGTTAATTTCTTCCTCCCTGCAGTCATTCACAGGTGGGCCTGGTCAGGATGTTTCCTGTGAGCTAAACAAAGGTATTTTAGCTTAGTGCTCATTACCTGGGAAGCAGGGCTCCCAGAGATGGGCCATTATGTATAATTTAAGCTTACAGGCAACATCCCTTTAGTGGTTAACTTGTAATAGAATACAAAATGTTCTTCCCTATTACCCAAGGACAGATGAGAAAGGTGGGGTGGTAGGTAAACCATGGTGATCCTTGAAAAACTTGTTCAGGAGCATCATAGGTCAAGGAGAGCCGTTGGTGTTTTATAAGCAGGGGACAAAGTTTGAGCTGTTTTTAGAAAACAGTGTCTAGTTAAGGACAGAAATGAGACAGGGTGAGCAGCGGCCAGAGTAGTGGAGTGATTTAGGTGAGAGAGAATCGTTTCTGTAGAAATGAATGTGAGGGGCAGATCTGAGAGATAGAAGGGATGTGGGAATGGAGAAGAAGAGGGCTTTGAAGGTGACCCGAGGTTTCCAGCCTGGGCATACTGGGGACAGGGGGTTGGGGAGAGGATGCCACTGAGATGGGGAACCCAGGAGGAGGGTCCACTAGGCTGGGAATGGGGATCTTCATGGAGATCGCAGTGCATTTGAGGGGCTGGCAGGATGTTCGTTGGGACCTGACACTGGAACTTCAGATCTGGAGCTCAAGAATGTAGTCAGGGCTGAAGATGAAGATTTGGGAGTTGTCATCACAGCGTCATAGTTGAAATGACACATTGTTTAGCTTCCTCCGCCACCTAAAGAAGGGCTTGGGTTTCCGGCTGCATGGTTGAAGACAGGTGGACGGGTGTTTTCTGGGGCTTGAATGGCTGGACCTGATCCCCACAACACAGTCCTTGGATCCCTGAGATTCCAAGAAAGGAGTAGGTTAACCCCGTCCTTCTTTACGTAGCATAGCTTCGCCTCTTCTCCCTCAGTTGTCCAGCTTCTCATTCTGCAAACAACAGCCGGAGAGGGTGAGTGAGGGCCAATTCAACAGCTGTGCACTGGAAACCAAGAAGGCATCCAGGATGAAGATACTGTCTGGCTACAGCTGCTGCTGAGATGAGTGTGTGTGTGTGTGTGTGTGTGTGTGTGTGTGTGAGTGAGAGAGAGAGAGAGAGAGAGAAAGGGAGAGAGAAAGGGAGAGAGAAACTCATAGCAGGGAGTGGGTAAAAATTGGTGGCCAGCTAAAAAAAAACACACACACAAAATAACAGGTTTAATTTACTTTATTTTTCTTGTATAAAACTCTGTGGAGTCTGCACAGAGGCTCTGGTGTGGGTCTTTAAAAGATGGTCAGTGAATTCCTGATAGGGAGACTTGGTGAATGTGATCTCTTTCCAGAGGTCAAGGGCAAGACAGCTGTGGGTCTTAGGGACAGCATCAGAGGCAGCTCCCTTGGCCTCCCATTCCAGGGTCCCCGGGGTCTCCAGGGACCTCCAGGCCCTCCCGCAGCATCACCCACCATTTGGGGTTTTCTAGAAGCAGCACTGGCCAACCTTTTAAAAGGTGGTAAATTCGTTTTTAAAAAGTTTTAATTCTGTACCAAAGATGATCTCACTTCATATTTTATTCCAAATCCTGGTGACTAGAACCTTTCAGGGTCCCCCGGTTGCAGGTGATTAGCTTTTGCTGACATACACTGGCCACGGTGTCGGTGGAGGGTGTTCAGAGAGTCTGAGTTTGGCTGGAAACTGCCTCCAGGCTAATGCCTCAGGGAGAAGCACAGGGATCTAGAAATACGTGAAAAGATTAAAAGTTCAAGAAAAGGCTGTTGTCCCCAATCCCAGTGGAAGAGAGGCCTCTTCCTGGAAAGTGATTAGGGATTTGTGTGTGTGGTTTTGTTCTTGGCCAAACAAAAGTAATCTGTTTCTAATCATAATTTGGATTACCCCTCATACTAACCAGATGTTTGTTGTCTGAGGAGGCCATTCCTCAGGTCCCAAAGAGCATGACAGACCTCCCCCCGAGAGCCAGGAAACTCCCAGCTAGTAGGCTCTTTCTAACTGCTGCCTCTTCCTGCTGGGAAAGGGCTGGAAGGAGCCCTTCCCCAGTATCTGGGCTTCTTCAGCCTGTGGCTGTCTCCTTTGGTCCCTGTTGGTTCTCAGAAGAGCAATTGCCCCCCTACTCCCCGGACACTTGACAATGTTTGGTCACTTTGGGTTGTCACCATTGAGGGGAGGGATGGTGCTAGTGTCATCTAAGGTCAGCGATGCTGCTAAACATCCCACAATGCACGTGACAGCCGCCCCCCACGGCAAAGAGTCATCTGGTCCCAAATGTCAGTTGTACCCTGCAGCACAGCCAGATCTAAAACTGTACCCTCCCCAATGATGTTCGTTCCCAAACAGAGAGTTGACAAACCTTCCAGTAGGTAGATGCTGGTAAACCACCATCAACTTTGCCAGTTTCCCTGCTGCAAATGTTCTCACCATATTTGATATCAACCAACCAAGGTGGTGTCCTTAACGTGGAGTTGGGAAGAGCTGCACAGAGCTCGGGTCCCAAAGGGGATGACAAACCTCCACCTGAGAGCCAGGAAACTCCGGGCTAGTTCCAGTAGGGAGGAACTAGCCACCGCAAGCCAGCTCCATTCACTCACTCGGGGCCACACGATTCTCAAACCTCGGGAAGAACAAGCAAACCAGCACACTTTCCTGAGAAGGAGTGTGGCTTTCAGAGTTGTGTCAAACCACATTGGAGCCTTAGGCAAAAGGAAGAATCAGTGACACTAATCATGCCTTCACTTAACAGTTTGAAATCTTGCTCATGGATGTTTTGCATTAATTTTGACTTTGAGAAACTATTGCATTAGATTTATTTTATTTATTTATTTTTTTTGGCCGTGCCACGTGGCCTGCGGGATCTTAGTTCCCTGACCAGGGATTGAATCCGCGCCCCCTGCAGTGGAAGCGCGGAGTCTTAACCACTGGACCGCCAGGGAGGTCCCTAGATTTTGTATTACCTTTATTCCCTCTCTTCCTCCTCCTCCTTTTTATTCTTCCCCTTCTCTTTTTCCTCTGCCATCCCCTCTCCTTTTTTTGCTATTTGTAGCAGAATGTTTAAGCTGCCAGAGACAGACCATATAGGTTCCGAGTAGCAAATGGCTCTGTCGCTTAATGACCATATGACTCAGCACCTGACTTATGAGTCATTGCCGTTTTATATCTGTATACTTTTTTGGCTAATATATAATATGTATACACACATACATATATACATATATATTTGCTAGTAAATACTGAGCGTTTACTTTGTGTTGGGCACTTTGCTAATTATTTTATATACATTATCTCATTTAACCTATACACATAGAACATGAGGTTTATGAATGAGGAAACTGAGGCCCAAAGAGGTTAAATAACCCTCCCAGAGTCACACAGCTAACCAGTGGTGGAGTTGGGATACGTACTAAAGCCTGTCTGATTCTAGAGCCTGCCCTTTAAACCTCCTGTTGTACACGATTTGGGGGTCAAGCCCCTGCACAGCTTCCTTACGGGAAGTGCGGTGGGTCTGTTTTAGGGCCCCTGTCCCCGTGAAGGCCTCTAGGAACCCCCGGTGAACTCCTGTGAGCCACACCCAGGCATCGTACGCAGGCCTGGGGTTCCCATTCGGGCCAGCGCCCACCATCGCAAGGCAAAGCTAGAAAGCCTGGGATTAATTAGGGGATTTATGCTTCCTGCGGAGAGTTCTTGGGGAGAGATGAAATCCATCTGCCAGTGTCCTTTTTTCTTTTTAAAATTTTTATTTTTTATACAGGTTTAAAGGTTACACTCCATTTACAGTCATTACAAAATGTTGGCTACATTGCCCGTGTTGTATGACACATCCTTGTGCCTGTCTTACACCCAGTAGTTTGTACCTCCCACCCCCCCACCCCTATATCGCAGAAATGGGAGAGAAGTGGTGACAGGTGCTCTGGAAGATCCACAGTTGCTCGCATTTTCTTCCACCAAATTAGAAACCTTACTTAGAAGATTCGGGCTCTGTCATTAACTAGCTGTGTGTGCAGCCCAGGAGTTGTGTGACAGGTGATCCTGCTTCTCGCAGGCTCCTCTAGCTCTTTGCGTCTCAAAGCAAACAAGGATGCCAAGTCAGGTTTCTCTCTGAGGCAAACCCTGAATGACAGCTGCTTTTCTTTTAAGGAATCCTCACCCGACAGGGAAGGCGAGGAGAAGCACACTCTGCCTGTGGCCCACACCCGTGGGGGCTACTGCTCACAACAGATGGGCTGACAAATGCTCGTGCACAATATCCTCCGCTAGATCTGTCTGTAATGCCCCTTCCTGGCATCCTGTACTTTTCCAGAAATCACGTATCACAACTCTGCAATAATGCAGCTATTTGCGTGATTGTTTATTATCTGTCTGCCCTCCGGACTGTAGCTTCAAGAGAGCAGGGCCTGTGTTTACTTTGTTCATTACTTTGTCTCCAACCTGAAGCCTGGTACACGCTAGGTTAGTCCTATGTTAGTAGGATGAATGAATGAAGGAAAAACAATGAGACATAATGCATATCCAGATGGGTGGAGGGACATCCAGAAGCATAAAGTCAGGCTGGGCAAGGTCTCAAAGTCCCACTCCCCTTCCCTGAAAAGTTGAAGGCAGGGATTCTAATATGATGCCCAAAACAGGGTAGGAATAACATTCAGCCATGACTTTCCTAGAAAGGGAACTGTGAAATACAGAGGAGATTTTAAATCGTACAGATCACACCTGAAGGAGTTAAAATCTGCCTTCCAGAATATTCTGCTCACTGTAAGGACAACAAGCTATATAACGGTTTCTTGAGAAGGGTGATGCGAAGTCATGGGCCTCAAGGGGCTTTCCTGGCCCTTGGTCTGCCCCATAGGAAACACAGCTCCGTCTCTCAGGGACCACCTTGAAATGGACTGGAGCTGCCCTTCGGGCTGGGTGGAGCCTCTGGGGCTAGATGTTGGATTTGGGGGTGTGGCTCCTAGAAAGAAGCCACAGCGAATATTGAGACAGGAGCAGCCCCTGGTTTCTCCAAGGTCTTGTTTTGACTCAACACTCCAGGTGGGAGAGAAACCAGAGAGGTAGCACTAGCTAAGCAAAAGTTCATTTAAAACTTAGCCTCTTAATTGTCCATATCCATTAAGACAGTGACCATGAGCTTATAGTTCACTCTCCAGGGCCAAGCAAGTTGCACTGATTTTGAAAGTAGCCAGCTTTGAAGAACCAATTCACCCAATTCTAAAATGAACCATTCTTTATGGAAGCAGTGCCGCACTTCAGGACCACAAAATGGGCTTAGGAGATGAGAAAAGGGCACTTCTGTGAAGTCAGGATATGGGGTGTCTCAGAGGAGATAGGTTAATAAAAGGAGACAGGCAACTTCACAGAAGGAAATGGATTCTCCTTTGATTAATGATGTGCAGGAAAACTTGACGTCATTATTAACGCTTATAGTATACAGATAAAATGGGCCCCACCCTAATGTGAGCACAGGGCAGGATGTGAAGAATTCCACGGCTTTGTCACCATTTAAAAAAGTCTCTCTCTCTCTGCATTTGCATGTGCGTGTGTGTGTGTGTGTGTGTGTGTGTGTGTGTTAAGGGTTTCAAGAGAAATGGTGGTGGTAGTTTACAGAGTAAGACAGAATTGTTGTGTTTCTACTTTCAGCTCTTAGGGGGAAGATACATAATGATTCATTACTGTTTGAAAAGTGCTCTGAGATCCTCTGATGAAAGGTAATTAGAAGTCAGAGATGTGAGTCCTGGATGTGTGATGACAGCCTGTGATTATCTTTTGGAGTGGTGCTAGACTATCTAGAATGCACTTCTCTCCTCCATCTCCGCCAAACAGGAAAATGGGTGCAGGGAGGGCAGGGCTGGCAGGAACAGGAGGTGTCAGGCAAAGCCCGTAGTATTTCATATTAACCGGGAGGAAGACAGCCTGGGGACCTGGGGTCTGCGCTGAAGCTGCATGTCTGAGTGTGACCAGGGCCTGCCTTCCTTCCCCAGGGGAGTTTGCCCCCGCCCTCCACTGCCCCTTGCAATCTGAACTCTGTTGCTTTTTAGGGTGGTCTATTTGGTCAAGTTCTCCCAAAGGATTTAATGATCACTGTCTTGTCGCAGTGGAGACAACCTTCTGATTTGCAGGAGAACTGCAGCATTGTTTTCTGTTGTATTGATATCTGGGTAACAATCGTCAGCCATTAAAACCTTTATCATTCTACGCATTTATGGATCTGCTTTTCTTAGATCATCTTTTCTTCAACGAAGTCTTATTTTGAGAGGAAAAAGCTCTGTCTACTATCCAGGACATAGCTAGAGCGACGCCACCTTGCAGTCAGGCAGCATCTCTGACTGCAGGTGTCAGGGGCAGCCGTGTGTGGTGGTCAAACCTCAACTCCAGAGGTGGCTCCAGTTCTGGATCTGCTGCCCCTACTCACAGGATTTTAGGCAAGTTATTCAACCCCTCAGAGTCATGGTTTCCTCATTTGTGAAACAGAATAAGAAAGTATCTCCCTCTTTGTGTTACTGTAAGCATTTAAAGAGTAATTATGTATAACACATAACAAGCCCTCATATATAGGAAGCACCAAATAAGTGCTTGCTGCTGCTGCTTCTATTACTACCACTATTATTATTATTTCCTAAAAAACTATAGGCTGATTTAGAGCACATTATTATGAGTATTATTTCCATCATAATTACAGTCTCCTAAAGAAACTAAGGATTTAAAGCAAAATGCTCAAGTAGATAAAATTATTTTTGGTATTCTCCCACTTCTATTCTTAGTTTCTCCCTTTTTCTTTTGGCTCTTCCGAATTGCTGACACATTACCATGTGTCTGATCAGTATCATGGCTTAAGGTTTTAGAGATGTGTTAAACATATGCCCTATGAGTGTAAGCTACTTAAGGTACAAATACCTACGAGGGTGAATTCACGCTTTCAAAGGAGACTGAAAGCTTGATGCTTTTCTGAAAGATGCAGTAATAAACTCTGTAGACTTCCAGAACTTTAAATCTGGACTGCAGGGGCCATCAAGTTCAAGCCCAGAGTAGGCAAATGATTCACCCTTGGAGACAGGCATAGTTGGTTAGTGACAGAGTGGGTCTAGAGTCTTGGGTTAAATTAGTCAATAAATGAACATGGTATGATTCCTTATAAAGCTGCTTTTACTGAACTGCACTGTGGCAATATGCCATCAGTCTCCAGGAAAGGATGTTATAAGATTGCTTGTAAAACTTCTTTTATGCACTGACGGGGGTGTTGCTGAGGATGTCATCCTGATACTTTTTATGAGGACACTTGAGGGGCCGTATCTTTCACTTCGAAGTACTGGGAATAGCTGGTGCTTATGAGACAATTGTTTTCATCTGATGAATGCCCTGAACTTTTTATGTGATCATTGATCCGGTGATCAATGCTTTTTGCATTGGCCACTGGGAAGCTCAAGAACAAATGTACATTCTATCTCTGTGAATAAAAGCCAATAGCTACTACAAGTTACAGATGTTCATTACAGCTGAAAACTTTGTAGGCAGTTTTTCTAAGCTGTGTTCTACTGATCACTGGCATCCTCTGACACTATGGGTATTTCCTGGGAGGAAGAGGAGTTTTGGGGTCGTTCACATTGCATACTTTACCTCCTTCTTGGATATTCATGATGTACGTATTGGTATCTTAAAGACTCTGAGAAGTCTGACAGTTTAGAATCAAAACAAAAAGAACTTTTAAAACTGTGTTTAGCCCTGTACTTGTAAAACGTATTTGATCACAGAATCTTCTTTAAAAATTATCTTAGAAGTCTCTAATTTTATATGGAACACGTTTGGGGAATACTGTCTTCAGTAATCTGTAACCTAATCCTGTTTATTGGATTTGTGTCAGTACAAAAGTTGGCTCTTGACGGGGTAAAATGTGATTCTTTCTGCTCTTACAGAGCAGATTGAGAGTCCAGGTGTGCATATTGGACCACATGACTGATGAGGTCCCTTTGAGCTCTAAAATTCGATGATTTCTGATTGTAAAAATGAAGAAAAGCGTCTCAAGAGTATCTGCTCATAGAATAAGAATTTAAGTTTACTAACATGAAGACTAAAGTTAGAGATCAAAACATTGTATGTAACATTTCTGGTGCTATTTATCCACGTCTAATCTAAAAGATTGCTTTAAAAATCATATTTATAAAAACAACTCTCAGGAGAGTTTACAAAGATGCACATTTCCTTTGAAAAGCCTCTAAGTCGAAAGATATAAGATTTTTCATCTGAACTCCTGTTTGGTTATAGAATTTACAGCCCCCCTTCCTGCTTTGATAAAGGCTTTTCTAATGGGGGTGGTGCAGCTTCATGGTGTATCTCCAGGGGGTTGTGCAGCTAGATTTACTGCTGAAGCATGTGGCCCACGCAGAGACTGCATTGTTCATTCACAGGCACCTTTGCCGTTAAGACCCTTCCCTTCCACTCTCCATTAAAACTCAACAAACAAAAACCAACAGCAAGGTCCTCAAACCCCAGCCACGTAGGTATTACTTGGGTGGGAGCCTGGGACTTGCCTCAGACAACACACCCATCTTCTGGAATTGTTCCATCCTCTTGACCAGTGAGCCAGACCCAAGGGGAAATAGCAAGGCAGAATCCCCTTCAAAGAGAGGCGACGGGCTGCGGGCAGCAAGGACAGGCTCTCATGCCTGGGTCCTTGGTTGGCATCCAGCTTCTCCCACAGCCTCCTGGACGTGGCACCATAACTCCAGTGGCTTTCATTGCCTCTCTGTGTATGACCAGAGAGGGTGTGATTTCATTATTTCTCTGGGCCACATGTCTCTCTGAATGTATTTCTGAGTTTTTCTCCCTCTTTGACTATGCCTACTATGTATCAGGCATTATGTCACAAAAATGCATATGCCCCAGGACTTCCCTGGTGGCACAGTGGTTAAGAGTCTGCCTGCCAATGCAGGGGACACGGGTCCGAGCCCTGGTCCAGGAAGATCCCACATGCCGCGGAGCAACTAAGCCTGTGCGCCACAACTACTGAGCCTGTGCTCTAGAGCCCGCGAGCCACAACTACTGAGCCCGCGTGCCTAGAGCCCCTGCTCTGCAACAGGAGAGGCCACCGCGATGAGAAGCCCGTGCACCACAACCAAGAGTAGCCCCCGCTCGCCGCAACTAGAGAAAGCCCACACGCAGCAACGAAGACCCAACACAGCCAAAAATAAATAAAGAAATTTATTTTAAAAAATGTGCATGCCCCTGTCCTTGCCCTTGAGGAAGTCACCATGTTGAAGAGCAGATGGGCACTAGAAAAAATTTTTCATCCAATGTGACGGAGACTCCAAACAAGCCGTGTATAAAGAGCAGGGAGGTAGTGATGGAGGTGACATTTGAGTCAGGTCTTAGACAATGTGCTGGACACTGATTTTTCCATTAATGGAATTACTTTTTCTGCTTAATGGCAACCAGCCTGCTAGAAGGGGAAGTATAAACCAATAACTTATTTTGGATTAAGTCAGCAGACTAGCTGACCAAGCCTATTAACTAAAGGCTAGACTCTGATGTCCAGCAATTCAGTGAATATTCAGGCTTTAATTCAATTACTGGAGGATGAGACCATCTGGAAAGTGGACTCTCTAGAACTTACTCTCAAGTTTCCTATTGTAGAGATGTTCTAGGGATAGTTTTGATTTTGGAAACTCCTGGAGTTAGCTTTGCTTTATGTTTAATAAAGTCTAGTTTCCCAATTTCATGGCAGACAGAAAATAAATGACATGTTTAAATTGCTGTACAGGTGAAAAGGAAGATCACTGCTGAAGAACGAGTTTTAATGTAAATTTCAGAAGACATTTTACAAAGTGCATGAACATATCAGGTAAGCTGGCTGCTGGAGTTTGCTGTTCTTTAGAGAGCTGACACTGGAAGGTGAGTAGCAGACCTAGTGCTGGGCAGAATTCTGTGGAGTTTTTTCAAGTTCCTTTTACAAGGAAAAACCATGGGTGTCAACCATGTGACGTGATATCCATCACTTCCCTGGCTGTACAAATAGTTCTCTAATTTGATGTTAGTAGATCTTTCACTTTAGCAAATACTCTTTTTCTTTAGATTTAGCATTTCAGATCTCCTCCCACACCCCAAAATTCAATTTAATTATGATTTTCGGCTATCTGTGTTTATTATATTTAGAACCAATAGTAGCTTTGTCTTCTGTTCTGTCATGGGGTTGAGATAGAATCCATCCAGCTGTTTTTCCAGACCCCAAACTTAAATTGTACCCTTCACCACCAAAACCATGGGACTGGCTTAACATTTGAAAGCAGCACTTATACATCCGTTTCCGATTTGAAACTTAGGTTCTACTATTTCCAGACTGGAGAGTTTTGCTTCTTACTATTTGTTATCATACACTTCCTCTTGGCATTGCAGTGGGTACGTGTGACTCCTACCAAACCTCAGACTACTTAAGAACAAGGAATGGGTTTCATTTGTCTTTATATTCCATAACTTATTACATAAAGGCGGTGCTTAATAAAAATTTGTTAAACATATATTATACATTTATCCTAAAAGTTCATAAATTGGACCATCAGGTGCAGGTTTCCCTGGGTAAGAGGTGAAAAAGCGAAAGTACCATGTATACAAGTGTCAGAACTTGACTTCTCTTAATAACTTTTTTTAAAAGGGCAGATAAAGGAATCTCCTTTTAAATAAATGTGAATTCCTCCCCAGCGTGATCCAAGGATCGTGATTTACTTTGTGGTCAAATGAGACACTTTGCTTTAAGATCTTGTATGTATGGATCATATATTGTCTCAAGAAAGATGCCATCTGAACTGTGAAGTGAAAGGTGTTCCCTCTGTGGAAGGGCTGAGGCAGAGCTGCTTCAGTATTTCTCATCTGAAGTCCCAGTTGCACACTAGCTACCATTTCCTGAGCATCTGCCCTGTGCCAGGCATTCAGGCATATGATCTCAATTAATCCTCACAAGGATTCCGAGACTTAAAGGGGTTAAATGGCTTCCCCAAAGCCCCACAGGTAAATATCTTGGAAGCCAAACCTATGAACAAGCCTCCCCCAAGTTGGCGTTCTCTCAGCACTCCCTGTCTTGGTGAGTGAAAATTTTAGCATCCACTTCCTCCAGCGAGAAATCCTCTTTCTATATCCAACTTCTGAGTCCTGCGGAGGTAACATCCACCCATCTGTAGACTCCCTGCCCGGCTTCCGTTCCAGCCCAGCTGCCATCTGCCCTCCGTGGACAGCACAGTAGCCTCTGTAGTAGTCTCCCTTGCCCTCCTCAAATCTCGTCCCAATACTAAGCTTAAGTGGTCTTCTCAAAAGTCACATGATTTTCCTGATTAAAAATCCTCCAGTGATTTTTCTGTTCACTCTTAGAGACCAGAGTCCTTAGCCAGGCTCACCGTGCCCTCCTGGCCTGGCCCGTGTGACCACCCAGTCTCTCATTTTCTGGGCCTCCACCCAACCAGCTGGTCCCTCAGCCTGGAATATTCTTCCTGTCCCTTTCAGAGTCTAGGTTGATGCCTGCTCAGCTGACAGAGCTCAGCTCAACTGTGTCTTCCTCAAGGGACTTCTATGTACTTTTTTGGCATCGTGTGCTTCTCCTTCATAGTGTTTTTTTTTTATATTTACTTGCTTTATTATTGGATTACTGTCTGGCTCTCTCATGAGTCCGTAAGCTGCGTGAGGGCAGGGACCATGTCTGTTTTCATTCACCAGATCTTAGCCCAGAACCTGAAGGGAGCAAACAGTTGATGAGTATTTGTTGCATAAACAAATACTTGTTGCATAAATGCACTAACCACTGGCAAGTGACAGAAGGGAGATTTGAACTTAAAAGTTCAGTGTCCCCCGGGACTTCCCTGGTGGTCCAGTGGTTAAGACTCCATGCTTCCACTGCAGGGGGCACTGGTTCGATCCCTGGTTGGGGAACTAAGTTCCCACACGCTGCCTGGCGCGGCCAAAAAAAAAAAAGAAAAAAATAGTTCAGTGTCACCTGTCTTTAGGATGTGGCCAGAGCTCCAAATGGTGATGACTGAATGACGTGTGGGGACAGAGGAAGGTTGAGGTTGGGAGTCCGGCTCACTCCTCCCTCTGGGACAGGAAGGGGCTGTCGACTGAGCTTGTGGTCATCGAAGATTCCCTGAGCTCCAGCCCCATTCCAGGTACTTTACGTACGTTCTCGAAATTAGTCTCTCTCAACAAGCCTTCAGGAGGTTAAGTAACTTGCCAAATCACCCAGAAATCAAGTATGGAGTCTAGGTTCAAGCCTAGGCCGTTTGGCTATTGACCCATGTTTGTAACCCCGTTGCTATCTGTCCTTGCCTTACCTTGTTCCATGTTTTCCCCCTCACTATGAGTCCCTCTCTGATCTTGGTTTCTGTTCTTTTTCTTGCAAATCTGCACTTATTTCTTCTTTAACTTATCATCCATATCTCTTCTCTTCCCCCACTTCTTTTCTCCCTTCCTCCGTCTTCCCTTCCTCTCTCCCTCCTAATTCCATTAGAGATGAGAACCATGACGTTATTTACCTGAAATTTATATTTCAGGAAGCTTTCTACCAGCAGCCAGATGCTTCTTGCACACTTTGCAACTTGGTAGAACAAAATGCAGTTGAGAATTATAAATGTGTAAGCCTGTGTCCTCTTACTTTTATGATTGGTTAAGGTTCAGTTTTAAAATCACCTCCGATTTTGAATCTGAACTACTAAAGGTAGTAAAAGCAATATAAAGAAAAGGAAATAAACTTCAAAACTGGCCTTTTTTTTTTTTTCCTGTGAGAAGTCCACTATAAATTGCGGAGATGCTTCTCTAATAAAATTAGATTCCGCCGCTGCCTGCTGCTTCCCTCCGCATTTCATCTCTTTTCTCTAAATCGCTGCAGCCTCTCTTGGGACACTAGGTAATCTGAAGAAAGAATAGGGTGTTCTGGCACCACGAGTTCTACAGAGAGCTAAGGCACATTGATTTGCATTTCTGGGTCAGCATGATTTCACTTTCACTTAACCCTTGTTTTTCAGCACTTTGGCTCTTTCTGTGGTCCATCCGGGAGCATGCAATGTCCTTGACCCACAGATGGTAAGTGTCCCCTGGCAACCAAAAACCTGCAAACTGCGCCAAACTCCCCTCTTCAATGTTCCCAGCATCACTTAGGTCCTTTCAGTGAGGAATTGACCAATATCTTAGGTGTCTGTGAATGCAGATTTTATTTACATTTGTGAAGGTAGTTTTGTGTGTTAATGGAAGATGAAATAAACATTAGAAATCACATTATTCACATGTGTCCACGGCTGCCCGAGTTTTGCACCTCTTGTGTGGTTGTTAATCCTTGATGTAATGAGAAGAGTAATGGAGGACGATGGATGTTGTATTCTGTCTCTCTTGGTACAAGTCATGCTGGGGATTCTATGAACACCCACAGCGTGTCGGAAAGAGCGACATGACATATATCTAGGGCTTCAGAATAAGGCTGTTTCTGCTGTCTTATTCACAGTGTAATTTCTCGTAAGAGGGAGCAAAGACCCTAACAAGATTTAATTACTTGCACTGTGACAGGAACGGGTTATTAGTTGTCCACCTGTAGTGAGGTCCACTTGGCCAGAAGACCCTGTGTGAAGGTAAAGATGCACTAAGATACAATGTGCTATACAAATGTGGGACGGGAGCTCAATGTCAAAATAATTGAGATGGAATATTAATGAAATATTTGCCTGCCAAAGCTTTAACTCAGTTGGTAAGAATAATTTTATGGCTTTTTTCTTAATTATAGAAGTAAAATCATAATTGTATGATATGTGAATTATATCTCAAACAACTGTATTAAAAAAGTAGTAACAAGAACATTATAGAAGAGACAGGTAAACAATGAGAATAAAATAAAAATACCAGTAATTCCAGTTCCCAGAGATAACCACAGATAGCATGATATGTTTTCTATTATTTTTGGTATGTGAAGACAAAACTGTGAAATAGTGTAACAAGTAGTGTTGAAATCTTTTAATGCGTTATGATCATTAAATATTCTTCTCCCTCTGCACAGTGTTCTGTCATTTGAGTGTTTTATAAAATTTGAAGCAGTTCTCTATTATCGGACATCTGGGCTGAATCCAAGTTTTTGACAGTGTGTGTAGCTCCGTAATGAACATCCTTGTAACTATATCTTTGGGCACTATGATGATTTCTTAGATACATTTCTAGATATCTAGTTGCTCTAAGAAAACGTACTCTTTTAAGGCTTTAAAACCCACACGTACACATGTATTCCTTCAGAAAAGTTGAATCAATTTATACTAGCAGTGTATGCCATTGTACTTATTTTTATATACATTCCCTAACATTAGATATTATTTAAATTTTTTTCCTGTTTGACAAGTGAAAAATGGTATCTTATACTAGTAATTTTGACTCCTTAGGTTCTTAATGAAGTTAAACATTCTTTTGTATAACTATTGGTCATTTAAAAATCACTTATTTATTTATTTATTTATTTATTTATTTATTTATTTTGCTGTACACGGGCCTCTCACTGTTGTGGCCTCTCCTGTTGCGGAGCACAGGCTCCGGACGCGCAGGCTCAGTGGCCATGGCTCACGGGTCCAGCCGCTCCACGGCATGTGGGATCTTCCTGGACCAGGGCACGAACCTGTGTCCCCTGCATCGGCAGGCGGACTCTCAACCACTGTGCCACCAGGGAAGCCCTTATTTATAATTTTAAAATCATTTTTCATATATGTTGCTTATCTTTTTGTTATTTTGTAAGATTTTTCAAACAATCTAATGAGGCTATTCTTTGTCATCCTTTGATTTAAGTTAAAAAAACAAACAAACTCTACTGAAATGAAAGTGGTGCAGATTTTTCCTTAGAAAAAGAGCAGTTTAGCTGAAATCGATGGTAGAGACACAGCCTACTCCTGGCTACATTCACCGGGTACGTGGATGGGTTTGTTAACTTAGTGTATATACCTCAGCTGTTTTCTGGCAAATACTCCTAAATCAAGAGCCAGAAAGCATCATCTTTACAAATAACTGTGGTTTCATTTTGAGATACATAAATTATTATTTGAAGTGAAATAAAAATTATAAACAATTTTCAGCATTAGACAGTCTTATATTTATATCATCCATTTCCAAAGATTTTAATTCAAAATATTTTTAAAGGTCAATTTATGTTTTCTTTTAATTCAGCTGCTTCATGGGTGGGGTAGTTATTTTCTCTATTTTAGGAGTAATCTAAGTGGCGACAAACATGGGTCAGAACTTCAAGATAGACAAAAGGAACTTCTAAGATTGGATGATGTCTTGGACTGGATTCTTAAAGAGAATTTAAGATGTTTGATGATATTGTGTTCCTCTCTCTCTCTCTCTCTCCCTAATTGGCTGCATGACCTTAAATAACCCTCGTCTTTGCCTCTACCTGCCTGAGGCAAGGGGGTGGGCAGGGATGGTCGAGCCACCAATGAGATGGCTTAAGCATGCAGTATTTTCCAAAATTAAGATGCTTAATCATTTCAAAGTATCATTTTTTCCCTGCTACGTAAAAATGTAAATACGCTGGGTGTGCGCGCACTCACGTCTGTGAGTTTGCACACGCATTTTGTTGCCTGATCACTCATCATTGAAAAACATTTTCTCCATTTTGCCTTTCAGAATTGTCAAATGTGTACATAGTTTTTCAAATTTCTAATAAGATTGCTATGTTTTAATGATTGGCGGTCACTACTCTTATTAACTAATGGAGATAGTGATGGTTACATCTTAACCCAAAGAGGTGTGTAAGGATAAGTAAAGGGGTCTGTTAAGTCGCCCCTCACCTAGAAAAGGACTGCTGTCTTTAAACAGCAACATCATCACTCTTTTCCAGATTGTGGGGTGGGAGTGAGGATAATACTTTAAATGATGAAGTTGGCATTTCCCATCTGTTGTACTTCAAACACAGGCCTCTTTCTCTCTACCAATCACAAATATAAAAACTCTGCCGATGGTTTGACCATCTGGATTTCCCATCATACCTGTTTTCACACCTGGAGATTCAGTGCAGGTCTTTTTTTTTTTTTTTTTTGCGGTACGCAGGCCTCTCACTGTTGTGGCCTCTCCCGTTGCGGAGCACAGGCTCCGGACGCGCAGGCTCAGTGGCCATGGCTCACGGGCCTAGCCGCTCCGCAGCATGTGGGATCCTCCCGGACTGGGGCACGAACCCGCGTCCCCTGCATCGGCAGGCGGACTCTCAACCACTGTGCCAACCAGGGAAGCCCAGTGCAGGTCTTTGACTGATGTTTTTCAAAATTGTCTCATAAAATCAAAGGACAGACAAACAATATTTTTCTAGAATTGTGAACCAACGTTCACAACTTTTGTTACTGCTCTTAGAATTGTTAATAATCTTAGCCTCAGGTGATTTCAAAAATGCTTTTTTGTTGTTGTTTTAAAGCAAACCATGACATTCTTACTAGCTGCTCGTGTTTACCAGTGTCATAGCTTAAGGTTAAAGCAGTGGGTGATAGTAGTCCCAAATTCAATATTAAGCACAGAGTTCCATATTCAACTTTAATTAAAATATTTACATGCTCATGGTTTGCCTTCTCTTAGGGTTACGTTTGTCAGCTGTCAGGCTCTGCTAACTGAATAGGTATTTAAAATGCCACTTTGAATCTGTCTAAGGCTGTAACATTATTCTGAATTATTACTAAATTAGCCATTTCCGCAGACCTGTCTGCCTCTGTCTGGCTTGGTACCAAGCCCAGCTTGGGATCCAAGGGCTGCCTTAACACAATGCAGTAGGCCCCAAGTTTCCTTTTTTCCTTAGTCACTACTCAAGCAGCAATTTGCTTACTTTTGCTGTTTCCTAATTTTTCAGAGGAATGACAGACAAGCTATTAAGCTTCGGTTTCTCTCTAGATCCTATCAGTTTCCTCAAACACAGTTACCTCCCCTGTTAGCCCCTGGTGTTCTGCTGGGGATTAGTGGGTCCCACTGGCCAGCTGCTGCCTCTCCCCTGCAGCTCTATTTGCTTTTACGGAGCAGGGAACTGATTCCACTAAATGTTATACACATGGAGACCCTTTAGCAGGAACAGCAGTGCAGAAACAGGAGCTCTCATTGCTTTCCTGACATCAGACGAAAGGACCTGGCCACTTAAATATCACATTTTTTACTTCCTTTTTAGTTCAGGTGAGGGAGGAGGTGCAATCTTGGGGCAGAATGAAGCTGGCCCTGGCTAGGGTCATTTTTGTCTGTTAACCCTACCCCAATGAGATTTTAAATAATTATTAATAACTTTGGAAGGTCCAGGGCACAAGGAGATGATTAAATACAAGATTTGGACCATCCACTCTGAACCATGTAGCATTACTAATGAATATGATAAAAGAAACTTTCATCAGGTTAAGAATGTTGCTGCCTTCTTGGTAGGTTTACTTCCTTCTTTCTTTGTAAAGCTTCACAGTAAGTAACCCAGAGTGAAACTAGAACTTGGTGTGGGGAAAGAGGATGGGGTGGAGGAACGGTCATGTTATTAAGTTATTGCAAATGTAGTGACTGGTGATTTTACACGTACGCATTCCACATTACAGGAAGCTCACACATCTAAGAGACCGTGCCCTGATGGCCCCTCACCACCAAATTTTCCATTCTCTGCCTCTAAAATCTCAGCTTCCCGAAGGCTTGCTTATTTTATCACGTCAATTACTTTTCTATAGTGAAGGAGGAACAGGTCACTTGAATTTCAAGAATAAGAAAGCAAGCTAGGAGAATCAACCAAATCTAAAGGACAAAAGAGATTTTTGTCCAGTCATTTGCAGACTATAGTGTGTTCCTCCTTCACTCCACAATGCTTCCTTTGAGATGGCTTTTTTTTTTTTTTTAAATAATGGAAACAAAATAATCTTGCCAGTAGGGTCATGGAAAATTTTACCAACTCCATTTGTTCACAGTTGCCCATCCCTTCTCATTTCTTCTCCTTCTTTATATGTAAAAACTTCCTTTTGAACTTCTTTGATTTATTTTTCTATTATAAAAAGCAATTTATAATAAAAGCTTATAACAATTTGAACAATGTTAAGGCATATAAATGAAAACACATGCTCCCTGCCCCAGTGCCATTCCTTCCAGCCACATTCAGTTTTTACCTGTTCATAGAGCCAGAGTCCATTAGGGTTTCTGTGAAGCCTTGGCAAAGGCAGTACAGAAATACGGAGAAGGAAGGAACTGAGTGCCAACAAGCCTGCTTCCCAAAGATGCACAAAGTAAAGGGAGGAAAGAGAGCATGAACTAGACCAAGGAGAGATGAGAAGAGGCAGCTCCTTGAAGGTAGAGTTTCTGCCGTAACCATCTTTATAACCTTATCAGACTAGGAAAATGCCTACTGGGTAGTGGTGCTGAAGAATGAATGAGAACGAAGAGCAGGAACTAACCGGCTAAGGTTAAGCAGAGTTGAAGTAATTTAGGCCTTTGCAGTCTATCAAAGGCTTTCTTGCTTGAATTTTACATCTCTGCCTTGGGTTTTTCATCTGTAAGCAGCCAGTGGGTGCTACTTTGAGGTTGAGTACTACAGGTAGTTGCTGCTAAATTGAACCAATAGTAAAGATAAAAACCTGTTTGGAACAAATCCATACTTGGAAGAGGACGTTTCTGAACCATTTTTATCATTTTTTACACACTAAATATAAAGTTTTTATTTGAAAAGTGCTCTTTAAAAATCCAATGTTTATTAATAGAACAACTGTTTAAATAACTTTCTGATTGTCTGAGAAATTCCTTATAAAATCTGAATAAAGTTCTAATACTTAACACAATATCAGTCATGGGAGAAGTTACACTGTGCAAAACTGTTCTCTAGGGCTTCCCTGGTGGCGCAGTGGTTGAGAATCTGCCTGCCAATGCAGGGGACACGGGTTCGAGCCCTGGTCTGGGAAGATCCCACATGCCACGGAGCAACTGGACCCGTGAGCCACAATTACTGAGCCTGCGCGTCTGGAGCCTGTGCTCCGCAGAGAACAAGAGAGGCAGCGATAGTGAGAGGCCCGTGCACCGCGATGAAGAGTGGCCCCCGCTTGCCACAACTAGAGAAAGCCCTCGCACAGAAACGAAGACCCAACACAGCCATAAATAAATTAAAAAAAACAAAACAAAACAAAAAACTGTTCTCTAAGTAGTAGTGCATTTACTGAACCATTTTTATCATTAACTCTTTGGGAGATTTGCACTCCAAAGGTCATTAAGACTCAAAGTAGCTTCTGGGTCCACTGCCTCCTTTTGGGAAAAAGAGACCACAGGGAATTCTCTAGGCTTAGTGCCTGTCTCCCCCACTCCCTTGGCCACAGCTGGTTGAGCCAGGAACCAACACCTGAACAAAAGACAGCCTGCTTAAAGGCTCTCCAGCCCCAGTGAGGTGGCCTGAAGTGGCACTGGATTGTGACTGAACCAATCAAAGCCTCTCTCTTGGAAAGTCTGAACTTGAGACAAGCGGAGAGAAAGACCCAGAAAGAAAAGAGAGAAAAGAGACTGACGAACAAACAAGGTAGCCCAGTGTCAGCACAGAAAGCTAGAGATGTGGAAGGAGAAGGCAATACGCAGAAACTAGGAGGCAATAGACAACTAAAGTAAATAGAGGCTGTAAAAGAAGGCATAGAAAGCCATCAGTTAGTGGATTGACAGGAAGCAGCAAGTAGAGAGGCAGAGCGTGCAGGAGAGGCGTCCGAAATAAAAGGCTGCTGGAGAAACTGCTGTTCCATTCTGAGCGATGTTCTGGTTCTCCAGGAGGCCTGATAAGTGTTCTAGAAACCATTCCCTTTTGCTTCGTCAACCCTCCCAAGTATCCTTGCAGTGGAAACTCTTACCCTGAGGTAAAGGAGGAGGCCTCCGTATTTTGCAACCTGAAAAATTCCCATTTGTAAAAAGAGTAGGTTTGGATGCAATCATCATGAACATTCTTCTGCTGCGGCTTGAGAGAGAGAGAGATGCCCGGGGGAGAACTTTACATGGTGGAAAGTGCTTTGCCATGTAAACAACACAAGGTCTTGTTTTCCATACTGTAGATCTAGACGTTTGATTTCGTCCATGCAGCCAGTGTTGACTTATGCCAACTAGGATTTGGGTAATCCAGTGAGCAGATTTACAATGTGAGGTAGAACTTCCAGGGATTGGGATCGATTTTTCTGGTCCTTGGCACTGTTGAATGTCTTCTCCTTATCAGATCTCTCTTTGGTGTCTTCGCCTTTTTCCCTGGGCATTACTTCTCTTTTTCCTCTTTTGGGTCCGTAAATGTATATGCTTCCTGTGGTTTGCCTTTCATCCGTCTTTATTGTCTCTCCTTGCTCTCCATGGAAATGCCTTCCACTGCCAAGGCTCTCCTCTGCCCAGATGACTTCCATCAATGGAGCCCTCACCACTCTACCACCTTCCCATATTTCCACATCTCTGTGGGACTCTGGCACCTGGAAATCTCACCAGTATCTCAAATTCACCGAGTTCAAAATGGAAATTATTTTCTTTCCCCTTCAAAATTCGTCCTCCCATGTTCCTTCCCCTTCTCTAAAATGGAACCTCGGTGAGCCAGGCCCAAAGCTCAGAATCCCTTTTAGTTCTTTTTTTCCCTGATGCCCAACAGCTATCATTGCAAAGTCCTAACAGTTCTACCAACGTGACACCAATTTCATCCATGGCCCTCTATGTTCATTATCTAATGCTGGAGAATGAATTATGCCAAAGTTTAGCTTAAAACAACACATTTAAATTCCCTGGAGGAGGGGCTTTCCTGGTAGTGCAGTGGTTAAGAATCTGCCTGCCAATGCAGGGGACATGGGTTCGAGGCCTGGTCCGGGAAGATCCCACATGCCGTGAAGCAACTAAGCCCGTGTGCCACAACTACTGAGCCTGCGCTGTAGAGCCCGCGTACCACAACTACTGAAGCCCGTGCACCCTAGAGCCCGTGCTCCACGACAAGAGAAGCCACCGCAATGAGATGCCCGCACACTGCAACGAAAGTAGCCCCCTCTCGCTGCAATTAGTGAAAGCCGCACACAGCAACGAAGAACCAAAGCAGCCAAAAGTAAATAAATAAATTTACTTAAAAAAAAAAAAGAAAAGGGCTTCCCTGGTGGCTCAGTGGTTAAGAATCCGCCTGCCAATGCAGGGGACACGGCTTTGAGCCCTGGTCCGGGAAGATACCACATGCCACGGAGCAACTAAGCCTGTGTGCCACAACTACTGAGCCTGCGAGCCACAACCACTGAACCCGTGAGCCTAGAGCCCATGCTCCGCAACAAGAGAAGTCACCACAATGAGATGCCTGCACAGCGTAACGAAGAGTAACCCCTGCTCGCCGCAACTAGAGAAAGCCCGCACGCAGCAACAAAGACGCGACACAGCCAAAAAGAAATAAAATAAGTAAATAAAAATTTAAAAAGTAAATAAATTCCCCAGCGGTCTAGTGCTTAGGACTCAGCGCTTTCACTGCTGTGGCCTGGGTTCAGACCCTGGTCGGGGAAAAGAAAACAACACATTTATTACGTCACACAGTTTCTGAGGTTTAGGTGGCTTAGATAAGCTGGGCTCTCCTAAGGTTGCTGGCAGCTGTGGGCCAGGGCTGCAGTCATCACAAGGCTTGACGAGGGCCGCAGAATCCATATCTAGGAGCACTCATGTGGTGCTTAGCCAGTCTCCGTTCCTTGCTGGCTGTTGGCTGAAGGCTTCAGTTCCTCATCGTGTAGGTCTTTCCATTGGGTTGCTGACATCAACAGCTTGCTTCTCTCCAAAGGCAGAGAGAGGGATGGGGGAGGGTGTAGGTGGGGGAAAGGGAGAGGGAAGGGGGGGAAGAGAGGGAGAGAGAAAGAGGGAGAGGGGAGTCAGGATGGAAGCTGAAGGCTCTTTATAACCATGTTACCATATTTGCCATATTCTGTGTGTTAGAAGCAAATCACTAAGTACAGCCCACACCCATCGGGAAGGGAATTGAGGGAGAAATGCCAAGGGATTTGTGGACATATTTCTAAAGCTCCCCCCCCACACCCCAATTCATCTCTTCTTCACAGTCCTAGGTCAGGCTCCTGTCATTCCTCACCAGTGTTTGTTCTTAAGATGAAGACCATGATCCTTAATGAGGTCTACCTGGCCCATGTCTTTGTATCTGTGCTGCCACTTAACTGCATTCTATTTATCTCTCAGTCAGCTTTTCTCTCTTTCTGGGTCTTTCTCTCTCTCCCCCTCCCAAGTTCAAACTCTGCAAGAGAGGAGCTCTAATTGACTCAGGTACTTGATGTCTGACCTCATTCCAGGCCACCTTGTAGCGGGCTAGAGAGCCTGGCAGAGGCTTTCTCTTGGTCAGATGTTGGTTTCTGACTCAACCAGTTGTGGCCTGGTTGGGGGGGGTGACTTGACCCTGCCTAACGCTCCTTATTTCAAGCCCCATTTCCCACCCCCCTGCAACACTCTGCCTCCATTGGCCTTTTTTGGAAGGTCTGGAGGGCCCTTCCCTCTCCTCGCAGAGCCCCGCTTGTCCTGCTTCTCTGCCCGGCAAGCTCTTCTCTCCTGCACCCCGGCTTGGCCGATTCCTGTGCATCTGTACATCTCGGCTGGATATCCACCCTTCACGTCAGTGCTCTCACCCCTCCACTACCTTAGGATCCTTACGAGCTGTCAGAAAACCCTGTACGTTTCCTTTTTAACTCTTGTGTGGTTATTTATATAACATCTTGGTCCTCTGCTAGACTGCAGCCTCCATGAGGGCAGGGGCCTTTTTGCTCACAATGTCTGATACTGGCTTTGAACACAGACATTCTTTATTATATCAAGTCCCCAGCCTCCAGGCTCCTCTGTAATATACACAGTGGCATAATCCTTTCCCAACATCCACGCTTCTCCCTTGCTCACTTTTGGTGGTCCTTGGATACCTGTGGGGCAGATGACATGCAGGGCAAGTCATCTTTGTATCTCCCATAGGGACTCATACTCAGTGGGTTCTGACTAATGCTTTAAAAATTAATGAAGAGAAGCCAGGGGTTCAGGCAGAAAGTGATAAGGGAAAACTTCTCCTTTGAGGACTGTCCACAGATAACAATCTCACGTACTTACTTCTTTGGTCACAAATCCTCAGTCATTCCTCCCTGGCCCAAAGGCTCTCATCGAATTCGTTAACCCAGTGTCCTGCCTCATGGGTCAGAGACATTTGGGGAATGAGTAATTTGAGTGCACTGTTTTCTCCTTTCCTGCGATCTGGCTTTTCCCATCTGTGCATTTGTCCTTCATTCATTCCTGTGTAGGGTTGTTAGGTTTAGAAAACAGAGAGAGAGGGAAAAAGAGAGAGAGAGAGCAGGGGGTGGGGGAGAAAGAGAGGAGAGAGGAAGGAAAGAGAAAAAGAAAGAAAGAAAAGAAGAAAGGGAGGAAGGGAAGAAGGGAGGGAGTGAGGGAGGAAGGAAGGAAAGAAGGAAGGAAGGAAGGAAGGAAGGAAGGAAGGAAGGAAGGAAGGAAGGAAGGAAGGGAGGGAGGGAAGGAAGGAAGGAAGCCCTGGGCATCCTTTACGGGATGCCCAGGTAAATTTGAATTTCAGATAAACAACAATTTTTTTAGTTTAAGTATGTCCTAAATATTGCGTGAGGCATACTTATACTAAAAAATTATTCTTTGTTTATCTGAAGTTCAAATTTACCTGGGCATCATGTGTTTTATCTGACAACCCCATTCCTGTGGCCTGAATGCTCTGGGGCTCTCAGGCTCCCCAGTCTGTGTTTGCAGAACAGTGACCTCATGTTTAGAGCCTGTGGGCACTTCGTGCTTGGTTACTGTTCTGCCCCATCCAAGCCCCTTCCACTGTGAGTGAATTGTTTGCCAGTCTTGGAATAAAGAATCAGTTGACATCAAGATAACCAGAGAGTATAAATCGAATATCCTCTCCCCTAGCTTTAGTTCTCCAAGGCGTGGGAATGCCCCAGTAAAATTGATACAATTACTAATATGGAGAGTCAATACAAATACTAGTTTTCAGAGGTTGAAACCAATCAACTTTTTATTTATTTATTTTATTGAAGTATAGTTTATTTACAATGTTGTGTTAATTTCTGCTGCACAGCAAAGTGGTTCAGATATATATTCTTTTTTAGATTCTTTTCCATTATGGTTTATCACAAGATATTGACTATAGTTCCCTGTGCTATACAGTGGGACCTTGTTGTTTATCCATTCATACATACTGGTTTGCATCTGCTAACTCCAAACTCCCAATCCTTCTCTCCCCTACCCCCCCCCGCCCCCCGTGGCAACCACAAGTCTGTTCTCCACACATCTGCGAGTTTGTTTCTGTTTTGTAGATAGGTTCATTTGTGCCATGTTTTAGATTCCACAGATAAGTGATATCACACGGTATTTGTCTTTCTCTTTCTGACTTAATTTACTTAGTATAATAATCTCTAGGTCCATTCATGTCGCTGCAAATGGTATTATTTCATTTTTTTTATGGCTGAGTAGTATTCCATTGTATATATGTACCCCATCTTCTTTATCCATTCATCTGTCAGGACATTTAGGTTGCTTCCATGTCTCAGCTATTGTGAATAGTGCTGCTATGAATGTAGATGCGTGTATCTTTTTGAATTATAGTTTTGTCTGGATATATGCCCAGGAGTGGGATTGCTGGATCGTATGGCAACTCTATTTTTAGTTTTTTGAGGAACCTCCCCACACTGTTTTCCATAGTGGCTGCACTAATTTACATTCCCACTAACAGTGTTGAAGGGTTCCCTTTTCTCCATACCCTCTCCAGCATTTGTTATTTGTAGGCTTTTTGATGATGGCCATTCTGACCAGTGTGAGGTGGTACCTCATTGTAGTTTTGATTTGAATTTGTCTAATAATTAGCGCAAGTCAACTTTTAAATGCTCTGTGCTGAATAGAGTCTCTAAGTAATGAACCCTCACCTAGCACAAGCAGGTTGTGCAAGGAAAGGGGTCATCACAGATGCATGGTAGGTGCTCAATTATGTGGTTGAATAAAGAAGCACTTATTCTCACTTTCAAGAGCTTTATTAGTATAAACTGAATTTTCACAGACCAATAAACAAGAGACATAAAAAAGAAATTTAAAAAGAAAATGCATGTTCTTTATTCACGTACTTTGCCTTTGGCAAGATGGTTAGTTCTAGGCTTACTTTTCCGCAGGACAATATGACTGATCCAGCTTGATGACCAATGGTATCTTTTTTTCCTTTTCATGTTTTTAACTTTTTATTATGAACATTTTCAAGCAAAATAGAAGAGAATAGTATAACCAGCTCCCATACATGCATCACCTGGCAGAGTAACTACTAATATTTTGCCATATATACCTCCTGAAAATTTCGCTGAAGTAATTTAATTTAAATCATAGACATCATGATATTTCACTCTTAAATATGCTAAGAAAAAGGGGACATTTTCTTACTCAACCACAATACCACTTTTGTACCTTCAAATTAACAATAATTCCTTTATATCATCTAATAATTAATTAATCTGCACTATAGTTGACCCTTCAACAATGCAGGGGTTAGGGGCACCAACCCTCACCCCCAACCCGTGCAGTGGAAAATCCAAGTATAACTTTTGACTCCCCTGAAACTTAACTACTTATAGCCTACTGTTAACTGGAAGGCTTACTGATGACACAAATAGTTGATTAACCCATATTTTGTATGTTTATATGTATTATATACTGTATTCTTACAATATAGTAAGCTAGAGAAAAGACAACATTATTAAGAAAAAGAATAGGAAATACATTTACAGTATAGTACTGTATTTATTGGTACCGTAAGTTTATATAGTCTGTTTACAAGATGAATCATCTGACAGTACCTACATCGTCTTGTATGATACAAAACACTGTAGATATTATACGTATTACTAACACTAGACATTAAAAATGAAAAGATAATGTGAACAAGAAATTCATATTTATTTACAGGTATTATTACGTGCATTGATTACAAAGAAGCAGCAATATGATTGCTTTATGGTAAACTAGTATAATTGATACGATTGCTTCACTGTAGCCTAGCCTATAAGCTAAGAATGAATCATTATAAAATTTTTATGACATACAATACTATAGTCATACTTGTAATACAGTATTGGAAACATTATTACTGAAAAAAAACACTTACCTGAAATGATAGGCTGATACACAGTTTCTCCAATAAGGAGAGAGAGAGAGGGAGGGAGGGAGGGAAGGAAGGAGGGAGGGAGGAAAAGAGAGAGGGAGGGAGAGGGAGAGAGAAGGAGGGAGAGGGAGAGAGAGGGAGGGAGAGGGAGAGAGAGGGAGAGAGAGGTGCGGGGAGTGGCATACTGTATGGTAATGTAATTCTTTGGAAGCAAAGTTATAAAACATTAAAAAAAACTAACACATTATTAATTTTATATTAAATATCACCCATCTTATGCCTGTGTAAGGATAGGCTATCCACTTCAATACAAGTCTTGCACACGATGCTCTACATGTGTATTTTTGTATATTTATTGAAAAAAATCTGCATGTAAGTGGACCTGCACAGTTCAAACCCATGTTATTCAAGGGTCAACTGTATATTTCCTCAGTGTCGCCAAATGTCTATTTACAGTTGATTTAGTTGAATCAGAATTCAAACCAGGTCCACACACTGTGTTTGGTGTTTATGCCCTTGGCTGACTGTTCATCACTCATGCCTTTGGCCCAGTGTCAGTTAGCCTGGCCTCAGGGATGCTGGTCTGATGAGTTTAGGGCACACCCAGCTTGAGAACCCCAAGAAGGCGTGAGTTCAGAACTTTGACTGCTCTGAGGACGAGCTAAGATGACAACTATTTCTTCCTAAGCTCTTCCAAGGGTAGAATCTGGCCTGATCTTCTGCTTCCCTTCCCCTGCTGGCCGTGCTCCAAACACAGCAACCTGCTCACTGTAGTCACTGAGGGCCTTCATACATCAGGGCCCTCCTATTGGCTTATCTGGCTGCCTAGATTCTTTTCCCCCCACCCTCCTGCCCACCTTCCCCCATACACCTTTTGCTCGATGAACTCCTGCTCATCCTTTAAGAATCGGCACAAATGTTACTGCCTCAGAGAAGCTTTCTTGGCCTCCCCCATCTCCACATCCAGACTAGGCCAGAAACCTCTGTTAAGTTCTCTCGTTGTACCATACTTTTCTTCTAAAGCCCTTATCCAATTGCAATTAAATAATTATTTGTGAAATTACCTTTTGAATGTGTGTCTTTCTATTCTGGATTTAAAACCCTATGAGGAAAAGAGCCATAGTCATCTTGCCCACAGTTACATCCCAGAATCTAGGAGGGCCTCACAGACACAGGCGATCAATAGAATGTTACTGAGTAGATGGATGGATGGATGGAAACAGATTGGAAACTCTTCAAGTTTCTGGGGGGCTTTAGCAGCATATTGGCTGGGCCAATTGGATACTCTAGGGCCTCCTGTGAATCTGGAGGGGTATCCTGGAGACTGGTCAGAGATAGACAGACTGCTTTCCAATGAGAGAAGGTGAAAGGAAAGTTGTAGAGGAATTTGAGAAGTTTGTTGCATGGCATCAGCTTGGCCAAGGGTGTCTCTCCTTTCTTTGCACTCATTCCTGAGATGTAGAGAGAGTTCTCAAATCCACTCATCCTTGATGAGTGTTCTTACAAGGAAATTGGAAAGTCTCTGGGATTTCTGGCTTCCAGACATTTTTCTTTTTAGATGAGCAGCTTAGAAACTGATGTTAAAGAAAGACAAAGCCTTGGATTCCACAGATTTCCTTGAATAATTCTAGGCTTAACACAATGAAAAGCCTGTTACAAAGCAATGTTAATCTTCTGTAGAATTTCACTAAATAATTTCCTGCAGAGATCTCAGCAGTTCCTTCCGTAATGTTCTGAGCAAATGTGTTGGATCCACTTAAGCACAGTACTCTCCTCATGATGGCAGGGCCCACAGACACTATTTACATGTGCCAGTGCCATTTAGACCTTAACTATAAATTACTGCATAAGGGTTAATAGAACTGAGCCAAGCTTTAGGAAAGGCCTTTTGTGCAAAATTGCTTTGTGTATGATAATAGAAGTAAACATTGGAAAGAATAAGAGGTGTGACAGAGATAGAAGAGCAAAGTTCTTTGAATACCACTGGAAATCCCAGCTAGTGGAACAGCAGGGCAGAGTTGTTCATTTCTAGGGAACTCTTGTGTTCCAGCAGCAGAAAATTCATTTTATGGTCATTTGTTTCCTATTTCCCTTTTGGCCTTCAGTTGGTAAAATAGCCCACTTAAAATGTCTCCTGAATTAGCTCCAAGATTTTCCTCTGGTGCTGATAAGGTCTACCTCCTGAAAGAGTGATAGCCCATCATGTTGGATAGAGAAGCCCTCCACCCACCCCCCTCCCCAATTTTATAAATGTCCAGTGACATCTTTTTTTTTTAAAAGGTATTTTTTAAAATTAATTTATTTTATTTATTTTTGGCTGTGTTGGGTCTTTGTTGCTGCACGCGGGCTTTCTCTAGTTGCAGTGAGCGGGGGCTACTCTTTGTTGCGGTGTGTGGGCTTCTCACTGCGGTGGCTTCTCTTATTGCAGAGCACAGGCTCTGGAGCGCAGGCTCAGTAGTTGTGGCGCACGGGCTTAGTTTCTCCGCGGCATGTGGGATCTTCCCGGACCAGGGATCGAACCTGTGTCCCCTGCATTGGCAGGTGGATTCTTAACCACTGTGCCACCAGGGAAGCCCCCAGTGACATCTTTAAGGGAAAAAAGGCACACCTGCCTTATAAGACAGTCATGTGATGGTCAAATGGTTTTATTTCAGTGCCGTGTGTGTTGATTTGTATTCCTTATCTGCTTTTGAACAACTGCTGGGAACCTAAAACATTTCTAAGTCTGTCATTCTTTGAAAGGAAGCATGACAGGTACATGTCTGGGTTTGAAGTGAGTTACAACTGTTTTGGAGTCCCTCTGACAATTTCTACAGGAAGGCAAATGGATGAGGTTGGTAGCTTAAGCTCTCTTTTTTGAGTCTCGACGGACTCCAGATCAGAAGGCATCCACCATATCCAGTTCCCAAATCTCACTGGTTTAAAGACCTAAGTGAACTTGCAGGCTTTTAGCAGATGATCACATGTCTGCCCAGCAGTCTGAACGGGTGAGGAATGCTCAGCGTCTGGTCTCTGAGTCTCATCCCTTAAGTGTAAGAGCAGATGAAGCGATGCCTTCACCGAGCCTGTCTTCCTCAATGCCCCAGCGTCAGGCCTCATGGCTGGTAGGGTCAGTTTCCTCCTGCAGCGGGTCCCCACGGATCCAGTGTACTCCATCCATGCAAGTGTGGGCTGTGGTTCTGGAGCATACAAGAGCCAGCTAGACCTGGCAGATTTCACTTGTGTTACTTCACTCCCCATCGTCTGGTAGCTCGACCGAGGAGTGGAGTGCTATTCAATAGCTCAGAGAAATGCCTTCCAGTAGGAAATAGCGAATGGAATCTGAAAAGGGGAGAAGAATTCTTGGAGGAGGAGAGTGATTGTGTGTCTGTGAAGCAAGAGGACAGCTGTGTATGTCCTCATAGTTAGAAACGATGCTTCCAGATGCTCAAGACCTAAGCTTTCAAGTCTGTGTGAAAGAGCACATGAGGACCCTTCTTTTTTGTTGTTTTTAGACCAGAAAAACAGACACATGATAGTGTGAAGGGAGAGGAACACTTAAGCCAACTTTGTTATTTTCCTAGGAATCCTCACCAGGGATAAGAACAGAAATTGCCATATTGTGTGAGCTCAGAGTGTCTGGAAGCTGAGACTGTCTCTGGCAGGATTTGGTAATTCCAGCCTGGGGAAAGCAAATTATCTATATGACAAAGGCTTGAATTTCACCCCAACATCTTGGTTTCTCTGATGTCATTTTATCTGAAAATTTTAAAGCTTTTTATATTTTCAGCCCCTGTTTCCTCTAAGAATGAAAGAGTCTCACATTGCATGAAGCAGCAGTTTCTCTTTCTGTCTCTTTCTTTCTCTCTGTCTCCATCTATCCGTCTGTCTATCTAGCTGTCCATCAATCCATCCATCCTAAAGCTACCTCTTTCAGGTTTCAAGGAATTGCTTTCTGGTTCTGGTAATCTGAGATTTGGTAAACAAATCAATGCTCCTTTTTGGCTTTTGTAGATGTGACATAAATCCCTTCTCAGCTTTTGTGTTTTACATTCATCCTATAAACTCTGAAAAGAGCATTCTCAAATCCCACTCACTCAAAGTCATTTTTCCTAATAACTTTAGTCAGCATTGCTCTCTCTCCCCTTTCTATTTTATTTTCCGATAATAGTAATGTAGAATTTGATTATGTGTTGTATTAGTTTCCTATTGCTGCTGTAGTGAATTACCACCAACTTAGTGGCTTAAAACAGCACACATTTATTATCTTGCCGTTCTGTAGGTTAGAAGTCCAACAGGGTCTCACTGGGCTAAAATTGAGACGTTGGCAGGGCTTTATTCCTCGCAAAAGCTCTAGAGGATGTCGATGGAAATAATAAACAATCTATTAATAGGAATAGAACAGTTTTATTTGAGCCAAACTGAGGACTATAGCCCAGGAGACACAGATTCAAGAAGCACATAAATTGTGTTCTGCTGGACTACAAAGTAGGGGGAGGCTTATAAAGGCAAAACCCACAAAGTTACATAAGTTGTTTGTCAAGAATTAGAGTTGAAGCTGGCAAGAAGTAAGAGTGCTTGTTAAGCAAGGATTGGTTGGCGTCCAAAATGGTTGCGTAGTTACAAGGGGAGACCTCAAGACCAGAAGATGCTGGATGCTACTAGCAGATGTTTTGAGTCTGTCCTCGAGTCTGATACGGTTCAGAAAATTCAGGTTCTCAGTGAGGCAGGAACGTGTCTGAAGCCACATCCACAATGCCCGCCCCCCCATTTTGAAGCCTGAATCACAGTTACCTCATTTTGATTTTTAAATGCATTCTTTTCTTTAATGGTTAAAACAGATGTACAATGCATGTTTGACAGTCCATAAGACAAGTTCTAGTTAGCACAAAGTTGAAGTCAAATCATGTATAAGCCAGAATGACTTACCCACACCTCAATATGTGAAAATTTCTATCAAGGAGAATCTGTTTCCTTACTTCTTCCAGCGTCTAGCAGCTGCCTGCATTCCTTGGTTCATGTTCCCCTCCCTTCATTTTCAAAGCCAGCAACACAGCCTCTCTCTGACCCTACTTTCGTCACCATGTATCTTTCTCCAACACTCTTTTGCTTCTCTCTTCCACTTTTAAGTACCCTTGTGATTACATTGGACCCACCTGGATAATCTAGAATACTCTCCCTATTTGAAGGTCAGAAGATGAGCAATTTCAATTATGTCTGAGACTTTAATTCCCCTTTGCCATGTAACCTAGAACATTCACAGGTCCTGGAATTAGGATGTGGACATCTTTGGGGGTGGGGCTCATTATTCTGCCTACCATATATTGTATTCCTTTATAAACGTTTTCCTGTTTTGATGTATGGAGATTTTGATCTAAATAGACTGTGGACTGCTTGAAGGCAAATCTGTGACAAACGACTCTGCTTTTCTGTATTTTTGGTCATCCCCATAAGGATCTTCAAAAGTGCCAGAGCTTAGCAGGATCATGGTAAATACCTCCCAGCAGCTCCCAATTGCTTTGATTACTTTCGTCCACCTTCTTCCATTTTTTAAATTTCTTTCCTGGAAGTATGTACGTATGGAATACTCAGAGCTGATGCACTGCATTTATACATTTGTTGGCTAATGTTTACTGGAAGGAGTTGTTGGGAATGCCATCCAGAGTGGTTAGTAGTTAGCCTCTTCACAGCTCTGTTTTGGTTTTATATAGATGGAAACATCAAATTAGAAATTGTGGCTATATCTAAGGAGAATAGGACAGGAGAAGCAGATGACAAATACAGAGGTATCTCTGTGATCCCTTCACCAGCTCCTGGAGACAGGTGGTTTGTTTCATGTGACCCTGGAAGCCAGATTGTGGACAAAGCCGGATGCTGATAGCTCTTCCTTCCTGGAAAGTCCCAGAACCTTCCCTGGTAGAAAACAACCACAATATTTCTAGCAGATTCAAAAGAGAATGCTTCCACTGGCTTGGAATTGACCAAGAATGTCACATTCTATCTAAGACCAAAGAATTTGTCTCAACAGAGAGTTCAAGCATGAAAGGGGGCATTTTGTTGTTGCTGATCTACTCTCTCCTTATGTTTTGGCCCAATTACAGACATAAGTTTAACCACAGGCACCACAATTTATTAATTCATTTAACTAAAACCACCGAGTTGTCATGTACAGTATTGGCCCAGTAATCAAAAAACATTACTTTAATAAACATTTGTATAGAGCTTAGTATGGGTCAAGTATTTTTCCAACAGTTACCAAAGTAACTAAATTCTACTATGTATTTAGTTCTCGTAACAACCCCCCCCAAGAAGGTACTATTATTATGCCTATTTTACAGATGGGGTAACTGAGGTTCAGAGCAATTAAGTAATTTGATCAAGTGGGAGAGCCAGGATTCTGTCCTAGTTCTCAGGCTCTGGAGCTGTGCTCTTGATCACCACATCATACTGCCTCCCTTTTGGCCAGTCCCTGCTAACAAAGAGGTTACAGTTTGCTTACAAAGAATGTGCAAAAAACAACAAATATGAATTGAGTTACTATTTGTTTTGTACATTGCTATATCCCCAGCACCTAAAGCAGTGCCTGGTACATAACTAGGGACTGAATAAATATTTTTTGAGTGGTTTCTACTATGAAGTAAACAACTTGGATGAGATGACAGACTCTCACTGGAACCCACTTAATTAATATGGGGTGGTGAGGGAGGACCTCTTTGAGGAGGTAACATTTTAGCTGAGACCTGAAGGATGAAAGGAGGTTATGAAAAGAACATGGAAGAGTGTTCAGGCAGAAGGACCAGCAGGTCCCAGACTATAAGGTCCCAGACTATAAGGTCCCAGACTATAAGGTCCCAGACTATAAGGTGGGAGGGAGCCTGGCAGATAGGAGAACTAGAGGGAGCCAGGTGTGGGAAACAGGTGAGCACAGGGGGCTGAGCGTGGCCAGAAGCTGGGTAACATGGGGCCTTACGTCACTGGAATTCCCTCTGGCAGAACCCTGTGTAAGCGCCATGGAGGCACTCAAAAGGAGGGCATATGGACCCTGCCCTTGGGAGTTTTCAATCCTGTTAGGAAGACAAGGCAAGCAGGAAAAAAAAAGGAAAAACTGTGTCGGTCACTACACCTTTTTCTCTGGTGAACATCTTTTTTTAATATATATATAAATTTATTTATTTATTTTTGGCTGCGTTGGGTCTTCATCGCTGCACACGGGCTTTCTCTAGTTGCGGCGAGTAGGAGCTACTCTTCGTTGTGGTGCGTGGTCTTCTCATTGCAGTGGCTTCTCTTGTTGCGGAGCATGGGCTCTAGCCACGCGGGCTTTAGTAGTTGTGGCTCACGGGCTCAGTAGTTGTGGCACATGGGCTCAGTAGTTGTGGCTCGCAGGCTCTAGAGCGCAGGCTCAATAGTTGTGGCGCACGGGCTTAGTTGCTCCGTGGCATGTGGGATCTTTCCAGACCAGGGATTGAACCTGTGTCCCCTGCATTAGCAGGAGGATTCTAAACCACTGTGCCACCAGGGAAGTCCCATGGTGAACATCTTAATTTGTGGTTTTTGCTTGTTTCTTTCTTGGTTACTTGGTGACTTATTTACTCTTGTATCCTCTTCTGATCTTTAGAAGACTTTGACTCAAATTGGAGAGTCTTTTCATCTGTGCACACCTTGAAACATTGGAACTTCTACTTTGTTGTCTGGTTAGATTTTGGTCTGTGCCACAGAGCTCTGATCTACAGTGAATTTAACTGGGTCCCAATAGCTCCTGAGGCCCTAAAGCTAATATTTCACTTTTGCAGTATTTTTTCACAAGGTCTAAATTTGGTTTGCTAGTTTGTTCTACCTTCTGGCCTTTGTTTTAAAGCTGTGACCCACAGCTGAACACTGGACTAGAAGACCACACACTATTTCTGCAGTGGTGTCTTGGTTATGAAGCTATATCTAGGAAATATTACAACATGCTAGATTTCAGCCAGAGAAATTCAGGAAGTGGAAATGGAGTTGTGAAAGTTTAACTTTATTTCTTTTTTAAAAACAGTGTTATTGAAATATAATTTACGTAACATATAATTCACCCATTTAAAGTGTACAGTGCAGCGGATTTTAGTGTGTTCAGAGTTGTATAACTATCACCGCAATTAATTTTAGAACATTGCACAATCCCCGAAAGAAACCGTGTTCCCACTAGCAATCACTCTCATGTTCCCTCCCACAGACTCCCAGCCCTAGGCAACCATTAATCTACTTTCCGTTTCTATAAATTCGCCTCTTCTGAGCACATCACATAAATGGAATCATGCAATATGTACTCTCTTGTGATTGACTTCTTTCACTTAGAATTACATTTTCAAATTTCATCTACATTGTAGCACATGTCCATACTTCATTCCTTTTTGTTGCTGAACACTATTCCACTGTATGAATGCTATATTTTAATTTATCCGTTGATGGGTATTTGAATTATTTCTAATACTTGGCTGTATGAATTATGCTGCTATGAATGTTCATGGACAAGTTTTTATGTGGACATAAGTTTTCATTTCTCTTGAGTATGTACCTACAAGTGGAATTGTTGGGTCATGTGATAACTCTGTGTTTAACATTTGAGGAACTACCAAACTGTTTTTCAGAATGGTTGAATCATTGTACATTCCCACCAGCAGTGCCTGAGGGGTCCAGTTTCTCGACATCCTCACCAACATTTCTTATCATGTCTTTCTGATTATAGTCATCTTAGGGGGTATAAAGTGGTATATTATTGTGGCATTGATTTGCTTTTATAATTCTCTTTTTTCTTTTACTTTTTAAAAAAAATGCCCAAATCTCCAAAATTTTTTCTGAGTCATTGTGGTATGAGCAATGCCAGTGTAAAGAAAATCATATTGTGACATAACTGAGTTGTGAAAGTGTGGAAATCATAGGTGAGCAATGAGCCCCATGTGTAGAACCAGCGTTTTTTAAAGTAGTATTTTCAATTCTGGCTTGAGTTTCAGACGTTCATTAAGGATTTTAATATTGTAGATGATGCTGTAGCCCTGAGGATTGCATTAGATAATTTACACCAATGCCTTCATTATCTACTAAATATAATCTAAGGACTTCAGAAACGTTCTCTAACTGTCATCTGTCAAGTTTACATTGGTTTAAGTCAATGTTATTTCTCCTATTTTAGAAAGGTGTATCAGAAGAGAATTGAGTTTCCCAATATTATATGGTGGATGAGTGGTGAGGATTTATCTCCTGATCCTTAATGTGAATTTAGAAAGTAATAGATTCTCCGAATCAGAAGTGGTCTTGGCAGTCATGTGTCTATCGTTCAGTTTAAGAATTTCCACAGTCGCATACGTGATTGAATACTTCCAATGACATGGAAGCTCTTGCCTGTATAAAGCCACGCACTCTGTTGTTGGCGGTTCTGATATTATCCTTTTATACTGAACCGCCTTCTGCTTCCATGCCCCTTCCACCCACTGTGACTTGCTCTGTCCTTTAGAACCATGAAGAATAAAAGTACACAATAGGTAGTCAATGACTATTTGTTGGATGATTGAAATTGTATCTGAATTATTTGTCATAAGTGTTCATGTATTGCTTTTATAGTTTAAAATAAAAATGAAAAGAGAAAAAAACACTAACCTCTGTATATAAACACACACACACACACACTCACATCATCTGGACTTTTGTTTCCTCTTTCTCTTTCTTCTGTCTATATATTTTTTGGGTTTTAATATGATTACAGAAGTAGTGTGTTTATAGTCAAAAAATTCAAAAACATAAAAGAAGAAAAATTGTGTTTTTAAGCAGTCTTGTTTCAACTCTCACTTTGTCACATTATTTGTTCTCTGAATGTGAGATTTCTGATGGCTGTACAGTATTCCATAATGCAGACACACCTTATTTATTTATTAACCATTTAAAAAAATTGAAGTATAGTTAATTTACAACATTGTGTTAGTTTCAGGTGTACAGCAAAGTGATTCAGTTATACACACACACACACACACACACACACACACACGTATTCTTTTTCAGATTCTTTCCCATTATAGGTTATTACAAGATTATAGTTCCCTGTGCTATACAGTAGGTCCTTGTTGGTTATCTATTTTATGTGTAGTAGTGTATATATGTTAACCCCAAACTCCTAAATATTTTCCTTTTGATAGCCATTTAGGTGCTTTCAAATTTTAAGGAGGGTAAATCCTCTCTTTTCTCCAAATGACCCACACCTGTTACCTTAAAACCTCCTCATGTGCCCTTTCGCCTCTGGTTTGTTTTGCTGTTGGACACTCCCTCATTTGCCAATCTCTCTCTTCAAATAAGGTTCCCAGAACTGAGCGACTGATCCAAGCAGAGATTGATGAATGTGGAGTTCAGGTGAACCGTTACGTATTTTTGAACATTGCACTTTTATTCATGCAGACCAAAATTGCAATCGTTTTTCTTTTTGTGGTCTTTAATTGGGCTTCTAGGAGCACAGAACTGTCCAGCCTTACATGGCTTAACTTCTGTTCTTTATTTCCGGCGTCTCTGGCTATTCCTTTGTGGCCTCTCCATTTGGATTCTTAGGTATCTCCATTTCAACTCAGCTGTGGATGGTTTGTCTCCACGCAGTGGCCAGCCCCTTCACTCGGTCTGGCAGATCCTCTTTTACACCAACAATTTGCATCACCTTAAAAATACTCTCGTTATAAGTCTAAGCGATTAAATGCAAACAACTTTTCTTACTTGGAAAGACTTGACTTCCCAATGGATGAAAGTCAGGAAGCTCAGTGATAAATGAGGTTCTAGAACTCATTTGTCTTCCTCCCATTTTGCAACTTGGGAGCTAATATCGGAGATTAAATAATGGAGTTCGTTGACTTTGGTGTACCTGCTACTGAACGTGTAAATTCATCCTTTCTCATACAGTCAGACATGACTCACTAAGCAGCTTCCAAAGTAAAAGTGGTGACATGAATAATTCTGCCTGGAAATAAGGTCAACCTTGTTCTCCTGAGAGCTGCACTGGGAGCAAAGCACTACATAAACCTGTACCTCGAAGAACTACGAAGCTCTGCCCTCCTCCCTTCCCCCAATGCCTACATACCCAGGGAATGAAACACAGGACTAGTGATGAAAAAAATCTGGGTTTTGTGGAAAGAAGGAGCATAGTGTATTAAGTAAAAGATGATTTCCAGGTAAAACTAGTCTTGCAAAAACTAGGAATTCTTTAAATGCATAAAATCAGGATATATACAAACAAAAGTGTTAACAGTGATTTTTTAAAAAATTAGTGATTGGGTGGGTTCCATTTTTTGCCTTTTTTAATCTAGATTAAAAGTTTTTTTCTATGGTGTACAGCTATTATAAAAATTTAATTCTTGGGTTATTTTTCTTGTACTTTTTTTTTTCCGTTGAAAGGCACAGATTTTTTTCTACTTGTGTTAAATTATTTGGATGAAAAGTAAATTTGGGTGGGAAACAGGACGAAATGACTTCAAAGTTTGTTCCAGCCCCTAAGACTTTCTGAAGTTATCATCAAATTCAGTCAGCAAAATAGATGGCAAATCATGACACAGCACAAATCATATTTTTTAGGAGTTAAAATTGTGAGTGACAGAAACCACTTAAACCAGCTGAAGCTGAAAAAGTAACATTTCTTATGAGGATACAGACAGGGCTGATAGTCAGCTGGTTGTACTTGTATGGAGATGTTGGTTGTTTACATTGTAAAATACTTCTGTTCCTGTTGCCTTGAGACCCCAGCATACCTCCTCACTGCCTCAGCCACCCTAGCCTGTCCCCTGGGGATTTCTCAGGACTTTGTGCTCTGTAACAAAGCAGGTAATGCCTGCAATGACAGCAGACTGCCAGGACTGTGTACCGGCTGTCTGTCCCTGTCCTGAGTTTTGTTTTCCTGTGCCATCGTTAAGTATTTTGAAGGTCACGCCTAGAACACATGGGTGCCTCACGGAACCCAAGGACCGAGGTTTAGCTGGGCCTCAGGAAGGCACTAGACCCAGGCTCTTGGAAGCTGTTGGGCTTTTCCCACCACATCTCATCTGTGCCTCCCCCCATCCTTTCTTACTGCCTTCTTGGCTTTCAGGTTCATGTGTCAGATATATGACCTTTAACAGCTCTCAGAATTTTCATTTGGTGGGTCTGGACACTTGAAGAGAGACAGATCTTTCTCCCTCTCTCCCTCCTTTCCTTCCAAGTTCAAATGTCAAGGGAGGGAACTGAACTAAGCTATAGAATGGCCAGTCTTCAGTCATGTGCCCAGCGCTGTGCCAAACATTTAGGCCCTAAGTGGGGAGGGGATCAGAATGTCTAACCATGGCTTTTCCCATTAAAACCACATGGATGGAGGGGCGGGTACTTCCAGGTAAAATGTGGGAATTTTCCAGAAATCAAGGAGTAAGGCATAAAACACAAGGTCCCTGGCACATAGTTAGTTTTCAACCTGCCCCTAATTTGGGGCTTCTTTATCCAACAATCTCATGTCTCCATAAAAGACTCTCTTATTAACCATATACCATAGCTTATAATTTTACATATATAAAACTCAAAAATTTTTAGCTCTTATTTTATACACATTTTAAATAGACTTGCTTACTAGTTTCTATGTCCAAGACAAATTAGAAGCGGAAATCAAGAAGAGGCAGTGAGAAAATAGGCAGGCTTGCCAGGATGGAATATGAATGTGTGTGTGTGTGTGTGTGTGTGTGTGTGTGTGTGTGTGTGTGTGTACACATACAAATATTCAGGAATAATGATTCAGGAATGCAAAAGGTAAAACTATATCTGGGGCCATTTTTCCATAAAAAGTATTATACATTTAAATAACCCAAAAAGTCATCACTACAAAAAAGTTAGTGTATAATTATTGATATTCATTTTAATAACTAGAATCCTTGATTTTAAAAGGCTAAATTATGTTCAATATATCCTGTTTAAGAAGGCAGAGAAAATTTTAATGCACTGATGAAAGTGAATAATCCTAAATGTAGGAATGGGGGTCCTTGATATCTAAAGACACAGGCTTCAGTTAGCTGGAAAATTATCATTCAGCAATGCCAGATGAGCACAGAATGCTGGGTATTTGATATAATCAATTAAGTAGCCCAAAAGCTAATCAATTCAGTAGCCCAAAAGCTAACTATATTTTTCACTTGAATATTTGAGCCGTGGGTTACCTTGGACATGTAAAGACAATTCTTCCTTTAGACAATTCTTTGTTCATTCAGTTGTCGCACTCTATCTATGCCAGGTTACTTTGCCATCCCTATAGACACTAATGGGCCAATTCCTCCTCCATAACTTGGGACTGATAATTACTATCCTATCATCAGGGTAGAAAAGCTTATTATATGTGAAAATCCTTTGAGAACTTTAAAGAAGTCAACATGTTACTAAGTAGAAGTCACATAAAAATCTGTCTTGGTCTTTGCAACAGCCATTGTACTGGTAACAAGTTTACTTCTGATGAAAGAAACAGGAAGGTAAACGGATCATTCTGCTTTGAGGTCTTTTACATGAGTCCATTTCAAAGCATTATTTACTTGGATCAGATCTTGATTGGTCACTCCTCATATAATTTCTATTTATTATTTCATTTTTTAGTAGTTTGCAACTCTAGATTGTGTATCTTTTATGAAGTTGGATTGGTGGCTTTATTTCATAAGCTGTAGTCGTTCAAATAACGTTTTCTTCTACTTCTGGTTGTAAAATAATAATGCCTCACAAAATTCAAATTACAGAGAAAATGGTCACTTATAATCCCATTCCATAAACAGCTATGATTATTTTCCATATAAACATATATGTTTTATGAAGTTTCACTGGTAGTTAACGTTCAATGTTGCATTCCCTCTTTTCCATATTGCTCCTTGTGATTCTTGTTATTCATAATCTGCATCTCTAAATGTGAATAAAATTATATTGAGTGAATATACTAAAATAATGAAATAACCATTTCAATTTTTTTGGGGGGTATTTATATAGCTGTCTCTCTTTTCTGTAATAAAAGGTACATCCCTTCCTCCCTTTCCAAATTGTGTAGATCTGGGTAGTCCGTGAAATCCTCAGTGCCTGTGTGGCCATGGCATGCCTGTGAGGAAAGTAGCCACAGACAATTCTTTGTTCATTCAGTTGTCACACTCTATCTATGCCAGGTTACTTTGCCATCCCTATAGATCCTAATGGGCCAGGGGCCTGTACATGGGCCAAAAGGCAGGCATATCATGTCAGAAAGGCCCACGAAATTGCTCTGCAAGAGTCTCTGCCCGATAGCAGGGCACCATGTTGGAGGGTGTCAAACTGATTTTATTATCTCCTCTCTCTCAGTAAGTCTAAGTGTGAGATTATACAGAGAAGTCGGGATGGTCTGTATACCCATTTGGAGAGGGGAAAAAAGAGTTCCAGGACACAAAAGTCATCGGCTCACCAAAGCTACTACTGTTTTCCGAATACTGATAAACTGTGTTTCTCGTTTAGCATGAAATGTGGGGAACTTGACAGTGTCAGAGGGCTGGGACTCAGGGTCACAGTCCAGCTTCTGAGACTGTAGTCCAGCCCCATCTCACGTCCTCATGGAAGTAAACTCCCACTACCGAGTATAATTATTTTTTCTTCCTTTAGATGACTTTCTTGGGAGGAATTACCCCAAATGGGGTTAAGGAATATAAATATTTTTATGGCTCTAGATATATAATGCCACTTAGTACTACTATTTCTGATAAATTTTCCCTGGATCTTCTCTTCTTGTTCTATATTCTTTCTCTGAATCATCTATCATCTCACTCATCTCCATGGTTATGAAGACTGTCAAGTTTAAGACACCATTCAATTGTAAGGTTCACTGTTATTTTATGAATGGTGGAAGTACAACATGTTAATTAGGTTGACATGATGCTTTCTTATCACTTAAAATTTTTGTTTTGTAACTTTTGGAAAAGCTCTCTTAGACCTTTGTGCATGTATTAAAAGGAAATACAAGCACAGTGTATTACTTAATGTATTACTTAAGATTTTTCAGAGTCCAGTTCTTTCAGAGCTACTTTTTGACTCAGATTCATCTTTAGCTTTGTTTTCCATCACAATGCTGTCCCTCGTTCCATCAAGAGTATTGATAAATCAGCATTACTTAAGAGAATTCTTTGCTAATGTCTGTAAGATTTTGTTCAAAGTCATTGACACCCATTCTGAAAGTTTTGATGTTGGCCCTTTCTTGATCTTATTAAAACGTGTTAACAGAAAGCCTTCAGACAACAACTAGGACTCATACCTTTCTCAAATAGTCCTTGTGTTTTGTGGGGGTTTTTAATAATTTTTTTTTAATTTATTATTTTTTTTTGCTCCACTGGGTCTCAGTTGTGGCACGCGGGATCTTTAGTTGCAGCATGCGGGATATTTTAGTTGTGGCATGGGGACTCTTAATTGTGGCCGGTGGGCTCTTAGTTGCAGCAGGCATGCGGGATCTAGTTCCCTGACCAGGGATTGAACCCGGACCCCCTGCATTTGGGGCGCAGAGTCTTGCCTACTGGACCACCAGGGAAGTCCCTCCTTGTGTTTTGTTGACTAAAATATTCAGGGGTCACACTTGTCCAGTTTGGCCACGTAGACATGCATAGGCATGTTGCCTGACAATACAATTATATGATCAATTATAAGACACACCCTGATTTCAGAGATGTTAGAATACTATATATATGTATAGTATACATGCCATACATACATATATATATATATAGTAATGACTCCCAAATCTATAATTCCATCCCAGACCCCTCTATAAAACTGTCTCAGATCTCTACTTGGATGATTCCTATGTACCTCAGATTCAAATGTGTCTATATTGGTTTCCCATTGCTGCTGTAAAAAATTTCCACAGACTTAGTGGCCTAGAACAACAGAAATGTATTATTTTACAGTCTGGAGGTCAGGAGTCCAACACAGGTTTCACTAGGCTAAGATCAATGTTTCAGGAGGCTGTGTTCATTCTGGAAGCTCTAGGGGAGAATCCATTTTTGCCTTTTCCAGCTTGTGGAGGCCAACCACATTCCTTGGCTTGTAGCCCCTTCCGTCTTTAAAGCCAGCAATGTCCCATCTTTCTCACATCACATTACGGTCACTCTCACTTTCCTGCCTCCACCTTGCACTTAAAAGGAGATTTGTGATTCCATTGGACCCACCCAGACAGTCCAGGATGATCTCATCTCAAAAACCTTAATTTAATCACATTTGCGAAGTCCCTTTTGCGTGGAAGGTAACACATTCACAGGGAGTTAGGATGTGAACATCTTTGGGAGGCCATTAACCTGCCTACGACAATGTCCAAGACTAAAATCATATTCCTCCCCGGTCAGATTTGCTCCTTCTCCCATCTTTTCCATCTCAGTGATTTAAACCACAGTCTAACAGTTGCCTCTACCGTAAGCCTAGACATCATTGTATAATCCTCCCTCTTACTCATTTCCCACATCCAATCAGTAAGTTCTGTCATTCCTTCCTTCTAAAAAACACGTGAGTCTACTTGGTTCATCTTGTGCCATCACTACCCCGCACCAGATCCTTATCACCGTCTCTCACCTGTTTCACTGCCCAGGCCTCCCAACCAGTCTCACTTCCACCAGAAGCGATATATCTCAAAACATACCCGAGTGAAATTTATGAGCAGAAATTTTACATCCGCTTCAGCATCACATGCAGCTGGGGAGGAGACGCACACATAGGAAAGTGTTGAAGGCATACACTGGATAGAGCGTTACAGAACACTCTCGCATTCTTACCAGTTAATCAGCTCCAGGGCTGCGTGAGTCAGGGACTATTCTCCTTGTTAGTGAAGTTAAATGACTCAGATTCAGGTTTTGAAACAAGGCTTCCTCACTTCCTCCAGTCAGACTCCTACAGTGTTACCGCCTACCCTGCTCAGTGTCATTTCAAATTCCACACGTTGTTCAAAGACAATTCCTCCTCCGACTCCCCTGGTTCTGTCTCGGAGCTTCCTCCCCTCTCATTCACCCACCTTCAGATTTACCCCTGACTGCCTCCATTCTTACCCCACATCTAGCCAGACACCAAGACAGGTTGGATTTTCTTTTGAAATATCTCTGGCCTCTGTTCCCACAGTCCCCACCATAGCCAGAATGTCCTGTTTTTACCTTCCTGCCAAGCCAATTCAGCTGCCTTGTTTCTAGTCTTACTTCATCCTATATGTCACTGCAAGAAATAGAGTGTGAAAACATCATGTTATAATGTCACTCTCCAGGTCAAAATCCTTCAGTGGCTCCTTACTGTCTATCATATTAACCACAAACCTCTCAACAGAGCTTTAAAGGCCTGCCTTAAGTGGAGCCCCTCCCCCCTCAAGTTTATGTAATTCCCAAAGTTGTCCAGTCTCCTGTTGTAGACAGGCGTCTGCCTCATGGACCACGCTGGTTACTCTTTTCGTGCGTTTGCCCCCATCAACGCCTTGCCCGGAAAGCCTGCCCTTCTCCCTCCTGCCTTTCCAAAACTTGTTCTCCTTTAACACCTGACTTAATCTGCCTCGTACCCGATACCTTCACTCATAACCAACCCTCAGGGATCACGATCCTCTAACTTACAGAGCATGTGAGGACTTAGCAACCAAACGCCTCACGTGCATGTGTTCTCCCTCTCAAATTACTCTCGTCTCCTCCAAACAAACTGCAACCAACTTGAGAGCAAGGCCTAAGTTATGTTTTCTTCTTTCCATAAGTAAATAACAAATTCTATTTTTACTGATTCCTTTAATTATCCCCAAACTGGAGACATATGTCTGGTTTCGGAATAATTCCTTAGTTCAATTACTTTCAGTTATTTCAGACCATTAAGTTATTGAATTCTGCTTGGATCCAAGCATTTATATTGAATTTTAGGATCTAATTCAAGGATTTATATTGATTGATCGATAACTGGTGATAGTTGAACTGCACCATCCCCAGTTTCTGAAGAGGGATTCAGTATAAATAACCAACACAAACTACACATGACCATCATGAAAACTCATAGACTGTTCAGTGAGGGCTTCTTTGTGTGTCAAGTGCGGTGCAAGACTATAAAGTTGGAGAAGGTGGAAGAAATTGAAAGAGGGCCTGACCCACCCCTTCAATCTCAGGGAATTTAGCAAGCTTAGGAAGGGTGGTGTGCAAAACATGGTCTAATGATCAAATCTAGATAACAGGCATTAAGGGAAGGCATAGGGGAACGGTGTAAAAGGACAATCTTTTGATCAAGAAAATAGGTGGATAATTTATAAGCCAAGTTGTTGCTCTGAAGAGAGTTTTCAGAACACTGGTTTACAAACAGTAACAGCACTACCAAAACCAACATGGAAGTAGGCAAATCTGTACCTGGAGCTCCTGAGTGTAAGAGCCTTCGCTCTGAAAAGATGTATCCTGTAGAGATGCCTCTTGGCAAACACACGTTCAGACACATTATCAGTTTACTAATTTTGAAATTCAGTTCTACAGTCTGGTCAAATAAGGGTTTTTCAGGTCTTTGCAGTGAGAAGAGACAGCTTTCTTATCCATACAGTAATTCTCAAGACACTGCTGTCCACCCACCCCCCCCACACACGCACATTACAGAATGTCAAAGTCATTAGCTTTTTGTACCCTAAATGTGGAACAAGGAATTCCCCAGATAATTTTTAAATTCTGGGGCAATTACTACATAGAGTTTCAAGAGCCAGAAGGAAGAATCAGTCTTCCAGGCAACTATTAGGGATGGAATCACTTCTGCTTCAAAGTATATGCTGGATTAACTTCTAAAGTTGTTAATTACTTTTCAGAGCATGCTGTGGTGTCACACGGCCTAAAGAGAAAACCACAGCCATCCAGACCTAAGGAGGTGGAAGAGAAGAAAGGTCATGATTTCTTTTATCTTTTAGACTGTGTCTAATGGAACTGGCATAAAAGCAAAAGAATCAAAAAGCATTTTTTGTTTTAGCCAAAACAACATTAAATACAAGGGTTTTTTTCCCCTTTAAATAGATTAGTTGTTTAAGTGAGTCAACTGATGGTTGTTTGATCATTATAAAGATTTGGGATTAACAGATACACACTATTATATATAAAATAAACAACAGGGATCTACTGTATAGCACAGGGAACTATACTGAATATCTTGTAATAAACTATAATGGAAAAGAATCTGAAAAAGAAAAATTATGTATATGTATAACTGAATCACTTTGCTTTACACCTGAAACATTATAAATCAACTATACTTCAATTAAAAAAAAAAGATGTAGCCTAAATTGAAGCTGCTTATCAAAGACTCAGTAGCTAAATGTTTTGGTTGAATTACCTTAAGATTTATTGCCACTTTAACAATGGACTAAATTTTCCTGGTGGAAAGTGGGGGAATACAGAATGCCAACAGTCATTTCACTTCAGAAGTACTTAATGGGAGATGAAGGAAACACTGGTGTTAATGAAAAGACCAGGAACAGGGAAGGGACATGGGGCACATGTATTGCCATTTCCCCCATTTCAGACCCAAGACAATCACTTATCAATCACAGCACTCTTAACTCCCACCAGGCTTGGACCTGGCTTCAGAAACCTCAACACAGTGTTTTGGTAGGCCACTACTGGTCAAATGGGACTGGACCTGGAGACAAAGTGTATTTGCAGCGTCTTATTTAGAAGGAATGTAAACTCACAAAAAAGGAATCTGGACATATACATTCATTCTCAGAGTTTATTAATGTCTGTGAAATTTGGGGGAAAAACCCACTTGGTTCTTCAAACCTATTTGGTTCACTGACACCACTGATGGTTTCAGTCTCAGGACGCCTTATCAAAATATTAAAGGTGAAGTGCCAAATTCACCCTGTCCTCATTTTTTATGGATCAGGAAACTGCATCAGACTTACACCACATCAAGCTTAGAACCCAGGCTTCCTGCTCCTATGTTCATCCTCCATCTCACGCTGCCCCTGCACTGAGCATATGCTGGACTCAACACATCTTTATTGTCTCGATTATATCATCTGTGTGTTTACATATAGACTTGTATGGATTATTAACTGAAATAGTACTGCATGAAAATGATTCACTAGTAAACTAGCAAATTTATCAATCTGTAAAATTCTAATCACACTTCAGAGGTTAACTTAACGGTCAAAAAATACATGACCTAATTGCTGATTTTTGAATAAAGTTCTCATATTCTTCTAAGAATAAATGCAAATCTAAAATGGATGGAAAGAAATTGAATCTGATTTCACAATGACTAATACCAGTTTGCATAGATTCAAAACATAGCAGACCTGATTATATGACAGTTTCCTACGATTTCAGCAATTCCTGTGCTTACTTAAATTCCCAGCTAAAAAGAAAGGCTCACTTGTGGTTTTTTGTTTTGTTTTGTTAAATACTTATTTGTTTATTTTATTTATTTGGTTGCACTGGGTCTTAGTTGTGGGAGGCGGGCTCCTTAGTTGCAGGTCATGGGCTCCTTAGTTGCGGCAGGTGGACTCCTTAGTTGTGGCTCCAGGGCTCCTTAGTTGCGGCTTGCCATTTCCTTAGTTGTGGCACGTGGGCTCTTTTAGTTGCAGCAGGCGGACTCCTTAGTTGTGGCTCACGGGCTCCTTAGTTGTGGCATGCGAACTCTTGGTTGCGGCATGCATGCGGGCTCTAGTTCCCTGTCCAGGGATCGAACCCAGGCCCCCTGCACTGGGAGCGTGGGGTCTTATCCACTGCGCCAACAGGGAAGTCCCTGTTTGTTTGTTTTTAGTGTTTTTTTTAAGCGTTCAGAAAAGTAGTATTTAAGGTTCTTTCCAGGACCCACTAGGAGTCAGAGCACAGACCTCTTCTCCTCAGCCTTCCCTTCACTAAGGAAATAGTCCTGGCCTCACCACTGACTTCTTCCCTTTTAGCCAGGTCATGTAGGTTGACTTTTCCCTCCTAATGTGAAAAGCAAATATAATTATACCAACTCTCTATCACATACATAAGAGATCTCTTGCTTTAAACCAGTGGTTCTCAACCTTGGCTGCACATTAGGATCACCCGCTTTTAACACTCCCAGCCCAGATCAATTGAATCAGAATCTCTGGGACTGGAACCCAGGCATTGCTAGTTTCTAAAACTCCCCTGTGACCCAGTATGCACTCATGTTTACCAACCACTTCCTTGAACCGAAAGGATGAAATGTTACTGCAGGAGCATCATAGATCAGATGAAGGCAAGGCCCCAGCTGCAGTTCAAAGATTGTCAGAGCTACCCCCAACATTGTTTTTCCTGTTCCTGCTGTACACCACTGTAAATGTAGCATCCTCCTCTGGAGTGTAACCAAGAAAGGAAATCAGAAGCAGGCCCAGACTGGGGTAATGGATAGACTCCAGTGTTCTGGAAGCGGCTAGTATTAGCTTGCAAGGTGCAATTGTCAACATTTCTTCTGGACTTTATGTTTAGTGACATCTTATTGCTAGCTTGAAATCGGCCATGGTGGGAGTATTTACACCATGGAAATCGGCAAACCCTACTAATCGGACTTGTTTTGCCCTAGAGAGTCAGTGGTTAAATTTATCAGCACAAAACTGAGTGGATCTCTAGTCCCTGACCCTGGTCAAACCTGAGAGAGGGAAACTTAAAATCACCTTTGGTTCATTAGCAAATCTGAGCTTATGATACTATTGCTTCTTTAACTCCTGGCAAATAAGTGGGGGGTGGGGGGTGGGGAGTAAAGTCACATAGCAAAAAATGTTAGGAGTTTGCTGCCGTCAGTAGGTTTCTGGCAGCTTCATAGGTAAGTAGGAGATGATAAAAAGAATTTAATATGGGCTGATAACATCCCTTTTCCTTATCACTGAGGCCTAGGCACTTGTCTGTTATTTATTTGGGGAGAGAACCAACGTAAAGGAAAGGTGGGTATGTTATTGAAGTAGTTAAGTTGTGGTATAAACTGTTCTAATACAGGGACTTCCAAGCTCAGTGACTTATGCAAGAAAGAACTTGATCATGGAAATTTCCAGAGGTAGACGGTCCAGTGCTGTCATGGGAGCTTTCATCTCTGACTACTCCTGGCTCCTGTCATCACATCTGCATACCAACCAGTCAGAAGGGGAGGAGTACAGGGGGCACATACCTTTCCCATTAAGGACACAACTAGGAATGACTTACGTCACTTCCACTCATACCCCATTGGGCAGAACTTAGTGTTAATGGTGCACTTAACTGTTAAAGAGGCTGGGAAATGTAGTCTTAACTAGGCTATGTGCCCAGCACAAAATTTACTACTGAAAGAAGAAGGCAGGGTGAATATTGATGGTTAACTAGAAGACTTTGCCACCTCGTACTATCCGTTAAATGCAAGTTTGTGTGCTGTCATGGTTGGAGGTGGAAGCTTAACAGGGCAATACGTTTTACTGACTACAGTTTCTTCTCAGAGTGTTCAAGTCCTGACTCTCCCAGGAGTTTCCTATCTTAGTAAAAAAAATATCGTCTCTGGAAATTCATTGGAAATAGCTTTTAGAGTTTTATTCAGTGTACACATGTGAAAATACTGTTTATTATAAAATTTGGTAATAGAGGGCTTCCCCAGTGGTGCAGTGGTTAAGAATCCGCCTGCCAATGCAGGACACGGGTTCAAGACCTGGTCCGGGAAAATCCCACATGCCGCGGAGCAACTAAGCCCGTGTGCCACAACTACTGAGCCCATGTGCCACAACTACTGAGCCCATGTGCCACAACTACTGAAGCCCACATACCTAGGGCCCATGCTGCACAAGAAAAGCCACTGCAATGAGAAGCCCGTGCATGCAACGAAGACCCAACGCAGCCAAAAATAAATAAATTAATTAAAAATAAATAAATAGGAATTTAACTTAAAAAAAATTGGTGATAGACTTTTTGATGTAGTACTTTATTTGATATATTTTTGGCCTAAATAATTCTTTCAAAGACCATTTTGTTAAGACTTGTGAAAATACATGGGATGCCTTTATAATAGTAAAGTACAAAACTGTAGACCATAAACATGCTAATTGTAAATAAATAGAAATTAATGTAATTTCCAGTCCTTCCTTCTGCAATCCATTTTACAGTCATCACACTAATCTTTCATCTTTACTGAAAAATACCTGACATACAGTATTATATTAGTTTCAGGTGTACAGTTTCAGTGATTCCACATTTAAATACAGTATGAAATGATCACCACATTGGTCACCATCTGTCCCCATAAAAAGTTATTACAGTATTATTGACCATATTCCTTAAGCTTTATAATATATCCCCGCGATTTATCTTATAACTGAAAGTTTTTATCTCTTAATCTCCCTCACCTATTTCTCTCCTGCCCCCAACCCTGCCCTCTGGCAAGCACCTGTTTGTTCTCTATATCTATGACTCTATTTCTGTTTAGTTATGTTTGTTCATTTGCTTTATTTTTTAAATTCCACATATAAGTGAACTCATACAGTATTTGTCTTTCCCTGTCTGACTTATTCACTTACTATAATACCCTCAAAATCCATCTATGTTGTCACAAGTGGCAAGATTTCATTCTTTTTTGTGACTGAGTTCTATTCTATTCTATTCTTTTTTTTTTCAAAATATTTTTATTGAAGTATAGTTGATATACAATGTTGTGTTAGTTTCTGCTGTACAGTAAAGTGATGCAGTTATATGCATATATACTTGCTTTTTTATATTCTTTTCCATTATGGTTCATCATAAGGTATTGAATATAGTTCTCTGTGATATACAGTAGGACCTTGTTGTTGTTGTTGTTTTTAACATCTTTATTGGAGCATGATTGCTTTACAATGGTGTGTTAGTTTCTGCTATATAACAAAGTGATTCAGCTATACATGTACACATATCCCCATATCTCCTCCCTCTTGCATCTCCCTCCCTCCCACCCTCCCTATCCTACCCCTCTAGGTGGTCACAAAGCACCGAGCTGATCTCCTGTGCTATGCGGCTGCTTCCCACTAGCTATTGGTTTTACATTTGGTAGTGTATATATGTCCATGCCACTCTGTCACTTTGTCACAGCTTACCCTCCCCCCCCCCCATGTCCTCAAGTCCATTCTCTAGTACGTCTGCATCTTTATTCTCGTCCTGCCCCTAGGTTCTTCATGGCCAATTTTTTTTTTTTTTTTAGATTCCATATGTATGTGTTAGCATATTGTATTTGTTTTTCTCTTTCTGACTTACTTCACTCTGTATGACATACTCTAGGTCCATCCACCTCACTACAAGTAACTCAATTTCGTTTCTTTTTATGGCTGAGTAATATTCCATTGTATATATGTGCCACATCTTCTTTATCCATTCATCTGTCGATGGACACTTAGGTTTCTTCCATGTCCTGTCTACTGTAAAAGGAGCTGCAGTGAACATTGTGGTACATGACCCTTTTTGAATTATGGTTTTCTCAGGGTATATGCCCAGGAGTAGGATTGCTAGGTCGTATGGTAGTTCAATTTTTAGTTTTTTAAGGAACGTCCATACTGTTCTCCACAGTGGCTGTATCAATTTACATTCCCACCAACAGTGCAAGAGGGTTCCCTTTTCTCCACACCCTCTCCAGCATTTATTGTTTGTAGATTTTTTGATGATGGCCATTCTGACCGGTGTGAGATGATATCTCATTGTAGTTTTGATTTGCATTTCTCTAGTGACTAATGATGTTGAGCATTCTTTCATGTGTTTGTTGGCAATCTGTATATCTTCTTTGGAGAAATGTCTGTTTAGGTCTTCTGCCCAGTTTTGGATTAGGTTGTTTGTTTTTTTGATATTGAGCTGCATGAGCTGCTTGTAAATTTTGGAAATTAACCCATTGTCAGTTGCTTCATTTACAAATATTTTCTTGCATTCTGAGGGTTGTCTTTTTGTCTTGTTTATGGTTTCCTTTGCTGTGCAAAAGCTTTTAAGTTTCATTAGGTCCCATTTGTTTATTTTTGTTTTTATTTCCATTTCTCTAGGAGGTGGGTCAAAAAGGATCTTGCTGTGATTTATGTCATAGAGTGTTCTGCCTATGTTTTCCTCTAAGAGTTTGATAGTGTCTGGCCTTACATTTAGCTCTTTAATCCATTTTGAGTTTATTTTTGTGTATGGTGTTAGGGAGTGTTCTACTTTCATTCTTTTACATGTAGCTGTCCGGTTTTCCCAGCACCACTTATTGAAGAGGCTGTCTTTTCTCCATTGTATATTCTTGCCTCCTTTCTCAAAGATAAGGTGACCATATGTGCGTGGGTTTATCTCTGGGCTTTCTATCCTGTTCCATTGATCTATATATCTCTTTTTGTACCAGTACCATACTGCCTTGATTACTGTAGCTTTGTAGCATAGTCTGAAGCCAGGGAGCCTGATTCCTCCAGCTCCATTTTTCTTTCTCAAGATTGCTTTGGCTATTCGGGGTCTTTTGTGTCTCCATACAAATTGTGAAATTTTTTGTTCTAGTTCTGTGAAAAATGCCAGTGGTAGTTTGATAGGGATTGCACTGAATCTGTAGATTGCTTTGGGTGGTATAGTCATTTTCACAATATTGATTCTTCCAATCCAAGAACATGGCATATCTCTCCATCTGTTTGTATCATCTTTAATTTCTTTCATCAGTGTCTTATAGTTTTCTGTATACAGGTCTTTTGTCTCCTTAGGTAGGCTTATTCCTAGGTATTTTATTCTTTTTGTTGCAGTGGTAAACGGGAGCGTTTCCTTAATTTCACTTTCAGATTTTCCATCATTAGTGTATAGGAATGCAAGAGATTCTGTTCATTAATTTTGTATCCTGCTACGTTACCAAATTCATTGATTAGCTCTAGTGGTTTTCTGGTAGTGTCTTTAGGATTCTCTATGTATAGTATTATGTCATCTGAAAACAGTTATTCTATTCTATTCCATCTTCTTTATCCATTCATTTATCAATGGACATTTAGGTTTCTTTAATATCTTGGCTATTGTAAATAATGCTGCAGTGAACATAAGGGTGCATATATCTTTTCAAATTAGTGTTTTCCTTTTCTTCAGATAAATACCCAGGAGTAGAATTGCTGGATCAAATGGTAGTTCTGTTTTTAATTTTTTGAGGAACCTCCATACTGTTTTCCATGGTGGCTGTACCAGTTTACATTCCCACCAACAGTGCACATCCGTTCCAACACTTGTTATTTGTTGTCCTTTTAATAGTAGCCGTTCTGACAGGTGTGAAGTGATGTCTCATTGTGGTTTGATTTGCATTTCCCTGATGATCAGTGATGTTGAGCATCTTTCCATGTGTCTGTTGGCCATCTGTATGTCTTCTCTGGAAAATTGTCTATTCAGAGTCTCTGCCCACTTTTTAATTGAACTGTTCTTTGTTGTTGAGTTGTATGAGTTCTTTATATATTTTGGATATTAACCCTTCAATGAATATATGATTTGCAATATCTTCTCCCATTCGGTAGGTTGCCTTTTCCTTTTGATGATGGTTTCCTTCACTGTACAGAGGCTTTTTAGTTTGATGTAATTCCATTTGTTTATTTTTGCTTTTGTTTCCCTTGCCTTTGAATCAGATCCACAAAAACGTCAGTAAGACTGGTGTTTTCTTACTGCCTGTGTTTTCTTCTAGGAATTTTACGGTTTCAGGTCTTACATTCAAATCTTTAGTCCATTGTGAGTTAATTTTTGTGTATGGTGTAAGATAGCAGTCTAGTTTCATTCTTTTACATGTAGCCATCCAGTTTCCCCAACACTGTTCTTTCTCCATTGTATGTTCTTTGCTCCTTTGTCATAGATTAATTGTACATATGTGAGGCGGTTAATTTCTGGACTCTCAGTTCAGTTTCATTGATCTGTGTGTCTGTCATTTTGCTAGTACCATGCTGTTTTGCTTGCTACAGCTTTGTAGTTAGCTTGAAATCAGTCAGTGTGATACCTCCAGTTTTGTTGTTCTTTTTTCAAGATTGTTTTGACACTAATCTTGCTTTAAAATCACCTCTGTCATAGCACTCTCCTGCTTAAAAACCTTAATACCTGTTTTCTGAGGTCAAAATGCTTTTGCTTGGCATCTGTGTGCCTGTGCTAGGGTCCTAACTAAGTATCACGTACAAAGAAAAACAGAGGACTAATCAGGAATTCAGGAGACTTGGATTCTAGTTCTGGTCCTTCCACTATCTAGTTGGGTGACATTGGCCTCACTCACATTCTTACTCTGGGTAGGGTTGACCTTGAAGATAAGATTCAAGGTAGACTAGACCAGCCAGGAAAAGAGCTCTCTTTAAAGTAGCTATGGAGAGCAGCTTCTCGAATGATTCTCAATGATCCCTGCCTTCTATTATGCACCCCCTTGTCTAATCCCCTCCCCTTGAGTGCAGGCCGCACCTAAGGACTTGCGTGTGACAAAAAAATGCAGCAAAAGTGAAGGGATGTCACTTCTTAGCTTAGATTACAAAAGACTTGTTCTTTGCTCGCATTCTCTCTCTGGCTTTTCTTGCTTTCTCTCTGATGAAGCAAGTTGCCATGTTGGGAGCTGCTCTGTGGAGACGTCCTTGTGGCAAGGAACTGAGGGCAGCCACCAGGCAGATGCCAGGTTGTGAGTGGCCCCATAAAGAGGACTACAAGGAACTGGCAAGGAACTGATGCCTCTAGTTAACCATAGGAGAGAGCTTGGAAGCAGATCCTCACCCATTTGAGCCTTGAGATGACTGCAGTCCTAGCTGATACCTTGATTGTATCCTCATGGGACACTCTGAGCCAGGGGACCCCTCTAAGCTGTGCTGTGGTTCTTAACCCCCAGGAACTGTGTGATAATGAAAATGTTGATGTTTTAAGCCACTAAGTTTGGGGATAATTTGTTACACAGCAATAGATAATGAATATAGTAGTACTTAAAGACCCAACATCATTTGGAAAGGGAGGGAAATTAGGGGCAAATTACTTAGAAGTTAAAGCTATTAAAGTTGACAGTGTGTCTATGAAACTGAATTTAACTTTGATAGTTTGAAATTGTTCAGTGACTCTCAGATGCACAAAGTAAATAAGAAACTAAAGAAATAAACAATACCAATAAGTCTCGGTCCAGAGACTAAGATTAATTCTCACCCTTCAGCATTCAGAGGACCATGTTTGGTCTTCCAGAGAATGACTACTGTTTTGGCACAATGTAAAGGACTGTCTCCTCATGAATTGGGGGATAAAAGATCTGAGGAAAACATTGGTATGCAGGCCCAAAATGACTGGTTTCAACCAATTTCCTGATAATCGTGATGAAAAAGAAAATTCATAACATTTTTATGAATGTTACAGAGCTACACTGTCTAGTACTGTATCCACTAGCCACATGTGATTATTTAAATATAAATTAAAAGTAATTAAAATGAAATACCATTTAAAATACAGTCCCTCGGTCATACTAGCCACATTGTGGTACTCAGTAGCCTCAAGAACCAGCAGCCACAGTACTGGGCGGTGCCGTTATAGAACATTTCCAATGTTGCGGAAGGTTCCATTGGGCGGCCCTGCTGTGAAGTGTTTTCACCAATTTCAGTCCTGGCACCAATGCTTCTGAAGTTTATTTCACTGTTGTTCTCTTCATATATGGTTAACCAGTATAAAAGCTCAGCTGTTCCTGGATACCCCGGAGAGGGATCGACCTAAAGGTATTCTGAGCACATTGCATGGCACCCAAACCGAGTGGGGAGAATTTGTGTTCTGAAAAGTGTTAGAAGGCTAGTACCAAAAAGCACTACCTAAGACCCAGTCTTAAGGTGAGCCTGTGGGAACCACCACTTCCGATGTGAGCTCCTTCATGACCCTGGGCTGCAGCTTTCCTGTTGTCCAATGAGAGCAGAGGACCAAACAGTCTTTTAAATTCCTTCAAGCTCTAGGCTCAATGACTCTGTATATTACTCCGATGAGAAAGCTATTGCATGTCTGAATTATTGACTCACAGATGCAGGATGGGCATCTTGTGACTGGTTTAAAATGACGTCCTGCAGGGTTTCCTCCAGTGTGGGGCTCCTTCCTTCTCCCGGGATGACATCAGGACCCAGGAAGAGGTTGGAGGAAGGGAGGAGGGCTGCACCTGGGGACTTCAGCCATCTTCCCCTGAAGACCAGGCCATTCCTAACTCCCAGTCCTTGTACATCCCTCATGGGTCGTGTGGACTGTGGGAGTTTCTTCCACACCACGTGACCACTGTAGGGTGTCCAGCTTGGTGATCTCTCAGAGCTTTCTCAACCACAGTAGTTTGCCACCATTTTCACTGCCCTGTGGTTATTTTATGTTGCTCTGGGGTTAAGATGCTTGAAAATTTGCTGACCTACTCTTTTCTGGAGAGCAAGAAACCAGTCCTTGAGCACTGGGTTCTCCCAAATTTATCTGCTCATTCCAAGTACTTCTTATCCCCATTGGCTCTTGGATCTTTTTTTTAATATTTATTTATTTTTGTCTGTGTTGGGTCTTCGTTTCTGTGTGAGGGCTTTCTCTAGTTGTGGCGAGTGGGGGCCACTCTTCATTGCGGTGCGCGGGCCTCTCACTGTCACGGCCTCTCTTGTTGCAGAGCACAGGCTCCAGACGCGCAGGCTCAGTAGTTGTGGCTCACGGGCCTAGTTGCTCCGTGGCACATGGGATCTTCCCAGACCAGGGCTCCAACCCGCGTCCCCTGCACTGGCAGACAGATTCTCAACCACTGCGCCACCAGGGAAGCCCCAACTCTTGGATCTTTAAGTCTGGCCCAGGGTCGGGGTAGAGAGGAGCTTCCAAAATTCACATCTGACCTCTTACCCTTTACCACTCCTCTCCTTCCTTCACCTTTTCGTCCAAAATGCCTGTCCATCCTCTCCTGCCTCTCTACACTGGCTTTTAGCAAACTTTGTCCTCTCATATCCTGAAAAGAATTCTGAAAAACTTGCCCATTTTTAGCTTGGTATTTAAATTTTTATCATAAGTTTAATAATAGCAAAAGATGTAATCTCTGGTGTAGTTTATATATATGCTCTAAATTTTTGTTAAAACCTCAGAACATTAGATTTTGCTCATTTAATATGTAGAAAACATTTACACAGAACCTAACTGGCAAAGTCAGTTTTCGTTGTCTAGCCAATCAGCCATACTTTCTGTCAGAACAAGTCTTGATTTTATTTCTCAGTTTAAGTCAGTGTTTCAATGTAAGTCCTCATGGCAACCATATCACTTTTGAATTCTAATACATAGAAACAAACGGATGAGGCAATGAGCTGTGCATGACTCTACAGCCTGGATGAAATAAGACTCCGTGACCCTCAGTATTTTCCTGTGAACTCACCTGGTGCTACTCTCAAAGAACTCTCCCTCGGGGGCATGCGTTCAACTGTCCAGTCATTCGGTGACCCAGAGAATTTTGCACTCTGGGACAATGAATTATTTTAGGATTCTAGATGGTGAGAGAGATGATTTTCTTTTGTAAAGGAGGAGAACAATTTGAAAAGGCAGGTTAATCTGCCAGTTCTAAAGGCAGGTGCATTTTAGGAAAGAATACGCATGGAAGTTGACAGTTTCAAAAACTGTTCCCTTAAAATTCCCAGGGGCCAAGCACTGCTTAAGGAGTCTCCATGCTCCCCTGACCCCACCTCCGCACCTCTCCACCCCAGGGGTGCACGCAGGCCAACGTGAAGGCCACAGCTTTCCAGTAAAGCTCTGTGCTCAGACCCCCAGCTTTGCTCTCACAGTGTTGAAAAAGGAAAGTTTTAGAATTTAGGCAAAATCTTTTTTCCTCTTAACAAAGCCTGGAATTATCTTACTGTGCACTTAAGAAATTTAGTTTGACACTCTAAGCTGAGTAATGCCTTTGTTCTAGTTGGGTATTCAGCCTTCCCCGAAGTAGTCAAGCCCATTGATTCAATGAGTGAGGGGGTTATAGGACAACCTCACTTATGAGGAATGAAGATTATTTTTGGTTTAATATTTCAAGGGTATCATCTTTTCCTTATCTGTCATTTGGAACAGGGATCAAACTGACTCTGCATTGGTACAGAGTAGGACCAAGGGAATGTGACATGCAGGAGGAGATTTTGAGTTGCTCTGAGGCAGAAAGAGAGCTGTGAAATCATGCCTCCTGTGACCCAGATGTCACAGGGCCTCTGCCTGTGCAAGTGGAAGTAAGGTCGACTTGCCCTCAGTGCTCTGTTTCCATTAGGTGAAAGTCACAAACTGGGCCCAAGAGTTTGGTGAATTCTTTTCTCGTGGTTACTGCTGACTCTAGGTGCTTGCTTTCAGTTGTGCTATATCTGTTTTGCAGCATGTCAATCCAGATATAAAACTCATTGCGACTTTGATTTTCACAAACAAATTAGAGTGAGGGACAGCAAAGCAGAGGAGACAAGGAAGGAGCTGTTAACATCACAGGAAAATAACCCCCAAAATGGTCCCATGGTGCACTAGGTAGAAGGACCTCCCGCCAGTCCCTCTCAGAGATGGCTGCAGTGATCCCAGCGTCTTCATCCTTTCAAGTGCCCTCTCCCCTCACTTTTCTCTGCAAACTTCGCCCCACTCCTTTTAGGAAGAATACATGTTATTCTCCCTGCCTCATACAGAGCACTTTAACATGGGGATATGTCCATGCTCTTGGAGTCTCACCATACCCTAGTGACCCAAAGGGGTCCGTCTTTCTCTAAATCCTATTCACTTCCTAAACAGAGGGAATGGGTGACCAGCTCATAGAAACTTCCAGAAAGGATCCCAGCACTGGTGGTAGAAAGGGGTACTGGGGAAGGTTCTACTGTCCTTTCTACATCAAAATTGTTTGATTCTACCCTTCAGAAGTAAAGAGATTTTTCAAAATGAAAATACTACTACTGTTGGTTCTAACTGTGAAGGTGACATATGTACATTGTGAAAAACCCGAAATAAAATGACAGTCCCTCCGCGGGGCTCCGTCTGCCAAAGCTCCCGTGTGCAGCGGGGTGGGCCTTACACGCAGCTGCCGCCCTGAGACACCTAGACATCTCCTGACTCTGGTGGCCAGTGGGGCTTTCGATCCTGGGTCCCACAGAACTATCACCAACAGAAAAAGAGTTCTTAAAGGGCTGCCACCTCCAGGGCACAGCCAGAGGGACACAGGCCTAGTGAAAGCAGCCTCTAAGCTAATCATTAGAGCTGAAGCCTGAGGGGCAGGCTTCTAATTAAACACACATCTCAGAGATGAGTGTCACCCTGTCTGGAGACTTTGGAAGGTGGGCGCTGTCTCCAGAGCACCAGGACCTCCCAGCAGGGAGCTTTTGGAGGCGTGTGGTGCTGCGGTCTCTGCGGCTGCCGCCCAGGGGACACCCGTTGATGGCCTGGGTCTGATGGCCAGCGGGTGTTGTGCTCCTGGATCCCACAGACTGTAAAAGTCAGAGATAGCTCCAGGCCGGCTGCCACCCCCAGGGCACTGCATGGACAATGGACCGAATCACACCCCCAGCCTTTCTATAAAGGAGGCCTGATTGCTTGTCCTGGAACTTTGGCCTGAGGGGCAGGCTTCACGTTTGGCCACATATCTAGAGGCCACGGAAGTTCTCAACCTCCCAAATGTATCTTGAGGTGGATAGAGAATTAATGCCAATTTACAGAAGAGGAAAAATAAGGGCTCAGAATTTTCCTTGACCCTGCTTCGTTCTCAACAGAATGACTTGCCAAAGGCCACACAGCTGCCATGTGGCTGACAGGGTCTTGTGCTCCGGCTGGGTGTCAGGCCTGTGCCTCTGAGGTGGGAGAGCCAAGTTCAGCACGTTGGACCACGAGAGACCTCCAGGCCCCACGTAATATCAATCGGCAAGAGCTCTCCCAGAGATCTCCATCTCAACACTAAGACCCAGCTGCGCTCAAAGACCAGGAAGCTCCAGTGCTGGACACCCCATGCCAAACAACTAGCAAGACAGGAACACAACCCCACCCATTAGCAGAGGGGCTGCCTAAAATCATAATAAGATCACAGACACCCCAAAACATACCACTGGATGCAGTCCTGCCCACCAGAAAGACAAGATCCACCATCATCCTCCAGAACACAGGCACCAGTCCCCTCTACGAGGAAGCCTACACAACCCACTGAACCAACCTTACCCACTGAGGGCAGACACCAAAAACAACGGGAACTATGAACATGCAGCCTGCGAAAAGGAGACCCCAAACACAGTAAGTTAAGCAAAATGAAAAGACAGAGAAATACGCAGCAGATGAAGGAGCAAGGCAAAAACCCACCAGACCAAACAAATGAAGATGAAATAGGCAGTCTACCTGATAAAGAATTCAGAGTAATGATAGTAAAGATGATCCAAAATCTTAGAAATAGAATGGATAAAATACAAGAAACGTTTAACAAGGACCTAGAAGAACTAAAGAGCAAACAAAAAATGATGAACAGGCTTCCCTGGTGGCTCAGTGGTTGAGAGTCTGCCTGCTGATGCAGGGGACACGGGTTTGTGCCCTGGTCTGGAAAGATCCCACATGCCACGGAGCAGCTGGCCCGTGAGCCATGGCCGCTGAGCCTGCGCGTCCGGAGCCTGTGCTCCACAATGGGAGAGGCCACAACAGTGAGAGGCCCACGTACCACAAAAAAAAAAAAAAAATGATGAACAACAGAATAAAAGAAATTAAAAATTCTCTGGAAGGAATCAATGCAGAATAACTGAGGCAGAAGAATGGATAAACGACCTGGAAGATAAAATAGTGGAAATAACTACCACAGAGCAGGATAAAGAAAAAAGAATGAAAAGAATTCAGGATGGTCTCAGAGACCTCTGGGACAGCAATAAATGCACCAACACTTGAATTGTAGGGGTCCCAGGAGAAGAAGAGAAAAAGAAAGGGACTGAGAAAATATTTGAAGAGATTATAGTTGAAAATTTCCCTAATATGGAAAAGGAAATAATCAACTCCAGGAAGTGCAGAGAGTCCCACACAGGATAAATCCAAGGAGAAACACACCAAGACACATATTAATCAAACTACCAAAAATTAAATACAAAGAAAAAATATTAAAAGCAACAAATAACATACAAGGGAATCCCCGTAAGGTTAACAGCTGATCGTTCAGCAGAAACTCTGCAGGCCAGAAGGGTGTGGCAGAGCACATTTAAAGTGATGAAAGGGAAAAACCTACAACCAATATTACTCTACCCAGTAAGGATCTCATTCAGATTCAACGGAGAAACTAAAACCTTTACAGACAAACAAAAGCTAAGAGAATCCAGCACCACCAAACCAGCTTTACAACAAATGCTAAAGGAACTTCTCTAGGCAGGAAACACAAGAGAAGGAAAAGACCTACAATAACAAACCCAAAACAATTAAGCAAATGGTAATAGGAACATACATACCAATAATTACCTTAAATGTAAACGGATTAAATGCTCCAACCAAAAGACATAGACTGGCTGAATGGATACAAAAACAATGCCCGTATATATGCTGTCTAAAAGAGACCCAGTTCAGACATAGGGACACATACAGACTGAAAGTGAGGGGATGGAAAAAGATATTCCACGCAAATGGAAATCAAAAGAAAGGTGAAGTAGCAATTCTGTATCAGACAAAATTACACTTTAAAATAAAGACTATTACAAGAGACAAAGAAGGACGCTACATAACGATCAAGGGTTCAATCCAAGAAGAAGATATAACAATTGTAAATCTTTATGCACCCAACATAGGAGCACCTCAAAACATAAGGCAAATGCTAACAGCCCTAAAGGGGGAAATTGACAGTAACACAATCATAGTACGGAACTTTAACACCCCACTTTCACCAATGGACAGATCATCCAAAATGAAAATAAATAAGGAAACACAAGCTTTAAATAACACATTAAACAAGATGGACTTAATTGATATTTATAGGACATTCCATCCAAAAACAACAGAATACACTTTCTTCTCAAGTGCTCATTGAAGATTCTCCAGGGTAGATCATATCTTCAGTCACAAACCAAGGCTTGGTAAATTTGAGAAAATTGAAATCATATCAAATATCTTTTCTGACCACAATGCTATGAGACTGGATGTCAATTAAAGGAAAACAAACTGTAAAAAATAGAAACAGATGGAGGCTAAACAATACACTACTGAATAACCAAGAAATCACTGAGGAAATCAAAAAATACCTGGAAACAAATGACAATGAAAACATGATGACCCAAAACCTATGGGATGCAGCAAAAGCAGTTCTAAGAGGGAAGTTTATAGCACTACAATCCTACCTCAAGAAACTAGAAACAGCTCAAATATACAACCTAATCTTACACCTAAAGCCATTAGAGAAAGAAGAACAGAAAAAACCCAGTTAGCAGAAGGAAAGAAATCATAAAGATCAGATCAGAAATAAATGAAAAACAAATGAAGGAAATGATAGCAAAATGCAATAAAACTAAAAGTTGGTTCTTTCAGAAGATAAACAAAATTGATAAACCATTAGCCAGACTCATCAAGAAAAAAAGGGAGAAGAATCAAATCAACAGAATTAGAAATAAAAAAGGAGAAGTGACAACTGACACTGCAGAAATACGAAGGATCATGAGAGTTTACTACGAGTAACATTATGCCAATAAAATGAACAACCTGGAAGAAATGGACAAATTCTTATAAAAGCACAATCTTTCGAGACTGAGCCAGGAAGAAATAGAAAATATTAACAGCCAATCACAAGCACTGAAATTGAAACTGTGAATAAAAATCTTCCAACAAATAAAAGCCCAGGACCAGATGGCTTCACAGGTGAATTCTATCAAACATTTAGAGAAGAGCTAACACCTATCCTTCTCAAACTCTTCCAGAATATAGCAGAGGGATGAACAGTCCCAAACTCATTCTACGAAGCCACCGTCACCCTGATACCAAAACCAGACAAAGATGTCACAAAGAAAGAAAATTACAGGCCAATATCACTGATGAACATAGATGCAAAAATCCTCAATGGAATACTAGCAAACAGAATCCAACAACACATTAAAAGAATCACACACCATGGTCAAGTGGGGTTTATCCCAGTACTGCAAGGATTTTTCAATGTATGCAAATCAATCATAGTGATACACCATATTAACAAACTGAAGGATATAAACCATATTATAATCTCAATAGATGCAGAAAAAGCTTTTGACAAAATTCAATACCCATTTATGATAAAAAACCCTCCAGAATGTAGGCATAGAGGGAACTTCCTTCAACATAATAAAGGCCATATATGACAAACCCACAGGAAACATCGTTCTCAATGGTGAAAAACTGAAACCATTTCCTCTAAGATCAGGAACAAGACAAGGTTGCCCACTCTCACCGCATTATTCAACATAGTTTTAGAGGTTTTAGCCACAGCAATCAGAGAAGAAAAAGAAATAAAAGGAGTCCAAATTGCAAAAGAAGCAAAACTGTCACTGTTTGCAGATGACATGATACTATGCATAGAGAATCCTTAAGATGCTATCAGAAAACTACTAGAGCTAATCAATGAATTTGTTAAAGTAGCAGGATACAAAATTAATGCACAGAAATCTCTTGCATTCCTATATACTAATGATGAAAAATATGAAAGTGAAATTAAGGAAACACTCCCATTTACCACTGGAACAAAAAGAATAAAATAGCTAGGAATTAACCTACCTAAGGAGACAAAAGACCTGTATGCAGAAAATTATAAGACACTGATGAAAGAAATTAAAGATGATACAAACAGATGGAGAGATATACCATGTTTTTGGATTGGAAGAATCAACATTGTGAAAATGACTATACTACCCAAAGCAATCTACAGATTCAATGCAATCCCTATCAAACTACCAATGGCGTTTTTCACAGAACTAGAACAAAATATTTCACAATTTGTATGGAAACACAAAAGACCCCAAATAGCCAAAGCAATCTTGAGAAAGAAAATGGAGCTGGAGGAATCAGCCTCCCTGCCTTCAGACTATGCTACAAAGCTGCAGTAATCAAGGCAGTATGGTACTGGCACAAAAACAGAAATATAAATCAATGGAACAGGATAGAAAGCCCAGAGATAAACCCACGCACATATGGTCACCTTATCTTTGAGAAAGGAGGCAAGAATATACAATGGAGAAAAGACAGCCTCTTCAATAAGTGGTGCTGGGAAAACCAGACAGCTACATGTAAAAGAATGAAAGTAGAACACTCCCTAACACCATACACAAAAATAAACTCAAAATGGATTAAAGAGCTAAATGTAAGGCCAGACACTATCAAACTCTTAGAGGAAAACATAGGCAGAACACTCTATGACATAAATCACAGAAAGATCTTTTTTGACCCACTTCCTAGAGAAATGGAAATAGAAACAAAAATAAATGGGACCTAATGAAACTTAAAAGCTTTTGCACAGCAAAGGAAACCATAAACAAGACAAAAAGACAACCCTCAGAATGCAAGAAAATATTTGTAAATGAAGCAACTGACAATGGGTTAATTTCCAAAATTTACAAGCAGCTCATGCAGCTCAATATCAAAAACAAACAACCTAATCCAAAACTGGGCAGAAGACCTAAATAGACATTTCTTCAAAGAAGACATACAGATTGCCAACAAATACATGAAAGGATGCTCAACATCACTAATCATTAGAGAAATGCAAATCAAAACAACAATGAGGTTTCACCTCACACCGGTCCGAATGGCCATCATCAAAAAATCTACAAACAATAAATGCTGGAGAGGGTGTGGAGAAAAGGGAACTCTCTTGCACTGTTGGTGGGAATGTAAATTGATACAGCCACTGTGGAGAACAGTATGGACGTTCCTTAAAAAACTAAAAATAGAACTACCATACAACCCAGCAATCCCACTCCTGGGCATATACCCTGAGAAAACCATAATTCAAAGAGTCATATACCACAATGTTCATTGTAGCTCTATTTACAATAGCCAGGACATGGAAGCAACTTAAGTGTCCACTGACAGATGAATGGATAAAGAAGATGTGACACATATATACAATGGAATATTATTACTCAGCCATAAAAAGAAACGAAATTGAGTTATTTGTAGTTAGGCGGATGGACCTAGAGTGTGTCATACAGAGTGAAGTAAGTCAGAAGGAGAAAAACAAATACCGTATGCTAACCCATGCATATGGAATCTGAAAGAAAAAATTGGTTTTGAAGAACCTAGGAGCAGGACAGGAATAAAGACAGAGATGTAGAGAATGGACTTGTGGATATGGGGACGGGGAACAGTAAGCTGGGACAAAGTGAGAGAGTGGCATGGACATATATACAGTACCAAATGTAAAATAGATAGCTAGTGGGAAGCAGCCACATAGCACAGGGAGATCAGCTCGGTGCGTTGTGACCACCTAGAGGGGTGGGATAGGGAGGGTGGGAGGGAGACGCAAGAGGGAGAGGATATGGGGATATGTGTATATGTATAGTGGTTCACTTTGTTATACAGCAGAAACTAACACACCATTGTAAAGCAATTATACTCCAATAAAGATGTTAAAAAACAAAAGCAAAAAAACCCCAAAATGACGTAATACAAAAATAGAGAAATTAAAATAGTTTACCCATATTTCCATCACCCAAAGAAAAGCACTGCCTTTTATATTTTGGCATACATTATTTGAAGTTTCAGATTCACACAGAATTTATTTTCATACTTATGTTACAAAAGTGGGATTGACAGTTTGCTTTACACCAGGAACTAACACAACATTGTAAATCAACTATAATTCAATTTTAAAAAATGGGACTGGGAAAAAAAATCCTCCTTTTCTTTTTCTGTTTCATATATTTACACAAGTTCAAAATGATATTCACAGCATCTCCTAAATTTTGACCAAGAGTCAAAAAAAATGTATTTAAACTTTGGAGCATTCCCACATAGACAGGAAGCTGACACAAATAGTAATTGGGGCAGATGCCCGAGAACCAAAGAGCCAGGAAAATCAGGAACATCTGAAAGGATCTTCAGCCAGTTTATAAACTTGGTACAGTGGGACCTCCAGGCCGAGACATTTACACCAGAGATGTGGTACCATCTAACTGGCATCTGTCCCTTCTATTACAGTTATAAACCTACATCATCATTTTTAATAGCTACATAGAATCATGTAACTTACCTAACCAACATCCTATTGCTGGATGTTGAGGTTGTTTCCAATTTTTAGACAATGCTGCAATAAGTATTCTAGCACGGATATCTTGTAACAAAAGTTTTGAATGTTTCTCTTCCCTGAAAATTTTTGAAATTAACCACTTTACCACACGTTTTACACTTGCGGGAATCTATTTTGCTGCACATTCTTAAGTTCTTTAAGATGCACTTGTGCAGTCATTTTAGAAAATGATGGTTATCAAAACAATAGCATGTTGTTGCATCGTGAGGTAATGGCAGCTCTTTAAAAATTCAAATAAAGGCGTTTTTGCATATACTCCAATATATTATGCCATGTTAAAAATATTCTCTGTAATTATTATTGGTAAGCCTCATAACGGTAATTTTTATCAGTTTGCAGCTCATTTTGCCACTCTAGGAAAAGTTGGAATAAGCTCAATCTCCTGTAGGGAAATCCAATTTACACAAAGTTATGTGTCCATAAAAAAACAGCTGGAGGGGCTTCCCTGGTGGTGCAGTGGTTAAGAATCCGCCTGCCAATGCGGGGGACATGGGTTCGAGCCCTGGTCCGGGAAGAGCCCACATGTGGCGGAGCAACTAAGCCTGTGCACCACAACTACTGAGCCTGTGCTCTAGAGCCTGTGAGCCACAACTACTGAAGCCCACGTGCCTAGAGCTCGTGCTCCGTAGCAAGAGAAGCCCGCGCACCGCAATGAAGAGTAGCCCCTGCTCGCTGCAATTAGAGAAAGCTGTGTGCAGCAACGAAGACCCAACACAGCCAAAAAAACAAAAACAAAAACAAAAACCAGCTGGACTGTGATCCAAATGACTGTAATGAAACCAATATGATATTTAACAATAAAGTTTTCTCTAATCAAATTGAAGTGAGCTCCAAAAATTCTACCTAGAAAAAAATTCTCAAATGTCCTCAAATGAGTTCTAATAGCAGGATTTCCTCTGTTTGGAAAAGAGAATTCTCTTTGTTAATGCATTTGGGTTGATTAATCTGAGTTTGTGGTATGACCCAGAGGCTATATATAACAGTTAGAAGTAGCTTTCTGGGGAATTACCTGGTGGTCCAGTGGTTAGGAGTCAGCGCTTTCGCCGCTGAGGGCGCAGGTTCGATCCCTGGTTGGGGAACTAAGATCCTACAAGCCGTGCAGTGCGGCCAAAAAAAAAAAAGCAAAAAAGAAATAGCTTTCTGGTTACAAGTATCAGAAATCAGTTCACGCTCTGAAGCTAAAATGGGAAATTTGTTATGGGAATACAGAGGTGTCTTGTCCATGGGGTCTCGGGGAGGTTCTGACGCAAAGACCTGGACAGCTGGGCGACCATTTGCATGGGGTATGCTCTCTGCTTCTCCTTAAACATCAGCTCATTCTCTCTTTCCCTGCACGCTGGTCTTTCCTGACTCTGCTGTGGGAGAGGATTGCCCCAAAGCTCAACCACACCCTTTACAATCCAGCTTTCTGAAGAAGGAAAGTCAATGGCTCTTTTGCCATCTCTCCCCCAATTCCAAATTGATAGAAAAGGAGATGCTGACTGGCCCAGGCTGGCTCAGATGACTGCCCTGACCCAACGGACTGTGGCCGGGAGGCAGGAACACAGGGCACAAAATGGCAGCTCAAGGGGCCACTGTGAGCTGGGAACATTCTCAGAAGAGTTTCCTGTGAATATGAAGCTTAGGAGAGGAGAGTCCTAGAGAGTTAACAGCCATTAGATTCTAGGGGTTGATTAGAAACACGGGAATAGACAAGACCGGGCAATGAAGTTTTAGCTGGGTGGCATAAGGAGGGAAGGAATCCTGAAGACTATGTCATGAGGGCTGAGCCAAGGAAGAGGAGCCATTTCTCCCAAACCGACCCTGACTTGTTAGGGAGAAGAACTCCAGGGATGTGTCAAGAACTGCCAAAGGCATTTTCTTTTATTTATTTATTTATTTATTTTTGCGGTACGCGGGCCTCTCACCGCTGTGGCCTCTCCCGTTGCGGAGCACAGGCTCCGGACGCGCAGGCTCAGCGGCCATGGCTCACGGGCCCAGCCGCTCCGCGGCATGTGGGATCCTCTCGGACCGGGGCACGAACCCGTGCCCCCTGCATCGGCAGGCGGACTCTCAACCACTGCGCCACCAGGGAAGCCCCAAAGGCACTTTCTGCTTGCTCTTCCTTTCTGGAATTTATGAGGTTTGCTGCTTGTTTCTCTCAAGGGGTTTTCCAGATCCTCTGTCTGCTCCCCTTCCCACCTGTGGGCTCTGTGAATTTTTCACCTTGACTAATGATGACTCGGTTACCGAGTCCGGGGCTCCGCCACACGGGGACAGATCCAGGTTTGGATGGGATCTTGAAGTCCACACGATAGTGGGGAACATTTTTACAAAATTATAAATTTTGTATAACATATGAAATTATAAATACAAAATAAGTTACAAGGTAAATATTTATTTGGAATGAGACAAGAAATGACAGTAATTATAAATTTTTGAAAGTTAAATACCACAAAATCTAGAAAGTCACATAATTTAAAAAATTAATTCCTTTAAATACGTCTAGAACACTTTTCCCTCATTTTTTGACTTCAAACATTTTAATCACCCCTTCATACGACAATGATTTTGTAATAATCATTTTCCATAGAATACATAGAAAGGTAATTCAATCTTTCCTTTAGTATAGTTGTTTAAACTTTCAAAAATTGATAGTTCAGAAAGTTTTTTTTCAGCATCACAGAAATTATTGATGATGCCATGTGAGTGTTTAAGATTGTTGTCAGATCTAGGAAAACCATCAGGTTTCTTTCCTATATGAGCTGTAAAATTCAGCTAGCCCAGCTTCTGGCTCCAAACATTTCAATCCTGCTTCTCCTCCACTAAACACAGGCATCCAGTCCTGGGCTCTGTAGCATGCCTTTATCCTGCAGGACAGCCACTGGCTCAGCTCTTTTGTGTCGGGACCTCTCACACAGGAGATGGCTGGGGAAGGGGGCTGGTCTTGAACAGGCTAGTCACTGGGGTGGGAGAGAGCCAGGTGAGGATGTGTCTTAAGGTAGGTAAATCTGAAGAGGAGATGACAGGCAGTTGAGGGAGTTCCTGCTAATGACTTCAGATTTTACTGTGAGACAAAGTTGGTTATGAGAGAGAGCAAGAGAGGTTAGGGGTAGGGTCATCAGATTTAGTAAGTAAAAATAGAGGACATGTTAAATATTGCATGGGACATACTCACCCTAAATTTTATTCCTTGTTTATCTAAAATTCCAATTTAACTGGGCATTCTGTATTTTGTCTCACAGTCGTAGGTGGGGCCTTAAGAGAAAAGTGAAGCTCTGGAATCGTCATTGAGAGGATGAGCGAGCTGACCAAAGATTAGTACAAGGAGGGCTTAATTGAGATTAGAAATCAGAAACCTCCTGGTGGTGGTTGAGGTGTTTCTCTAACGGAGCTCCGACGCTCGGGTACATTGGTATTCATACAGCCTATGATTACAAAAACGAGATATAAAGTATATGATAAAAGATGGAATTCAGCTAGCTTTCTCTTCCTTTTATGCCCACTATTTGTGCTTTCAGTAAAACCAAGGCAGCAGAAATTTTAAAAAGAAAGATGTGCTGATTATAGATTGGCATCCAAATCACAGAATATATTAACATAAGAATATTTTATTCTATGCTTCCCAAACATGCCATAATATATTCACCCAAAGAAATAAATCCCAAGCTGCACAAGCAAATTATAAACAAATGATAGAAGATGAAGCTTCCTCTCAAAAGAGGCTAAAGAACAGATAATTTAGAAAGAACAGATTTTATTGGAACGTCAATAGTTTTCATGACACAGATACTTAAACTACTCGTTTTCAACATACCCATATAAAGAAAATTATAAAAGGATTTTTTTTTAAAGAAAGGATAATTTGACAGATGGAGTCTTTTTATGGGATCAGTAGAAGTGATAAAATTGAATAAATTACCAAGATTTTATCTCCATTTCTGTAATTCTCCCTAAAGATTTAGAGATGGCAGATTGAATCAACTGGGAAATAAATTTGCATGTTTATAACATGTCTAAAATAGGAATTAAAGACAAGAACTTCTATCTTGTTTTCAAGAGTGGTTTGTCTTGAGGAAACCTGCTTGTATGAGATCACACATTTCCTAACCAAGTATCAAGGCTCATAGAAAGGACCTGCACCGCCAAGGTTACACAAACCCGGGTTCAGTGAACAATTTACCGTCTATTTTTATAATCAGTGTCAAAGGACAAATAATAATAGTGGAGAACTAAAAAATATTGGGGCAACTCAAAACATGAACTAAATTCTAGGTAATTTTATATGTGAGATGATTGTCTTATGACCAGGCTAGACTAGATTTTATAATGTAAACTGAGCAAATCATTAAAAATTTAGGATGCTTTATGCTTGTGTATCTAATTGTTCTGCAATGTGTTTAAAGCAGGACAACCCCCATCTCCAACTAAATCCATGGTGGGTAAAAAAAACGGATTTTAGGGTTTATTTTCCTATTGGGTGTTTTTCCTCTGTGTAGGATCCCAATTCCAAATTTGCCTGGTTGCTCTGTGTGGATGAGAGATGTGTTGAGAGAATGTGTCCCCAGGGAAATAAGAAATTGGAAAGAAATCAGTGCCTCTAAACTAAGCACATTGATGTCTTCCTTTGAGGAAACATTAAGATGTCATTTGGATAAAACATGGCTCTAGAACAAACATGTTTCTGACCTGGCTCTAGAGAGAAGCTGAGAACACGGTAGTAGGTGCGTTTTTCTTTTCCTTCTGCCAAGAGCAGAGCATATCTGCCAGCCCAGTTCACCTGGCTGAGGGCACATCCTACCCTCACCTGGAGACCTCCTGGTCTCTTCTTGGGCTGCCCAGCCAATGTCTTGCTGTAGCAGGGGACACTCACTTCTTTACTGATGGCGTGGAAGGAGTGAGGCCTTGGAATCATACTGGGTATAAATCCCTATGCCATCACTCACCAACCATGTGACTTTGGGGAAGTCACTTTTCTGAGCCTCAGTTTCCACAGCTGTAAAACAAGGATGATAATTTGTAATTTGCAGAGCTGCCGTGAAATTAAATGAAGCAAAATATGTACAGGCCTTAGACGTTTCTGGCCTTCCTAGCGAAGGCACTGGCTCAGTATAAATGCCTCTAAGCCCTCTTCCCCCCAAGTCCCCCACTGGGTTGCTTCAGTTCTGGTGCCAGGTTCTGAGAACAGCCTAATTCACCCTCCTTTTCTTTTTTTTCCTTCTCATCTCAGTGTCACCTCCTACCCTGGCCCCTCTCCAAATCCGGTGTCACGTGACATTGTCTGCCTCAAGCTTTGGGGATGTTCCTAGGCTAGGAATCTCAGGGGTGTCTTTTCTCTTTCCTTGTCCCTCTACACCTACTCCCCGACATTCTGACTTAGTGATCCCATCCATATTTGTGGCTTTACCTCATCTATAGGGAAGGCTTTCAAATCCATTTCATGCTCTGACTCCTCAGGCCAGGCTCTGCCCTCCCTGTTCCTAGATCTCAAGCATAGCACAGGGAGATCAGCTCGGTGCTTTGTGACCACCTAGAGGGGTGGGATGGGGAGGGTGGGAGGGAGGGAGTTGCAAGAGGGAAGAGATATGGGAACGTATGTATAGCTGATTCACTTTGTTATAAAGCAGAAACTAACACACCATTGTAAAGCAATTATATTCCAATAAAGATGTTAAAAAAAAAAGAGGAAACTCTACCATCTGCACTTAGCCATTTTGCAGACACAGCCTGTGAAGGCATGTTAACATCACCTGTTTATTGAGCACCTAGTGGGTCCATGTCTCTGCACCCGGATACAACACAGGGGGGAAAAGATGTGGTTCTTGTCCTCAGAGACTCCTGGGTCAAAGAGGGTTCCAGTGCCAAGTACGTGCACAGCATAGCTATAAACAGGTACCACTGGAAATAGAAAGTGATTTCCATGTAAACAGTATGTCACTGTGGCTTTTAATGCTATCAGTGGAGCCAAGAATAAACCATTGGCAGTACTATCACATGGGAGAAGATAATGGAAAGAAAGAAAGGAGGAAGGAAGGAAAAGAAGAAAGAGAAAGAAAAGAAAGGAAGGAAAGGAGAAAGGAAGGAAGGAGGGGAGGGAGGGAGGGAAAGAAAAGGAAAGGAAAGGAAGGATTTAAGAACAGAAAAGGAGAGAAGCCGTGAGAAAAGTGAAAAGCAGGGGTCTGTACAGTGAATGTCTCCTAGTCGAACTCCCATATAATGCTGAGTTTCCTCTACAGTGTTTGCACCCAGGTGTGTTACACTTCTGCCTGAAAAATTCCAGGGACAGGAAACTCACCCATAAATACTCTTGGAGCCCATTCCACGGTGGACAGTGATAATTATTAGAATGTTCATCTAATAATGTAGAACCTAACATTGCCTCCCTATCACTGTTTTCATTGGTTTTGGTTCCCCTCTTGTTCCTAAAGCCAAGCCACACTTCCTTCCCTGGGCTTCACAGCCTTCACCATCTGGGCCCCGTCTAGTTCTCCCACTTTATCGTGTGCCGTTTCCTCCTTCGGCGCTATGTTTGCTGGGGCTCCTTTCATTTCTGGCTCCTTTCATTTCTAACACACCAAGCGCGTTCCTGCCTGAGAGCCTTCTGACCAGAGCTCTGTCTCCTGCTCTCTGCATGAAATTTAGGCTTCAGCTCAAGTGCCACCTCTCTAGAGGAGCCTTCCCTACCAGCATAGCTAAAATAGCCCCCTCTGGGAGGCTAAATTTGACGACATTTAAAAAAAAAACCCAAAACCCTGATGACACAGCACCTATAAGCTAAGTCAAAAGCCAATAAAAAAATCTGGGAAAATATTTGCATATTAGGTATTACATGGCTAATTTGTTATTACATGGCCTTTAAAACAGAAAGGCTTTCTACAGTTCAGTAAGATAAACACCAGTTGGGCTATTGGTCTAATATGAAAAAAATGGGCAAAGGATATGAACAGTTCACGAAACAAACAACCGACATATGCTGCTCAAACATTTATAGAAGTACTCAAACTCACCTATGGTAAAAAAAAACGAAAAGAGAGATACTTTTTTTATCTATCAGATTGGCAAAGATAATATTGTATCAGCAAGGTTATGGCAACAGTAACCCTCATATCCTGCTGGTAAGAGTGTAAACTGGAACAATTTTTATAGAGGGTGATTTGATAATATTTAAGTTACCAATGCACAAACCCTTTCATCCAGTGATTTTTACTCCTAGAAATTTGCCCTACAGTTATGCTCCCGAGTGTGGAAATTGATATGGGTACAAAGGTACTCATGGCAGTGTTGCATGTAATAGCAAGAGGCTGGAAACAATACGTGGATCAATCAACTGGGGAATGGATAAGTAAATTACAGTGCATTCATACAGTAAAATAGTACGCAGTTATTAACAAGAATACGGCAGATGGGTGGCACTAAGGTGCATTGAGTGTATTTTGTAGTGGCTTGCAGGCATTTTTTATTTGCTTTTTTTTTTTTTTTTTTTTTGTGGTACGCCGGCCTCTCACTGTTGTGGCCTTTCCCGTTGCGGAGCACAGGCTTCGGACGCGCAGGCTCAGCGGCCATGGCTCACGGGCCCAGCCGCTCCGCGGCATGTGGGATCTTCCCGGACTGGGGCACAAACCCGCATCCCCTGCATCGGCAGGCGGACTCTCAACCACTGCGCCACTAGGGAAGCCCTTGTTTTGTTTATTTTAAAGAGAGCCTCTAAAATTGTATCAGCTTCAGGCCCTACGAAACCGGGATATTCCCCTGCAACACAGTGGGGAAACAGACACATTCCTGTCAATGACAGAGGTTTGCTCCACAGTGCTGGGAGGGGGAGGAGGATATGGAGGGATATAGGGGTGGGTGGGGATGGATCAGAGTGTGAAAAAGTTCCACAGGTGTCTACTATATATAAAATAGATAAACAACAAGGATCTGCTGGATAGCACAGGGAACAATATTCAATATCTTATAATAACATACAATGCAAAGAATCTGTAAAAGAATATATATATATATATATCTGAATCACTTTGCCGTACACCTAAAACTAACACAACGTTGTAAATCAACTATACTTCAATGAAAAAAGAAGTTTCCCAGGTGATTCTGATATGCTCCACCCCTTTGACATTTACTACTACTCTGTGTTCAACTGCAAGTCCCCAGTGTTGTACAGCCCTTCCCATGTCCTAACTTCTCCTTTTAATTTTTTAAAATTTAAAAAAAATATTTATTTTTTGGCTGAGCCATGCAGCATGCAGGATCTTAGTTCCCTGACCAGAGAGCGAACCCGTGCCCCATTTATTTATAATAAATAAATATTATTTATTATATTGGGTCATCACTGCTTGTGGGCTTTCTCTAGTTGCGGCGAGCGGGGTCTACTCTTTGTTGCAGTGCGCGGGCTTCTCATTGCAGTGACTTCTCAGGCTTCTCGTTGCAGTGACTTCTCTTGTTGCGGAGCACGGGCTCTAGGCGCGTGGGCTTCAGTAGTTGTGGCACACGGGCCCAGTAGTTGTAGCTCACGGGCTCTAGAGCACAGGTTCAGTAGTTGTGGCGCACGGGCTTAGTTGCCCGCGGCATGTGGGATCTTCGCGGACCAGGGCTCGAACCTGTGTCCCCTGCGTTGGCAGGCGGATTCTTAACCACTGTGCCACCAGAGAAACGCAGAAGCGTGGCGTCTTGACCACTGAACCGCCAGGGAGGTCCCCCTAACTTCTCCTTAAGGCTTCAGAGCCACTCGCACTGTCAGATGAAGACTGACCTATGCAGCTAACGTTCAGGTGGCCTCCATCCATCTCATCGACCTCCCTGCCCTCGTCAGCCTAGTTCCCTCGGCCCTTGAGGTGACCCTAGGATGCTGGGACCAGCCATCCTAACTCCAGAGTGGCTTCCTTTCCCGGGCTCTTCTGACCTCTGATTTGAAACACAGCTACTATTCACCTCGTGTTTAACGATAAGATGGCAATATATCACCCGAAATTCCCAGATCATCCTTGAAGTCTGTCAGTTCTGGAGGCAAGACGCCTCTAAACAGTTCTCATCTTCTAAAAATCACATGGCTATCTACTTTCTGTTTGTCTCCTTTTTGCCAGTTGTCAGAGAAACACGTGCTGCTGCTTGGGAAGTTTGGAGAAATTTTGAGAAAGGTAGAGAGTAAACCAGGCTGGCAGGAAAGACTCCAGTTACATAAATCAAGCAGTGAAGTATATACATGGATATGTGTAGTTGTATATACATATATATGTGTGGTTATATATAGATAACTATAGTTTTTTTTTAAAGTGAAGGAGGCAGAGAACTCTGAAAAATAGAGGGCAGACTCAGAAATAGCTCCACTCTGTTTAGTAGGACATGATTCCTTTCACTTTCCTAAATGTCCTCCTCCCCTCCCCTCCCCCTCTCTTCCTCCCTCCCCCCCTCCTTCCATCCATCCTTCTAATGACTAAAAACAGCTAAAAATATTCTGTAAAGCTTTTTCATTATTAATACGATTATGAGGTATATCTCAGCCTCTGTCTTCACCTGATTTGCCTTGAGCCTTATAAAATGAAGGCACTCTGGGCAGTCCCCACATGGAAGATTCTAATTCAAATCTACAATGATTTGAGGAAAGCAATTTATTTTTTTTTTAAAGTGAATTGAACCTTGAATACAGTTGTATTGAGAGTGAACAAAAGAGATATGGAAGAAGCCATCCACTCTCCATCAATCAAGGAAGTTTTGTCAGAAACTCCACCCTCCGTCACCCTCCACTTCCCTTCTTGGTAGGAGCCAACACCCAGAAGAAAGCAGATGTAGCCCTGCGGCTGACTCAGAACTCTCAGGTTAGAGAAGAGAAGACGGGCCCTGCTGCGTGCATCACACGGGAGAGACGTAGGTCTGCTTTGGGTAAAGCCTCAGGCTCTTGAGCAAGGAAGCCAGGAAGGTGTATCAGCAAAGCCCCCGAAGATTCTGGGCCTGTGATGAGGACCACAGAGGGGACCCGGCACCAGAACTCTGACTTTAGCCTCCTAGGGAGCTCACCAGCTTGTCACCTGGAGAAACTGGCAAAAGACAGCAGCCTCCACAGTGCGTTCCTTATGGCCTGGACAGCTGGCAGAGGCCCTGGGGCACTTTTCTGATGTCTGGGAACAAAATGGGACACCAGTGTTCCAGAGGTCCCTGCGAAGACCTGCAACTGGGCAGAAGTACATCAAAGGCCTCTCAAGATGATCGATTGGACAGGAAGTCTGAAAAGGCATCTTTTTTTTTTTTTACTGAAAAGTGGTGGACACTCTGCTGAAGGATGAGAGTCCTTTCAAGAGAAAAATAGGCTCATGTTGTTGTATTTGCTGAAGGGTTGGCCCTTTAGGAGACGTGATGCTTACCTCTCCCTCTCAAGTCAGAGCCCCAGTGTCTCCCCACAACGATCTCCAAAGCCTCTACCTGCTCTTTCCTGTGCCCACCCTCCCCTCACATTCTCCACACAGCTGCCAAAGCCATCTTTTTATTTTGGCTGTACTGCGAGGCTTGTGGGATCTCAGTTCCCCGACCAGGGATTGAACCCTGGCCACAGCAGTGAAAGCCCAGAATCCTCAAATGAAAAGGAAAATGAAACCATGCTCCCTCCACAGCTGAAAATTCTCTAACAGCACTTGATATCATTTTATGAACATAAATGAATAAACAAAGCCCAGGGATCAGCAAAGATGTTCTGGAATGGACCACAAAGTAAGTATTTCAGGCTTTGTCCATTATGGTGTCTGCTGTGCTGTTGTCCCCCAAAAGATGGGCTGCGCTAGAGTGAAGCAAGCCAGTTATCCAGTGAAGCAAAGTTAAAGGAGATGGTCACTCTCAAGGCTGTGAAAGCAGCCACAGAAACACATAAAGAACTGGCATGGGGCTTCCCTGGTGGCGCAGTGGTTGGGGGTCCACCTGCCGATTCAGGGGACACGGGTTTGTGCCCCAGTCCGGGAGGATCCCACGTGCCGTGGAGCGGCTGGGCCCGTGAGCCATGGCCGCTGGGCCTGCGCGTCCAGAGCCTGTGTCCGCAACAGGAGAGGCCACAACAGTGAGAGGCCCGCATACAGCAAAAAAAAAAAAGAACTGGCATGGCCATGTTCCATGAAAACCATATTTGGCCCCCAGGCTGCATGCACCAAGTTCTCAGGTCAGAGTCTGCATTTGCTCATCCTCTTCCTGGAATCCTCTTTCTCAGATTTTTGCATAGATGGCTCCAAGCGCTAGCTGACTCAGTAAACAGATTAAATGTATATTTGGAAAATCAGCGAAGAAAGAGCTCTAAAAATGAGAAAATATTTTGGAATGAATTTGATTTTAGATATTTCCCCCAAAGTATTCAAGTAGTTCTTATAGGGGTGAGGGAAGCAGAACTTCATTGACATTCTTTGCACTTACTTTAAGCCTTGATTGGCTTTTTATATTTTTAGTTGCCTGGGGGGGGGGCGGGGGCTGGGAAGGAGGGAGGCCACCCTAATCTTGTCGTGTTTAAAGCCTCTAAAGTCTCAGTGTGCCCCTGCTGCCTCCTTTTGGTCACTGTGGCCTCAGGTCAAGTGTTGCCTTCTCAGGGAAGGTTTCTCCAACCAGTGACTTGCTGGTGCCCCTTCACCACCTATTGCGTTCTGCTGTTGTGTTTTCTCACATATCACTCTCTGCGATTATTGTGCTTTTTTTCCTTTAATTAATTTATTTTATTTTATTTATTATTTTTGCCTGCGTTGGGTCTTTGCTGCTGTGCACGGGCTTTTCTCTGATTGTGGCGAGCGGGGGCTACTCCTTGCTGCAGTGTGCGGGCTTCTCACTATGATGGCTTCTCTTCTTGTGGAGCACGGGCTCTAGGAGCACGGGTTCGGTAGTTGTGGCTTGTGGGCTCTAGAGCGCAGGCTCAGTAGTTGTGGCACATGGGCTTGGGTGCTCCGCAGCATGTGGGATCTTCCCGGACTAGGGCTTGAACCCGTGTCCCCTGCATTGGCAGGCGGATTCCCAACCACTGCGCCACCAGGGAAGCCCCTATAGTGCTTTTTTATGTGCTTCCTTGTTGACTGTCTGTTTCCCTTTCGCATGTGGGCCTCAGAAGCCCAGGCATCCTGTCTGCCTTGTTTACTCTGCATCCTACACCCAGTACAGTGTCTGGCACGTGGAAGGCATGCAAGAAAATATTTGTTGACTGACTCAGTGACTGAATGAAAGAGCTCAAAGCGTTTTACGTATGAGGTCTGATCCTAGTTGAAATTCTCTGCTTGTCCATCATAGAACCTTAAAAGTGACTTGGAACCCAGCTTGGATAACCGAATCAGCTTTAGCTAACGGACTTAAATCAATTTAGGCAAAAGCCAATCTGTCAACAGAAGAATTTGGACCAAATGAGATTTGGTAGAACATTTTGCTACTATATCATGGGAAGATTTTTCAGTTCTTTATCATTTATCCATTTGGTCTGTTTTTCCAAAATGTTTGCTTTTTACTTTCTACTTCTTAGATTTTAATGAACTTCTGGCTTATTCTCTAGGGAAACATAATTTAAACATCCAACAATAAAAATTTTATTGAGAAAACCAGATTTCCTTGAGTTCTGTGCATGAATATAGAAACAGTTAAATATGCAGTGCATATATAACAGTTAAATATTGAGTGTATGGTGAACATCTGACTTGTGTCAGGCATTGTTTTGGGCACTAGGATTGCTGTGGTGAACCCATTCTGCCTTCAGACTCCTGGGAGGAATAGATGTAAAACAGATTCAAACCAAAAAAAAGTCAAGTTTTGATAGGCACTAAAAAGGAAATAAACAGGGAGCTGAGATGGGCGATGCCTCCTCTTGTTCGGGTGATAAGAAAGGCCTTATGGAAGAAGTAACATGGAGGAAATGATGAGAGGCTGCCTTTATGGAGGGTAGGGAAAAGTGCATTGCAAGGTGAAAATACCACATTATCCAGCGTTACTAAGGTAGGAAAGAAAGCTTGGCTTATTTCAAGAACAACAAAAAAAAGGGGTGTGACTGGATCACGGTGGGTAAAGAAGATGAGGCACAATGAACTCGTCACTGGGGCTTCCTGAGCCACGGTAATGAGTTTGGATTTTAAGTGCAGGGGTTTCACAAAGCAGAGTGATGCCAGCTTATTTAAGTGTAAGGAAGATTGCTCTGGCTTCCATGTAGAGAACAGATTGATGTGGGGCAAGTGTAAAAGTGGGGAGCCCCGAGAGAAGGCTGTTGCAGTAATCCACTCGGGAGATGATGGCAGTCTGGAATGGTTGTGGCAGTGAGACTGGGAAGGAGGAGAAGTTGGAGGTACAACTTGGCAGTCGAATTGAGAGGCGTTGTTGGTGAGTCCAACGTAGGAACTGAGAGTAGGCATATCAGTCAGTGTCCAGCTGGGAGAACAGAAATCATTCCAGGTATTTCAAGTGGAGGGAATTTAACCTAAGGAATCAGTTACAAAAGTGTGGGATAGGTTGGAGGAACCAAAAGGAGAGGATGCAGTGACCTAGAGATAAATATCTTCAAGAAGTCTTGGACCACTCCTAAGGCTGGAGATAAAATAGAGAAGTGCTGATGTTTTCAGAGCCCAGGAGTACCTGGCATCTGACACCGCGGGAAGCTGCCGATGCTGTTGGCACCAGCCACTGCCCCAACCATGGATGCTGTTGCTGGAGCTGCTGAAGGCCACTGCCACAGCCACTGTCAGAAGCTTGTTTTAAAGGGGGGTGTCTCTCCCTCCCTCATTTTATCCAGTTTGCCACCAGTGCTTCGTACTGGCAGCATTTAACTCGGCCTGCTGGCAAGGGAGTCTGGGAGATGCAGTTCACAGGATCCCAGCCACCTCCAACAGAGCAGCACACAGAATGGCAGGGCCTGTACTTAGCATGAGCAAGCCAACGGCCAGCACATGGAAGAACTAAAGGTTTGTTTTAAGTAGGAAAAACAATCTATATTTTATAAAAAATATATATTATATTTCTTTTTTTTTTTTTTTTTAACAAAAGCAATATGTGCCCATTGGAAAATACAGGAGGAACTTCTCTGGTGGCGCAGTGGTTAAGAATCCACCTGCCACCGCAGGGGACATGGGTTCGAGCCCTGGTCAAGGAAGATCCCACATGCCGCGGAGAAAGTAAGCCCGTGTGCCGCAACTACTGAGCCTGCACTGTAAAGCCCGTGAGCCACAACTACTGAGCCCACGTGCCACAGCTACTGAAGCCCATGTGCCTAGAGCCCGTGCTCCGCAACAAGAGAAGTCACTGCAATGAGAAGCCCACACACCGCAATGAAGAGTAACCCCCGCTCTCTGCAACTAAAGACCGCACACAGCAACGAAGACCCAGTGCAGCCATTAAATAAATAAATAAATAAATAAATAAGGAAAACAATACAACGCAAAAACTTCCATATGCCCACCTACCCAAAAACAATCATTAATAACATCTTGATCTCAATCTCTCTCAAAAAGGGACTCTAACTCTACATTCAGTTTTGTAACCCATTGCACTAAATTTTTGCAATCAAACATTTGCTGGACATTTACTTCGTTACAACTAGCTCCCAGGGTTGAATATTTATGTTCCATAAACATTTTCCGATTATAAATGTAAAAAAGGAATTTTTGCCTGAAAACAAATTTGCAGTTTAAGAAAACGGTTCATGAAGAATACAGTCGTAAACTCTAATTTGATTATTAGGAGATTATTTGCTTAGGTAGAAAGAGAAAATAATTCTTTTAAATATAAGGTAGAATGTCAGGTCTTTCTTTATACTGTTCATTTCCTTTTTTGGGGAAGAAGAAAACAGTAGAATTTCAGAGCTGGAAGTGGAGAGGAGCTTTAGCTACAGAATACACTAGAACTCTCCTGCTGCACATCTGCCTGGTCTCCATAGAGTCAGACTTCTTGAGGAAGCTGGTCCTCTGAAGTGTGCAGAAGGGGTGACACGGAGACAAGGTGGCTTTAAGAGTGGGTGCTGGGGCTTCCCTGGTGGCGCACTGGTTGGGAGTCCGCCTGCCGATGCGGGGGACGCGGGTTCGTGCCCCGGTTCGGGAGGGTCCCACGTGCCGCGGAGCGGCTGGGCCCGTGAGCCATGGCCACTGGGCCTGCGCGTCCGGAGCCTGTGCTCCGCAACGGGAGAGGCCACGGCAGTGAGAGGCCCGCGTACCGCATTAAAAAAAAAAAAAAAAAGAGTGGGTGCTAATTATTATGGCTACAGGGTGACCATTTCTGTGGTGTTATCTGTTAGAATCCTTTTGACAACTAGTAGCAGAAAACCGTGACTTAAATTGGCTTTAAAAATGAGGGAATGCATTATCTCACATAACTGGAAGTCCAGAGGTAGGACAGGCTACCGGAATAGTAAGATGAGCCGCTCAGTGATGTCACCAAGGTCCCAAGTTCTTGCCACACTCTGTTCTGCCTTCCTCCTGAGACTGGCTCCCTTCATGGTGACTAGATGGCTGCCAGAGGCCACAGGGCTGCCTGCCCTTCTCCATGTTCAGCAAGAAAATTAGACCCTTCCCTTCAAAACAAATTCTTTTCAAGCAGACCAGTGGTTCCCAGTACTGCTGCACATTGAAGTCACCAGGAGTGCTGTATCATTTATTTATTTATTGTGATTATTTCATTTGTACTTTATTATTTCATTATTAATTGATGATGATGATATATTATTTATTTGCTATTTTATTTTTTTAACTGCAATACCTAGGCCTTTTTTCTAGAAATATTAGTCTGGGGTAGGGCCCAGCTGGAGGTCATTTTTAGAAGCTCCCAGCTGATTTTCATGTACAGCCAGGGCAGAGAACCACTGGTTTAGGGTGGTTTAGGTCACCTGCCCACCCCTAGACTAACAGTCACCAGGGTAATGCCATGAACTGATTGGCTTAGAAAAGTGGACCTCCAAGTGTGACACCCCCCCACCGCCCCCGGCCCCAGTCTCGACCAGCAGAAACAGCTCCCAGGACCCTGTCAGAGATGTAGATTCTCGGGCCTCACCCAGGACTATGGACTCAGAAACTCCAGGGGTGGGACCCAGAAGTTTGTGTTTTAACAAGCTTGCCATGTGATTCTGATGGATACTAATGTTTGAGACCCACGGCCTGAGATCAATCAGGCTCCTCTCTGGAGCTTGGGAGGAGATAAATACGAGAACAAAATCGAGGTCTTTTAGAACGGTGAACCCCAGGACCCCGAGCCTTTTAACATTCCCTCCTCCCACCGACAGGCCAGAACAGGGCGGGGGATCCGCCACCTGAACCCCTAGACGCCTAGCTGTACAGAGAGGCCTCCCAACTGTGCCACCAAGCCTCAGCCACAGCAACAGGCTTAGCAGTGGGCCAAGCTAAGATGGGAAGAAAGCACGTGCTGTAGGTATCCATTCCTTCCTACCCTGGGGAACCTGGAAGTTTCTGTAGGTGCTAAAGGGCTGAAAAGACAGGCCTGGTATATACTTTCCTGAAAACGCTTTGAACTAATTTCAACTACTGTACAATTCCAACAGGATCCTAGGGGGAAAAAAAGGCCATTCAGTAAAAACAAAAGAAATCTGAACACGATAAGGACTTTAGTTAACAATAATGTCACAATATTGGTTCATAAATTGTGACAAATGTAACCGTACTAATATCTGATGTCAGTAGGGGAAACTGGGTATGCGGCATGTGGGGACTATGTATAAATCTTCACAACTTTCCTGTAAATCTAAAACTATTCTAAAATAAGGTTATTTTAAATACAGCATATTAAGATGTGAAACTCTAATGAATGAAAACACCTTTGGAAAAAGCTTTATAAAATTAAGCAAAAAAAGTTCTTTAAAATATTCCATATTAATCTAAATTTGACACTGCTGTATTTTTATGATCGGTGCCATGTTTTTAGCCAGAGAGAATGCTTTTTAGACGTTTTCAGCTTAAACAAAAGTTGAATTGGAAAATACTAATGAATATTCCTGATATGTCATACTTCCTAGAACCTGCACACAGCAGAATTACCAAAGAGCAATTGAGAGAGGCTTAAACTTGGTCATATGCTTAGAAATAATTAAGAAGCAATCAAATCACATTCTTTGCCATCCCCTTAGACTTGGAAAGGAGTAGGATGGCTGGACCCCACAGGGAATGGGACATAATCCCATGCATCTCTCTCTCAACCCAATTCATAGCAGTGAGCTCAAGCATAAGTTCCCTCAGGCACTCTCCTCTTGTTTCACCAGCTCCATTTAAATGAAATGGACACCTTGTGTCCTGAGGGGTGAGTCTCGCAATCCAATCTGGTGGCTTGAGGTGTGGCTCATTACTGACTACTACTCTCAACAGACTGTACATCACTGAATTTATGTGGGATTCCTGGAAACACTGCGCCATAATTGGAACGGAGCAAGGAGCAAATCCCAATTTGTAGCTTGGAAGGTTCCTACCAATGTAGTCAACTAAATAATTCGTGGTAAATTTTGCTTATTGTCCTTCTACACTAAGTATCAGTAAGGAAACCAAGAGTTAAAATTGTCATTGCAGGTGAACGTGCTATAATTAAGGGTTATAATAAAAAAGAGTACTTAAGGGCAAAAACGTTGCTATGTCAAGCAAGTGGCTCAAAATGATCCCCACCCCACCCCCAATCTTATCTCATTTGGAATCTCTTAGATTTTGTCCAGCATTGTCCTACTCTCTCACTGTGTGAACTTGGACAAGTTCCTTAGCCTCTCTACTCCTCATTTTTGTCATCTTCACAATAGTGAAAATAATAATTCCTTGGTGGTGTTAGAAGAATTCATAGAAATAGTGTTTGTAATACTTTTAGCACAGTGCCTGGAATATATGGTGTTAAAAAAAAGTGTTTGATAAATCAAAAAATAAGATCATCCTTGCCCACATTAAAGCCATTCAATGTAATGATAAACCTCTGATAATATGGCATGGCAAAAACACAGAAAAGAATACTCAGATGCCAGCTTGGAGGGAGGGAAACTCTGGCACAGAAAGATGTTGAAGGGGTGAAAGAAATGTCGATGGTTTTCATCGGAAATAAAAAAGGATGTGATGTGATGGAACTCTCCCAAATTACCAGTAAAAATGTAAAATGGTGCAGCTGCTGTGTAAAACAGTGTGGCAGTTCCTCAAAAAATTAAATGTAAAATTACTATATGACCCAGCAATTCCACTCCTAGGTATATACCCAAGAGAACTGAAAGCAGGCACTCAGGTACTTACACATACGTGCTCATAACAGCATTCCTCACAATAACCAAAAGGTGGAAACAACCCAAATGTCCATCGCCTTATGATGGACAGATAAATGTCATATATCCATGCAATGGAATATTAGCCATAAAAAGAAATGGTACAACATGAATGGACCTGGAAAACATTATACTAAGTGAAATAAGCCAGACATACAAGGTTACATATCCTATGACTCCACTTATAGGGAATATCCAGAAAAGGTGAATCCATAGATACTGAAAGCAGATTGGTGGTTGCCAGGGGCTGGATACAGGGCTTTCTTTGGTGAAAATGTTGCGGAACTGGGGAGAGGCGGTGGTTACACAATATTGTGAATGGACTAAATGCCACTGAATTGCACACTATTTTTGGTGAATTTTACCTCATCCAAAACAAAAACACAAAAACCCCCATACATACATAAACAGGACAAGAGCTGAATGCCCTCTTGTTGTGGTTGAGAACACAAAAGCATTCCAGGCTGCCCCTTCCACTCACCAGAGATTCCTTTCTTAGGGAAGTTACCTAATGGCCAGCCCGTCTGGGCCCTGGTTTCCTCATCAGTAGGAAAATGAAGTTGGACCACCAGGATCCCTTCCGATTCAAATTCCAAGGCAAAGAAATTCAGCTTCCTTCTTTTACCCTCTCTCATCCACATGCTTGAAAAATAAAAATGACTGCGTCTGTACTGCAGATATACACTGGAAGACAATTTATTGAAATTAAATTACAGGGAAATTAATTTTAGTTATTAACAGGAAAAGTATTTTAATATTTATTGTGATAATGATGCAAATTAACGGGCAAATAACTAGAACAAATGCACTTGAACCATTATCTTGGCGTTTGCCACTCTGATGCTCAGACTCCTCTGAGCCCGTGCGTGGCTCCAGTCTGTCTGCACCCCTCGGTGTAATCACACACTGTGCTTTTTGCCAGTCACTGTATCTAAGGCTGCTCTGCCAAATGCAGTGCTGGCAGCCCCGAGTTGATTAGGAGGCCCTTGATTGATTACTAGGTGCCCTTGCCAAGTAGGCAAGAACCAGTCCCTGGTTCTTCTAAGGGATGGTTCTTACTTAGAATACCTTTCTAAGCTGCCCATGCTTTGCAACCAGAGTAATCTAGAACAATTTAAAGATTGCAGTCACTAAAACTTGCTCATAGACTATTGCTCTGGTTACACCTAAACTAGTTGTAACTTTATTCTAAAATTATGGAAATATTATTTGAATAGCGAGCCAAATTTACCAGTCCCGGGATTTTAAGTCCTGGGTCCACATGTTCATTCTGGGAGGTGGGGATGTGATTTTGTGTATTTTATTGACCACTACCTCCTCCACCTTCTACTGCGGATTTCTGGTCCTCTGTAAATCCCCTAATTATTCCTAGGAGTGTCAGGCGTGTTTCCAAAGAACCTTCAGAAAATTTTCAGCCAGCTATCAAGTCTGTCATTTCCCCCCTTTTAAATTCAAGGATATCTACTTCTGAGGTCTACAACAAACCCCGAAGCTGCAAAAAACACAAGCCACTGCCTACCAGGGCCCACATTCAGGCGGCCTCGGACGGCTCTTCTCCTGCCCCTGAAGGAGATCACTGGATGGGGCAAGGTATTGTGGCTATGCAGGGTTCCAGCACAAGTCGGGGAAGGGCCTTCCTCTCTTTTGGTATTGCAGCTCCATTTTACTCCTTGCAGCAAACGAACAGTCCCCAGGTTTCGAACCCAGTCCCCAGTCCCTGAACATCCACCATGGCTGGATAGGGAGGCAAAGCCAGGAGACAAGTATCCTACAGAATGCCTGACTGCCCCCTTCACTGGCCCCTGAGCTTGCTCTGAGCCAGTGAGCCAGGATGCTCTGCCTGACACTCTCCCAGTGACTTCTCTCTGGGGAGGCTCGCCCCACCTCCTTTCATGCAAATAGACCCTTGGGCAGGCTTCCTACAAGCCCAGACATGCCCCAATCCCACGTGGAGGTTGCCATGGCTCAGGGTCAGACACCAGGTTCCTGGTACCTATTTATTAGGCACTTACTATGTGCTACGTGCTGGGGGTCCAAGGATGATGGGCTTCTGTCATCCAGGAGCTGCTGTGGGAATTTAGATGGCAGCTCCTCGATGCTGACCAATCAAGCCGTTACCCCAGTTGGTGCACCTCCTGCCGAAAGGTCATACCAAGGGTGCCCACTATCGCCATCTCGGCAGAGGTCCTCTTCCCTGTATAACTAGGAGTTTCACCAAGTTTCCCATGGACCACTTCTTCAGGTTCTTACTTGATGACCACGCGCCTCTGTCTGCTTCTTTCCATCAGTAGCAGCAGCGTGCCTTTCCTGTTCTGCTCTTTGTTCTTGACCCAGACTTCACTCCATTTCTCCTTTCATATTTCTCCTCTCAGATGAAGAAAAGAGAGGGCTATGGGCAGGAGAATAAACGTGTAAACGCTGTAGGGGATTGTGTACAAAATGATACCTGAAAAACCCGTACATTCTCCTCCTTCTTCTTCTTCACAAATGTTAATTGTACTTTTATCTTTTACTCAGTTTATTTAAACTAAAACACAGAAACAGCTCACCCATTTTTTTGTTGTTCAACTTTATATAAGACCTAATGCATTGTAACTTACAACTTAATGTGAGAGCTGCACATTCTTTTGTTCAACCTACATGAAGAGCCCAAGTGCAAACTGATGTAAAATTAAAAATGTAGAAATGGCTTTGCACGCAATTTATGAATCTTTTTCTCCGGAGTCTGTTCTCTGGTGTTCGGTAGGAAAGGGAATAAAAAAAAATTCATTAAGCAATCGGCTTACCTTTGGATAAGTAAAAAGTCTTGTGGGACATACCTGTGTTAGCTGTTACATGAGAATGTGGTGAATTTTGAAGGCAGACCTTCAGAACATCATATTTTAGTAGGAAACTTGAAAGATAAGTGGATGAAAACATTCAGCAAAGAAAAATACAGTATTTTTAGGATTCAGTGAGATACGACCCAGTATTTCTTCATTGTACGCACCCCCCTTCATTGAGCTCATGGGGCCTTGAACATAGTAGGGGTCAGGGAGATGCTTGTTAATTTTATTTAAAATTGGATTCCTCCCAGTCTCTCAGTGTCTTTGCACCTCCCGACCTGGGTCAAACAGCAGAGGAAAGGGGAATAAGGTACCAGGTAAAGCTAAAACGAGATCATTGCTAAAATATTTGTTCCTGGGTTTATTATTTTATTCAAAAGCCTGGGAGGTGACCAGCCTAGAATGTGGCAGTAAACTGTGCTGTTAATCCATTTGCATTTTCGGAGTTGGGATCCAGGTTTTCAAGTTTGTTATGGGATTTTATGCAAAACAATATGCAAATCGATGGCATTCTAAAAATGCCGTCCGTTCTCCAGCCCCTCTCCTGGTCACAAACAAGGGAGGCTGGCGCCGGGCTCGCCGGGCTCCTTGGGCAAGGGGTAAACCCTGCGGGGTGACGGGCCGGGGGGGGGAAGGGCTGTCCCGGAGGCGGTCCTGGGGCGGAGCCTGGGCGGGGCCCGTGACGCGCGGAGTCGGCCGGCTCAGGGGCTGGACCTCAGCCTCTCCCCGCCTGGGGCCGCCGCCGCGCCAGTGGTGGCTCCGCGTTTCCAAAAGGGGCCCTCCGACTCCTCGCTGGGCCAGTCCGGCGCTGAGTCGTGGAGCCCCGCACAACTCCCGCTGGTCCCTGAACGGGATCCCTGCTCCCCAGAGTTGCGAGCAACTTTCCCCTCTCCCTGGTGCCGCGGTGGCTCGGGGACCGTGGCCGCCGCAGGTAGCTGAACTCCGGGCCACTCTCCCTGCGCCTCGGTTGAGCGCGCTCGCAGGTCGCTCTCTCTCCGGGTGCACGCTGGGGGTCCCCGAGCTCGGCTCTGCGGGCGAGATGCCCCTAGGACATATCATGAGGCTGGATCTGGAGAAGATCGCCCTGGAGTACATCGTGCCCTGTCTGCACGAGGTCGGCTTCTGCTACCTGGACAACTTCCTGGGCGAGGTGGTGGGTGACTGTGTCCTGGAGCGAGTCAAGCAGCTGCACTGCAACGGGGCCCTGCGGGACGGCCAGCTGGCCGGGCCCCGCGCCGGCGTCTCCAAGCGGCACCTGCGGGGCGACCAGATCACGTGGATCGGGGGCAACGAGGAAGGCTGCGAGGCCATCAGCTTCCTCTTGTCCCTCATCGACAGGCTGGTCCTGTATTGCGGGAGCCGGCTGGGCAAATACTACGTCAAGGAAAGGTCCAAGGTAGGACGCGCGCGGGTGCCCGGCCGCTGCTGCAGCCCGCGGGGACTGGGGACGCTCGTAGTCCGTGGTCTGTCGCCTTGGCAGGGCTGCAAGCCAACTTTAGTTTTTAACCAAGAAGCAAGAAGTCCGCCTGGTTCCCCCTACACCTCCCACTCCCCCGCCCCACGTTGGGACAGGTTATTAGAAACATTATGTATGGTCCGAGACACGAGAACTCATGACCTTAAATGTCTACTTTCAAGTCACCTAATATTGCCCGTCAGCCCTTCATTGTGTTCAGAGGGGATTCCAGCGAAAGCACTTTTAGTGAATGCTAGAGACAGTGTGATTTCACAGTGTGGCATTTGGCTTGTGGAGTTCGGCAGGTGTGGGAAGAGTTTGACCTGTGAAGGAGTAAGGCTCATCACCATCACTTTCTAGTGCTGCCCTTGGCTTTCTGCGCCCAGGACATTATTTGATCATCCACTTGAGTTGAAAATTCTCTCCTGGTGCTGAGCCCCAGCCCCCTTTCCTAACTATCAATTGCTGGGGAAATCCACCGAGAACAACCAGTTAAGTGATCAGAAGAGGATAGTCAAGTACCTCTGGAAAGAAACCATGTTTTTGTTCAGATGGCCAGCAGTCACTCCCTGGGTGGTAATTTTTCTTGGAAACATTTACAGGTAGATTGGCAGAAATATGGGAACGCGGAGTACCATGATGTTTGTGCGTGTACGTACGTTGGGATAGTCGAGCTACTCAGTATTTTCTACAAATGATAATCCAGCACGTTTTTCAGGGCAGTTCTGAGAGTGATTTTGTACCTCTTTTATTGTGGACTGGTCAAGGGGCACTCAGAACTGTAGACAAGTTTTACTTTAACACAGTGAGGCAAAACATACTAGCGTGAGAAGGAGGGTGAACATTCACCTATGTACTACTCTGTGTAGTATTCCTCAATTTGTGATAAAACATACCATCGTTGTCTCATTTGTCCCATAAACTAAGAGGAATACTTTTAATAAAGGGCAAGTGGTAAAGACTGGAAGTGTATAGAAATGAAGGGGTTGGATTGGGCGAGTGGAATAGAGAAGAGATTGCTGTATACCTTTCAAGCCAGGAGGACATGGTTAGAATATCTGAAAGCACTGTTTTTAATAGAGTGCAAATAAAGTAAACCTTAGAAGGAAATGCTGCTTCCTAAATTTTACTGTGATTAGGGGAAAATTCAGTTAGCCGGACTCTGTAGAAGATTGATGGTAAAGTGTTCCTTTACTCTTGTTGCATCATTTTGGTGTTGGAGTAGAAAGCCATTTGTCTTGATTAGTTTTGTTTTTGCACTTGTTTTGTAAATGACCGTGCCTTTGGGGTGGTGTCAGGAGGGGACTAGCTATCCTCAGTGTTGAAGAGGTGTGCATAGCTTCAACCTAGAACAGCAGGTGGCTTCTTACCAGTTTTTTAGAGTTTCTTTTAAATTTTGGTGTTAGGAAATTCACCCCTAGCATTCTAGGAACAGAATTTGCTCTGAGGGAGGGAGATCAGAATTCATTGATAGAGGTCACTAACATATTTGAAAGTTAAGTTTTTTTGGTTTTTGTTCTTATTTTAGCTTTGACTTAATGGACAATGGTAGGGTTTTAAGCTAGAATTTAACTCCACAATTGAATGAAAAACACTGTGTACGTCTGGGTAAGGAAAACTAAAAGATCTCTAGATATGATTTTTCAGTTATGGATTATCATCTGGGTAGAACAAATAACTTTTCAGTTAACCCTTTCAGAAGGTGACTGTGAATTGAAAAGAGAAAATTCATCTTTTGTCCACTGAAGAGACATCTGCCCGTACCTTGATTTCCAGCTTTCCTTTAGCGGTTTGGCTCAAAGTTCTTTATTTCTGCCCTTTAGAAAAATCACCTCTAAATTGGGATATTCCTTGGCCAGCTAAAACCAAATGTAAACCAGGCTTGAGCAAACAATTATTATATGTACTCAAAAAAAAAAAAAAAAAGTTTGGTTTGTTTGTATAAAGAAGTCTCCTTAGTAATGTCTTGTAGCCCTGGGTCTCTTACTTGAAGTTCATTATTAAAGCATTGTAGAAACACATTCCATTTCTTATATGATTTATATTAGTTCCACCTTAATCTAACCTTATTTACTTCTCTTCCCTCAACTGAGTGCCTTACTCTGTGCTGTTTCCCAGAGTAGTGATACAGACCCAGTTTCCTGCTCCATCCTCGAAGCAGGTATTCAGTAAAAACTAAATCATTAAAAGGTAGAATTTGTACATTTATTTTAAACATTTATTTGTAACTTCTTATTATGGAAACTTTCAAACATATATAAATGTAGAGCGGCTAGTATAATGAGCTCCTATCACCCATTTTCAACAATTGCCAATATATACATTTACATATTTTCGACCAGTTTTTTTTTAGGTACTTTACATTTCTTGGTGTTATGCTTGTTAATCCTAATGAAATACTTTTTTTCCCTGAACTTTTAAAGGTCATTGAAGAAGGTCATAATGCTCTTTATCTCAATGAAACAATTGCAGAGGCATTGGAAATAGAATAGGAATATAGTGGACCTAAAATTGAAATTGTGGAAGGGTATGGGAAGAAATATTAAAGTGTTCCCCTCCCTGCCACAAAAGGTGTTAACTGATCAGAATTTATCTACCTCCGCTTTGTTGGAGAAAAATCCAAGGGTGCTGAGGACTCTGGGGCAGATGTTTCTATGATATACAGCAGTATGGTGCCCCCTAACTTCAAGCACAATCATTGCTTTCAGGCTATGAAAAGATTTCTTATCTGTTACTCCCTATTGGAGAACTTAGATCATATCCAAGATAAATATTGGCCCTAATTTGCTCCTTTTGCTTTGGCTGCCTACATCTTGGACATGGCTGTTTTCCAGAGAATGTGTAATTTATAGAACCCAGAGTGCCTCTGCTTGCAGCAGAAGTTAGTAACTCTAACAATAATAACTACCTTTTAATGAGCCGTTGGCTCCGCCTGGTACTGTGCTAAGCGCTTTTCAGACACTGTCTGACAGTCTTCAGAACCATAATCTTCGGCAAATTGAGTAATTAAATCATTTGTCCAAGGACACGAAGTCAGCAGTAAATGCAGTTTATCATAGGGGTTAGGGTCTTGGACTTGGGGTGACTAACCTTGTGGCCACAGGTAAGCTGCACAGTTTTCACCAAAGGTGAAATGAGAGAGAATACCTTAAAGCTTTGGCTGGGGAAGGAGCATGAAATAAGACAGTGTACATAAAATTCTTAGCAGAATTCTGAGCCTTCGTAAATTCTAAGGGGAGATTTGGGAGTCTAACCCAGGTCTGTCTGAGCCCAGAGTTTGTGTTGCTGACTCTTAGGCTCCTACTTACCCTCCTTTCCTTCCCTCCGCAAATGTTCACTCAGCATGGGGTACCGTGCAGGGGTGGGGATACAAAGGTGGACAGGCATCGGCCCTGCCCCCTAGAGCTTACACTCACGTGTACTTTTGAACTGTAGGATCCTCTAGCGCACACTTGATTATTCTCAAGCTTAAAAAAGAAAAAAGACAAAACCTAAACATTGAAGTGGGTCAGTTAAGTACATTTGAAGAAGAGAATGGAATGCTGTGCTAATGTTTTCCTACTGTTATTTGCAGGAAAAGCATTTGTTAACCAGCTTGGTTGTTAGGATCCCCAACTGGAGTAGCTGTGGATGATTGGGTTATGGGGGTTGTATTATGAATCAACAGGTCAGTCCTCCCCTGGAAACTGTACAGAGAAATGATGAAACAGCAGTACGTTGTAGATAACAGAAAATATGTTACAAATGGTGGATTTATTCCTTTGCTGCTAGAACAAGAACAGTTTTGGCCCTTCCTTCTCCTGTGATATCAGGAATATTCATGACTCGATGGAGCTTAGCATGGTTGTGAACTACTTTAGACAAACCTGGGGTAATGAATTTCAAAGATCAGGATCTCTCTCAGGACCCAAGTGCAGGAAATGCAAGTGGGGTTCACAGAAGCCTGAAGCCATGAACCAGGAACTAGAAAGTCCTTAACGTCCAGGAGAGCTGGTGTGTTAGTTCTTTTCTCTGGTGCTCTGTGGCCCCCATCTTTGCTTCTCTGCTTGTACTCTTTATTTCTAGCCCTCTCTACCTTCTGTCCAGCTTTTGAGCGCACAGCTCAAGATGGCTACCCCACAGTGGCCATCTCAGCCTCAGTTTGAGTTCAACAGAGACTTGACTAACATTCTAGAATCCCAGTTTTCATCCCCCCTGAAAGAGGACCTGTCAACCTTGGGTGGGGATGGTTTGGGAGGGCGTGTGGAATCATACATCACAAATACAGTTGCCAGGGCCCATGAGAGGTGCAGTTCTTAGAGCATGGGGTTTGGGGACTAGGCATCATACATGGTGTCTCTGCAATTAAAGTCTTAAAAATTTATCTGTGAATAAGGTATTTTAGGGCTTCCCTGGTGGCGCAGTGGTTAAGAATCCGCCTGCCAATGCAGGCGACACGGGTTCGAGCTCTGATCCGGGAAGATCCCACATGCCGCGTAGCAACTAAGCCCACGCGCCGCATCTACTGAAGCCCGCGCGCTCTAGAGCCTGTGCTCTGCAACAAGAGAAGCCACCGTAATGAGAAGCCTGCGCACCGCAACAAAGCATAGCCCCCGCTCGCTGCAACTAGAGAAAGCCCGCACACAGCAATGAAGACCCAGCGCAGCCAAAAATAAATTAATTAATTAAAAAAAAATAAGGTATTTTAGGGGGAGGAGGCACTGAGTTTGAAGCACTGGAACATCTTTCTATAAGGATGTGAGAATTCTTAATAAAAGGTTTTGTATTTTAGCTCTTGGAGGAAGGAAATAATTTATAGAATACAGCCTTAGTGACAGTGAAGCAAGTTTCTCCATAGGGTGAGTTTTCATAGTGTTCTTTGTCTATTTTGTTGAATGACACTTGGGAACAAAGAAAAGAAGGTGCATATGTGTGTTTCCTTTACAATTTCTTTTGTTCAATTTTGGGCCACTGGCCACTCCACCACGACCTTGTCTGCTTGCAGTGAAGCGGGAAATCGGGGGTATCAATTTAATTTATTCATTCACAAATCATTAAATGCCTTGCACTGCGGTAGATCTGTACATGGATGGGAGAAAGGAGGTGGAAAGGGATGATAAAAGCACCTAAAGAAGTAAGCTGAAAGTTGAGTGGCGTGAAATGGTTGTCACCAACTCTGTTTTCTCTTTTTCTGGTTAAACAGACCAGTTTTACACTGATAAGTCCAATTTCTTTGGGCTTTGTCCAATTTCTCTGTTTACTTAACATGAAGTGACTAAAATAAGTGACCAAAACTATTAGGACTTTAATAATAAAGGTTTTGGGAGCTAGGGAGGTATCAGAAATTACATTTGTCCAGTTCCTCAATCATTCAGCAATCAGGTGGTTTTTGTATTTGGAGAAATGTGGTCTTGCATAGGCCCTTGAGGAGAGATTGGAGTAGGTCTTGGGCTTGAGCAAAGTGCTTTAATAGAGAAGGGGCTACCTTGGCTGGGGTTGCTTCATAAGTCAGGTGGACTGGGAGACACAGTCGGTAGGTTAAGTCAGCTGCATCAGTGTCTTATTTGGGAATTTTTTTTTTTAAGGAAAAGAGAAAAGTTGCTCTACTTTATTAACTACTTTAAGCTAAAGAAAACTAGGGCTAGGATGTATGTAGCTTCTTAAAATCAATCATGGCCTTTAATTTACCAGGAATATCTTAAAACAGTTGCTTATCTCATTTGTCCATCTGGCTCTTTTTTTGAAGAAATTAGAATATGTTCACCGTTTTCAGAATTATTTATGTGGAAAATAGGTGTTAAAATTCAGATAGCCAGTGGTTTATAATTTTTAAATATAATTCTGACTTAAAATTGATTAGCACCCATCCTTAGGTGGGAATTAAGTAGCCAATCTGTGCATTCGACTTGTGGGTATCATGAATTATTTCCCTTTCTGACCTTACTCAGCTCAAGCAAAATTTGTAAATTCTTCCCTGATTCCCAACTCTGGCTAGAAAATTTTCAGATTTTATAAATAACAAGCAGTCTTGGAGTTGCATGTTACATCTCTGTACTGAAAATGCACCGTGTCTGGGAGACTTCTCTGATGAGCTTAAAACTGGGGGTGGAGTTTAACCCATGATAAGCAGGGCTCATCTGAGAAGCATCCTAGCACTTAAGGATAAAGTTCAGAGGGCATCTCGCCTTTGGACCATGTTTGCTCAGTTCGGCAAGACCTCTGATTTTGACTCACCTTTGTGGCCTCCAGTAAATTAAATGACAGTTTGACCCATGTCTACTGAACACCAAGGAGCGGCTTGCAGGTTAGCACTACGGAGAAGGTTATTAACTCTTCGTTAATTATTATAGCTACATACTTGATAATTCCTTTGTAGCAGCACTTTGTAGCTGTTAACTAATATTGCTCTAAGAAATGAGTGTCATTTTTCTCCAGTGTTAGTCAAATGCCCATGTTCTGACAGTAATGATAGTTCAGATGTATTCTGCTGGGCAACTGCCAGGGGTGCCCAGTGGGTAGCTGAATCCAGAGACACTGGAATTGTAAATTCGACAGACAAATCATTTTATGATGCCAGGCCAAGGAATTTGGCTTTGGCAGATTGCCAGGAGCCGTTGCTTTGGCTCAGATTCAGAACTATGTGTCTGTTTGCCAGGCAAGATTAGTTAGCTTGGTTCTTTATACATAGAAATTTGTACCCTGTTTCCCTCGATTATTTCAATCTTAAACCAATATGGCTCTTACCTTAATTTTGTATCTTCTTTTGATATTGATTTATAGGTGAGTCCCTATTCTTGTTTTTGGTGAGCTGGTAGTGACTGAGTGTCATATTTTTTACCCCCTGCCTCTGCCCAGTCCCAGCCTTACAGACCCATGGGTTTGCAGCTGTGTAATGCAGGCTTTCACATCTTGTGTTGGTTTCATTTGGTTCCTACTTACTGAGTGTCCTCCATGTTCAGTACAATGTTAATACCTCCTTAAATCAAACCAATTTTATTTTTATACTTTTTTTTTTTTTTTTTTTTGCGGTACGCGGGCCTCTTACTGCTGTGGCCTCTCCCGTTGCGGAGCACAGGCTCCGGACGCGCAGGCTCAGCGGCCATGGCTCACGGGCCCAGCCGCTCCGCGGCATGTGGGATCTTCCCGGACCGGGGCACGAACCCGTGTCCCCTGCATCGGCAGGCGGACTCTCAACCACTGCACCACCAGGGAAGCCCTTTATTGTTATACAATTTTTAAAGGTTACCTTCCATTTACAGTTACTACGAAATATTGGCTATATTCCCCGTGTTGTACAATATGTCCTTGAACCTGTCTTACACCCAGTAGTTTGTACCTCCTACTCCCCCACTCCCATTTTGGCCCTGCCTCCCTCCCCGCTGGTGACCACTAGTTTGTTCTCTGTATCTGTGAGCCTAATTTTGTTTTGTTATATTTGTCCATTTGTTGTATTTTTTAGATTTCACATACAAGTGATTCATATGGTATTTGTCTTTTTCCATCTGACTTATCTCACTTAGCATAATGCCCTCCAAGTCCATCCATGTTACTGCAAATGGCAAAATTTCGTTCATTGTTATGGCCGAGTAGTATTCCGTTGTATATATACCACATCTTCTTTATCCATTCATCTGTGGATGGACACTTGCTTCCGTATATTGGCTGTTGTAAAGAATGCTGCTATGAACGTTGAGGTTCATGTATCTTTTCAAAGTAGTGTTTTCATTTTCTTTGGACATATACCCAGGAGTGGAATTGCTGGGTCATATGGTAGTTCTATTTTTAGTCAAACCAATTTTTTATTCTTTAGGAGATGCAATGATCACTGTTTCTCAAGCTCTGGAGTAAATGTACCTATCTCATATTAACTTTTATTTTTGTTTCCAAAATGAAGCCAAAATAATATCACCATATAAAAATAATTCCAAAATACAGAGATTCAAAGAATATGATAGTAGTCTTGATTATTTGCCAGTGGGAAGAAGACAAATGGAAAAACACAATTCCAGGTGGCAATGACATCTAGTTTTGGTTCTCTTAGGGCAACTTGAAGTTGTTTTGAAGTATTCAGGATAATACTCTTCTTTCTGAACATTGCTTGGAAGTAAAGAGACACTGTTTTAAACAGTCTGAACATTTGGGGGGAGCTTGCTCTGTGTTCTCCAGACAAATAGATCACAGATCCTGCCTGTGACCCTCCCTCCACATCCCCTCCCAGTTCTACTTATCTGTCTAGTCAAACCTGAGGGACTATTACTTAGAAATCTCAATACCCCACACAAAGTTGGCAGTGAGTCTTTTTTTTTTTTTTTTTGGATGGCTTCTTTCCTATTTATATTGTTTTGCAGTTTAATTTGATTGTTTGGAGTAGGTAAACAAAACTGTTTTAAACGTTGAAGGTTTATTCAGGAACGTGCAATATTATTGCTCAAAATCTGGCTATTTTGTGCTGTTTTGGCTTTTTGAGGGTTTTTTTTAGGCTCCCTGTGGAACTTTAAGTTTTGTCTTTTTTTAAAAAACTAAATTTTGTTTCTCTTTCACAGTAGAAATCCTTGAGGAGGGAAGTATTTTAAAGATACCTACTTTAATCAGAAATCACCTGCCCTGGGCTTCCCTGGTGGCGCAGTGGTTGAGAGTCTGCCTGCCGATGCAGGGGACACGGGTTCGTGCCCCGGTCCGGGAAGATTCCCACATGCCGCGGAGCGGCTGGGTCCGTGAGCCATGGCTGCTGAACCTGCGCGTCCGGAGCCTGTGCTCCGCAACGGGAGAGGCCACAGCAGTAAGAGGCCCGCGTACCGCAAAAAAAAAAAAAAAGAAAGAAATCACCTGCCCTTGGTTCTTGTTCTCCTTGTGATCCATTTTAATGAGCTTTGCCGGTGTTAAGCAGTATAAAACCCAACGCTAATCAAGCAGTCTCCATGCTTAGAAAAACAAAAGCAAAAACACACCCAACCGTGCTCTCTCCCCATTGTCCACCGTATATGCTGTGAATTTAGCGTGCCATTTAAGACCCTCCACGTCTGACCCCATCTGACCTTTCTACATTTAATCTCCCACTGACAGCCTTCCTTCCCTCCAGATCCCTGAAGTGCTAGAAACGGATTTGCCGGGCAAACCAAGCTTCCCCATTGTCTTCTCCTCAAAAATCCACCCTCCTGCCTTCTCCGTGAAGTTCCCTTCTGCTTCCTAGAACTCTGTGGGTGGCTCAACCCGGGCCACCCCAGTAGATTTATTTCTTTGCTGCTTACCCTGCCTGCCCCTCATGTACCTATAAATTCTTTGAAGGCAGAGACTATTAAGCTTGATATATATTTTTAGTGCCTCCAGTAGTCCTTTACTGTTGACTTAATTTCATCTTTAAAAGGAACTTCGATTTTAAGGATGTCAGGGTGTCAAAAAAATAGCTATAAATATATATATATATATTTTAGAAATTTCATGTAATGTCTGAAACATTTATATTAACGTATTTCCATACAAATAACCTAAAGAAAGTTTAGTATTTGTTGGTTTTTTTTGTTTGTTTGTCTGGTTTTTTATACTGCAGGTTCTTATTAGTCATCAATTTTATACACATCAGTGTACACATGTCAATCCCAGTCTCCCAATTCAGCACACCACCATCCCCACCCCACCGCGGTTTCCCCCGCTTGGTGTCCATACATTTGTTCTCTACATCTGTGTCTCAACTTCTGCCCTGCGAATTGGTTCATCTGTACCATTTTTCTAGGTTCCACATACATGCGTTAATATACGATATTTGTTTTTCTCTTTCTGACTTACTTCACTCAGTATGACAGTGTCTAGATCATCCACGTCTCAACAGATGACTCAATTTCGTTCCTTTTTATGGCTGAGTATATATGTACCACATTCCATTGTATATATGTACCACAACTTCTTTATCCATTCGTGCTATAAATATTTTGTTAGACCAAAAAAGAAAAAAGAGAAAGAAAGGTTTTACAACTTCTTCCCTAATTTGATGCTAAAGGGTTTAACTATTTTATTACATTAACAGGCTGTGAGGGACCATCTCAAAGGAGGGACTTTGGCTTTGTAAGGTTTTTTTTTCTTAGTTCTGATACTCTATGCTTGGCCCTAGAAAGTACCAAGTCACATCAGATCCTGGCAGCTCATACTTAGAGGTCTGCCTCAGAGAAGCCAGGGACCACGAGGCTAGGACCCTAGCTTCTGGTCCTTGCTCAGACCCTGGCAGGCCGCATCTCAGGACCTTAATCTCCACTTCTTTAGGAACAAGGTCGATTTTTATTTTTGTATTTGAACTTAATTTGGTCAGTACCTTATTAGGCACTGGGGTGGACATTTTACATTTTATTTTGTCTCACTGTGATCTTTGGCAAGTCAGTTCTCTGAGCCTCACTGTCATCTGTAACATGGGTCCAATAATATAAATCTACCTCCATATGATAAGGAATTCAATGAAAATTGAGACTATAATTTTATTTGAGAGGGCAAATAGGTGCTTTCAGTGCCTCTGATTGGATTCCTGAAGAAGAGATCTGACTCTATCCACAGTCACACACCCCAGCGCTGACAGGACAGTAATCCTCAACAATGCTACAGAGTTGCACTTGGAATGTGTCCTGCCAGTTTCAGGAATCACGATGCAGAGGCTGTGCCAGAAACTGCCCTATAGGAATTCCTCTCACTTCCTGCTTTACCCACCACCGCCTGTTCTCCAAGTTAACTAGTGCAGGTGACTAATTCTAATTCCCCTTGACCTTTTATTATTTAGGGTGAGGCATTGCACAAAGACTCTTGCTTTGCCACAGCAGCAGCAGCAGCATCTGGGAACATGCTGTAAATGCATGTTCTTGAGCTTCTCCCCAAACCTAGTGAATCAGAAGCTCACAAGTCCTCCAGGCAATTCTCATACAGGCTGAAGTTTGAGAACCACAGAATAAAATGAATATGAGGAGGCTAAATGGGGATGGTGCTCTATCTTCCTAGAGTTTCTCTATCAGTGAGAAAATCGGCGTTCGATCAGTTGATCAGATCTGAGCTTATTGATCGCTAAAACTAAAACATGCAAGTGTTTTTGTTTCATTTGGGAAATTTTTGAGAAAAACACATTAACGTGTTAAGTACACACACACATGCACACACAACACACACAATTTTTCTATTATTTTTTCCAATAAAAGTTAATTTTCCAGGGGCTTCCCTGCTGGCGCAGTGGTTGAGAGTCCGCCTGCCGATGCAGGGGACACGGGTTCGCGCCCCGGTCTAGGAAGATCCCACATGCCGTGGAGCGGCTGGGCCCGTGAGCCATGGCTGCTGAGCCTGCGCGTCCGGAGCCTGTGCTCCACAACGAGAGAGGCCACAACAGTGAGAGGCCCGCGTACCGCAAAAAAAAAAAAAAAAAAAGTTAATTTTCCAGAACCAGAATTGGAGTATAATTTGGAACTGATTCTCTCCTGTTGCGTTGAATGGAGGGGAACCGTCTTTGTTAATATCTGCGCAGTATTGCTCCCCTGTATCCTACAGCCTGGCAAGGAGTGCAAGCTCAAGGCACCAGGGAGAACAAGAAAGCATCGTAGTGATTTGGGGTGAGAACAAACTGGAAAAGAGCAGATGCTTCTGTCAGTATTGAGTATCTATTATGCGCTCACTGAACACCACACACAGGCCTAGGGTTGTTTCTGACCCTCTAGGGTAAGATGGCTGAGGTGTGGGACTCTTTGGGGAAGGAAAGCCGAAAAACAAATCCAGCTTGACTGTAATCAAAGGTTTTACTAGGTAGAGATTGGAGAGTAGCTGGCACTTGCCTTTTCCTACTTCTGCATGGAGGGCTTTGATTGCCCAGTTAATATCGTTTGAGCCTCTATTTGATAAGCCATGATAATCATCTGAGGATCCTTTGTTGTGTTATCTTGAAGGAAGACAATTTCATTCGTGGTCACTCTAGAAATAATTGCACCTGTTTTCAGTGAACAACTTTTTCCTGATATTTTAGAAGCAGTGTTTAGCAGTGGGAAGACCATGCTTAGTTCTATAACGTCCCGTTAAGTCACTTTTTGTCTCTCCCAGTTTCCACGTTTGTAAAATGGGGCTTCTCTTGGAGCCCCATCTTGAAGGGACATAGGTACAATTATATTCACCATCGCTGCCCCCTAGACTCAGAGCCAGGCAACTCCTTTATTTCTAGCCCCCTTGCTGCTCCCCGAAGTATTTTATACATTTCTCTCAGAAGAGCCTTTTACTTTTCAATGTGTCTGAGTGGTCCTCTAGATATCACCCCTCCTGTAAGCCATAGTGGGTCTGTATCCAGCGTATTCTAATTCACTTGATATTAGAAAGTTCTGTACTCAGTGAATTCTAATTAATGTGGTAGTAGTGGAGTTAAGAGTCTCCTGTATAAGCTTTGCACCTGAGTAAGGAAAATTTGTCTCATCCCTGGGATTCCTTGGAGTTTACCAGGTGCCTTCCCAAGGGAAATACACTTTTGTATTTCCTTTAAAGTTTTTTCTTAATTGGTCATTTGCTTTCTGACTTTGAAAAAGTCTGAAAACCTTGGCTGGTGTTCACCTGAACTAAAAGGAAAGGTCCTGGAGAGGCTGACTTCCTTCCACAGACCCCGAGGTAAGGGGAAGAGCAGCCTGGGGAGAAGACTGATCGCTGACCAACTGCATCCCAGTCAGATATGGGGCTACAGAGCTTAGAGTTGGCTTGAGTTTGTCCTGCAGTGGGAATAACCAATCAAAGGCAACTTGGACAACTAGTGTTTCGCTGCAGGACTGAGTCGGTTTCCTTTGCTCTCCTCTTTTGTTGAAATACAACCCCACCTGCACCCTACCCCCTAGCCCCTTGACTGCCCTGGAGCTTTTAGTTCACAGACTCAACACCAAGGACACTCTATTTTTCTTTCTTTCTTTTTGCATTTTGTGATTTTCTATCATTATGGCAAGGGTGATAGGTGAGGGTGAGAAGAAGTCAAATACTTCAAGAAGAACCGAAGATCTTAGTTCTCTCAAAAAAGAGGTGAACCGGTTAATGTTAGACAAAGGATAAGCTGCACCGGTAAAGCGTGAGCTCACTGTGCAGCAAGACTAACTGGCTTTGAAAAGGCTGGTTACCTAAACTCCTCGTGCCTCGGTTTCCTAATTTGTAAAATGGAGATAATAATGGTTCCTGCCTCATGGAGCTGTTATGAATATTGAATGAGGTAATATTTGGGAGGCACATAGAACAGTGTCAGGCACGTACACATGTTTGTTCAGTAAATAAATGTGCCTCCCGAGTTTCATGAGTTCTAGTTCTGACTTGCTGTGTGTCATTCCTTTCATTCATCAGATATATTTTTCTAAGTTCTGAAATCCAAATGTGAATATAAGATCTGGTTTCCTAGAAAGTTCTTTAACTTTTTCTTTTTCCAACATAGTTACCTTGTCCCACGTTAAGACTCCTCAGAGCGACTGGGAATTGCAAGTAAAGTGTTTCCTGGTTTCTCTTAAGAACGTTGCTTCAAGGCATTTTTCTTGACATGTTTTGATTGGTAACTATATATTTTTGTATATTACTCAATAAAATCTTGTCTTACCAACTGTATTTAAGTTATCATGGCTTCCCTCAAGTATTTTAGGATTCATTCCAGATGAGAATTTAAAGCCGACCATATTTAATTCTCTGACAATCCTGTGGTCACAGACATTCTTTTTTTCTATTCGGCTCAAGCCTTTAGAGAGCTACATGTAAAGTTTTATTTACTGATAAGTCTGTTTCTCACATCAAAGGAAGTTAAACGTCCCTACCCCCATATTGCCTTAAGGATTACTCTTGAATTTGTTTTTCTATAGGAATAAGGTAACTTCTAGGTCAATATGATAACTTCCAGGTTAATGACTTCTACCGAAGACTTGTAAGCAGGGTGACTCAGGGCAGGTGACCGCTGCTCACCTTCCCCTTAACCCGGAAATTAAATGAGAGAATATGTGTAAATTGCCACCCTGAAATGCTCCCTGGCTTCATGGGTCTTCCGGAAATGGCAGTTGTTAACGATTTGGGGAAAGGCAGCGGAATGGATACGGTTAAATGCCTGTGTTAATGTCCTCAGCCCAGGGCCTGGCTGACTTTTGCGGATTTCATAATTGCAAGGAAGCCCTTACTGAGTACATTTCTCTGGTGACTGGGGTAGTGATGGGGGAGGGCTTTCCCGTGCCGGTTCCCTCCGCGGGCTGCCGGGCTGTGTGCTCGGGTGTGGGCTGGCTGCCACCCTCACGCAGCGCACGTAGCCCTGTCACTCAGCCGTCACCCCGCTGGCCGGGAGCCAGGCCTCTGCGGGAAGGGCCGCCTTCCCAAACCCAAACAGCCTGTATTGCTGTGTCGATGTTCCGGGGCCTGTTTACTGTGCTTAATTGCAGGACTCTGCTTGAATCCCCTCCAAGGAGAGGAATTAAGCAGAATTCGAATAGGAGTGACAATAGTCTCTTAAATTCCTGGCCTCTGAGAGTTTCAGTGGCTTCTGGGGAAGGGTGATTCATTCAAGTTCAGGGTGATTTACTCAGGCTCATGCACGAAGTACAGGATCCCCTGAAATAGAATCTTGATCTCGTTCAGTTAGACCTTACAAGCCCGTGAATACTTTGTGACCTTATGCATGCATGTGTGTGTGTGTGTGTGTGTGTGTGTGTGTGTGTGTGTGTGTGTGCATCTATGCATATTTCTGAGAGTGGTTGTGGGAGCCCAGCTCTTTAATGTAAGAATCTCAAGGAGCTAAGAGAACTGAGTAGAAGGTTTCAGAGTCTTGATAGTTGTTGATAGTTGGTTGAATGATCCCAAAGTTAGGATCAAGTTCATAGTAAAGAGGGGCATTGATGCAAAAGGTCTCCCCGAGGACAGGTTTTCAGGTGAATATGGTAAATTCCCTGCCCTTCTAGGCAGGATGCTCTTGCCTGGTCAGGAGGAACAGCAGGCCTACTTCACCAGAGCAACTGAGATTTGCTTATATCAATAACTTCTGATTTTTCATTTTCAGAATTACTGAAGCTCCTGCATTTCAGCAAAGTTCAGGTATGGGGGCATAATGATTATTGCTCTAAATTGGAGGTGAGGTTATATGTAGCAGAGTTCTGGGTACGTGGGTTCAGGGAGAGGAATTTTTAGTGTGGATTTAGGGCACACGAGGAAGGCAGAAGTTCCCAGGATAGAAACAGAATAGTAGAAGACATTTTAGTGAAAAACTTGGGGTTCGTTTTCAAGATTACTTACCTGATGGATATTAACTGTCTGATGTTCTGAATCTTCTGAATTGTGTGGTCAGTTGCTGAAACTTTGGGAAGGGGAACATGGTAGCTGGACACAGCTCTTGCTATTGCCCACCGAAAGCATATTTCCCATTTCTCCCTCATTTTGTTACATCAGTCTTTAACTAGGGCACCAGGAGGAAGGAACTAGCTAGGCTTGCTCTTAACTAACAAGACAGATAACAAGCAAGATGCCAAGATAACTAGTGACAGTTTGCACACTTATTTCCTTAAAGTGCCTACATTATTTCCAGCTAATTTCTTTATGCCAATCTATATGACGTGAGAATGAATATAAAGACTGTAAAGTACTTTTTCTGCTTATGAGCTGTTCGTCATCACACTGAGAGCTTGCTTTTTTCTAAGAGGCTGGCCGCAAGGTGAACTCTTGTTTAGTGACATTTTCTTGAAACTGTTGAAGAAAGCTTTGCATAGTTGCAACTCTGTTGTAAAGATGCGTTGTAAATATTGTAGGAATTTAAGTGATTTAGGTAATATATATATATATATTTTAATTTTTATTGAAATATAGTTGATTTACAATATTATGTTAGTTTCAGGTGTACAGCAAAGTGATTCCCTTACACACACACACACACACACACACACACACATATTCTTTTTTAGATTCTTTTCCATTATAGGTTCTTACAAGATATTGAGTAGAGTTCCCTGTGCTATGCAGTGCGTGCTTGTTGGTTATCTATTTTATATATAGTCTTGTGTATATTTTAATCCTAAACTCCTAATTTATCCCCCACCCCTTCCCCTTTGGTAACCATAAGTTTGTTTTCTATGTCTATGAGTCTATCTCTGTTTGGTAAATAAGTTCATTTGTATCATTTTTTAAGATTCCACATGTAAGTGATATCATATGATTTTTGTCCGATTTAGGTAATATAAACTGGACCCATTTCTGACCAGAAAACTTCAGCTTTTACATTTGCTTAGCTGTTTTTCCAAGCTAAACAAAGTGCATGGCCTTGTGTATTTCTTCTCAAGTCTTTACACATCTAATACTCTATGTGGTTAGTGTCTTATGGTAAAGAGAGGAGGGATCCTGGGCCCCCATTGCCATATCCAGAGTGGACATGGGGGAAGGACTTGAGGGGAGAGAGGTTTGGCAGAGGCCTGTGCAATGTGGATGGCACTGAAGGATGAAGGATACATCTGAGCCTGGTAAAGAGAAATGGGGAAGGTGCCTCCTTGTAGCTCAGGAAGTAACACAGAGTAGCTTGATCTCTTAGGAGAGCCTCAGACAGTGATCTCAAAATCCAGCCTGATATGTTTTTTTGTGGCGCTGATTTAACAATCGGGATAAAAAATATACAGGAGAGTTTACATACAAATCCGGTTCGGTTCCCTGCTACTGTCCTAAAATCTGAAGATTTTGTAACACCGGCCCCTCGTTGCCAAGGTTAGAAAATTCCCTAGTTGTAGTTAGCATAGTACACACTCTAGAGTTTTGACACATATATACCTGGTTGGCTTCAATTTTTTATGTTACTTGCAAGTGCCACAGGCTATATGAGTTTGCCAGCCCTGGGTTCGAAGCTACAAAGCACTTAGGTAGGATCGGATCCCTGAAGGAGAGACATTCTGAAGCCCCAGTGGAGGGGAAGACAAAAACATGCACATCATCAGTTTTAAAAATAGCTGACATTAAGCAGCACTTAGTGTGTGCCAGGCCTTGCACTGTTTTACATGGATTATCACCGTCCATCCTCATAAACCCATTTTTCAGATGAGAAAACTGAGGTGTGAAGAGGTTAAGTACAGGTTATTCTGTGTTTAGGTTACATTTTATTAAAATATGCTTTGCTAGGGACCGTTTGTAATTCAAAACAAATCCTTACCAAGATTGGCTGGTATTTCTGCTTCACAGTTAGAGGGGCCTAGCATTTGGCCGTGGACCAAAATACCAGTTTAAAGGTCACTCAACCTGGCAGCTTTGAAGTTATGCTATTCTTGACAAATTTTTAAAAATGGGTTCATATTTATTGCAAATTTGGTAAGTAAAATAAGACTTGATTACTATTTTAATTTGCTGAGTTAAACTTTATGTAAAACGTCACTCTCTTTTTTAAGATCAAGTCATACTAGTGACTGACGCTGAAGTCATGAGTGATGTAAAATACGTTTCTATGAAACATCTATGTTGTTGATTGTTTTTAGAGAAGTGGTGAATCTGAGTGGAGGCTGGGATGGGACAGATGTGTCCCCTTCCCACCCATGAATGGACAGTGGAGGTCAATGATGCCAGTTTTTTGAAATGGTGTATATATGCGATCAAACTGGTTTCAATTAAGAACATTCTAAAAAAAAAAAAGAACATTCTGTTTAGGCACTGAGATGGAAATCCTGGACTTCCCTTTTTCAACTTTACCTTTGGGATTGATGAGATATGGCTTTTTATGAAGACAACTCAGTAATACCCCTTAACAGAAACTGTTTTCTTTTCCACCTGTGGCATTTGGGAAGCAGATTTTGTTACTTGGGTTTGGCTGTCAAAGTTCTATATGTCTGGGGCTTCCTTGGTGGCGCAGTGGTTGAGAGTCCGCCTGCCGATGCAGGGGACACGGGTTCGTGCCCCGGTCCGGGAAGATCCCACAGGCCACGGAACAGCTGGGCCCGTGAGCCATGGCCGCTGAGCCTGCGCGTCCGGAGCCTGTGCTCCGCAACGGGAGAGGCCACAACAGTGAGAGGCCCGCGTACTGCAAAAAAAAAAAAAAAAAAGTTCTATAGGTCTGTGTACATTTTCAAAGAATCCTTACACATTTACTGCCTGAACGTGGCCGCCTAGGTATCCAGAGCACATATCTCTGGTCTAGAGCCAGTTTGGGAGCCTGGGAGGGGTTCACCCCTCTCCACTCATTTCCTTTTGCTACACAGCTATGGAGAAGCCTCTGGGCATGGTGCAGGGGGTGGGGGGTGTCCACGATGGGGCCATAGGAAGGGATGGTGAATACATAAGGGGACATGTGGATTTATCTGCCCATCCAAGAATAGAAGTATAGGACTAAATTGTATGTGCTATTGCAGGTCACACTAACATGTTATTAAACTTGTATAAATTTCAAATATTAATGTAGTCCGCAAGGCCTGGCAAATAAAAAGTTGGCGATAAGTGAGACTTCCTCCTGATGGGTGTCGGTGTTATTGCGCAGCGTGTTTGTCACGTGATCATTGAAGTACTCTGGTGATGTTCTTATTGTCCTGGAGCGTTCTCCTCCTCTGTACACTCTAAATCCCTTCCTGGCTTGATGAGGTTTGTATAGCAGCTCTGTAGAACTAACTGATCAGTTTCCGGGGTTTGTTTCTGGCCCGTGCATGATTTGGCATAGAAACACATGATGTTATTGAAGTGAGCCTTGCTTCTCAGCACATCCTTAGCCTCCTGGTTTTAGATTGTGACAAAACCCAACAGATACTGGGAATGTGCCCAAGCCAAGACCCATCTCCTGTGGCTCTTGTCCAGAAAACACTGATAAAATTGGCCTGTGTAGTTTCAACAGGCCCACTGAGGCTCACAATGATTTGCTTGCATTGTTTTGAACTGGATGCTATGGTTTCAGGAGCCAGGAGAGAAGGTGAAGATTCACTCTGGCCAGAAAAATTCTCCATATTTCTCTCCCTTAAGCAATCTGATACTTTGCTGACACTTAGGCGTTTTGTCCTAATGATAAGTCCCCTGGAATGTGCTAGCTCCTTCTCTATGGGTGGGTTTTATAGATGCAGCAGTACATACAAAAGGATGTACTTTTTTGAGTTTGTATCTCTTTTTATCAGTATTTAATCTAAGTTGAGTCCTGAGGCAGTTAAGCACTTCCTAATGCCCTGAAGAACTCTGTTGCTGCTTCTGGGGTTGATGCTTAGATAGAGTCTGAGATCTTCTTGGACCATCAGAGGCTGGGTAACCCAAGCCATTTTTTACAGGAAAAAAACCAAGCCTGGGATCACGTGATTAGTTGCAGAGTAAATTAGATGGCAGACATCCAGACCACTGACCTTTTCCTTAGAGTAAAGCTGTTTAAGAATATAAGATTATGTAGCATTTTGTTTGAATTGTATTTTATTTTTTATACAGCAGGTTCTTATTAGTTATCTATTTTATGCATTTTAGTGTATACATGTCAATCCCAGTCTCCCAATTCATCCCACCACCACCACCTCCCCCCGCCACTTTCCCCCCTTGGTGCCCATACGTTTGTTCTCTACATCTGTGTCTCTGTTTCTGCCCGATTATGTAGCATTGATGGAGTACTTTTTCTTCTTTTCAGAGCTTCACAGTGGGGAGAGGCTGAGTTGGTAGGGAATTCAGCCTATAATTGTTTGTGGCTTAAGTGACTTTCATTATTGGCTCAGTGGTGGCTCTTATAATCCTAATAGCTGCTTCCAGGGATGGGTAATTCCCCAGTCATTATAGGCGACTTCATTTATCTCTTCTTCCCCAGCTAGACGCATCATTTCTGTCTGCTACCAATCACCTTTCCCCAAGCCATCCTTTGCTTGGTGGTACCAACATCTGTTAAATCTCGATTGGAGTAGCCTCGGAATTCCACCTCTGAAAGATATTCAAGCTCACAGCCTAAGTGCAGCTCTAAGATGACATTGCACTGACATTTTAGACATTCAAAGGCAGGATATGGGGATTGCTAGCCGCATAGGGATATAACGCTTGAGAGATATGGTGATTTAAGCCTTAAGATCCGTGTAAAGCCAAGTTACTATTCAGCCTTATTTTTGTTCTAGTATGCAAGAAGCCTTTCAAGTACATGCCTAGCTCATGTCTTCGTGTTACCACTGGGAGTGACTTGGCACCCATGGTTTTGAAGCTGATTCATTGAGCCACTAGTGTTATTAGTTTGGGCTCTACCTGACTGGTTATTTTACCAGTGAAACAGTCTTGCCATTTACGAAGGAAAATGTGAACTGGATCGCTACATGTATGTTTGAAGATATGCTTTAAGATGACAAAAATCTCTATTGATCTAGGCAGAAAGTAAACTTACTGTTTAGAGGAAAGAACTGTTTGCTATTCATTCCTTTATCAAATTTTAAAACAAAACAAAACACAAAAAGGGAATTCCCTGGCGGTCCAGTGGTTAGGACTCCGCGCTGTCGCTGCTGAGGGCCTGGGTTCAATCCCTGGTTGGGGAATTAAGATCCCACAAGCCCCACGGTACTCCCCTCCCCTCCAAGAAAAAAATCAAATTTAATCAGATACCTTCTGTGCGTCAGGAACTGTTCTAGACACTAAGAATACATCAGCAAACAAAACAGAAAAAATATCCTTTTTCTCATCTTGTGTTGACAATATCTTCCCTGCATGTATCTCATCCCTACAAAGATATTTTAGAAATAAGGCAGTGTCCTGTGAAAAGAACTGGCTTTTTACACTTTGTCTAATTTTTTCTACTCTTTGCTATAAATTTTCCAGGGAACAATTAGAGATTTGTTACCCTCTTCGTAGTAATTCCCTAATAGTAATTGTTAGTAGGATTTTTAGTTTGGCTTCCTGCTTTATTTCTCCACCTGACTGATACAGGTAGCACTTGGGCAAAAGGAAGAGAATTTCAGGTTATCATTTAATTTGATAATTGTCAGGAGGAAGAAGACAAGCATTGAAAAATGCATTAAGATGTGTCTGTGGCTTTTTCTATGAACTGGATCTGACTGTCATCTATGCTGACAAGTCGGGGCACAGCTTCCATTGACCCTCCCCTCTTCTTTCTATCCTAAGCATTTTATTGAACAAGCCTAACCTTTTTCTCCTTCGTCATTGGTTCCTGTCTCCTTGTAAATGCAAGTATCTTTAGCCATTGATTCAGTGATTCAGGGGCACTTGTCAATAATGCATAATCCCTAAACTCCAAACCTAGTGATTATGATTTTGTGGCTCTAGGGTGGGAACCCAGAACCTGCTTTTTCAAAAAGAAAGATTGAAGAAAAGCGGGGCATCCTAATGACAACCATAGATACTGTCCAAAATGTTCTAGAATTGTGGGAATGTTGTTGAACTACTTTCCACTGGGCTGAGCCATAAGGTATAACTTGGCCGTTAATCATATACGCTGAAGAGTCCAAATTCACGTACTGTACGTGAAGTTAAGAAGCCAACAGTCACCTAAGTCATGTGGCACCCAAGGAGACCGTGTTACTCAGCTGTTCACTGGTGGGAGAAGATTGGTTCAGCTTTGTTAACCAGCTTCCCTGGGATTTCTCCATAGGCGATGGTGGCTTGCTACCCAGGAAATGGAACAGGTTATGTTCGACATGTGGACAACCCCAGCGGTGACGGCCGCTGCATCACCTGCATCTACTATCTGAACAAGAACTGGGATGCCAAGGTACTTGGAATAATGGGAGTAGAGTGAGGGGTTAGGAACTATAGGAAAAGAATTCAGATGCCTTAGAGGAAAGTTTGCAGTTCATAATCCCCACTGATGAATCCTTTCTATTTCATATTTTTTCTTTTTTCCTCTTACGGTGTTAGTACTAAAGTGGATGAGATGAAAATAATAGATAAGAAGTTAATTTGATGGGAGTAGGTGGGTAGGGCCATTATTAGGTTATAGGTTATAATTTGATGGTTGAAGAAGAGAAAATAATTTATAATTTTAGGAATGGGGATCAATTTCTTTAGTCTAATCCAGAGCTGATAGGATTCTTGATTCTCAATGTAGAATAAGATACATACTTTTCCCTGCCAGGAGCAACACTGAGAGAATTTCACAAAAATAGAACTGTAGGATATTAAACTATCCCCAAGTGAGGTTTCCCACACAGTCCTCCCTCTTGGAGTAAAATGTCTCCCTGGTGGCCTCTTGCCATGGTTTACTATGGTTTGTGAATGCCAAAGGTTTTACGGCTTATTTTTATATTTTTGAACATATATATAGATAGAGATATGAAGTCTGGTTCCACACTGACAAACATTTGTCTGGAATATGTATGCTTTCTGAAAGCTAGGGATGATTTAGGAGTGTGAGAAGTTGGAGAACTTTTCAGGCTTATTTGGCTTTTGAACCTTCTGCATCTCCTTTCGCTATTCATTAGGCCAGATACTTGCTGTCATAAAGCAAGGATATTTTATCTGGGGTCAGAAAAACTAAACCTGGGAAACCAGTGAATTAGTGACAAGGTTTGTGTCAGCTCCCTATTGGTAACGTGACTGAAATATATCCCTTAGTTGTCCTTTAAAATCTTGAAAGGTAGTGTTATAGGCAAGAGGGTAAAGTTGTCAGATCAGTGATGATAAATCACAAAGTATGAAATCATTCAAAAAATAGTTGAGTGCCTGCTAGTGCCGGGCACTGTGCTGTGAGGAAACGTCGACCTGTGAGGTCTGAATTCTACCTTGACATGGTTATTCTAGTAGGACAGCTTGGGTGTACATGTAAAAAAAGGTAATTCAAGGAAGAGAGTGATATATGTCATGAAAGATAAGGTCGTCTGAGAGTTCAGAAAAAAGAGCATGTAACTTTCAACTGATGAAATCGGATAGGAGATAGGGGAGCTCAAAAGAAAGCTGTAAATTCTAATTGAAGGAGAGGTTATTGTGTGGTCCCTATCCTAGGGAGCTGTTAATATTAGACTGAACTATATGAAATTGCTGGGGGGAGGGGCGGGAGGGGGTTATAGGTCAGAAACAGTCGAATATTGGCAATTCTGTATGATTTGACCTCGTAGTACTCCATGTTGTATCCATGGACTCCGTGATTATGAGGGTGGGAAGGCTTCATTTGGTGGGAAGTGAATAAGGAGATATGTCTAGCCAAATCTGAAATAACATTTAATACAAAGGATGAGGCTGAAGTAAAAATTTGGGAGTAACATACGCTTGGAGTGGTGGTTGGAAGATGGCTTTGTTTCTAGATGAGGCTGAAATATCATTGATAATGAACTATGTGTGAGGAAATAATCTCCCTTCTTTGTGGCCCTCAGCTACATGGTGGGGTCCTGCGGATATTTCCAGAAGGGAAATCGTTCATAGCGGATGTGGAGCCCATTTTTGACAGACTCTTGTTCTTCTGGTCAGACCGCAGGAACCCACATGAAGTCCAGCCTTCCTATGCAACCAGGTAACAGCCAGGGCCACGATTCCTCTTGAGAAGCTTCGTGTACAAACGCCCAGAGAATTCTCTAAACTTGTGTTCTATGCAGATGAGGGACCAACCACCCCGCAAAGCTGATAGCAAACCTGTTTGCAGTCAATAAAATTAAAGGAGAAATTTGGGGTTCTTTAGTACACAAACCTAACATCAGTTTGAACTATTAACAAATTGTTTTCCATTAGGTGAGCATCTTGGATTCCAAATTTCCCAGAGCATTTTTCTCTTCTCTCCTTTCTTCCCCCTACCCCCCTTTAAAAAAAAAACCTAATGTTGAACCACCCCTAGCGAATGTTGGCTGCCCCATAACAGGAATTCTGTCTGGTTAGCTCTGGATGAGTTTACAAGTTGCCAGTTGCAAGCAGAGAAAGAACCTCGAGAAGAGAAAGAGGAATTTGTAACACAACATTGTAAATCAACTCTACTCCGATACAAATTTAAAAGAAAAAAAAAAAAGAAAGAGGAATTTGTTCTGATTTCTTTTCCTTTTTACCCTTTCCTGAGCTTAAAATTAGATTGGGCTTACTGTACCCATCATGTCCCAACACTTGGATTTTTCAGACTTCTTTCTTTAGATCATGCATGGGGAGATTTTCAGAGTATTGTTTAATATTCATCTGAAAACCCTTGATATAATCTTAATTTCAGATTCTGCCTCTCATTTGCCTTTGTTTTATGGCCAAAGCTGTAAACCAGGTGGTATTGGAGCTCTGTGGGGTGCAGCCTGAATTGAGAATAGCAGTTGGGCGCAGGGAGGAGAGAGGTTGGGTAGAAAGATAATGACTAAACCTTAACAAGACTGATTACATCAAAATCACAGGTGTTAAGAGCTTAAGGTTTATGTGTCCCCTTCCAGAAATCACAGATCTGAGCCCCACATAAGAGTTGCGTATGAAATATCAAATTGGGATGTGCCCTGGGTGAGCAGGTAACTGATTCTACCAGCAAAGCCTGCCTGTGGCTTGTTTAATGTTGTACAGTAATTGGACCCTGTCATTTGTACAGAATTCCCTCGTTCTTCCCAAGTTCCTTTATGACCAGGGTCACAGGGGAAACATTAGCACATGTTGATGGGAAGCCTTTGGAAAAAGCCAAGTGCTATAGAAATTCCATTAACTAATAATAATAATAAAATGAAACTTTTTGAAAACTCATGCATGAAATTACTCCTATTATAGTCTGTCCCATAGATGGGACGCAGTAGAAAGCTTGAGGCCATTAGTATTGCATCTTTGCCTCAATGTCCAAAACTAAAGAAAAAAGCCAGGAGTTTTAAGTGTCCTGTCATTTGATAAGTTATTCTTCAAAGCTTCACTCCTTTGTGCTCTCCCCATCAACTTAGGTCTCTCAGTCTTTAGCAGAATGACTCCCTTCTAGCCCTTTCTGTGTAGATCATCTTAACCTGTTACATTATTTGTCAAATTGCCTTTCCTGCCTGCTAGAGCCTGAGCTCCTTGAGAAAGAGGCTGATGTATTCACATGACCATTTGAATTCCCATCGCCCAGGATAATGCCTGGAGCATACATGGAATTCCTTAAATGTTTTATTACATTTAAATAGACTTGAAACCAGAGAAGTTTATTTTAAATTAAACTTGGGATGGACCTCTGATAATAGGAAAAATTTTAAATGTTGGCTTTACAAATGACTGTTATGTGAAATTTATAGTATTTATTTTTGGTAGTATTTTTAAACCTCTTTTCTAATATCTACTTATCTTTCACAGATATGCCATGACTGTTTGGTACTTTGATGCCGAAGAAAGGGCAGAAGCCAAAAAGAAATTCAGGAATTTAACTAGTATGTGTTTGATAATTTTCTGTGACTTTTGACCAAGTCAATCCTTGACTTTTATTCGAGATTTTTATGTATATTCTAATATACTCTGTTCAGTCTCAGCCGTATATATATGCAGGACTGCATATATATATATATATATATATATATATATATATATATATGATGACAGCCTGGTGGACTTAATTCTGAAACCCTGGCCTTAGCTCTTCTGGAAAAATCAGAAAAAATGCAAAGGACGTCCCCTGTGACTGTCCACTGATTGTGTGACAGTTTATAATAGATGGGAAATAGTTAACTTTTGAACATTAATGTTTGTCCGTCAAACATAACGTTAAATTTTGCCCATGATTTTGGCACATTGCAAAGGAAATACAGTGGATCCCAACAACGATGGTTAATTTCTTATATTGGTACGGGACTGTGACTCTCATTAAAAAAACTGGGCTCATGTAATATAAACTGAATATGACATAAGGTCATTCCTGTCCCCTCCAACCAGTATTGTAAGGCAGCGTTTCCGAAAATACATTGTATTGAAAGCCAAGTTAGTTTGCGGGAAGGTAAAATTCCTGGTCCCCAAATGTGGGAAATGTTACATACTGTATCTCTTTCTTGAAGAGTCACAGTGCTTATGGGCATATTAATCAAGAAAAATTAATCTAAGAAATCTTAAAGATGTATGTAACATTGCCTAACCCATGATCCATTTGGACTGTCTACCTAGCAAATCCCAAAGAAAACACATTTTGCTAAGCCCTGTCAGGAGGCACCCTGCTCAGCTTTGTTCTGTAAGATGGGGAGCGTTTGCTGGAGGTTTTTGGGGTGACGTTTGTGACATGAAAGTCATCAGATCTGGTTCCTCACCCTCTTCATTTTCTTTTCTCTTCCCAACCCAGGGAAAACTGAACCTGCCCTCACTGAGGACTGACCCTGATCTGAAATCCGCTGGCCTGATTCATTTTAGTAACAGTTCCTGAATTCACTTTTAAGAGTTGAGATCCAAAGAAGGCCACTTCTTTAGTGACTCGGTGATGAGAACCCCCCTATTGCTTGCATCATTCACATCCCTGTCTTGCATACGGTACTTTGTGTTTTCTTGCCAAGACTCCATCTACCTTCAGACACTCTCTTTGCCAGATGAACTCATTTGCTAACTCCAGAAATACCTGCAGACGACCTAGCTGGCCAGCGGTTTAATTGTCAGATTTGGTAATCCTGGGTATCAAAGCAAGAACCTGGAAGCACAGGCGAGGGACTGAATCTTACTTGCACTTTATGTACACCTCCTGATTCGAAAGGAGGAGGTTTGCAAAGAAGTTAGACGGTGACAGATGCCACAGAGAGGCATCACTGAAGCCTTAACAGCAGGAAACAGGAATTTGTGTCATCTGAACAATTTCCAGATGTTTTTAATCCAGGGCTGTTGGGGTTTCTGGAGGATTATCACAACCTAATGACGTTATTACCTCTAGAAAGGGCTGCTGTCATAGTCATCAATTTCTAAATATCCTGTGGGTGGACACTCCTTTTTCCTGGTCCTGCAAACTGGACTTGCTGCCTCTGCCCCATTTTGCTGAAAATATGACTTTCTGATCAAAGATGACAACACCATTTATTTTCTATTTTCACTTCTGACTTAGAGAACCTAATTCATTCATTGTTCTGGTTGCTTTGTTGAAATGAAATCAATTTAAATCAAAGGAGAAAAAATCTTCCTGCTAGTTTAGAGCCAACAACCTCTGATAATGGTGTCAAAAGACCTGGGTCTACTGATATACAATAAACGTGTGCATCTTGAATGATTTAAGATTGGAGATGGAGTTGGAAATGTGGGCATTCCTGTTTTTCAGTTTTCCTTTCTAATGAGCTCACCCTTCTTCTTTAACAAAATAAGAAAATCACAAAAACTAGGGCACTGTATTTTAAAAAGGAAATGGAAATAAAACAAAAAATCCTGAAAAGCTGCTTGAGTTCTTCCACATTTTCTGACCCTAGTAGCCTCTTTTCAACAGATTTGACTCTTCAGATCCACTGTGGTTGGCAGTGTGGCCAGAATCATGGAATTTGCTAGAACTGTGGGAAGCTCTGCTCCTACAGTAAGCACAGATTCCGCTGCCTCAAGAACTCTCCATTGAGCTCCTGTTTTATGCAAGTTACTTTTCTTAGTTTTCAACTCCATTTTCATATTTTTTAAATCCCTGTAATTTCTTGTTTGAAAATCCCATGAACGTTAAGGGGCCAGAAATATTTTCTTTGGTCACTGACAGATACATAGACTTTCCAGGAAAGAAGCATATTTTTGTGTGTGTGTGTCTGGTTTGGAAAATTTCCAGATAAGACTTGTCTTCATTCTCACGACTGCTCTGTTTTTTTTCTGTAGTACTCATCACCTCCTAACTTACTGTGTAATTTACTTATTTATTATGTTCATTGTCCGGTATCCTTCCTCTAGAGTGTAAGCACAATGAAGACAGGGATTTTTGTATGTTTTTAATCAATGGAATGTATTCCCAGCACCTAAAATAGTGCCTGGCGCATAGTAAGGGCTCAGTAAATACTTGTTGAATAAACTCACTCTCCTGCTGTAGCATTTTTTTGTTTTTTAATTTATTTATTTTATTTATTTTGTTTTGGCTGCGTTAGGTCTCTGTTGCTGCGCGCGGGCTTTTCTCTAGTGGGGGCAGGCGGGGGCTGCTCTTTGTTGCAGTGCGAGGGCTTCTCATTGCAGTGGCTTCTCTTGTTGCGGAGCACGGGCTCTAGGCACCCGGGCTTCAGTAGTTGTGGCACATGGGCTCAGTATTTGTGGCTCACGGGCTCTAGAGCGCAGGCTCAGTAGTTGTGGCGCACGGGCTTAGTTGCTTTGCGGCATATAGGATCTTCCTGGACCAGGGCTCGAACCCGTGTCCCCTGCATTGGCAGGCGGACTCCCAACCGCTGCGCCACCAGGGAAGCCCCTGTCGTCGCGTTTTAATGGTTTGATTCATCTCCTCCATCTTGGGCAGAAAGGGCTCGCTAGAAGTTTTGCACATACGTCTTTCTCTTATTGTTGACCTGTAAATTTAGGCTAAGAAAGCTGGAAAGCTTTGGTCACAGTGTCCTCTCCTATCTGTTTGCCTCTTTGAAGAGGTCATTGGCCACAATGAATCTGAAGATTGAACCAAGAGGATTCTGCCCTCTGTGTCCAGGGACCGTGGGAGTAACATAAGAGTAGCTTCATATAGGACAGACTACATTCCTCCTTCAGAACAATTTCAAAACACTTCAGCAAGAGAGAATGGAAGCAGGTTATTTATTAGGGATTTTATATTCCCTAAAATGGCAGCTAAGTTTTTTTCATGATTACTAATGTCATGAGAATGATAGTGATGATATTCTGAAGGAATATCATGTTGTTCCAATAGTATGTCTTGTATCTTTCATTTTAGTCAATATTTTGACTTGCCAGAAGATCAGACCTCATAGGCCTTGCTTATTCCTTCCAGACAAAGGTCCTATAACCTAATAAACTATATATCAAATCAATTTTTAATGCACTGATTCTTTTCATGGCTGAATTTGAGTCCTGAAAAATACAACTAATAGTGACTGCTTTTTGCTTCTCTCTGTGACAGCACACTTAGGGGACGACTTAGCCCTGATGAAGAAACATTATTTAGCAAATAATCGGATCAATTTCTTTTATATTCCTGGCAATGACATGTTAAGAGCCTACCTCAGTGTTACGTCACCTACATAGTGCAGAGTCCTTGGCAGGAGATTAAATTTTGAACCAAAGATCCAATTTCATGGAAATAAAACATGTTACCTAAGTGCATTAAATAGGTCTTCAGTAGAGTAGTTAATACCTATTAAATGCTGGGCTGCCTGGATCATGAATTATCCATTCAGATATGATTTGGATTTTCTTCTTTAAATAATTCAGGTTTTTTAGAGGCTGGGTCATCCTAATTTCTTTTGGCCCTACGGTCTTGAAATTTCCTGTGATTTAGGAAGCAGTGATGGGAAATGCCATGCTGGGTCAGCAGTTTATATAAAATAGGGGTTTGGACATGTCAGGTACCTTTATATTTGATCAACTATGAGGACAAGCCCAAGGAATGTACTTGGTAAAGTTATTTTAAATAAAAGTAATACAAAATTGACTTAGCTTCAGTCTTGACTCTTTTGAATGGCATGAAAAGAATACTGGTTGGCCAGGTGGTTAGAGACTGTTGTCAAAACAGAATGGAAATAAATAGTTCTTTTCAAGATGAAGCTGGTTATAGTTGAACTCTTGGCTAATATATGCTGGTTTATGTTTAAGACCCAGTCTGGCTTCAGATCGACTCTACTCCCATCCAAAAGTGATTTTTTAATATGTTGCTATCTTTCCTTGTTGATAGGTTAGATCCTTTGAGATCCTGGACTTACTGTGGCTTATCTTCTCTTTACATTTGCAAGGCCAAGGTCAGAGGTTCGTGTCCTGATGTAGTGCAGTCGGTAGGATGACTCTGCGTACTCAGAGAATAGCTCTATGCCAGGCTTGTGCTACGTGCCCTCACATGTTTATTCTTTGCAGCTCTGAGACAGCTCTTCCTCTTTTCAGATGAGGAAACGGACTCAGAGCAATTAGATGGCTTGTCAGACGTTACATGGTGAAGGAGTAGCACACTCAAGACTTCCAGCTCCTCAGTATTTGCTGTCTTTGCTGTCTCCTTCCTGCAGAGGACATGCCAGACAAAAGCAGGAATGAGTCGAGTTGGAAGAGGGGAATCTTTAAGTGCTTGCCGCCTGATGTCTTTACATGAGGTTTGGGTTATCAACAAGGGTCTCATGCCCAGTATCCTAAAGGAATGTCAGTTATTCAGTAGAAACCACATGAGCAGAAAACATCAATGTCATAGTTGAATACTCCCTTGTCTTTGCAATGGGATCTTTGCTGCATGCCTCCCAGGATCGTGGAGGAAGTATGGGCAACATTGGCCTCCCAGCTAACCCTGGGCATGAGCTGTATGGAGCGTGTCATTCCCCATAGAGCAGAGTTAAGCATTGTGGACCATCTGGAAGAAAAACAAATTGGGACTTCCTGGGTGTGGTTTGGAGGCCTCCCAGCAGGCCACAGTGCATGGGGACATTTGGACAGCGTCCAAGCTGCTGCCCTCATGTCCCAGTGTTGATGCCCTCTGAGGGGAGGAAAGAAAACTTTTTTCTTTTTAATACACCTAACTTTCCAGTTTGGGCTTAAGGCTGAGATGTCCGTGTGGTTCTATTACTGACAATTCTCCATCTGATACGTGGAAACCAAGAGAGGAGGCTAGGCAAGGCTCTGTCATCTAAGGGAATTCTTGTCATCACCTCTAAGTGACATTGAGTGGAGATTTAGAAACATTTTTAATTCTCCAAAGCACTCGGACAGTCTCTTATCTAATCATTTTAAGGTGGCTTGTAGAAGGATGTCATTTTAATTTCTTTAAACACACAGCTCTTTTGCTTATTTAAATACTCTGAAAGACTATGAATGTTGAAAAAGCACCAGATTTCTTTCTTTTTTGTTGTTGTTTTTTTTTTGCGGTACGCGGGCCCCTCACTGTTGTGGCCTCTCCCGTTGCGGAGCACAGGCTCTGGACGCGCAGGCTCAGCGGCCATGGCTCACGGGCCCAGCCGCTCCGCGGCATGTGGGATCTTCCTAGACCAGGGCGCGAACCCGTGTCCCCTGCATTGGCAGGCGGACTCTCAACCACTGCGCCACCAGGGAAGCCCAGATTTCTTTCTTGAATTCTTGTTTGTTTGACCTTTGATAAACTTAGTACTTAGAAAAGTCAGCTTTTTTGGAAGAAGTTGCTGCTCGTGCTCCGAAGTGCTGAGATTTTTCAGAAATTTTATAAGACGGTTCTGCGATTCTTTTTTTAAGGTTAGAGAAACATCTCAGATAGGGAATGGCTGTTGTGTTTTATTGTCACAATTTTGCATACAGATTTAAGATCAGTTGTGGAACAAAATTCATTGTTTACATTGGGTCATTAAAAATTCATTCAACAGGTAGTCTTTGTCTTGTGCCTATTTCTTGAAGGAAAAACGGCATATCCTTTATGACGGATGCAGGCGGATCCGTCATAAGGTAGAAGATTTGGGACTTCATTTATCATTTGTAATGGCAGTTAAATGGGAATGGGGTCTGGGTGTGGTAGGCCTGTTTTGAAGAGAGCTTTGGGAGCAGCCCGAATTCATGGCAGATCTCAAGATAAGCTATTGAGGGTGGGGTGGGGGTTTGGTTGGGGGGTGGATTCCTAGCGGCCAAGGGCTGGCTGCTTGCTGCCAGCTTCCTTCATCCTCAACCCAGTTTAAGCATTTGCTAACTCTCTGGATTTTGAAAAATTCACTGGGACAGGGTTACCTGCCAGAAAAATGCTGAGAAGTAGGAATTCCCCTAGAGTGTTTTCCAAAGACCTATTATTTTTCTGAAAAGGTAACAAATGCACATGCGGGTGGGGACGGAAAGCAAACAGTTTGAAAAAGGTATAGAGGGGAAAAAAATGTCTCTCTCCACCAGAATCAGCCCCTCGGCCAGTTTCTTCTGTATCGCTGGAGGGTGACGCCTGTCCTGGAAGGTCAGCATCTCCTGAAGAGCCCTCCTCCTGCAGGATTGGCACGTTTGCTTGGTCATTTCCTCCTATTTTTATGCTTATTCATCCTGTGGCCTATGTTCTCCTTGACATGCAGATTTTTTTTTCCATCCTCCTGTGGGAAGAGATAACATTCTCAGGACTTAATTCTCATCTGATAAATTTTATTTTTAACCAACCTCTACATCCTTTCTTCTTTGCTTCTTATTTTCATGGGCCCCCTGCACTTCTTGGCCTTTTCTGGCTTTCTCAGAAGGTGGGAGCAAAATGTCTGGGTACAGTGTATTGCACCAAAGCTTTTTGGCTTAGCTACCAATGTCAGGGAAACTTTTCCTCGGCACAGGGTTCTGTTTTCAACTGGACAATCCACTTTTACCTCCTGCTTCCTCTCTGGGCTGTCTGTCTGTAGATTTCCTTTTGTCAGTAAATTAATATGATCTTGATGAAGGAAACATGCTTTAAAAACAAGACAGGGCTTCCCTGGTGGTGCAGTGGTAAGAATCTGCCTGCCAATGCAGGGGACACGGGTTTGAGTCCTGGTCTGGGAGGATCCCACATGCCGTGGAGCAGCTAAGCCCGTGCGCCACAACTACTGAGCCTGCTCTCTAGAGCCCGCGAGCCACAACTACTGAGCTTGCGTGTCACAACTACTGAAGCCCACGTGCCACAACTACTGAAGCCCGGGCGCCTAGAGCCCGCGTACCACAACTGCTGGGGCCTGTGAGCCTAGAGCCTGTGCTCCGCAACAGGAGAGGCCACCGCGATGAGAAGCCCGTGCACCACAACGAAGAGTAGCCCCCACTCGCCGCAACTAGAGAAAGCCCGCGCGGAGCAACGGAGACCCAACGCAGCCAAAAATAAATAATAAATAAATTTATAAAAAAGAAAAAAAAAACAGGACTGCAGTGATTAGCGTGGAGTCTCCCATCGGCAGTGGCCTTGCAGCCACCTAAGGCTTCCACAGTGTGATAAAGCCGTGACTTGACAGGGTGATTCTTGGATTGAGATGAATGAAAGCAGCTAGTGTCCACCCAATTGAAGGGAAAGGTTTTATTTGGCTTGGTTTGTTTTTTTGTCCTGAGCCCTCTGACTGAGGCTTTCCCAGACAAGTGTGTTAGCAGTAACTGTGACCTTAGCTACGTAAGCATATATACATTCTTTTTCTTCTTTTTGACTTTTGACCCCCCCTCCCCAGATATGACTAAATATGGTTATGGCTAAAAGTTTTCCAACTAACACTAGGGGGAAGTGGAAGTTTTGAACCTGGGGAGGGCAGTGGAGTTTGCGTTCCCCAGAGAGGGTTGTGCATGGGAATGCCGTTCCAGACTTGAACTTCATGGCCTCCTACCGCATTTTGTTCTCCATGGAACAGTTGTCTCTCAAGTATCTCTTGGCTCTGTTGTGCATTATGTATACGGTCACTGTGCTTTTCCTATAACACTGTAATAGGCGCTTGGAAACAAAAGCTAACAAAAGCCCCAAAAGGTCTGTGATGTAGCTTCACAGGATGAAAGACAATTACCAAAGGACTGAAAAATGCTACTAATAAAATGTGACCACTTAATCATGGAATACCAGCCAGGGTCCCAGGAAGATATGGATGACACCTACAAATTAGGGTCATTGGAGGAGAGTTAAATAAAAGGACTTTTCACCAAGGTGCGGAGCAGGTAGGGAAACCATAAGAGACAGCGCAGTACCCAACGTTCCAAAGCAGGTGGTAACCACCCCAGGCACCAAGGCTTGCAGGAAGGAAAGGGAAGGAAACAGTAACCAGAAACAGAGAGGCTCCCTGACAGGAGCTGGGACCTTTGCTGAAGGAACCCAGCCGGCCCATGGGACCCTGCAAGAAGGGAGCCGGGGTAGTAAACATCCCACCCTCTTGTTTTTCCCTCATCAGAACTGCTGGAGTGCACTCTTGGCTAAGCACATCTAGAAGTCACCAGTCAACTGCCCACTGACAGAGACACAGGTCAGGTCAGGCTTCTGTGGCTCAGGACAGGGCCATAGCAGTAGGGAGTGTGGAGAGGCAAAACGAAGAGATCAACACAATAGTATCCGGAGTTCTACATGATCCAGCCCCGCCTCCCCCTCACAGCCTATCTCTCACTACACTAGCAGTTTTCTGTTTTGCAAACAAGTCAAGTTTGTCTCTGCCTCAGGGCCTTTGCACTTGTTCCTTCTGCCTAGAGTGGTCTGCTCCCACGGTTTTGTGTGGATGATGATGGGTCATTTAGATCCCGGTTCCCTAAAGAGGGTCTCCACTCTTAGTGTTCCTCTACCTCACCTTCCAGTCATTCTCTCATGGTCTAGTTTTATTTTTACATTTAAGAGAGTAACGGAACAGTTGTATGTTAAAATGTCAATCTTTACTGGAAGTTGTATTCTTTGCAACTGTTTAAGCTTAAGATGAAAACCAGATATCAGCTTTCAAATATGCAGGGGGTACTTATTTTTATGAATTTCGCTGGGGGTGTGTAAAAATGTTTGGACATCACTGAGAAAGCCTGAGTGTTCCCCAAGGGCCATTTGAAGGAGTGAGTTGCCCTCCTCCTCTACCGGGAGGCTGTGTGCTTGTGCTTTTTACCATGGCCACCAGCACTGTTATTTCTTTATTTACAGGGACCTACAAAATCTCCCCCAAGAGCTTCAGAGAGAGATTTTCTCCCTTCTCTGATGGCCACAACCTTACTCATGCTAACTTATGTGCATATGCAGAGCAACCAAAATTTGAAGTGACTTTTTTAGCTCCACCTGCGGATTTGGTTTGCATGCCAGACCAGGGGCGATTCCCTTGTCTTTCCTAAGGGCCCCACTCCACTCCTCTCTGGCCCCATCGAACAGGGAGTGAGGCTTGCCGAGCCAAGCCTGGATGGGAGCAATTTGAAGACTGTGCCACCCTGATAATTTACAGTGAGCGTTTAAGACATGATTTCATTTAGGGAAGGGCGTGAAGCCATTCTCAATGGCCTCCCTCCAACTCCCGTGACTCGCCTGACTTCGGCTGGCAACCGGCACACACCTGCTGGTGTCTGAAGGGGCAGACCTCCCTTCTGACGAGTGGGACCTCGGCCACACAACTGTCAAGAATTTTCAGGGCCACCCCTGCTTTTGAGGGCAGCCTCATGAGTTTGGTCTGGAGGCCGGGATTTTGTTCCAAGGTCTGCTGCTAAATGAGGGCCCCCATGCTCATCCTCCAGGAAGTGCTCTGGTGGGGTCTGGATTCCAGAGGGAATGTTGTGAGCGTCCAAGAACAGCCCACAAACAGGGCAAGGCTTACTGGACTAGCGCGGGAGCCATGAGAGCAGTCAGGAGTGAGGAAACTCTCTCTCTTCCACTCTTTCTCAGCTGAAGAGTTTCCCGACACCCTAGTTATACAACTTTCCTGCTATGTGACTCTCCACTTACGGAACTTTCCAGCTGCTTTCAGTTTTCCAATTCCCAAGGAAAGAGTATGATTTGCAAAGCTCATCTTTTAGGGCCAGACCAGAAATCTGAACTGACTGCCCTGGGGGAGGTGTTCACTAGGGTTATGGATGGAGGGGATGGGCTGCTTAGGGCTGTTTCTCTCAGAAGGGCCCTGAGCAGGGCAGGCCCCTCCAGGTCACACAGAGCCAATGTGGGCTCTTTCGGGTTTTGTGAAAAACAAGTCAATTAATTCCAGCTGACATTTAAAAGGTGAAAGCTATGTTTTACTAAAAATATACCAAAATGGTGGTAGGCTGTTGATTGGCGTCTTCACATGTGCAGTCACTTGTGAAGCAGATTCGCCGTTTGCCACCCAGGCTCTGAGAGCCAGGGCTGCAGGAGCCAGGGTTCAGTCAGGCCACAGAGGAGAGGCCGGGCTCGGGGAGCGTGGAGGAGGGGGGCGGGTGTAGCGTCTGCTGGGTGGCAGCAGCTGGAGGCACTTCTCCTCATTTTACAACGTCCCCCAAGGGGGGGCTCTGCCTCCTGTTTCACTTGACTCCTTCGTAAGAGGCAAGCGGTGGGTGAGTAACGGCTGCCCCTGCCTGAGCACTTCGAGCTGGACAAGTTAGCTCGTATCTCTAAAGCCACAGAGGAGCCTGGTCTTGGGGGGGTGACCTAGACAAATGAAAGTCAAAGTATTCTGAAGTTTCATCCTCACGGAGAATAACCACAGCACGGCCATTTCTTTTCCTATTAGATAACGTCTAGCTGAGTCTTTAAAAAAAAAGACTCTGTTTACTGTGGGTCCCAGTACTGTTTGCCCTGAACCTCAGCCAGGTGCTTCTCCTGCCCTCATTAGTGTGCGTGCAGGTGAGGGAGCCATAAACAGGTATTTGGAGGCCGCGTTAGCCACGCCCGCCATCTCTTGAAGGAGCAGCGTTCGTGACCTTTAACCACCCATAAGGGCTGAGTTCCTTCACAGCTGCTGATCGTTTTCTAAACAAACAGCCAAGCTCGGGCTTGGAGGCACCCTTAAAGAGCAGCTCATCCTCCCTCAGAAGCTTGGCTTTCTCCCCGCTCATCGCCAGTTCTGCCTTTCTTTCCTGCAAAACCACTGTCACCACGCTTGAGCCAGACTCAGTATCCACTGCCCACAGGGTAGGGAGTGTGGTTATACACTCGCCCGAGGTCTGGACCCACGACTAGTTCTTGCTGTAGTGTTTCCAAGCTCGGAAAATGTATGGCTCTGAGATCGGGGAAGGAGTCTCTAGCTACAAAGGTGAGCCACTCCGGTTTGACATTCTTGGGTCAATGGTGTTGCTTTTGGGGTGAAAAAAGCACAGATGGGCAGGGAATGCTGTCAGCCCCCTTGGGAATGAGGGTTCAGGGCACTGTGCCAGGTAAAGAGCCCCCGCAGCTGTGGGACTGGTTGAAGGGAAAGGAGGTGCAACGGACAGCATGTAAGTTAGACGGTTACCAATTTACTACCTCTCAGCTCCATCCCACCCTTCATTGCCTTGATAATGGAGCCAGACTCTCTGCCATCCGGAACAGTGCTAAATTTGTCAGTAGAGGGTGCTGGAGGGACATTGTAGGAGGAAAGGAGTGCCTTCCAGTTTGCAGTGTGCCCCATGGTTGCCATCGTTAAGTGTAGGACACTGAGTGGTGCTCGCCCTCTAACAAGTTGTAATGCTGGTCCCCAGCCCGTGTGCTCTGCCTGTGACACCTGACCGCCAGCCTCATTCTGGACCAGCTTTGGCCCCGGGCATCTAGAGCTTCTCCACCTTGCAGTGGGCTGCAGCCTTGTCTCTGGAAGGAGATCTGAATCTCAGCCTAGGAAAGTTTGTTCTTTCCTTGGCTATTCTCCCTCAGTCCTAGGGTATTCTTGCTTTATTAGTGTGTACTCTCTGTAAATAGTTCTTTATATTAACCATCCCCATATGGTTGCAAATGTTCAAATTCCTGTGTAGTTTCTGTCTCTGTCTGGACCCTGACTATCAGGGAATTGATAGCGGGGGCTTCCCTGGTGGCGCAGGGGTTGAGAGTCCGCCTGCCGATGCAGGGGACACGGGTTCGTGCCCCGGTCCGTGAGGATTCCACATGCCGCGGAGCGGCTGGGCCCATGAGCCATGGCCGCTGAGCCTGCGCGTCCGGAGCCTGTGCTCCGCAACGGGAGAGGCCACAGCAGTGAGAGGCCCGCGTACCGCAAAAAAAAAGGATTGATAGCGGAAGTGGTCCCGGTAGATAGATGTCCCCTCCCCACTCCAACCACACACACGAATAGTATTTGGGGATTTGCCTGAGCTTAAGTGCAGTGCTCAGCTCCTTGCCAGTGGGAAATGGGATGCTGGTACTGTAGCGGCACCACAGTTAATCAAGCTATCACCTGTGATTCGTTATGATAAAATCTCAGTGGAAGCAAATGCCTTGGAATCCCAAGCAGCTGCTGGACTGACTGTTAATGGCAGTCATGATAACAGCGATGTGGGGTGGATTGTCCTGAGGGCACCAGAGTATTTACGGAGAGAAAATGACAAGGTCAGGTCCTTTAACTCTCAGCTCAAGTCATGGTCTGACTATAGAATGTCACAGAGCTTCTCTTAAGCCCTTACGAGGATTATTTCTTAGAGCCACAGGGCTGATAATCGCTGAAATGTTACAGAAAATTTAATTGTGTGGGTTGTTGAATTATGATTGCTAAATTCACAGTGATGCCAAGTTTCTTATGTTAAAGTTTAGGGCAATGACTAGGAAAGAATGGGATTCTGAAACTTGGAAGAGAAACATCTTGTTAGAGTCTGATAAAATAACAATCTTGAAACCCCAAGTCACCCCAGGATTCCTTTGCCAGTGGAACTATCTTGCCCTCTTGGTATCTGAAAAGACTAGCCTTCCTCTGCTCGAAAACCCCATGCTAGCCTCATCTGGGGCAGATGCTTTGAAAGGGGATGCTTGCTCTCCTCAAGACGCACAAAAACCAGCCCTTGTTGCCATTAGCCCTGTAACTAGGGTCAATTCTCTGCATGCTCCAGGGATAGGGATGTACTAACACCTGGGAAGAAACAACTTACACACTACACACACTGTAAGGCTTTGCTAATCTATCAGGAGAAACCTGCAGAATATATAGGAGTGGATTTTAAGGGTGTTAGACCTACTGTGGTTATGGATTTTCCTCTTCTTATATTTTTACAAGGCTTTTTGCTTTATGTACTTTGAAATTCTGGGGATAATGGACAGCTCTTTGTCACTCTTATGATTTCTGTGGATTGTAATTTTTTAAAAATAAAAACATCCCTCACTGTTGTCTCTTAGCAATTGTTTCCTTGTACGCTATTTTGTCAGATTAATACAATGCTACACATTTTCTTTTAGTTAGCATTTTCTGATATGTTTTTTTCATCCCTTTATGTTCAATCTTTTGCTGTCATTTTATTTTAGGAGTATCTCTTGTAAATAGCTCAGAGCCATAGCTTTGCTTCCCCTCATGCAAGGCATCTGTTACTGTCATGTGTTGGATTGACGCGTTGTTTTACCATGCTTCTTGTTTTTTGTTTGTTTTGTTCCTTTCCTGTTTTTGATCAATTTCTTGTTTGCTTTTGTTCTTGTTTTTTACTCTGGTGGTTTAGAAACTAAAGTGTTTTTCTACTAGCTAACCTTAAATTTTTGATGTGTATATAAATATTTTTCTACGTTCTAGAGGTAACCCGAATCTATAGCTTCCTCTTGCCCAAAATAATGTTTGCATGCTTTCGCTTCCTCCTTCCTCTATTCCATCTATCTCTCATATTAAGATAATCTCATAATATTTCTAGGGTTATTATTTTTCCCTGTAATAAAGAGTTTCTGGAGAATTTCTTTTTCATTTTTGTTTAATTGATTTTTTTTGAATTTTATTTTATTTTTTTATACAGCAGGTTCTTATTAGTTATCCATTTTATACATATTAGTGTATATATGTCAATCCCAGTCTCCCAATTCATCCCAGCACCACCCCACCACAACGCCCCCTGCCGCTTTTCCCCCTTGGTGTCCATACATTTGTTCTCTACATCTGTGTCTCAATTTCTGCCCTGCAAACTGGTTCATCTGTACCATTTTTCTAGGTTCCACATATATGCATTAATATACAATATTTGTTTTTCTGACTTACTTCAGTGACACTCTCTAGCTCCATCCACGCCTCTACAAATGACCCAATTTCATTCTTTTTTATGGCTGAGTAATATTCCATTGTATATATATACCATATCTTCTTTATCCATTCGTCTGTCGATGGGCATTTAGGTTGCTTCCATGACCTGGATATTGTAAATAGTGCTGCAATGAACATTGGGGTGCATGTGTCCTTTTGAATTATGGTTTTCTCTGGGTATATGCCCAGTAATGGGGTTGCTGGGTCATATGGTAATTCTATTTTTAGTTTTTTAAGGAACCTCCATACTGTTCTCCATAGTGGCTGTATCAACTTACATTCCCACCAACAGTGCAAGAGGCTTCCCTTTCCTGCATACTCTCTCCAGCATTTGTTGTTTGTAGATTTTCTGATGATGCCCATTCTAACTGGTGTGAGGTGATACCTCATTGTAGTTTTGATTTGCATTTCTCTAATAATTAGTGATGTTGAGCAGCTTTTCATGTGCTTCTTGGCCATCTGTATGTCTTCTTTGGAGAAATGTCTAAGGTCTTCTGCGCATTTTAGGATTGGGTTGTTTGTTTTTTTGATATTGAGCTGCATGAGCTGTTTATATATTTTGGAGATTAATCCTTTGTCCGTTGATTCGTTTGCAAATATTTTCTCTCATTCTGAGGGTTGTCTTTTCATCTTGTTTGTATTTTCCTTTGCTTTGCAAAAGCTTTTAAGTTTCATTAGGTCCCATTTGTTTATTTTTGTTTTTATTTCCATTACTCTAGGAGGTGGATTAAAAAAGATCTTGCTGTGATTTATGTCAAAGAGTGCTCTTCCTATGTGTTCCTCAAGAGTTTTATTAGAGTCTCCGGTCTTATATTTAGGTGTCTAATCCATTTTCAGTTTATTTTTGTGTATGGTGTTAGTGTTCTAATTTCATTATTTTTCATGTAGCTGTCCAGTTTTCCCAGCACCACTTATTGAAGAGGCTGTCTCTTCTCCATCGTGTATTCTTACCTGCTTTGTCATAGATTAGTTGACAATATGTGTGTGGGTTTATCTCTGGGCTTTCTATCCTGTTCCATTGATCTATATCTCTGTTTTTGTGCCAGTACCATAATGTCTTGATTACTGTGGCTTTGTAGTATCGTCTGAAGTCAGGGAGTCTGATTCCTCCAGCTTCGTTTTTTTCCCTCAAGACTGCTTTGGCTATTTGGGGTCTTTAGTTTCTCCATACAAATTTTAAGACTTTTTGTTCTAGTTCTGTAAAAAAATGGCATTGGTAATTTAATAGGGATTTCATTGAATGTGTAGATTGCTTTGGGTAGTATAGTCATTTTCACAATGTTGATTCTTCCAATCCAAGAACATGGTATATCTCTCTATCTATTTGTATCATCTTTAATTTCTTTCATCAGTGTCTTACGGTTTTCTGCATACAGGTCTTTTCTCTCCCTAGGTAGGTTAATTCCTAGGTTTTATTCTTTTTGTTGCAGTGGTAAATGGGAGTGTTTCCTTAATTTCACTTTCAGATTTTCATCATTAGTGTATAGGAATGCAAGAGATTTCTGTGCATTAATTTTGTATCCTGCAACTTTACCAAATTCATTGCTTAGCTCTAGTAGTTTTCTGGTGGCATCTTTAGGACTCTCTATGTATAGTATCATGTCATCTGCAAAGAGTGACAGTTTTGCTTCTTCTTTTCCAATTTGTATTCCTTTTATTTTTTTTCCTCTCTGATTGCCGTGCCTAGGACTTCCAAAACTATGTTGAATAATTGTGGTGAGAGTGGACATCCTTGTCTTGTTCCTGATCTTAGAGGAAATGCTTTCAGTTTTTCACAATTCAGAATGATATTTGCTATGGGTTTGTCGTATATGACCTTTATTATGTTGAGGTACGTTCCCTCTTTGCCCACTTTCTGGAGAGTTTTTATCATAAATGGGTGTTGAATTTTGTCAAAAGCTTTTTCTGCATCTATTGAGATGATCAAATGGATTTTCTTCAGTTTGTTAATATGGTGTATCATACTGATTGATTTGCATATATTGAAGAATCCTTGCATCCCTGGGATAAATCCCACTTGATCATGGTGTATGATCCTTTTAACGTGTTGTTGGATTCTGTTTGCTAGTATTTTGTTGAGGATTTTTGCATCTCTATTCATCAGTGATATTGGTCTGTAATTTCCTTTTTCTGTAGTATTTTTGTCTGGTTTTGGTATCAGGGTGATGGTGGCCTCATAGAATGAGTTTGAGAGTGTTCCTTCCTCTGCAATTCTTGGAGGTGTTTGAGAAGGATGGGCGTCAGCACTTCTCTACATGTTTGATAGAATTCCCCTGTGAAGCCATCTGGTCCTAGACTTTTATTTGTTGGAAGATTTTTAATCACAGTTTCAGTTTCATTACTTGTGACTGGTCTGTTCATATTTTCTATTTCTTCCTGGTTCAGTCTTGGAAGGTTATACCTTTCTAAGAATTTGTCCATTTCTTCCAGGTTGTCCATTTTATTGGCATAGAGTTGCTTGTAGTAGTCTCTTAGGATGCTTTGTATTTCTGCGCTGTCCGTTGTAACCTCTCCTTTTTCATTTCTAATTTTATTGAGTTCTCTCCCTCTTTTTCTTGATGAGTCTGGGTAATGGTTTATCAATTTTGTTTATCTTCTCAAAGAACCAGCTTTTAGTTTTGTTGATCTTTGCTATTGTTTCCTTTGTTTCTATTTCATTTATTTCTGCTCTGATCTTTATGATTTCTTTCCTTCTGCCAGCTTTGGGTTTTGTTTGTTCTTCTTTTCCTAGTTCCTTTAGGTGTAACTTTAGATTGTTTATTTGAGATTTTTCTTGTTTCTTGAGGTAGGCTTGTATTGTTTTAAACTTCCCTCTTATAACTGCTTTTGCTGCATCCCATAGGTTCTGGATCATCGTGTTTTCATTGTCATTTGTCTCTAGGTATTTTTTGATTTCCTCTTTGATTTCTACAGTGATCTCTTGGTTATTTAGTAACATACTGTTTAGCCTCCATGTGTTTGTGTTTTTTGCATTTTTTTCCCTGTAATTGATTTCTAATCTCATAACTTTGTGATCAGAAAAGATGCTTGTTATGGTTTCAATTTTCTTAAATTTACTGAGGCTTGATTTGTGACCCAGGATGTGATCTATCCTGGAGAATGTTCCGTGCACACTTGAGAAGAAAGTGTAATCTGCTGTTTTTGGATGGAATGTCCTATAAATATCAATTAAACCTATCTGGTGTATTGTGTCATTTAAAGCTTGTGTTTCCTTAGTAATTTTATGTCTGGATGATCTGTCCATTGGTTTTAGTGAGGTGTTAAAGTCCCCCACTATTATTGTGTTACTGTCGATTTCCTCTCTTATAGCTGTTAGCAGTTGCCTTATGTATTGAGGTGGTCCTATGTGGGGAGCATATATATTTATAATTCTTATATCTTCTTCTTGGATTGATCCCTTGATCATTATATAGTGTCCTTCCTTGTCTCTTGTAACATTCTTTATTTTAAAGTCTATTTTATCTGGTATGAGTATTGCTACTCCAGCTTTCTTTTGATTTCCATTTGCATGGAATATCTTTTTCCATCCCCTCACTTTCAGTCTGTATGTGTCCCTAGGTCTGAAGTGGGTCTCTTGTAGACAGCATATATATGGGTCTTGTTTTTGTATCCATTCAGCCAGTCTGTGTCTCTTGGTTGGAGTATTTAATTCGTTCACGTTTAAGGTAATTATCATATGTATGTTCCTATTACAATTTTCTTAATTGTTTTGGGTTTGTTTGTGTAGGTCCTTTTCTTCTCTTGTGTTCCCCACTTAGAAAAGTTCCTTTAGCATTTGTTGTAAAGCCAGTTTGGTGGTGCTGAATTCTCTTAGGTTTTGTTTGTCTGTAAAGCTTTTGATTTCTCCATCGAATCTGAATGAGATCCTTGCTGGGTAGAGTAATCTTGGTTGTAGGTTCTTCCCGTTCATCGCTTTAAATATGTCATGCCACTCCCTTCTGGCTTGTAGAGTTTGTGTTGAGAAATCAGCTGTTAACCTTATGGGAGTTCCCTTGTATGTTGTCTTTTTTCCCTTGCTGCGTTCAATAATTCTTCTTTGTCTTTAATTTTTACCAGTTTGATTACTGTGTGTCTTGGCATGTTTCTCCTTGGGCTTATCCTGCCTGGGACTCTCTGTGCTTCCTGGACTTGGGTGGCTATTTCCTTTCCCATGTTAGGGAAGTTTTCGACTATGATCTCTTCAAATATCTTCTCAGGTCCTTTCTCTCTCTCTTTTCCTTCTGGGACCCCTATAATGCAAATGTTGTTGCGTTTAATGTTGTCCCAGAGGTCTCTTTGGCTGTCTTCATTTCTTTTCATTCTTTTTTCTTTATTCTGTTCTGCAGCAGTGAATTCCACCATTCTGTCCTCCAGGTCACTTATCCATTCTTCTGCCTCAGTTATTCTGCTATTGATTCTTTCTGGTGTATTTTTCATTTCAGTTATTGTATTGCATCTCTGTTTGTTTGTTCTTTCATTCTTCTAGGTCTTTGTTAAACATTTCTTGCATCTTCTCGATCTTTGCCTCCATTCTTTTTCTGAGGTCCTGGATCATCTTCACTATCATTATTCTGAATTCTTTTTCTGGAAGGTTGCATATCTCCACTTCATTTGGTTGTTTTTCTGGGGTTTTATCTTGTTCCTTCATCTGGTACATAACCCTCTGCCTTTTCATCTTGTCTGTCTTTCTGTGAATGTGGTTTTTGTTCCACGGGCTGCAGGATTATAGTTCTTCTTGCTTCTGCTGTCTGCCGTCTGGTGGATGAGGCTGTCTAAGAGGGTTGAGCAAGTTTCCTGATGTGAGGGACTGGTGGTGGGTAGAGCTGGGTGTTGCTCTGGTGGGCAGAGCTCAGTAAGACTTTAATCCACTTGTCTGCTGATGGGTGGGGCTGGGTTCCCTCCCTGTTGGTTGTTTGGCCTGAGATGACCCAACACTGGAGCCTACCCGGGCTCTTTGGTGGGGCCAATGGCCGACTCTGGGAGGGCTCACGCCAAGGAGTACTTCCCAGAAGTTCTGCTTCCAGTGTCCTTGTCCTCACAGTGAGACACAGCCACCCCGTGCCTCTGCAGGATACCCTCCAACACTAACAGGCCGGTCTGGTTCAGTCTTCCCTGAGGTCACTGCTCCTTTTCCTGGGTCCCGATGCACACACTACTTGGTGTGTGCCCTCCAAGAGTGGAGTCTCTGTTTCCCCCAATCCTGTTGAAGTCCCACAGTCAAATCCCGCTAGCCTTCAAAGTCTGATTCTCTAGGAATTCCTCCTCCCATTGCCGGACTTCCAGGTTGGGAAGCCTGACGTGGGGCTCAGAACCTTCACTCCAGTGGGTGGACTTCTGTGGTAGAAGTGTTCTCCAGTTTGTGAGTCACCCACCCAGCGGTTATGGGATTTGATTTTATTGTGATTGCGCCCCTCCTACCATCTCATTGTGGCTTCTCCTTTGTCTTTGGATGTGGGGTATCCTTTTTGGTGAATTCCAGTGTCTTCCTGTCAATGATTGTTCAGCAGTTAGTTGTGATTCTGGTGCTCTTGCAAGAGGAAGTGGGAGCACATCCTTCTAGTCTGCCATCTTGAACCAATCTGTTTAATTGCTTTCTTGATTGCCATTGTTTTTTGTACTCCATGTCTTCCTTTTGGATTCTTTTTTTTTTTTTCCTTTAGCAAGAGATATCCTTTAGTATTTCAGAAGGTGTTTGTGGCTGCTAAACTTTGGGTCCTTGCATGTCTGGATTTTTTTCCTCTCTCGTTTGAATTCTACTTTGGCCCCTTAGTCTATCAATTACAGAGATTTAGGTTAAAGTCTTTCACTATGAATGTAGATTTTTCTATTTCTTCTTGTAGTTGTATCAATTTTGGTTTATATATTGAAGATCTCATTCAATGTAAACGTTTTAGGGATTTTTAAATCACTTCTTTGTGAATTGAACTTTTTGAAAAATCATTATGAGACAACTCTTTTTTTCTGGTAATGCTTTTTGTTTAAAATTGGCTTTATCTGATATTTATAGAGCCACCTGAGTTTTCTTTATTTAATCTCCTTTATTTTCAATCTTTTAGTATCTTTAGGTTTAAATGTAGCTTTACACCGCATATACTAGTTGGATTTTCTCCCTTTACCTAGTATAACAATATTTGTCTTTTAGATAAATAAATCTTAGTTAAAATTTCCCCAACCTTTATTTTTAAAAAGTTCAAGTCTACAGAAAACTCACAGGAATAATAAACATCAATTCGATTCACCAATTATTAACACTTTTCTACACTCTGTGAATATGTGTATATACAAATGCATATGTATATCATTCATTTTTACATGTATGTATATATATATATATATATATATATATATATATATATACACACACACATGTACTTCTAACTGGATGAGAGTTGAGCCTTTATCTCTTAAGAACAGGGACATTCTCCTACCACAGTATAATTATCCTCTCTAAACTTTAACATTAATGCAATATTATCATTTAATATACAGTCCACATTCAGATATGCTCAGGTGTCTCACTGAAGTATTTAACAATTTTTCTTCCATCCAGGACCCAGTTAAGGGTCATGAACCACACTTAGTTTTCTCTGTAGGTAGAACAGGTCCCCAGCCTTTTGGGTTTTTTCTTTTTTTTTCTCTTTCCTTTTCCTTTTCTTCTCTCTTTTCTCCTTTTTAAAGGATCCACCTCAGTTATTTTGCAGGACATTCTTCTGCATATTTGCATCTGTCTGACTCTTCCTCTCCTCACAATCAGGCCCAGGTAAACATTTTTTTTGTTAGGGGTGCCCCATGCCGTGTTTTCCTCAGTGTGGTGTGTGAGGGGTGCATGACACAGTTCCATTATTACAATACTAAGTTTGAACACTTGGTTAAAGTGGGTGTCTGTCAAATTTCTCCACAGTCTGCTCCCTAACAATCTCTTACCCCATATTTTATCATCCACTGGTGATTTCTACTAATGTAAAATAATGATTTTCTATTTCTCTTATTCCTCCTATACCTGTTAGTTGGTACCTGCTCTAAGGAAAACTTTCCCTTCGCTCCTCTCGCCCCATCCTTTTTAAAGGAAAGGGATTTTAGAACCAGTGTGGATTTATGAATTATTTTTATTCAGCATTATAATCTATTCCTGTCACCATTTGTTTTGAAGTTTAAATTCTCCCATATTTGGCCATTGTGAGCTTCTTTAAGTTTCTGAGTCACGGGATCCTGTGTGTTTTTGATAGTTCCCATAAGTTTTGAGCACTTTTTAACTCTCTGCTACCAGATCTTCCAGGCTTCCTTTTTACTTTCCCTGTCTCCGTCCTGAAGTCAGGCATTTCTCCAAGACATCCTGCTGTTCCTTTGTAGTGGGGAATAGTATTCAAAATTAAGATCTGGATGCTAGGTGAGCTCCTTGGTACAGAGATGTGATTGCTTCCAGGCCCTTTCCGTGGAAAGAGCTTGAGAAATCTCAAGTTTATACTGACAATGTCTCCATTTTCATCCTAGCACCACAGGGTTTCTTCTGTCCTGCCCACACTGGCTGTTTGTACTTCTCTCCTCCCACAATGAGAACCTGCGTTCCCAACAGTATATTTACTCAGTCATGCAGTAAACTAAAAATATTTCATAATTGATTCATCAACAACAAACTTACGTTTAAGATTTCTTTTTGTTCTAAGACTGAACTATATTACATTGGGTGTGTACTGTCAGAGTACTGTGGTCAGAAATTATTTCTTTTTCCTTCTGGGTAATTACGTATCAGTGTGATATGGTTTTGTTTCTATCTGCCTTCAATGTTAGAGTTTTCCTCATTTCTTGTTTCAATTTATTTTTTGAATATATAAAAGATTAACATGGTTCAAAAGTCAAAATTCTATAAAAAGGTCTGCTTAAAAGTCTCATTCCCTTCTCTATCCCTCCCACCCTGTGGATACCAACCTCCACACCCTTGTAGGCCACTGATTTTATTTCTCATTTGTCCTTTCTGTTTAATTTTGTAATAATAAATGTGTGTATTCTTATTTTTTTCTCACACAAAATGTGACATAAGTTTCGCATCTTGCTTTTTCACTTAAGAATATATCCTGAAAAATCACCCTATGTCAACTCATAGGGATTTTCTTTATTCTTACATTTCAAATCGATTAAAATATGAATTTAATTGGTTTATTTGGGCTTAAATCTGACATCTTATTTTGTGCTTTGTTCTTACCCTATCTTGTTGCACTCTTTTCTTTCATGCATCTCTTAAATTATTTTATAATTACATTTTTCCTCTACGAGATTAGACATTATACATTCTTTTTTTTAATCCCTTTTAGATCTTATCCTAAAAGTTACAACACGTATCAATGTTTAAAGTTAATTGGTAACTACTGTCCTCTGGAAAATGCAATGACCTTTCTATATGTAAAACCCACACAACCTAGTTTATGCATTCAGTGTTTATTTAGATGAATTCACAAATCCTTCTCACATCTCTGATCTTCACTTTGGGTCATATTTGCTACCTAAAGAGCATCTGTTAGATTTTCCTTTATTTAGGTGATAAATTCTGTTTTTGTTTTCTCAAAGTGTCTTTATTTCACCTTCATTCTAGAAATATTTCAACTGGAAATGGAATTCTAGCTTAACAGCAATCTTCAACATACAAAGAGGAAAGACCATTCTATTGTTTTCTCTCTTCTTACTGTTAGTTTGACACTCCTTTTAAGAAAATCTGTTGCTTTTTCTTGGACTTCATTTAAGGGTTATCTTCCTTGTCTTTGGTTATCAGCAGTTTTACTATGATGTGTGTAAGTGTGGACTTATTTTTACTTATTCCGATTGGAATTCATTGAACTTCTTGAATCTGGACTGGTTTGGTAAATTCTCAGCCACCATCTCTTCAAATATGTTTATCCCACTCTCTTCTTCCTTGGGGATCCCAACTGAATACCCTTGATCTCACATCTGTACTTCCTATTTCCTACCAGCTTTTCTGCATTTTCTGTTTGTCTCTTCGGGCTACATTCTGGATAACTTCTTTTGATTTTTATCCCTATTCATGAACGTGCTTGATTTGCTATTAACTTATCCACTGAGTTAACTTTAGTTATCACATTTTTAAATTCTAGAAGTTCTATTTGGTTCTCTTTCTCACTTGCAAGATCACTTGGTAAAAGTCTCCTGTTCCCTGCAGATGGAGCGTATCTGATATATTTCACTAAGCATAATAAGCAGAATGCTTTTATCATCAGTCTGAATCCTTTGTAGACCTGTTTGTGTCCGTGTGTGCACATGCACACATGCCTGATTCTGCTTTTCTCCTTCATGGTAACATCTTTAGCGTGCATCTTCATCATTGATTCTTGACTGTTGTACTTGGAACTATCTCTAGGAAGAAGTGGAGAACTAGAACACAGCTACAGGTCCTCCAGAGAGCTTCTGCTTGAGTTTGCTTCTACTTGGCACCAGAAAGCAATTCTAATCCAGGACCACCCTAATCTTAGTTTAAGACTTTATGTCTGGGTCCATTTAGGATGCAAGATCTCACAGAAAACCTCCATTCCTTTGGTTCATCCTCACTTTTGGGCCCCAGGCTTACTGAGGGGAGAGTCTCCCACTAGACATCCCACCTGGTATGAGTCTGAGCTTTGATTTGTGTCCCATTTGCAGCCAAAATTCATTCACATGCAAGTTCAAGTCTAGTGGGAGCAGCAGATCCCCTCAGGACAAAAGTGGCTTCTGCACTCATTTATCTCTGGAGTTCCTTTTGTTCTGGTTATTTCTAACTATGGTGTTAGCTCCTCTTACTTTTAAGAAATATGTCTGCTTTTCTTTTATTTTTTAACACTTTACCCATAGATTTTAGTGTTTGTTTGTTGTTTTTGTTTGTTTGTTGTTTTGTGGGGGGTGGTTTTGGCTGTGCTGCATGGCTTGTGGGATCCTAGTTCCCCAGCCAGGGATCGAACCCGGGACCCTGGGCAATGAAAGCACCAAGTCCTAACCACTGGACCACCAGGTAATTCCCTTAGTGGTTTTGTGTGTGTGTGTGTGTGTGTGTGTGTGTGTTTTGTTTTCAAGAGGGCTTGTCCAAATATCCTAGCCCATTATTACAGAGAATCTGAAGTCTTATGATTTCTTCTGACAAAATATTTCTGCCTACTTTAACTTTTGGAAGGTGGGTATTTGTCAGTTTTTGGTCTGCGAATAACTGTTTCTTGTTTTCCAGCCATTCTGTGCCAGGCACCATATCAGGTGTTTTATAATTAGTTCTTACAGCAACCCCAGGAAATGGTAGAGTCGGTGGTGGCTATTGTTTTCCCACCAAGGTCATAAAGCTAGCAGGTGGCCAAGCCATAGCCTGAAGCTGAGATCTGACACCACAGCCTGGGCTCTTAAACACTTTATCCTAGAGGCCCCCATTTATAGCAATTTAGCAAGTTACTGTAATCAAAGTCATTAGAGACTAATCACTTAGAACTCAATTTTGACTCAATATGCACAGAAGTAATTTTAACTCAATATGCACAGATGGTGTAATACTTGTGGCATTGCTAGTCAGAGCCATGATTCACACCAGTCCTTAGCTTGTGTCAATGTACATACATGGCTCTGCATGTCTTACCTAAACATCATCCACATAGACACTGGTAAATCCTTGGCCAACGTAATACCATTTCCATTTTTTTTTCCTTCTCCCACTCTGTGCCCTAGTTTTTAGCACAGGAGGAGACAACAGGATCATTTACTAAAGCCTGCCACCATGTTGCAATCTTGTGTTAAATAACCTATTTTTTTAAATATAAAAAGCTATTAAGGGTATGACAATGTTCATTGCAGCACTATTTACAATAGCCAGGTCATGGAAGCAATCTGCGTGCCCATCAACAGACAAATGGATAAAGAAGATGTGGTACATATATACAATGGACAATTACTCAGCCATAAAAAGGAAGGAAACTGGGTCATTTGTAGAGAGGTGGATGGAGCTAGAGACTGTCATACAGAGTGAAGTGAGTCAGAAACAGAAAAGCAAATATCGTATATTAATGCATATATATGGAACCTAGAAAAATGGTACAGATGAACCGGTTTGCAGGGCAGAAATAGAAACACAGATGTAGAGAACAAACGTATGGACACCAAGGGAGGAAACTGGTGGGGGAAGTGGTGGTGGTGGGATGAATTGGGAAATTGGGATTGACATGTATACACTAATACGTATAAAATAGATAGCTACTAAGAACCTGCTGTATAAAAAATAAAATTCAAAAGAAAAGCTTTTAAGGTATGAAATAAATAAAAGGTATGACTTTTCCTCTTTATGGCTTTGGCCGTTCCCGTGGGTCTTTATATGAAATTACACGGTATAGTGGTTAAGGATGTATGCTTTAGAACCAGGCTGCCTGGGTTCAAATTCTACTTCTGCCGCTATCTGTATAATCTTAGGCAAGCTTTTTGACATCTATGTGCCTCAGTTTGCTCACCTGGAAAATGGAGATCAGGGCATCTACCTCTTAATGTTATTATGAAGATTAAACGTAAAGTGGTTACTGTTTGACACACAAGTTACAATTAAATGCTTATCTTAGTAAGTTTTTCATTATTGCTGAATAACCTCTAACTTTAGGTTGGTTTTGTTTTGAAAATTTGTTTAAATTTTCAAGTTTTTAGAGTGTGTGTGTGTACATATATATTACATATGTATGTACACACACACACTATTTGTGTGTATATATACACTGTTTTTTAACTTATTTTCAGTTTTTATTGCATATTATAATCTTAAAAGTATTTTAGTAATCTAATGCCTAAACAAATGTTGTCCCAGACACATTTGAAAATGTCTATTTTCTAAAGAATACAATGTTATTTGTGTACCTATAGATGTCTATTAAACCATATTTGTTAATGTTAATTTTCTATACTTTTTAGTCTGATGCTGAAAACCCAGCCTCTATGCACTGGTGCTGAGCCAAATCTCATCTCAGAGACAGTGTTTTGGGTGAAGCAGAAAAGAATAGTTTTATTGCTTTGCCAGGCAAAAGGGGACACAGAGGGCTCCTGCCCTGGATAACTGTGTGTCCCCACCTGGGAGGATTTGGTGGAGTTTTTACAGCAATAGTTCAAGGGCAAGGTTGCTGATAAGATTAGGGTGTGCACTCATTTACTCTGGTCTCAGGTAATCTCCTAATGAGCTACTCTGGTTCCTTTAATCTGGCCTCTGGTGGTCTTCTCTGGAATGAAGAATGCTAACTCCATTTGTTGGGGGTTTTAGTTCTGTAAAGAGCTCAAAGACATTGTTATGTGCATCCCTTGAGGCAGAACCAGGACCCTGCCCCAAGGCTGCAGCTCTTGTTTCTTGGCTGTTCCTCCCTTGTCTCTGCATCCCCTCCCTTCCCTGATTAGCAACTGTTTGAATCTCCCCTTTGGGACTCAGGGAAGGTCATGGAGGCTGGAGTCTGTTCCCTACAAACAAGGAATGGGGGACATGGAAAGGCTTCCATGTCCAGGAGCCCCACAGGGTCCTGCTTGGTTTCAAGTCTACCTGATCTGAAAATCAGAAATTCTCCACAGTATCTCCAGATACATGTATTTTGGATTTAGGCTTCTCTGTGACCTGCCCCTCCCCCCCCCCCCGGTTTTTTTAAGTACTGCTCTGATGTTAGGTGGTTAGTGAATTCTTCTCATTTCTGCACGGTGAAATATTTTTCTATTCAACCGTCCCTTTCCCTCTCCTTTCCCTTATTGCTGTTTTCTCAGAATCCCTGAGAGTCAGATTTTGGTTTAAGATTAGGAAGCTCCTTCTGGAAGCTGGAGGAGCCCATGATGGTGGGAGCCAGCTGTGCTGCCGTCACTGGATTGACACCAGCAGAAACAGGGACTGTCCTGTCAAGATGCTGGAGTGAGAGGACTATGGAAACTGATGCTATTAAGCTTACTCATGCTTATTTTTAAACCACAATATTCCTTTGGCTTCCAATAATACAACTTTCCTCTTCCTCCTGGCAGCCTGAGGAGAAAGCCCCAAGAACCAACCGGATATACGCTTCTACATGAAAAGACCTGAAGAGGTAAGAACACTTTCCAGAACTTCTTGGTTGGGGGCAGCTCTTCAGAGGTCATGTTACTAAACCTCACAGAGGTAGTGTTATTCAAGCTCATAAGACACAGTGCCTGCTTATACTCAGGCTTCCATGAGAATTTTCTCTCTCCACATGAAAATGTCTAGGCAGCAAGGAGATAAAAGTGCTAGAGGATGTGACCATTTTCTCGCAACTCTTTGTTTCTACCCACATAGAGCAAAGCAGCTTTCCTGTGGGGATTTAACTTCAAAAGCAAAGCATTCTTGTCTTTGCTCCTCTGCCTACATTGTTAGTAGTGATGGAATGGCCCAGTTTTCTAAGGCTGCAAAATCAAGGGAGCACAACCTCTGCATTTAACTGCCTGTGCGAACCTCCTGCCTTGAATGCCTTCCCCTTCAATCGAAGGACTTCCAAGGTGGCTCAATGCAGAGTTTGGTGCTGCACCAGTGGAAGGAGTGGATATGCTGCCAGACTTTGTCTTGCACAGCTCTGAATTTTTATTCCCACAGTTTTTTGGTCTGCTTTCTTTTGTATAACTTTTTTGTATCACAATGGTATCTTTGGTCCACCATCAGCTGGATCTGTCTTTTTGAATGGTCAGTCCTGTAGTGACGATGGGTTCACTTTTACAGACTCTTGACCTAGCAGCTACAGTATATCTGAAAAACAGATATAGCTGGTGCAGGAGGAAAAACCTTGACTCTCCTGTCCTTTTACCTACCAAAACCTTATCTGTTCGAGACAAAATTCAGTGCTACTTCAATTTTATCCTTTGCCTTAATTTCCCATTATGTTATGAATTTCAAGGAATTCATTACAAACTGCCTTTGTAGCTATTAGTGAGCATGTTTTATGTTGCTTGGTTTTGTATATATCTTTGTGGGAAACAGAGAACCTGGCTGAATACCTTTTATCAAGTAGTCACTTAATACCAGTTGCATAAGTGAGTGCTTATGATTCTGATCCCATTTCTGATCGTTGTTATGGAACAAAGTTTGTGTGCCTGTTGAAGAGTGAGGCCAAACAAACTAAAACATCGTCGGAGTTTGGAGCAGAGAAAGGTTTATTGCAGGGCCAAGCAAGGAGAAAGGAGAGCTTAAATACCTTGAACTCCCCGTTGGTTTTCTGAAAAAAATTTTTATAGGCAAAATTGGGGGTGAGGGCCGCAGGGTGTGTGACGTTCTTCTGATAGGTTGGTGGTGAGGCAACAGGGCGGTGTTCCAGGAATCTTGTGCTCAGCCAGAAGTGGTCCCCCTCCATCTGGGTGCGGGCCTGAGTTCTGCAGAAGAGCTCAAAAATATTGTTATGTATATTCCTTGAGGAGGACCCAGGACCCTGCCCCAAGATGCACTATTGTTTCTTGACTGCTCCTCCCTTGTCTCTGCATCCCCTCCCTTCCTTGATTAGCAACTGTTTGAACCTGTCCTTTGGAACTCAGGGAAGGTCACGGATGCTGAATGAAGCCTATTTCCTAAGAACAAGAAACAGGGGACACGGAAAGCCTTTGGACCCAGGAGCCCCACAGGGTCCTGCTCGATTTCATCATCAGTTATGGTTCTGCCACCAATTCCAATGTGTGTGTGTTTTAAACACATGGCCAAGCAATTCTCTGATACCAGCTGGGTGTCTTATAACTTAATTCTGACACTGTCTACTTGGAAGTAGCATCAGATCCCACAGGTTAAGGGCTCAGTCTTACAAGACTCCCTCCCCTCATCCTCCAACTCAGTCACCAGTTGCAAGTCTGGTCTGTCACTTGGGCTTCTGACCCATCAGCTATAGATGGGAAGTTCCAACAACCCTCTCCTTGGATTTGATTAATTGCCTTCAGTAGTTCATGGAAGGGAAACGGTTTACTTATTAGATTACTGGTTTATTATAAAAAGATGTAACTCGGGCTTCCCTGGTGGCGCAGTGGTTGGGAGTCCGCCTGCCGATGCAGGGGACACGGGTTCGTGCCCCGGTCCGGGAAGATCCCACATGCCGCGGAGCGGCTGGGTCCGTGAGCCATGGCCGCTGAGCCTGCGCGTCCGGAGCCTGTGCTCCGCAACGGGAGAGGCCACAACAGTGAGAGGCCCGCGTACCGCAAAAAAAAAAAAAAAAAAAAGATATAACTCAGAAATAGCCAGATGGAAGAGGTGCACAGGGCAATGTGTGGGGAAAGGGGCGTTGAGTTTCCCTGCTCTCTCCCAGCATCTCCATGTGTGAGCCCACCAAAGAAACTCTCTGAACCCTCTCCTTTTGGGTTTTTATGGAGGCTTCATTACACAGGCACAATTGATCAAATCATCGGCCATTGAGGATTGAGCTCAATCTCTAGCCCCTCTCTTCCCGGGAAGTTGGGGGATGGGCGGTGAGGACAGTAGGACTAAAAGTTCAACCCTCTAATCCCCTGGTTGGTTCTATTGGCTATCAGCCCTCACCCTTAGGTGCTTTCTGAGAGTCACCTCATTACCATAACAACAGCTACCTTGATTGCTCTCCTCACTGGAAATTCCAAGGGTTTTAGGAGCTCTGTGCCAGGAACAGGAGGAAGACAAATAGGAATTTACTTTTATAAATCACAGTTATCAAAGTGATGAATCTGAAGTGTTGTTACCGTTCAGCAACGTGCTGTCACCACCTGAGCTACTGGACCAGCCACTGGAAAAAAAGAGTGCATTTCCATTAACTTCCCTCTTAGGGCTTGTGTGTACACAGAGAAATTTTCTTTTGTTTTAAAACATGATTTGTGGTACCTTTCCCTGGTGTCCGAGGGCTGGGAGTAGGTGCTGCCAACATGCATCTCTGCAACTTTCCCTTTTCTATTTCCCATGGCCTACTCTATTAATTAATTAATTTATGGCTGTGTTGGGTGTTCCTTGCTGCGCGTGGGCTCTCTCTAGTTGCAGCGAGCGAGGGCTACTCTTCATTGCGGTGGCTTCTCGTTGTGGATCACAGGCTCTAGGTGTGCAGGCTCAGTAGTTGTGGCGTGCGGGCTTGGTAGCTGTGGCGTGCGGGCTCGGTAGCTGTGGCTCGGGCTCTAGAGCGCAGGCTCAGTTGTTGTGGCGCACAGGCTTAGTTGCTCCGCGGCATGTGGGATCTTCTTGGACCGGGGCTCGAACCCGTGTCCCCTGCATTGGTAGGCGGATTCTTAACCACTGCGCCACCAGGGAAGTCCTGGCCTACACTCTTTTGATGGATTATTTTTGTTACCGAACCAAACTTGGGTCTGCTCGAGCACACAGTAAAGCCAGTCTACTGACACTGGATTGTGGTGAATGAAAGCACGGCATTTCCTGTAAGGCGCCACACAAGGAGTCTGGGACAGCTAGTGCCCAAAAAGCCCCAACTCCCCAATGGATTTCAGGAAAGCATTTTTGAAGGCCAGGTGAGGGAGGGGGATGGGAGGGTGAGTAATCAGCTTATGCACAATTACCTGATTGGTTGATGGTGAGGTAACAGGGCTGTGTCATAGGGGTTACATTATCAATTCTTAGGTTCCAGTAGGCTTGGGGGCTACGTATGTACGTGTCCAGGCTCATCAGGTAGTTAGTCTCCCTTTTGGTGAGAATTTTATCATCTGTAAAGCAATTCAGGAAATGTGCATCAGATACTGTTATCTGGTACTCCAGAGAGGAGCTGAAGCAGAGGACATGGGGGAGGGGTCTGTCCTGGGAAGGCCCCATAGTGTCCCGCTCGGTTACACTTCCCCCTTTTCATTGATCTTCATCCTTCCTCCTCCATCTTGAGGAGAAGAGGTGTTGGACAAGAAGAGGAATAACATTCTGGGGAATGATGTTTTGGATAGAGAGGTTAATCATAAACTCGGCAGAGGAACTCAGTTTTAGGAGGACTTAGTTTCATTTTCATGTTAGGTTGCAAATATCTAACCACAGTGTATAATCTTGATCTCGGAGGGACAGCAGTGAGCAGCCCTAAAGAGAGACCTTAGTTCCCTGCCCAGGAATCGAACCTGGGCAGCCTGGATGAAAACCAGGAATCCTAGCCGCTAGACCACCAGGGGCTAGAGGCTAGAAGGAGAGTGGCCCTGGCTCTCTCCCCCATTTGAAAGCAAGAATGTTTCAAGGAGGCAAAAACTATAAAAACAGGTACAAAAGTTATTATTAGACACACAGCACAATGTATGGGAGAGCACACAGAGAAACAGTTTATTTATTTAAGACAGAAGCAAGGGACTTCCTTGGTGGCACAGTGGTTAAGAATGTGCCTGCCAATGCAGGGGACACGGGTTCGATCCCTGGTCCGGGAAGATCCCACATGCCGCAGAGCAACTAAGCCCAGGCTCCACGACTACTGAAGCCTGTGAGCCTAGAGCGCATGCTCCGCAACAAGAGAAGCCACCACAGTGAGAAGCCCGCACCGCAACAAATAGTAGACCCCGCTCGCCTCAACTAGAGAAAGTCCGCATGCAGCAACGGAGACCCAAAGCAGCCTGAATGAATGAATAAATAAATAATAATAAAAAGACAGAAGCAAAGCAGAAATATACATCCAGAGAGGAAGGGTACGGGTGTTCTGTCTAATGAGGAGTGCAGTACGTTAGAAGCTAGAAGCTAAGCAGAGGTGCGCACCCAGAGAGGAATGCAGGCATCCTGAATGAGGATCTCAGTAAAGAGGTGATTTAAATCACTTGCATAGGACAGTCCTTCCGGATCTTTGTTTACATTTGGCCAATTATCTTGTTTCTTTTTTCACACCTGACTGGTCCTAGAATGCTCCCCAAGATGCGTGCGCAACTTTTTGCTAAGGTGGATCCCACAGTAGAGGCCTGTGGGTACATGTCCACACACATTATGGGGTGGTGCCCCCTCCCTTTCTGACCCCCAAGGAGTCTTCTTGCGCATGTGCAGACAGGGAAGTTTTCCTTGACCTCAGGAGCGGGCACCTTATCTCTTTACTTTAGCAGAGCTCAGCTTCCGCTGCTAACTTTGTCCTTAGAGTGGCTGGGGGAGAACAAAGTTTCGATTTTACTCCACCGTGACAAACACCAGCTGTCTGGCCCAGGGGCCCATCTATCTCCTACCTCAATCTTACAGGTCCAAAGGTCATTCTGTTGCATCGACCATCTGCCTCAGATAGTTTTTATTTCTAGTTTAACTCTGTCAAAGGTCTTGGGTGCCCACAGGCTATTGCCCCCAGTAAGAACGGATAATAGTATGATCAAAGTAATAGAGTCTACTTTCACTTACAGTCACTCTTATCGCATAGAGAATGAAGGCGTTTCCTCTCTTTAAGCAATGGCTTGGGAATCTTGCCACATCTTTATTGGTTAATCACTCAACCAGGATTTTTTGAGCATGACCAATATGTAATTGTACCACTCTAGGCACTATTGAATATACAGAAAAAGTAGATTCCCTGGAGGGCTGCCCAATCCAGTTGATTAGTCAACATATATGCATGTGAAATAGTCAGTGAATGAGACATATAATCAACATTATCAACTGCTCTAAAGAAACTCTTCATTGGGGCTCTGTGTGCCATAAGTCTCCACAAAGAACAAATGGGTGGGGAGAGTGTTTCCTCAGCACTGCTCAAACACAGTGTGGCTCTGATGTACTTTCAGCTGGCAGTCAAGGAGCACTGTCACTTCAAGAGTTTTGAAGCCTTGGGAACAGCAGTCAGCACTCAGGGAGCCCCAGTTCAACGGTGTTGAGGCAGGATCCTCCTGCGGTGTGTAGGAAGCCTACATCCAGGAGGATGCTGAGGCAGAAGGATGGGAGCACCTAAGAGGTCCCTTTGGGTGGTCCAGGAATGAATGGGGAAGATGAGATTTACGCCAGCAGGTGGCAGTGATGATGATCCAGGAAACTTGGGGTATTAATGTTGCTTCGATGTTAATTGAATCCACAGGATGGTGAAGCCTGAGAACCTTCAGGGTAAAATAAATATCATTTCTATTCCTTCCTTTCCATTCATGTTGACACCATAAAAATGTAGGCGTTCACCATCTCATATCTAACCCTTATCTCTGTAGCAGGCTCTCCACAGGTCTCCTCATCTTGGTCAGCTCCAGTCCATTTTGGTTCATTGTCGAATTGATCTAAAGTGCTGCTTTTGTCATATTATTAGAAACTCTTGAATATAAGGAGATGGACACACTCACTGGAGCTTCAGGATAGAAGTGATGGGGTGTGATGGAGAGGATGGGGTGGAGGGAGCATGTGATCTCCCCCACCCTATTCTCCAATCCTTTCCTCACCGTCGCCTCACAGATATACATGAGGATGTGACTTTCATGACAATCCTGGCATGTTAGTTGAGTTCAACCTCATCTTTGGCTTCTTTTGTTTTTAAGCTCGTTAAAAATATATACTAGCCCTGGGAGAAATCGTGAACTAATGCTGTTGAACAGTTAACTTCTTAACTAAGGTAAAATCTGAGCAAAAATTGGTAGCAAAAATTCCCTCTGTCCGAACAAACGTATGGACACCAAAGGGGGGAAGTGGCGGGTGGTGGTGGTGGTGGGATGAAGTGGGAGATTGGGATTGACATGTATACACTAAAATGCATAAAATAGATAACTAATAACCTGCTGTATAAAAAAATAAATAAAATTCAAAAATTAAAAAACAATAGAAATACAAAGAAAACTTGAAAAAATAAATCCCTCTGTCCACAGATTTTCAAATTTGAGTCATATCAGTATCACAGATGTCTTAGGTTGGCTACCCTAGAAGCAGATCCTGAGACAAGAATTCAGGTGCATGTATTTTATTTAAGGAGTCGTTTTCAGAAGAAAAGTCTGTAGAAGAGCAGGGGAGTGCGACAAGGTAGGGAAAGAGGCAGAGCAAGGAATGTAGTTTCCGGTAAAGTGTAGCCCATCCATGAGGATGGTGAGAGAGATGGTCTGGAGTATAAATCACGCTGTCTTTTGTATCCTATACTCTTTTTCTTTGGCAATGTTGATGAGTATGGAGGTTGGCTTTGTAGCCTTCTGGGCAAAGTGGTTTCTCTTGGCTGAGGGCAAGTTTTCATAGCAGGGTGCCTGGAAGCTATTATTAGTCAACACTCATAGCAGCTGAGAAAATATGTACAACCCAGTAAAAAATAGAAAAAGATTTGGATGGGACACCAACAGCATCAACTATCAATACAATCTACCCTGTTCTGATTCACTTTTAATTAATTCACTTTTAATTCTCCAGGATTCTGGTTGATCAGTTTCTAGGAAAACCTACAAGAGGAGAGTTAGTGGCAAGCTGGTCCTAAAGTCACAACTAATACTCATCTCCAAACTTTACCGTTGATCCTAGATTCTTCTCGCTCTCAGCTACCATTTCTGCTTGTCTAGGTGACTTGGTTGATGGGATGACCCAAATTCTCATCCCGGAGGGGTCTGAGCCCAAGAATCAACTCAGGTTTTCCTTCTCTTTTGTTTGTCAGCTGATCGTAGGGAATGGCCCCATAAGGTCACAGGTGTGAGCCAAGGCAAAGGCTTCAGTGCAGTAGGGCTGGGTGTGCTGGGAATCTGGGCTACCTGTTCTTGCGGCTTATTTGCGACCTCTGCACCTGCTTGAGGCTGATCCCAGATGTGCCACTTTATTCATAGGTGGATTGCTTCTCGGCCTATGTGGGTCATGATGGGCATTTATAGTACACGGTTACTTACTATCCCATGATAAGATGCTCCATCTCTAACATGCCAGGAGCTATTTCTCAAATGGTGTATAATTTTTTATTTTTCGGTACGCGGGCCTCTCACTGCTGTGGCCTCTCCCGTTGCAGAGCAGAGGCTCCGGACGCACAGGCTCAGCAGCCATGGCTCACGGGCCCAGCCGCTCGGCGGCATGTGGGATCTTCCCAGACCGCGGCACGAACCCGTGTCCCCTGCATCGGCAGGCAGACTCCCAACCACTGCGCCACCAGGGAAGCCCTGGGACAAGATCTTGAATGTACCTTGTTGTCCATCGCATGGCAATGCAACCTGCTTCTGATCTTCCCTCCTGATAGGCATGGGAGAGAATGCATTTGCCAGATCAAGAGCTGAAGGCCACATTCTATAGCCCGTGTTAATCTTCTCTAGTGAGGATAACCACATCTGGCACAATAACTACAACTGAGGCTACTACTTGATTAAGTTTTTACTAGTCCATTGTTATCCACCATGATTCATGAGGTTTTTGTAAGGGGCCATGGAGGCAAATTAAATGAGAATATAAATGGGGATACAGACCATTGCCACTGCATTATTTAAGTCCAAGAGTGGGCCTAACCTCTCTCATTCCCTTGGGAAGCAATTTGGTTTTTATTATTTAGACTAAAGGTAGGGGTAGTTTCATGGGCTCTCATGTGACCTTTCCTACTACAGTTCTTTTACTCTACTCTTTAAGGAACCAATGTCCAATGCAAGAGTTTAATAAGTGATTAAGTATATCCGTTCCATTTATACATTCAGGAACTGGAGAAATGACCACTAGAAAGCTGTGTGTACCCAGTAGATCCACTGTGAGATGGGTGGGATTGGTTCAGAAATCCGAGTATTACCTGGTATCAAGTACCTCTGTTCTAACAGGAGGTCAGAGTGGTGCTTTGGTTTTCTGGTTATCAGTGTCACCTTGGACTTCCCCCCCATATATGGTTTTTTGGGTAAATGACCACAGGCAGGGACTACCCTGGGAATCATTGCTATATACACTTGTGGAAGCTTCCTTTCCTCTCTCTATATTTAATCTTTACATTATTTAAAAGTTGCAAGAACAGTACAAAGAATTCCTGGATATCTTTTACCCAGATCCCCCATATGTTAACATTTTACTACATTTGCTATATCCTTTTCTCTGTAGATAGATGGATTGGTGGCTCGATGTGTGTGTGTAGTATGTATGTATATACATACATATACATACCTTTTTCCGAACTGTTTAAGACTAATTTGCAGCATGATTCCCCTTTATTTCTAAACACTTCAGTGCGTATTTTCTAAAAACAAGGAATTCTCTTAAATAGCCATAGTATAATAATCAAAACCCCCAAATTCACATTGATATAATACTATTACCTAAACTATAGACCTTACTCAGATTTTACCAGTTGTCTCAATAACATCCTTTATATTAAAAGAATATCCAGGGTCAAGCATTGCTCTCAGCTGTCCTATTTCTTTGGTCTCCACTGATCTACAACAGTTGCCAGTCTGTCTTTGTAGTTCATGAAATTGACATTTTTGAAGAGTACAGCCCGATTATATTGTAGCATGTCCTTCAATGTGGGTTGGTTTGCCTCATGATCAGATTCAAATTACCCATTTTTGGCAGAACTACTACTGAACATCCTGGCGACGTTAAGTTTGATGATTTGGCTAAAATGGTACCTGCCAGGTTACCATTATTACTATTTTACATTCTGCGATTAATAAGTATCTCGTGGGGGTGATACTTGAGAGTATGTGAATATTATCTCCTATTTTCTTACCAAATTTTCATGCACTATTTTAGCTATCATTGGTTATTCTTGCCTGAGTCAAGGTGCTTGTTGAATGGTGGTTTCTGATTTCATTATTCCTTCTATTGGCTTTCTACTGCAAGAAAGAGCTTTCCCTTCTTCCTTATTTATTTATATCATTGTAACCCCTATGGGTTTTTACTTTATTTAGTGTTATAATCCCTTACTATCATTATTTGGATGCTCAAATTGTCCCCAATTATTCTGTCTCCTCTCTTTCAATCATTGGATTCTGGATCTGAGGACTGACTTGGGTTTGGAAATGGGGCAAAGGATCGTGACTTTCTACTGGGACAGCTGATCTCAGCCTTCTGCTCATACATTCTTGGTATTGCTGAATATTATTAAGCAATAATCTCTTGGCTATTTATATATCTTGCTTCTGTGAACATCATGTCCTATAGCACCCTGGAGGTCAGCTACCACTGGCTACCATTCTGACTTTGCTGCCCATGGTGGTAATCATGACCACCTAGCTTCTGGCAAGTAAGTGCTGCTCTCAGGCCTCTGCTATTTTGGGCTTCTATGATCCCCATAGCTTGTAAGGAGTCCAGTATTGAAGCAGCACCTTCTACCTATAGAGGACAGTTTACAGAGGACAGCAATTAAGAAGCTTCTTAATGATGCCAGTGACATGCCCTCCCCAGCATACTTCATATTGTCGCGATAACCAGAATGACCTCTGGGCTCTCCCAAGGAATATAGCGGGTTTTCTCGTATATGGATGATAATAAATCCATTCCAGCTTGGCCATTCCTCCGAGCCTTGTAATCCTCCCTCCATACTCTGCCACAGTAGCTCTTGTATCTCTTCTTCATTTAAGTGGGTCAGGCTTCTAAGAGCTATCCTAACAGGGAATTAGGAAAAGCCCTGGGGCCTTATCAGGATGTTAAGTCTTGTGTCATGGAAGAGTCCCCCCATACTGGTGATTATCCAGCTTTATTTTCTACTCCCCTTGATTCAAGACCTTCAAGATCCGTGTCCAGGCAAATTCTACCCCTTGCTGTTGGTATATCTTTGTTAGCTCCTGCAGCTCCTTCAGTGTATAATCCCTTGGCAGGCCTGGACTTCTCCCGTTGGGCCATGCTCACACTTGACCCCAATCTTGGTCCAGGATGGGGCAGGTCCTGAGGAGGGCAAACATTGTCCTATAAGGTACCTGCCGCTGCAGAAGATCCTGCATTATCTTCAAACAAGGGGTAATTGTTATCCTCTAATAAAGGAAATGAGCTGCTTTTACAGGCCAAAGGATTCTGGGAAATTGGGGGCTCAAAGTTGTTAAGCCTCTCTACCCAGATAGCCCCATTCCAAGTCTACTCCTTCCCTATGGGGGCCCTGACTTGGATGTGGAAGACGTGTGAAGGCTGAGAATTCATCCTGCTGGAATTTTGATAGTCTTATAATTAATCCCTCATGTTGGGGGCAAGGAGACGATGAAAAACTTAAGGATGAGGGAAGATGAGGTCAGGTGTCTGCAATAATCTAATTTCAGAGGCTTAGTGATTAAGTTTCTGGTCCGTGCATGGCTCTGAGATACCGGCATCCAGGAGCCACAGATGAGGCGTTGGCTGAGAGACCTGGTGTCGGCAAATTCTTTAGACTGGAATCTGGCTCCACTCCCCACCAACCCCCCACTTCCTAATGTTACTCCACAGCTCAACACTCTTCTAGCCAGGCTGAAGTCCTTAGGGCCTGGCCACTTGCCATGCTCATTGCCAAGCCATTCCTTCTTTCATGCTCTTCTTTCTCACCAGAATTGCTTTCTTTTTCTTTTTCTCTCCTACCAGCCTTCTAAAATCCAAATTCTGGGGTTTCCCTGGTGGCACAGTGGTTAAGAATCCGCCTGCCAATGCAGGCGACACGGGTTTGAGCCCTGGTCTGGGAGGATCCCACATGCCATGGAGCAACTAAGCCTGGGCGCCACAACTACTGAGCCTGCGCTCTAGAGCCGGCGAGCCACACTACTGAAGCCCGCACGCCTAGAGCCCGTGCTCCACAAGAGAAGCCACCACAATGAGAAGCTCGCAGACTGCAACGAAGAGTAGCGCCTGCTCATCACAACTAGAGAAATCCCGAGCGCAGCAACGAAGACCCAGCACAGCCCCAAAAATTTAAAATTTAAAAATAAAATAAAATCCAAATTCTTGTTTACAGCTGAAAAAAAGTTGACCTCTCTGATTTTTCACAGGCACCATTCCAAGCTGGGGTCCATCTCTCCCACTGGATGGGAAGCTCTGTGGTCAAGCATTTTACTTTAAACGTAACAGGACTGAGCAGAACTGTCTTCCATTCTCCTAGCTAGATATTGCTTGCTCAGTTTCCCTTTAAAGTTTTTTTTTAATAGAACTTTATTTAATTGATTATATTGACATAGATTTAGTCAGATAGTCTCTAAAAAAAAAAGTACATTCATACTTACAAAAGGTAATTATTTTTTTACTTTAAAGCTGTTTCTTTGGCTATTTACTCCCATATTTCTAGATGGCATGTTTATACTGCTATTTCCTACTTGATTTAAGTTTGGAATATTATTGGCTTCCCACTTTTAAAATGATTTTATATAATGCTCCCACTCCCCCAATCGTTACTATTATACCCCATACTTACCCTCTACCCATCCTCTCAGCAAATTTATATCATGCCTTTTGATTAGCCCAAGGATCAATCACTATTAAGCCTATGGAAATGTTAATCGAGCCAAGCCATGCAGTATTCTCTGATTGCGTTTTCATGCTTGTATAACTTTGTTTTCCCTTGAGTTAATAATTGTTACTTTAAATTTCTATGAGCCTCTAAACACTCCAAAAGAAGGATAAATCTCCTCTCAATGTGTCTGAAGATATTTAAGTAATCACTTTTTTCTTGGAGACAGACCTCCCAAAAGTAATTGTCCATGGGCTCCCATCTGGACAGGCCAGCAGTACAGTGGTCATCCTTGGATGAGCAGATCTCCTTTCACCACTAACCTGGCGTTCCCAGTGCTTCTTCCTTGAGCTGCATCCCTTGCTTCCTGGATTCTACATCTTCCTCTTTCTTGGTTAATATACAACATATATAAACAGCTCATACAACTCAACATAAAAAAAACCATAGAAGCGGATTAAAAAATGGGCAGAAGACGAAATAGACATTTTCCCAAAGAAGAAATACAGATGGCCAACAGGCACATGAAAAAATGCTCAACGTCATTAATTATCAGAGAACTGCAAACTCAAAATCAAAATGAGATATCACCTCACACCTGTCAGAATGGCTATCATCAAAAAGAACAAATGTTGGTGAGGATGTGGAGAAAAGAGAACCCTTCTACGCTGTTGGTGAAAATGTAAATTGTGCAGCCACTGTGGAAAACAGTAAAACGTTTCCTCAAAAAAACTAAAAATAGAACTACCATATAATCCAGCAAGTCTACTCCTGGGTATGTATCCAAAGAAAATGAAAACACTAATTCAAAAAGATACATGTGGGCTTCCCTGGTGGTGCAGTGGTTAAGAATCTGCCTGCCAATGCAGGGGACATGGGTTCAAGCCCTGGTCCGGGAAGATCCCACATGCCATGGAGCAACTAAGCCCATGCGCCACAACTACTGAGCCTGTGCTCTAGAGCCCGCGAACCACAACTACTGAGACTGCAAGCCACAACTACTGAAGCCTGCGTGCCTAGAGCCTGTGGTCTGCAACAAGAGAAGCCATCTCAATGAGAAGCCTGCGCACCGCAACAAAGAGTAGTCCCTGCTCGCTGCAACTAGAGAAGGGCCCACGTGCAGCAATGAAGACCCAACACAGCCAAAAATAAATAAATAAAATAAAACAAAACAAAACAAAAAAACAGAAAAAAACAAAAAGACACATGTACCTCAATGTTCATAGCAGTATTATGTACAATAGCCAAAATATGGAAGCAACCGAAGTGTGCATCAACAGATGAATGGATAAAGAAGTTGTGGTGTATACATATACAATGGAATATGACTCACCCATACATAAAAAAGAATGAAAATTTTCCATTTGCAACAACAAGGCTGGACTTGGAGGGCATTATGCTAAGTGAAATAAGTCAGATAGAGTAAGACAAATACTGTATGATATCACTTACATGTGGAATCTAAAAAATAAAACTAGCGAATATAACAAAAAAGAATCAGACTCACAGATATAGAGAAGAAACTAATGGTTACCAGTGGGGAGAGGGGAGGTGGGAGGGGCAATATAAGGATAGGGGACTAAGAGGTACAAATTATTATGTGTAAAATAAATAAACTACAAGGATAGATTGTACAGTACAGGAAATATAACCATTATAACTATAAATGGAGTATAACCTTTAAAAATTGTGAATCACTAAGTCGTACATATAATATGTAAAATTGTATAATATTGTAAAACAACTATAACTCAGTAAGAGAAAATAAGATAATATGAAAAAGGCAGTATTCTAGAGTAGGTGAGGTTTAGCTATTTCTTTGCAACTTTACTACCAGGTTATAATGACAGCAAGCTTTCAGAACAAATTTTGTCATATGGTCATGACAGAAAACACCTTTTCTGTGAATTCTATGAAGGTCAATAGTTTGATTATTTTGATGTCTGTTCTATGCGTCCCATGCCTACCATAATGCATGATGCCTGAGTCACTATTCCAGTGACAGGATTCAGCTAACCCTGTCAGTTATGGTGGAAGCATGGAATCTATGGAATCAGTGACAAGACCGAAGACCATTTAAGGATCAAACCCAGAGCACCATCATCAGCACAGTTAAAGGGTCTTTAGACCAGTGATGTTCGGTGGCAACGTATAATGTGAGCCATATTTAAAAACGAAAAAACAGTATAATTTGAATAATATATGACCTGGTTTATCCAAAATATTATCATTTTAGCATGTTGAACTAGCAATATTTCATATGCTAAATAGCTCATGTGTCTTGTGGCTACCGTATTGGACAGCATAGTTCCAAATTCTTAAACCCTATTCATTTTAGGGGTGGAAATATCTCTAAAATAGTTTAGCTACTGCACATATATTGGATACAATTACTTTTACTAATGAAAACACAATTTGCACATCCATTATCTTAGCAAAATGTCTGAAATTGATGAGAAAGAGATAACTAAAGAGCTTGTAGTAGCTACTTCTGGAATAGAGACTTATTTTATTATTTTTATTGAAGTATAGTTGATTTACAATGTTGTACTAATTTCTGCTGCACAGCAAAGTGACTCAGTTATACACATATACATTCTTTTTTTAAAGCTTTTTATTTTATATTGGAGTATAGTTGATTAATAATGTTGTGTTAGTTTCAGGTGTACAGCAAAGTGATTCAGTTATACATATACATGTATCTATTCTTTTTCAAATGCTTTTCCCATTTAGGTTGTTACATAATATTGAGCAGAATTCCCTGTGCTATACACTAGGTCCTTGTTGGTTATCCATTTATTTATTTATTTTTTAATATCATTTTTTAAATTAACTAATTATTTTTGGTTGCGTTGGGTCTTCATTGCTGCGCGTGGGCTTTCTCTAGTTGCTGTGAGTGGGGGCTACTCTTTGCAGTGCACGGGCTTCTCATTGCAGTGGCTCCTCTTGTTGGGAAGCACGGGCTCTATGCGTGCGGGCTTCAGTAGTTGTGGCACATGGGCTCAGTAGTTGTGGCGCACAGGCTTAGTTGCTCCACAGCATGTATGATCTTCTTGGACCAGGGCTTGAACCCGTGTCCCCTGCAATGGCAGGCGGATCCTTAACCACAGCACCACTTGGAAGTCCCCTAGTTATCCATTTTAAATATAGCAGTGTGGGACTTCCCTGGTGGCGCAGTGGTTGAGAGTCCACCTGCCGATGCAGGGGACACGGGTTTGTGCCCCGGTCCGGGAAGATCCCACATGCCACGGAATGGCTAGGCCTGTGAGCCATGGCCGCTGAGCCTGTGCGTCTGGAGCCTGTGCTCTGCAACGGCAGGGGCCACAACAGTGAGAGGCCCGCGTACCGCAAAAAAAAAAAAAAAAAAAAAATATATATATATATATATATATATATCAGTGTGTACATGTCAATCCCAAACTCCCTAACTATCCCTACCCCTCACCCATCCCCCCGTAACCATAAGTTCATTCTCTACGTCTGTGAGTCTGTTTCTGTTTTGTAAATAAGTTCATTTGTTTCATTTTTTTTTAGATTCTGCACATAAGCGTTATTTCTCTTTCTCTGTCTGACTTCACTCAGTATGACAATCTCTAGATCCATCCATGTTGCTGCAAATGGCATTATTTTATTCTTTTTAATGGATGAGTAATATTCCATTGTATATATGTACCACATCTTCTTTATCTATTCTTCTGTCGTTGGACATTTAGGTTGCTTCCATGACCTAAACAGACATTTCTCCAAAGAAGACATACAGACGGCCAAGAGGCACATGAAAAGATGTTCAACATCACTAATTATTAGAGAAATGCAAATCAAAACTACAGTGAGATATCACCTCACAACTGTCAGAATGGCTATCATCAAAAAATCCACAAACAATAAATGCTGGAGAGGGTGTGGAGAGAAGGGAACCCTCCTGTATTGTTGGTGGGAATGTAAATTGGTGCAGCCACTATGGAAAACAGTATGGAGGTTCCTTAAGAAACTAAAAATAGAGCTACCATATGATCCTGCAATCCCACTCCTGGGCATATACCTGGAGAAAAACATGGTCCGAAAGGATGCATGCACCCCAGTGTTCATTGCGGTGCTGTTTACAATAGCCAAGACATGGAAGCAGCATTCTTTCTTTAATACTCTTTTCCATTATGCTTTATCCCAGGAGACTGGATACAGTTCCTTGTGCTATATAGTAGGACCTTGTTGTTTATCTATTCTAAATGTAATAGTTTGCATCTACTAACCCCAAACTCCCAGTCCATCCCTCTCCCTCCCCCTTGGCAACCACAAGTCTGTTCTCTATGTCTGTGAGTCTGTTTCTGTTTTGTAGATAAGTTCATTTGTGCCATATTTTAGATTCCACATATAAGTGATATCATATGGTATTTGTCTTTCTCCTTCTGACTTACTTCACTTAATATGATAATCTGTAGTTGCATCCATGTTGCTGCAAATGGCATTATTTCATTCTCTTTTATGGCTGAGTAGTAAGCCATTGTATATATGTACCACGTCTTCTTTATCCATTCATCTGTCGATGGACATTTAGGTTGTTTCCATGTCTTGGCTATTGTGAATAGTGCTGTTATGAACACTGGGCTGCATGTATCTTTTTGAATTATAGTTTCGTGCAGGTATATGTCCAGAAATGGGATTGTTGGATAATATGGTACCTCTATTTTTAGTTTTCTGAGGAAGCTCCATACTGTTTTCCATAGTGGCTGTACCAACTTACATTCCCACCAACAGTGTAGGAGGATTCCTTTTTCTCCACACCTTCTCTAGCATTTGTTATTTGTAGACTTTTTAATGATGGCCATTCTGACCTGTGTGAAGTGGTACCTCATTGTAGTTTTGATTTGCATTTCTCTAGTAATTAGTGATGTTGAGCATCTTTTCATGTGTCTACTGGCCATCTGTATGTCTGCTTTGTAGAAATGTCTATTAAGGTCTTCTGCCCATTTTTTTTGATTGGGTTTGTTTTTGTTGTTATTGTTGAGCTGCGTGAGCTGTTTGTTTATTTTGGAGATTAAGTCCTTGTTGGGCACATCGTTTACAAATATTTTCTCCCATTCCGTAGGTTGTCTTTTTGGTTGTTTTATGGTTTCCTTTGCTGTGCAAAAGCTTGTAAGTTTGATTAGGTCCCATTTGTTTATTTCTGTTTTTATTTCTATTGCCTTGGGAGACTGACCTAAGAAAACATTGGTACAATTTATGTCAGAGAATGTTTCGCCTATTCTCTCTTCTGGGAGTTTTATAGTGTCAGGTCTTATATTTAAGTCTTTAAGCCTTTTGAGTTTATTTTTGTGCATAGTGTGAGTGTGTGTTCTAACTTCATTGATTTACATGCAGCTGTCCAACTTTCCCAGCACCACCTGCTCAAGAGACTTTTTTCCCATTTTGTATTCTTGCCTCCTTTTTCAAAGAATAATTGACTGGAGGTGTGTGGGTTTGTTTCTGGGCTCTCTGTTCTGTTCCACTTATCTGTATGTCTGTTTTTGTACCAATACCACACTGTTTTGATTACTGTAGCTTTGTAGTATTGTCTGAAGTCTGGGAGATTTATGCCTCCTGCTTTTTTTTTTTTCCCCCCTTGGGATTGCTTTGGCAATTCTGGGTTTTTTATGGTTCTATATAAATTTTAGGATTATTTGTTCTAGTTCTGTGAAAAATGTCATGGATAATTTGATAGGGGTGGTATTAAATCTGTAGATTGCTTTGGGCAGTATTGCCATTTTAACAATGTTAACTCTTCCAACCCAAGAACATGAGATATCTTTCCATTTCTTTAAATCCTCTTTAATTTATTAATGTTTTTATAGTTCTCAGCAAATAAGTCTTTCACCTCCTTGGAAAGGTTTATTCCTAGGTATTTTATTTTCTTAGTGCAATTTTAAAAGGTATTTTTTTTACATTCTTTTTCTGATATTTCATTGTTAGTGTAAATAAATGCACTGATTTCTGAATGTTAATCTTGTATCCTGCTACTTTGCTGAATTCATTTATTAGATCTAGTAGTTTTTGTGTGAAGTCCTTAGGGTTTTCTATATATAGTATCATGTCATCTGCGAATAGTGACAATTTTACCTCTTCCCTTCCAATCTGGATAAAAAACAATGGTTAGATGCCACTAAGTAGGTAGAAATGCCTTAACCATATGCATGTTGTCAGGCCCAAGGGCCTCTTCCATTGTTGTCAAGGGGAGTGCTAACCTTGTCTCCTTTTATACAACACTGGAATAGAGAATTTTTTGATGAAATGTTTAGCTGACAGCAATTGACTGAGGTATAATTCCTGAACAGCACAACTAACCTTCTGGAATGAGATTTAAAGTAACAGCATACACTTTCTTCTGATGGACTGTATTTTAAAACCAATGTGATATTGCCCTTACTTTGGGAAATATTTCCAAAAAGCTATGAAATAGATCTTCAAAAATTTTATACATATGCAAACACAAATATTGTTCCAAAATTGTGTGTGTGTGTATGTCTGTGTGTCCATGTAGGCACAAAGGATTCACACTTTAAGTCAGACTGTCTTGGGTATCTTGCTAAAACCCTTTCCCACTAGTCTTAGAAAATTTTAACCAGGGAGCCTGAGGCAGCATGACTTATGGTGGTGAGGCAGAGTAATGTTTTGAGATACTCACCTGAATTGTTTGCTGAATATTTTTTTCCTCTCCTGAATTTTAATTAGGTAGGTCTTGTTTTATTATCCAGTCTGCCATTCTGTGTCTTTTGATTGGAGCATTATTCCATTGACATTTAAAGTAATTATGATAAGTATGTATTTATTGCCATTTTAAACCTTGTTTTCCATTTGATTTTGTATTTCTTCTTTGTTCCTTTTTTTTTTTTTTTTTTTTGCTTTTCCATTTTGTAGGTTGATGGGTTTTTTTAAAAATTGTGCTTGAGTTTCTTTCTTTTTGGTTTTTGTGAATCTTTTATATATTTTTAATTTGTGATTAGCCTGGTTTTCAAGTATGTTAACCCATAACTATATCTGCTTGCTTTAGACTGATAGTCATATAAGTTCAAACACATTCTTTTTTTTTGGCTGTGTTGGGTCTTCATTGCTGTGCGTGGGCTTTCTCTAGTTGTGGTGAGTGGAGGCTACTCATCGTACTGGTGCGTGGGCTTCTCATTTCAGTGGCTTCTCTTGTTGTGGAGCACAGGCTTTAGGTGTGTGAGCTACAGTAGTTGCAGCACCCTGGCTCAGTAGTTGCGGCACACAGGCCCTAGAACACGCGGGCTTCAGTAGTTGCAGCATGTGGGCTCAGTAGTTGTGACATGCAGGCCCTAGAGCGCTCAGGCTTCAGTAGTTCTGGTGCACAGGTTTAGTTGCTCTGCGGCATGTGAGATCTTCCCGGACCAGGGATCGAGCCCGTGTCCCCTGCATTGGCAGGTGAATTCTTAACCACTGCACCACCAGGGAAGTTCCCAACACATTCTAAAAGATCTACATTTTCTTATTCCCCTCACCTATGTTTTGTGATCTTGATGTCCTATTTTACATCTTCATGTTTATACTTTTGCTGTTCGTTGTAGTTATAATTGCTTTCAGAATTTTTTTGATTTTTTTTTAAAGTCTATGTACTAGCTTGTTTAAGTGATCTTCAATCCTTTTAAATATTTGCCTTTTGTATTGTGATTTTCCCTTTCCTATAGAATCTTGCTTCTTTTCTATTTAGAGAAGAACTTTCACTCTTTCTTTCAGTTTTAGTATTGCTGTATTCTTTTAGTTTTTGCTTCTCTGAGGAATTCTTTATCTCTCCTATTCTAAGTGATAGTCTTGCTGGGTAGAGTATCCTTGGTTTCAGGTTTTTCCCTTTCAGTACTTTGAATATATTTTGCTCCTCCCTTCTGGCCTGAAAAAGGTTCTGTAGAGAAATCAGCTGATAGCCTTATGGGGGTTCCCTTGTAACTGACTCTTTGTTTTTCTCTTGCTGCCTTTAGAATCCTCTCTTCATCTTTAATTTTTGCCATTTTAATGATACATCTTGGTGTGGGTCTCTTTGGGTTCCTTTTATTTGGGAGCCTCTGTGCTTCCTGTACTTGGATATCTGTCTCCTTCTTTAGATCAGGGAGGTTTTCAGCCATAATTTCTTCAAATACATCTTTGATTCCTTTTCTCTTTCTTCTTCTTCTGGAGCCCGTATTGTGCATAGGTTGGCATGCTTTATGTTATCCCATAGATCTCATATGTTGCTTTCTTTTCTTTCTTTTCACTTGTCTTTCTGTCTGCTGTTCTGATGGGGTGATTTCCATTATTCTAGCTTCCAGATCACTTATTCTTCTGCATTATTTAGGCTGTTATTCATTGCCTTTAGCTCAGTTTTTATCTCAGAAATTGAGTTGTCTAATTTTGAATGGTTCCTCTTTATAGGTCCTAGTTCCTGTTACAGTGATCTGCATTTCTTTTGACAGTCTCCGTTAATTCCTTTAGCATTTTTATTACCTCTTTTTTGAACTCAGGGTCTGGTAGACTAGAGAGATCTGTTTCATTGTTCTTTCAAGGGATTTCTCTTGTTCTTTTAATTGGGAGTAATTCCTCTGTTTCATTTTACTTAAATTTCTCTGACTCTATGAATTTATGAGGAACAGTTACCTACAGTGGTCCTGAAGGGCTGTTTTTATGTGGGAACATCCCTGTGTGAACTGTGTGAGTCCAGTATTTTTTGTGCAAGGGCTATTTTTGGTATAGATGCCTGCCACGGTTTTCCTCAGTGTGTGTCTGTTGTCCCCTTGATAGGGGTGTGTTTGGTGTTGTGGTGACTGGAGTCTGCACTGGATGTTGGGCAGGGCCTCCTCTTTGCTCTGTGGCTGTCACAGCTCTGTCAGGGGCAGGGTCTGCTCCCCAGTTGTTGGAGTAGAAACCCCCGGGTCCAGTTCGGGGTGAGGTGTACTGTGGTGTGAGATAGACAGGACTGGAGTGCTGCTGCTGGGAAAGGAGCCACTATGTGCTTCTCCCCAGGGGCTGTCACTGGGACATGCAACTCTGTGACACCTCCTGCCACCTGGTCTGTGCACTCACAGTCTGCTGCTGCTAGTGTAGCCCCTGGACCTATCCCCACTGTGGGAGCATTGACAATCAGCTCAGACATCAACCCTGCCTCCCGGGAGGGCGAGCTCCCAAAGTCCGCTGAAGCCAAAGCTGCACCGCACCACGAGCATGCTGATAATGAGGTTCCTATGGCGGACTCAGGTCCATCCTGCACACACCCACTCTGTTGGCCTGGACCACACTCCAGGCCTTTCGGGCTGTCTTCATGCAGCCAAACTGAGTCCTCTCCCTGGATCTGTCTGTTGAAGCCTGAGTTTCAGCACCCAGCCACTGCGAAGGAGGTTCCCAGGGTGAGGGAAACTTTCCTTTTTCACAGTGCCTTCCCAGGGGTGCACGTCCTGTCCAAATTCCTTTTTGCCCTACCTGGTTACGTGGGGATCTTTCTTATAGTTTTAGTTGTATAAGAGATCTCCTGCCAGCTTTCAGTTGGTATTCTGTGAGAATTTTTCCACATGTACATGTATTTTTGATGTGTTTGTGCGGGGAGGTGAGCTACACGTCCTTCTGCCCCGCCATCTTGATCTCCTCCCCCTCTGAAGAATTTTTAACATTAGACTAGATATGACCTTCAACTTTGGTAAATGTCAGGGCCCTGGTGACTCTTCATTATTATAACTGGATATCCTAGAATATGGTTTTGTTTTTTTTAAAGATTATGCTGCTGTAGTCATGATAGCTTGCTAAGGATGGTGGGGTATTACATTATGTACCAAGGGGTAATAATTTTGTTTGACAGGAAATACATGTTAATAGTTATTAAGAGCTTAGTATGTTATATCCAGCATTATGTTAAGTGCTTGACTTGGAGCATTTCATTGAATTCTCCTAATACTAGAGAGATCCCTATCACCCTTCAATGACAGACAAGAAACAGCATAGAAAGCCTAGTTATTTTACCTACAGTCACATGGTTCAAGTGGCAAAGTTGAGTTTAAACTGATGCATGTGACTTGGTGCTTATTCTCTTCCTCAACTCATTTACATTCTCTCTTTCTGCTTCTGTCTCTTTCTGTCTCCATCTCTCATTTCTCTCTCTCTCTCTCTCTCTCTCACACACACAGAATACCTATACCTAGAATAACTGTGTGTACATACTCTATACACTGATAATGATTAACTGCATCAGGTATTTATTTACGGCCACTACTCTGTACCAGGTACTGTTCTAGGTGCTGAGTGAGAAGCAAGAAATACGACAGACAAGGTTTTTGTCACTAGTGGGAAGAGACAGGACTTAGATCCATAAGGTCATTCCAGAAATTCAGTGTTATAAAGAAAGTAAAATAGGATGCTGTGATTGAGGATAAACTACTGAGAGGGATTTATTGTGGCGGTTGTGGAAAGCATCTTTGAGAAGATGGCATTTGAGCTCAGACTTGAATGAAGAGAGGGAATCCTCCATGCCAAGATCTGGAGTGAGAGCTTTCCAGCTTGACCAGAAGCCCTCAAGTGAGAGCAAGTAGGGTGTGTTCAAGGGACAGAAAGAAGGTCAGTGAATCTGGAGCATAATCAGTAGGAGGAAATTTGGGTGGAAATGAAATCACAGGGGTAGGTGGAGCTAGACCTTTGAGGGCCTGTGGCTCATGGTGGAAGAGGAGAAGAAAGAGGAGGAAGAGGGTGAGGGTGCTATGTATGCTCTGGCCGCCTAGGGACAGGTGCTGGCCAGAGGTTCTTATGTATTTACCTCATTTCATCCTCCCAACAATCCTGGGATGTAGGAACTGTCATCTATACTCCTCAGAGATCAACTGTGAAACTTGAGCCCTAAGTATCTGTCACTTCCTTCAGTGTTTCAGAGGTTACTGCAGAATCCTGCAAATCCAGCTGAATTCACTTACAATATGAAACACCTACTGGATGCTTGTGATTGATTTCACTGTTAAATTCACATTCTTATATTTCTCTTCAGTGTTGCTTTATTGGTGGTCCTCTGAAAATAGTCACTCTTCTTTAACACAAGAACATCTGCTAGAGATCTTTCACTTGCCTATCCTGTCTAGTCAGTTAACATTTATAATCAAAATATTTTCTCCTTGTCCTTAACAACAATAGTCTCTTCACTAAGAATCCTTGAAGTTGCCCATGCAATACGTGAGGATGGAAAATCTTATTTTCCTTTTATTCCTTGAACCTCGATTTATCGACCAAATTACTTGCCAGGAATGTTTGTCATATGTGTCCCCTGGGACTTGCAGCAGCAGAGCTGGGCTGCAAAGCCTGGGTCTTTGTTGGTGTGTAGTGGCTCAGGGGCTACAGTTACCTGCCCAGGCTCAGCTCACCTTCATTCAAGTATAAGCTGTTTTTATCTTTTTAAAAAATCATTTTCTCCAGGTTGAAATCAAAGTGTTGGCAGGGTCACGCTCCTTCTTGAGGCTTTAGGGAAGAATTCATTCCTTTCTTCTTCCAGCTTCTGGGGGCTGCCTGCAGTCCTTGGCTTGTGGTCGTTTTACTCCGATCTCTGCTTCTGTGGTCACATTGCTTTTTCTTCTTTTTGTGTGTCTGTGTCAAATCTCTCACTGCCTCTCTTTTTATAAGGATACACGCAATTGCATTTAAAATGCTTGGATAATCCAGGATAATCTCTTATATCAAGATCCTTGTTGACTCACAGCTTCAGTCCCTTTTTTGCCATTGTCAACTGAAAGAAAACTCAAAACCTAAAAGTTGCAAGTTATGCTTTATTTGGGGATCTTACTGAGGATTATAGCTGAGAAACCGATTTTCAGATAGCTCTGAGGAACTGTTCCAACGAGGTAAGGGTGGAGCCAGGATATATAGGAGCTTTTGCTGGAGAAAAAACAAAAACAAAAAAACATGTAGTCAAACATCAAAAGATTACTGGTAATCACAAAAACCAACCATCTGAAGTTAATGATTTTAGTGCTTTTCTTTGTATGGGAAGATGCAAAAGTCTGTTCTCATTGAAAGTTATTCCTTTGATATGCATCCTGACTCTCTCTGGCCAGTATCCTGTTTTTCTCCGTCCTGAATCCCCTCAGGGTGCACCATGGGTAGAGGCAGGGGGTCTGCAGTGGCTGCTGACTTGATGGTGGGCAACACTCCTTGTTTACATTTAAGGTAGTATTCACAGAGTCCAGAGGTTAGGGTATAGATAGTTTTAGAGGGACCGTTTTCAGCCTATCATAATACTTAACAGCAGTTGAGTTGTTCCATATTTATTAATAGTATATCTTATGTCTTTCCTTTTAGATTGTCAAATTCTTGTGGGCAGGAATTTTTGTTTTGTTTTGTATTACCTTAACAAATACGAAGAATTCTGCTGGAACTCTGGGATGGGGGAGGGAAGTGAGTCCTTTTGGTTTCAGGTGGAATTTGGCGCACACGAAGAATATTTTTGCCACATGCGAATGTGGGTTTTCAATTTACTTGATTTCCCAGGAGCTAAAGAAATGTAATGGTATATAAGCCTTTTTTAATTTGTAAGACTTGTCATGCGATTGCATGACGCTATTCACATCTTACACTCCTGAAAACCATATTCATCTATTGGTTTGTAAGGTAGCAATGGGATTGAACCAACTGGCATTACATGGGTACCATGTAATAGACATTTAATTGGGCACATGCCCGGAAGGAACCAACAAATTAAGCATTTGGGTAGAATATTTAATGTATTAAACATCCAACATAGAAAGTTAAGTCAATGGGTTTTCTCTCTACTTATTTTGTACCTGAAAATAGCTCAGGAAAATCTGTAGAGACATAGCTCTCATTCCTCCCTGCAAAAGTTCATAATGTAAGGGCTTTCACATGTATCTTGTCATTGGGAATTTAGGTGATGATATAAAGGATTATTATCTCCAAGGAACGTGTGAGTGAGCTGGCAAAGTAAAATAAAAATCCTCCCATCCCCTCCCCAGCTCGTTAATAATTTGACCAAATCTGTAGTATAGTGTCTCTTGACACAAGTTTGTTTGTGATCAAGGAAACATTAACTAGAATATTCCTTCATAAATAGGAATGTTTAACATATAAAAGATAGGACTTATGAGGCAGTTTATATTCTGAACTATGCTTATATCCTAGGGTTGTGATGGACAAAATAATTATCAGAGTTTCTACAAACCTTATGGGAGAGAAATAGCATGTTGAAGACAAGTGCACGGAAAATCTCTACTGGGATTCAGGCAAACCGTATAGATTTTGTTACTGATACCTGTATATCCAAAACCCAGTCTGCCTATTCAGGCACAAATCTGTATTGAAGGAATGCTGTGTGCCAGGCATGATGCTAGATTTGGTATAAAAAATATGATACTTCCCCCAAAGACTTTCAGGTCTAGTAAGAGACAAAAAGAAATAATCTTTAAAGCACTGTGATTAATGTTTGTCTTGGAAAATGTCTTCTCCTTCCATGTTCTGTCTCCTCCTTCCACTTCAAGCACCCGCGGTGGGAAGACTCTTCAGAGATTTGTTGCAGCAGGTAGACTGCAGGCCATAGACCCTGTGGGCAGATAGAATAAAATAGCCCTGCCGTCCCCACCTACTGGTGTTCATACCCTCATATAATCCTTTCCTCTTGAGTGTGGCAGCACCTGTGACTTGATTTTAACCAGTGGAATATGGAAAGGCAATGGGATGTATATGATTGTGTTTATGTGATTATATAAGGTTGTAGCAGCCATATTTTTAAATTGTAGTATAGTTGACTTACAATGTTGTGATAGTTTCAGGTGTACAGCAAAGTGATTCGGTTACACACACACACACACACACAGACACAGACACACATATTCTTTTCAGATTCTTTCCCGTTATAGGTTATTACAAGGTATTGAATATAGCTCCCTGTGCTATACAGTAGGTCCTTGTTGTTTATTTTATATATAGTAGTGTGTATCTGTTAATCCCAAACTCCTAATTTATCCCTGCTCCCCTTTCCCCTTTGGTAACTATAAGCTTGTTTTCTATGTCTGTGAGTCTATTTCTGTTTTGTAAATAAATTTATTTGTATCATTTTTTTAGATTCCACACGTAAGTGGTATCATATGATATTTGTCTTACTTCACTTAGTATGATAACCTCTAGGTCCATCCATGTTGCTGCAAATGGCATTATTTCATTCTTTTTTATGGCTGAGCAGTATTCCATTGTGTATATATACCACATCTCCTTTATCCATTCATCTGTTGCTGGACATGTAGGTTGTCTCCGTATCTTGGTTGTTGTAAATAGTGCTGCTGTGAACATTGGGGTACACGGATTTCTTCGAGTTAGAGTTTTCTTCTTTTCCGGATATGTTGCTAGAGTCTTGCTAGAGTCTCTCTCTCTCTCTGTCACTGGCTTTGAACAAGCAAGTTGCCACAAGTCCTATGGCCACAAGAAACTGAATGCTTCTAACATCCATGAGCACGAGGAAGCACATACTTCCCCAGCTGAACCTTCAGAAGAGAGCCCAGTCCTGGCTGACACCCTGATCACAGCCTTGTGGCTTGGTCTTAGTTTCACTATTGGACAAGGCAGCAGAGGTAAGAACCAGACCATGGGGAGTGGAGGACTGGGAAGAAGTAGGGAGGCACATGGGCTTTCACTGTGGCTAAAGCGCTTATACCTGTTCCAAGAGGCACTGGGAATCCTTTGAAGGGTTTTAAATGAAGGAATAACAAGTTTAGATTTATGAGCTCTGATTTCCCTCTCAGTAAAAATGAGGGAGAAAGGCTGATTCCCTAAATTCTTTGCACCTGGAGCCCATCACCCTGATCTTGTTCTTTCCCCATCCTCGATTAAATGCCTTTGGACGGGTCCATTTCTGGCCCAGTGCCACTGGGATCTCCTCACACTTCCCAGCCCCGCTCTCCTATCCCTTCCTAAACCCCAAAGTTATTGCTGAAACTTTCTTCTGATTTACTCTACCACTTTCAAAGTTTCTGAAGACAAGTGGAATTCATGCATTATTGGTCTTCAGAAAGTAGCTTCAGAGGTCATCCCAGCAAAACCCTGAAGAGCTGAGACAGTCTAGATGAGTCCTTAGGGAGTCAGAATTTGAGAGTCAAATGAGGCTTAGCGGGGTGGGTAACACACCTTGGGCACACGGGCAGCTAGTCTCAGCTCTGATCATGATTTCATTTAAACTGTCTAGTTCCATTACTGCCAGTGATCTAGCTTTGTTCTTACTGACATATTTTCAGTAAATATATGAGAGAAATATATTCTTGTTACACAACTGTGCCCCTTCAACACTTCATCAATCATCAACTCTCTCTATTCCATTCTTTCTTAGTTCTACTAGTTTTTAAACTGTTTGTGGAAAAGACCTTATTTCTGAAACCTTATTTCTGAATCCAGTTTATTGTTACTCATCAGAGTTGTTTGTAGACTTACCTCCGTCTCTTTTTTTCATGCCTTTTGGTGATTGTTGTGGTGTGTATTCCCCCTCTCCTTCTGATACCAACCAAGGTTCTTGGCCTTCCCCAATCAACAGAAATTGACTAGAGGCCAGACAAGAAATTCAGGCAAGGTTTTATTGGGACCCCTGTGTCCGCAGGAGGGAGTGAAAACAAGTTACAGGTTCCCTTGCTCACTTCCCCAAGTGAGCTGGCTCCTTATATGGGGTGAGGGTAGGTGTGTGTCCAGGGGTCGGGCCAGAGGTGTTCTGCCCACCCCTTGGTGATGCTGTGTGCCGGGGGCATGCACAGTACCCTGCTTTGGCTCCTGATAGCCGGTTTTTGCTCCGGGCGCTCCAGAAGTGGCAGGTGGGTTTTTTTGGTCTTTTTGTATCTCTTGTTCCAGAATTTGCCCCAACTGCTCATGCACACAGTTGTCTTTAGTCCCATACAGTTTCTTTGTATTTTGTTGCTGGAGGAGACGTGTGTCCAGGTGCAAGCACTGCAGCCAAGGGTCCCAGGTCCCAAGCTGTCTCACTTCCTTCCCTTTAGTCCCTTGTGGATTCCCCCTTCAATCTGTTCATCCACTCGTCAAGCATTTCAGTGGCCTAGTGACCTAGGCATTGAGAATAAAAAAAAAGCTACAATCCTCTCCTGGCCTCTAGATGACCAGCAATCAAACTGGAAGAAAGATGGTACACCCACAGCTGTGCAGCTAAAGTACAGTGTGTGTCCAGTTGCCTGCGGGACGTTCCCACTAAGTTGCCGAGCAGCATTTCAAACTCGGGGCTCCAGTCTGAACACATGATTATACCTGCCCTCCTCCCCACTGCTCCTCTCGCCAGGTTTCCTGTGTCAGCAAACAGCACCACTGTCCATTCAGTTGCCCAGGTCCGAAACCAAGGAGGCCTCCTTGATCTCTTCTTTTCCCTCGGAGCCAGTCAGTCAGACACCAGATCTCGTCCCTATCTCTCCCTGTCTCTTGACTCTGTCTGCCTCCGTCTACCCTCTGTCTATCACTCCTATCCTCTCACTAGACTATCACAATGGCCTCCTGACTGTTCTTGCTGCATCCTTCTTTGGTCCTCCTCTTCCAATCCATTCTTTCTGTAGAAGCCACAGTTGTACTTTAAAGGCACAAACCTGGTCGAGATACTGCCCTATTTAACATCCTTCCATGGTCCTCAGTGCACCAGGATGGAGGCCCAACCCCTCGTGCTCTGGCCCCTGTGTCCCTGCGCAGCTCAGAGGCCTCCCCCTCCCCCCCTCACCCCCACCCCCCACCCCAGCCTGTGGGTCTGGAACACACTGCGCAAGCGCTTTTCTCCCTGGGCCACGCTGTGTGCTGTTCCCACACCTTACACATGCCCCTGCCCCACTCTCCTCCCCATGGCCTCTTCACAGGAAATGTCCCCGCCCCAAGACAGGGTGATGTATCCTGACTTTCCCGTGCTTCAGCATGTTGGTCCTGCCTCTAAAAAATTGATTATGGAAGACCATTTGGGTGATGCAAACACACTTTTTTTGTTTGTTTTTTTTTAACACTTCACAGAGCTGGCAGTCTCCATTCAGAGAACTACAAAATGGGGCGGGAGATAGGAAGCATTTATAGGATAAAGAAACAAGAGCAAGGAGAGAAAAATAGAAACTCTCTGGCTGGGGCCACATAGTCAACCTTGTTTGTGGTGAGAAGAACAAAGAAGTAAGTATAGAGCCCAGAGCTGGCTTGACCTTGGGGGTCCGCTGACCCGGTCGACTGCGTTTCTGTCAAGCAGAACATCTACTGGGACAGGAAAGTTATCCAAGTTTCAGTTTGCTGACGTGGTACCTGCTGCAGGAGCAGCTTTGTCTTGGGCCTAGAAATCTCTTTCAATGGTCCTTATGTAATAATTGCCTACTCGGCTTCACTGTTGTTCCCCACCTCCAGCCTAAGGACAGTATCTCAAAGCCTGGTTTAGCTCATCGCGGTGGAAAAACTCAGTAGGTCTAGATGGTTTAACAAATGCAGGCTGTGTGGTTTAATGGTTTAGAATTTAGGCTCCAGAAGCACAAAGCTTGGGTTAGGTTTCTAGCTGTTAGCAAATTGCTCGCCTGGACCTGCGCTGGAGTCCTAGCCCAGGCCAGGATTCCTTGTCTCTGTCAGGGTCAGCGAGGTTCTTTTTCTGTTCAGATTCATACAGCCAATAATGAAACTGATGCTGAGACTGGAACAGCGCTAGATTTATTCAATGGCCAAAGAATGGAGAAGTCAGAACTTAATTGGCCAATCAACTTCTCAACCTGATTTGGGCAGAGACACCTTGTATATAGGAGGTTTGAGGTAAAAGGGAGGGAATTAGAAAGAGAGGCAGGAATATTCATGACTTATCTGAGAACAGGGATGTGATTTGGACCTGGAACTGAGGCAACATTCCTTTTCAGTCCTTGTATGAGCTTTTCCAGTTGTTGTCATGGCAATTGTCAACTGTCATGGCACCTGTGGGTGTCTTTTAACATATGCTAATGTATTACAATGAGCATATAACGAGGCTCATGGTTTACTGGAAGTCAAACCTTCTGCCGTCTTGAGCCTCCTTGGTTCTAACCAGTTCTCCTTTTTCTCTTTGCAGCTTCCTCCTGAAACTTAGATAGGAGCAATTGGTTTCCATTAAGGGAAAGGGCAGAGGTACGATTCTGGGGCAGCAGCCTTGGTAACACGACCTCAGTCAACCTAGGTGCAAAAAGGCAGAGAGAGAATGTTCATTTCCACCTCTAAGGCTTATTTTTAGAAAAACTCAAGACTGACTGCTTGTCAGGTTCTGCTTGATGCCCAGCTGTGGTTGCATTCTTCTCTGCTTGGTTACCATCACTTGACCTGCTTTCATGACCTTCTGTCTGGTTCTTCCTTCTTTCCAGCCTTCCTTTCTTTCATTTTGAATATAGCAACAGAGAAGTCGTTCATGAACTCTCTCCAATAAAGGATACAGGTATTACAAAAGTAAAATTCAGAAAGGCCTAATGGGGACTAGAATTACAAACGATAATGATGCGTTAATAGCTCAGGCTTCTGGAGGTGGGGGGACTAGATTTCAATCCTAGATCTTTGTATTTCTACCTGTATGAACTCAGAAAGTTCGGTTGCCTTCTTTGATGGCTGGTGTATAACATGTAGATAGTAATTGTACTAGGCAGGGCTCTTTGTTGCAAGCAGTAGAAACCAGCTGTGATTTAAGTTAAAATAAAAGGGACGGGGAGCTAATAGAAAGGTCACTGATACAGCTATTTCACAGACTTGTTGTAAGGATGGGTTTAAATAACGGATAACAAATTATTTAGCACAATATGGCATCTAGAAAGTATTAGAAACGCTAGCTGTTATTGTATCACCAGTGTTTTATTATCATTGTTTTGAGCTCTGTCCTAAGTTTCTTGCCTGTAGCTTTGTTTTAATATAAAGTGAATGCTATTCTTGATGCTTTAGTACATTCTTTCAATTTTTGAGAATTGCTCTCTGGAACCTACAGTTAACTATCCATTTCTGGTCCAATCAACTATTGCCAAAAGGAGTAGGGTCATGTGACACAAACGGGGCCTATAAACTCTTGTTAAATTTTTTTTGAATTTTTAAATTTAATTAATTTTTTTTATACAGCAAGTTCTTATTAGTTATCCATTTCGTACACGTCAGTGTACACGTGTCAATCCCAATTGCCCAATTCATACCACCACCACCACTACCCCCACCGCCACTTTACCCCCTTGGTGTCCATACGTTTGTTCTCTGCATCTGTGTCTATTTCTGCCCTGCAAACCGGTTCATCTGTACCATTTTTCTAGGTTCCACATATATGCGTTAATATACGATACTTGTTTTTCTCTTTCTGACTTACTTCACTCTGTACAACAGTCTCTAGATCCATCCACGTCTCTACAAATGACCCAATTTTGTTGCTTTTTATGGCTGAGTAATATTGCATTGTATATATGTACCACATCTTCTTTATCCATTCATCTGTCGATGGACACTTAGGTTGCTTCTATGTCCTGGCTATTGTAAATAGAGCTGCAATGAACATTGGGGTGCATGTGTCTTTCTGAATTATGGTTTTCTCTGGGTGTATGCCCAGTAGTGGGATTGCTGGGTCATATGGTAATACTATTTTTAGTTTTTTAAGGAAACTTCAGAGTTTTAAAGTTTTTAAAAAAACTTTAGTTTTTTAAGGAAACTGTTCTCCATAGTGGCTGTATCAGTTTACATTCCCACCAACAGTGCAAGAGGATTCCCTTTTCTCCACACCCTCTCCAGCATTTGTCGTTTGTAGATTTTCTGATGATGGCCATTCTAACTCCTGTGAGGTGATACCTCATTGTAGTTTTGATTTGCATTTCTCTAATAATTAGTGATGTTGAGCAGCTTTTCATGTGCTTCTTCTTGGCCTCTAAACTCTCACTTTGTCTGGGGCCATAGACAGGGTGGCAATTCTCTGAGAAGAGCAAGCAAAACTAAATCTAATTTACCTAAATACTTACCTGCTTTCTATGACCATGTCCGATATTATGCTAGAGAAATTTTAGGAGTTCTAGCTCAGTAATCAACATTAATTCACTGCTTCTACCACCTGTGATAACTGGGTGATTGCCTAAATCAATTCAACATTTATTGAGCATCTATACTACATATTGGTTACTGGTTATACAAAAGTAGTGCTTGCCTCTGATGTACCTGCTGTTTCGTGGAAGAGACAAGTGATAGATTAATAATTATAATATGTTGTGAATGTTGCAGTAGAAGCCTCCAGACTAAGTACAAAGGGCTTATAGAAGAGAATGGAATTAATTAGCCAAGGAGAGCAGTGGAGGGGAAGCAATTGGAGAGGATCTCGTGATAGGGATGACATGGGCCTTGGGTATTTAAGAATGCGTAGGAGTTTGCCAGGCTGGCACATGGAAAATAGAATGGGCAGGGGCACAAGGACCTTCAGATCCATCCTCTGGTTTACATTTTGTTGTTCTGAAGTTTATAAAATAGGAAAGATGACATGGTCAGATTGGAGTTTCAGAGAACTAATTCTGGTGGCAGGAGGGGGGATGGTTTGGAAGGGGATTATTGGAGGCAGGAGACCAATTAGGAGGCTGCTACCCTAGTTGTGAGAGATGACGAGGGCCTGACCTAAGGCAGTGAAGGCTGGGATGGATCTGAAGTAGTACATCTGGGACCAGTGAAACATAAATGGTGAGGGACAGGATGGAGCTGGGACTATTTTAAGGAGTCTCATTTGCCCACTTAGTTGGATGGTGGTGCCATTCTCTGGTAAAGGACTCAAAGAAGGAAGAGGTGTCTTGGAGGGAGGATGAGTGCATTGTGACGTGGTGCTGAAGAGCTTGGGGAACATCCGGGTGAGAAGTCTGTAAGCGTGTAGGGATCTGGAGGTCAGGAGGGAAGTTTGTTTGATGCTGCTTGGGAGCAGCCTAGGCCTAGAACTAGCCCTACAAGTAGAAACGACAGCTCCAGCCGGACCCTAGACTCGTCCTGGGACCTGAGCCTCCAAGTCTGTTTCTGCCTGGTGCCCTGGTTCATTCTGGTTGGTTATCTGCCCCGAGCCTGGAGTTCTGTCCTGCATGTACATCACCACGGTAGCTGCTGCTTTGTTACCCTGTCCATGTTCTCAGTGTTGGCTGCCTGCCGCTTCCTTGGACTTCTGAAAGTTGCCTATCTAACTTGTAAAAGGCCAGACTGTTGCTGGTGGTCGTCTGGACTGTATTGCCTTTTGTCTTTGGAGACCCTCTAGGAAGCCATGGTCTGTCTGTGCAAAGAACCACCTCTCATGCCCCGGGGGGGAGATTTTACCCAGTACCTACACTCAAGTCTCCGTAGCTGACATTCACCTTGCCTTGTGCTGCAATAACCAGAAAGCAATTTGACTTTAAAGAAATACGTATATAAACATGTCCTGAGCTCTCAGTAGTCGGGCAGGTGGGGGTTTGCTGCAGTCATTTAAAGGGAAGATGGCCTTTAGAATTGCAACATCGCTCAGCTTTCAGAAGGCAAGCAGAGGTGGGGAGTCGCAATAAATCAAACATGTAGGTGTTGCCCCCAAGTGGCATGAAGTAGATTAGTTTCCAAGGATCATTTTCTCTGCATGGCACCTTGAAGACCTGATGGAGGTGGTGTTTTAAAACATGACATCAGCAAAGCCCTCGATTTGTAAATTGGGGAGCTCATCTACGATTGTTTTGGATTTGGGAGAGGTAAAATCCTGCTGCCCCCGACCCCAGCACATATACTCGTGTCCACCCTGCTCCACTCCCGAATCCCAGCTGAGTTACAGCTGGGTCTGGAGGGGGTTACAGCTTTTACCTTGTCCATCATGGACACACCTGGCCCACCTTTACCTTTCCTCCTCACAGGATTGTGCCCTTCTGAGGGATGTCCTAGGACCTTTCTCTGGAAGACAGAGCACTAGACTGAGACAGGAGAATTAAGTTCTGGTGTAAGTTCAGCCACAACTAAGTTGGGCAGCCTTGGGCAAGTCCTTTGACCTCCCTGGGCGCTGGTTTCCTTATTCACGCGGTAAGGGAGGTCACTGAAACACCTGGACAAGATAGGGCACCTTTCAGTTGGATCCATCACCTTGTCCATTTCAGCCCGTCCTCCCACTCCCTCCCCAGTTTCTGAGGGAAACCCACAGCTTGCTCACAGCTCCTGCCGCCCAGGCAGCCAGGTCTCGTATGTACTATTTGAGTCCCTTCCTCATGCCCCACCTTCATCTTACTGGCCCGGGGATAAGTTTGCGACCCAGGAGCAATCCCTTTATAAGCTGGCTTTGTGGCTCAGGCTTAAAAAAGATGACCTGGATTCATCTCTTTTTGGGGGGAAATTTGAACAAAGGCCTTCCCCTCTCCGAAAAATATTTTTCAGTTAACAGTAAGGATAGAAGAGATTCTAGACCCCATAAGGCTCAGCTGAACTTGTTTTCTATCCTTGGATGTTCTTTGAGATTTAAGGCTGCATCCGTCTAATAATCTTGCTTTCCCTGGACACAGAATCTTGACCAGGCTATAGCAGTGGGAGGAGGAAGCTTCTCTCCAGAGTTGCTAATATTTAGTGGGAGAAACAGACAAGTAACCCACCTTCAGCCTCTCCCCACTTCAGGACAATCTTCTACTCCTAGATTAGAAGAAGAGGGAGTTAGTCTTCTATCTGCTCCTGACCTGCCCACACTGCTGCTGTCTTCTATATGATATGCTCAGAAAAATTCGAGTGCAAACCCCCGAACTGCCATCTGTTAGTTGTGTGACATTGAACAAATTACTTAACCTCTGTATCTCAGTTATCATGTCTGAAAGATGGGGATGATAATCATATTTCTTCCATAGAAGTGTTGTGAGAATTACATGAGCACTGCACTTTGCTCTACTGTTTCACTCCTGGGTTTTACACATGAACACATACCTGAGGGGATGATCAATCGTCCTCACCTCTGCACGGCTTCAGTGCATGTTTTCTAATTGTGGTCAAAGAATTTGGCATGGAAACCAAGGAACAGTAGGACCGGGAACCTGCCCAAACTCTCACAGCACATTCATGACAGGAACAGACGCAGAATTTGCTTTCTGTGGCTCTTGGCTTAGTTTCATGTTCTTCATGTTGTACTGCCTCTGTGTATGGGTGTGTGTGTATTCGTGTGTATGTGTCAGTGTGTGATCGTGTATGTGTGTATGTACTGATTTCAACTTCTATAAATAAATAGCCACCAGCCGATTATTCCGCTACAGCTCAATAGAAGAGACCTCCCAATAGTAAGGTGGAGAGCTTCCAAGGGAAGAGACAGGTTCAGGTAGGATAAATTCCTAGCCCTGACAACTTCTAGTCTTTTCCGTCTTAAGGGGCAAAAAGGCAAATGAATAATAAACAAATAAAATTCACATTAACCTGAGAATGATCTCACACTGTGTTTTGAAAGGGGGAAAAATAAAAAGAGAGTTGAGCTAGCAGATCTAGTCCACGATGATTTAGCAGGTGAGAGGGAGCGAGCGCCGATTGCTTTATGTCTCAGTCTATTAGGTACTGTGCAGCGCAGCAGATCCGTTCTAATTTATATAGTTGTTCAGCAAAACTTTTGTGGGTTTTTAAATTGACTGTAATGTTTAGCAATTGGAATATAAATTTATTCAAGCCTCTTATTTGGTCGCCTCAGTGGCGCATTACAAAGTATTTTATAGTGTCTGATCTGCTTAAGTTTTACAATCAGCTTCTGTGGTTCCACACTTTGTATAGCTGGTGCTTAGTGTGGGGCTGGCTGTCCCTGCCTCCTGTTGGTCCCAAGGCTGCTCCCAGGGGCTGGTGAGGGGCTCTCCAGGTGAGCCTAAGGTGTCAACAGCCATTTCTTTGGTTCTCTCCTTTTCTGGGATTCTTACCAACTGTCTGTGGTCTAAAGCAACAGATACTAATTTGATGTCATCCCAGTTGGGGCTTAGTCCAGGCTAAGATGAGGAAATACTAAATTCCCACACTTCTTTCTCTCATGGTTTCTTCTTTTATGACCAGACTTCTTGCCATAGACTATTATAGCCAGTCTTCACTCTCCCATGGGCCGCTTTGTCCTTTGTGATCTGCCTTCTCCAGAAACTCTCCTATCGAAACTGCTTTCTCGGAGATCCACAATGGCCTCCGGTTGTCGGACTTAAGTGCCTGTGTTTTCTGGTGTCTGTAGTACTTCACACACTTTTCTCTTGAGACCGTTTCTCCCTTGATCAGCCTGACGTAAGCATTACGTCTCCTGCGTTCTCTCATCCTTCTCTACATTCTCGTCTTCCCGCACGTGTCTGGGAATAGCCAGCTGTCACCATCCTACACAGTGACGGGCACAGATCATACCTCTGAAGACTTCCCTGGACATTGCCCCCACCTGCTTCCTCCTCTGAACTTCCCTCTGGGTGCATTTTTTTTTTTTCTTTGTGGTACGTGGGCCTCTCACTGTTGTGGCCTCTCCCGTTGCGGAGCACAGGCTCCGGACGCACAGGCTCAGCGGCCATGGCTCACGGGCCTAGCCGCTCTGCGGCATGTGGGATCTTCCCAGACTGGGGCACGAACCCGCATCCCCTGCATCGGCAGGCGGACTCTCAACCACTGCGCCACCAAGGAAGCCCTGTGCATCATTTTTTTTTTTTTTTAATGCTATTGACCACATTTTACTTTGTACTCACGGGCATAGCTGGGCTCCCCTTTCCCATGACTGGAAACTCCTTGAGGGCAGGGACTGACACAGCTTTGAAATTTCTGTGGTGCCTGGAACACAAGAGTTTCTCTAGTTAACCCACTTTCAAATGTGTTTTTTTGAGACGAGAAGAAAAAGGATTTGGGGCTGCTGAGGAGAAAGAAAAGGTATGAGTGAAGTGAGATGAGGCTGCAGAGGTGATAGGAAAGGGCCAGATGGAGAAGGGAACTTTAGAGTTCTTTGAGGAGTCTGGATTTTACCCAAAGAACTGTAATCAACACAGGATTTCAAATGAGCGAAATGATATGGTAAAATCGGCCTTCAAAACCCTTTCTGGCTCAGGTGCAGGCAAGAATGGAGAGGGGCAGACAAAAGATGATAACTTTGTTGAGGACAGTGAGAAAAAGGGAAGAGATTTGAAAAAAAAAATAAAATCCAGTAGGGAGAATGGATAGGAACCACAACTGACTGGATGTGAGGGATAAGGGGAAGAACAGGATGAAAAGTTCTTGCCAAACTTCTGACTTAAATAGCTGGCTGCATTGGGGTACAGATTTCATAAGGAGAGACTGATTCAGCTGTGGGACTGCAGGTGGAGGGGCTGGGGAGAAGGAATTCCATTTGGGACCCGTTGAAGCTGGATGTGCCTATGAGACATTCAGGTGAAGATGTGGGTGGGACTAAAACTGAAACATTATGGATGTGGAGATGGCCGTTGGATCCTTGGGACTAGACAAGAGCATCTAATAGGGAGTCGATAAGAAAAGCAGAGAGCCCGAGACAGAGCCTGGAAGATGCCAGCCTCTGGGTTGGACTAGAGAAAGCAGTCAGCCACGAACACTGAGGAGTCTGGGGTTTCTGAGCCCGAGGGACAGCAGGGTTTCCAGAGGGTCACCTGCCTTGCACACTGTGGAGCAGCCATGTAAGAAGAGAACTGAGGGGTGCTTGCTGGGGGCGGTGGAGCAGATCAGGTGGAATCTGGTGGGAATGGGCTGAGAGGTAAGCGGGGAGTGAGGAAGCATGGAGTCTGGGCTGTAGAAAGCTGTGCTGGGAAGTTTTGCGGCAAAGTGGGGAGAAATAAGGGCCTCAAGGGACATATGGGTTGTGGGGTGGCTTGGTTTGGTTGACGTATATTTATCTTTAAGGCAGAAGAGACTAGAGCGTGCTTTAGTGTGGGAACGGAAGGGGCCCGGGAAGGGGGAGAGGACAATGTACTAGTCAGGTCCTCACAACCGACCTAGGGAATAGGTTCTCTTTTATAGATGGGGAAACTGGGGTTCACAGAGGTTAAGTGACTTGACCAACGTCACAGGTGGTCAGTAATAGAGCCAGCACTTGAACTCTGAGCTGATTCCCAAACCCCTGCTATTGTTGTTACTACCGCTATTGTATGGCTGTTACTATTACATTGACATTAGGGGCCAAATTTTTTTCTTTAAAGGTTTTTTTTTTTCTTAATTAATTAATTTTATTTTTGGCTGTGTTGGGTCCTCGTTGCTGTGCATGGGCTTTCTCTAGTTGCGGCGAGTGGGGGCTGCTCTTCCTTGCGGTGCGCGGGCTTCTCACTGCGGTGGCTTCTCTTGTTGCGGAGCACGGGCTCTAGGCGCGTGGGCTTCAGTAGTTGCGGTGTGTGGGCTCAGTAGTTGTGGCGCGCAGGCTCAGTAGTTGTGGTGCATGGGCTTAGCTGCTCCGTGGCATGTGGGATCTTCGCGGGCCAGGGCTCGAACCCCTGTCCCCTGTACTGGCAGGCAGATTCCTAACCACTGCGCCACCAGGGAAGTCCTTTTTTTTTTTTCTTAACTGTGCTGTGTACTTCATGCTGGTGAAAAGCTTGCAGTATACCAAAGAAGGCTTTTCTTTTTAAGACCTAGGGTAATTGAACCGCATGCAGCATTATAATATTGGAAATGAATGGATCTGATCGGAGGGAAGCCTCTTCCCACACATTGTGGTCTGAGATGCAGTAAACATATCATAATATAAAAATCCCTTCTGTGCTCCCTGTCTGAACAGGAGGCAGCAAATACTTATCAGCACGGGGCAGTTAATGAAGCTTCCGCATTCGGTTTCTTCCTCACAAAGGGCTACTCGGATTTTTGTTGTGATTGTTCAGTGCACATTCTGCCCCCTTGTGGCCAAGCTTTCCCACGACCTGAGGGGTATCCACCCAAACCCCTGCAGGGCAGTATTGCTGGAGCTGCCTTGCACCTTGCAATCTCTCTGTCCAAAGCATTCATTCTCTTGCAAGAATTTCTCTGTTCCTTTCATTCAGTCCTTTCTCTCTCCATGCCCTACAATAACGTGCTGACTGATTGAAAAATCCAGGGGACCCGAAGTCCAGTGCCATTTCATAGCCATAGGGCCTTGAATGGGGTTGTTACCATTTGAGAGCCTGAGCCTGTAGGTATGGACATGGGCTTTGGAGGCTCCAGGCGCAGTGTAGGCACCCACCTGCTAAACTATTAGTTTCTTCCCCTGTGACATGGGGAAAATGTCACCTGCCTCAGGACTTCAAGGCCAAATGTATGAAAATGGCCTGGAACATCGTAGTTGTCCAGTAAGTAGATGTTGGTTCTCATCTTTCTTTGGCCTGCTTTATTTCTGGGACGATCTTCTAAGAGTAAGTGAGAGCTGTCTCTATGACAACGGTTTAGCAGTGTTGCCCTATTGTGATGGTCTGGTTTTTTGTCCATATCCCCACTGGACCATAAGCTTTTGTGAGGTTAGAGATCTTGTTTGTGTTTCCACTGCTTAACACATAAGCCATTCAATAAATCTTTGTTGAATGAATAAAAACCAATATGTGGGTCTTAATGCCAATCATCTCAGGCCACTTTTTAGGCTCACTAAGTTTTGAGAACTCCTGCTTTAGAAGTTCTACTTATTAGGAATCAAGCCATAAATAGAATCTAATTTGGGCCTTATCTTTGCTCTCTAAAATTTGCTTCATATCTGATGACTTTTGACCTTGGCTGGAAACCAGAGATCATGACCTTCTGCCAGATACTTTGTGAGAAGGGCTGGTACGTGTGTCTATAGAATGGGGTCTGATGTAATTATGAGGCTTTTCTGAAGGGCTTGAACTTGGCTTATGGTTAAGGGGATTATCACAGAAAAGACAATTAGCATCTCACTTGCTGACTGTATGCTTGAAATCTTTCCCAATCAAACAGTGTTTTTTTTAAATATTCAAAACATTTAAAAATTATTTAGTTTTTGATTAGAAATGGCCCCTTCTGTTTCTTGACGCTTTTTTTTTTTTTGAGCCAGCGTCTTTAGAGTTTCCAAATGAGCTCATGGAGATGATCTGATTCACTCTAGTTCCAGGAAAGCTGCTCTCCTTCTTCTTCTTTTTATTTTTAATATATATTTATTTATTTGACTGTATCAGGTCTTAGTTGCGGCACGTGGAATCTTTGTTGCTGCATGTGGGATCTTTTAGTTGCGGCATGTGAACCCTTAGCTGTGGCATGTGGGATCTAGTTCCCTGACCAGGGATCAAACCCAGGACCCCTGCAATGGGAGCACAGAGTCTTAACCACTGGACTACCAGGGAAGTCCAAAAACTGATCTAATGTTGCCGTCTCTCTTGACCTTCTTGGGATATCAATTGTACAAGCACAGAAAAAAAAGCCTAGGCTTTCCTCTGGTCTTCTGTTGCCAGTGTGCTTCTATAGAACTTTGTCCCCAAGGAAAACCGCTTACGAGACCCCCAATCTTGGGGCAGATGCCTCAGTCATTTCCACAGCTCCTGCCTCAAGTGACTATTTTAATGTTTAAGTTTCAGGAACTCTTAATTTGGGAAAAACCCAATCCTCTTCTCTCTCATGAATTAAAACAAAAACAAAGAAGCCAGTCTGGTCAGAACATTGAAGTGAGGGAGGAGGGTAAAGCCTGAGCAGCATGATGCTGGCAGGTGTTTGCTCCCCGATCCAGGGAGTGTTAACAAGAATATTTATTACATGCCAGGCGTTGTCCTAATCTTATCACAGGCCATATATCTAATATGATCTTCACAACAGCAGCTGTGTTGTGGCTACGTGGCTTCCATTTTACAAAGGAGAAACTGAGGCTCTGCGTACACAGCCATTGAATGACTTGATAAGGATCATGCAGTCAGGAAGTAAGAGAGCTAGGATTCCAACTGAGGCTCATTTGACCCACATTCTTTTTTTTTTTTTTTTTTAATATTTATGTATTTACTTGGTTGTGCCGGGTCTTAGTTGTGGCACTTGGGCTCCTTAGTTGCAGCTCATGGGCTTCTTAGTTGCAGCACATGGGTTCCTTAGTTGTGGCATGTGGGCTTCTTAGTTGCGGCATGCAAACTCTTAGTTGCGGCATGCATGTGGGATCTCGTTCCCTGACCAGGGATTGAACCTGGGCCCCCTGCATTGGGAGCACGGAGTCTTATCCACTATGCCACCAGGGAAGTACCCCCACATTCTTAAAAGTGGACCCCAAGGATGTGTGCTGATGATCCCCTAGGGAGATGCTAATGCTGTGCCAGCTCTAGCTCTCTGGAACCCATGGAAACGGCTCCTCTAACAGCGTGGTCTTTGTAATGCAATCAGTACCTCCTTTGACTTGGAAGTGTTAGGTCTTGATTTCTCCCTACCCAAAAGTCTGAATCAGTCTTGGTCTGAAGATCCAGTTTTATTTTATAGAAATTCAGTTGATTTCTCCATTGTCTCTGAGTGGTCCTGCTGCGTTTCTTTCTTCCCCTGACTTTTCTTCTTTTTTCCTTTGCCTATAAAGAGTGTTCTCTTTCAATCTTGCTGGGTGATTTGGCACCAGTTCTTCATTAGTGCAAACGGCTTCTCCTTTTAGACAATCAATATATCATGGGATAAGAAGAGTGCTGGTGGCAGGCCCAGGGAGGGATGACAGAAAGCCTGGGGAATGGGTTGAAGTGATGGCTGAACACCATCCAGCAAGGCAGGAGGGAGGCAGGAAAAGAGCCAGAAGTACCAGGGAGAAGGCGGGTGGAAGGGCAGGTGCATGGAAAAGTGCCAGGAATGAGTGCAGAAACAAAATGGTTTTTGTGGAAACACTGTTGCTCACATTAACCCCAAAGTTCTTTCCTGTTGAGAAGATAACAGTGAGAAGTTAAATCCCTTGCTGCTAGAGTGTGGGGTGAGGTGGAGAAGCTTGCTGATCTGGACTGCAGGCGGCTTGGTAAAGCCATACATGGGGGAAGAGAAGCAGTTGTTTTTTCTTTGAAACAAGAGGAGCTATTGATTTGGTGGTTGGCGCTGCCTTTGCAGTGTGTTGGGGGCTGGACCTCCTCTGTGATCTCCCCTCGGACACAACTTCTTCTGCTTGGGCTGCTCTCAATAGGAGATCTCCCTGTGTGAGGTGACGTTCTCCAGGTTAATTTCATGTAATCCATGGGAATTTTGAGTTGATGGTGGGATCTCTGTATTGTACCTGTTGACTCTTTTTCCTGAGAGAGCGCAGTAGAAGGAGTAAGCAGTTGCCAGGGCAGGGGGGTAGAAACTTTCCGTCACCTTTTGTTTCCAATCTTCAGAGCAGTAATGACAGAATCTGGGCACAGTACTGATGGAATAGAGAGACTTGTTTCTGGAAGATTTCTCTCCAGCAAAACCAGAAAATCCTATTCAGTGAACCCAACGTAAGTAAACCAAACCATACAAAAAAATACGAAGTCATATTCTGTGGTAGCCAGCGTTCTAAGATGACCCTCAATGACATGTCCGTGTAAAATCTCCCCTTGAGTGTGGGCAGAAAGGGTAACTTGCTTCTAACCAACAAATCATGGCAAAGGGGATGGGTTATTACTCTCATGATTATGTTACCTTATATGGCAAAGGTGATGAGATTTGATGGCTATGATTAAAGTCCCTGATTGGTTGACTTTAACCAAAAGGGGCCTAGCCTAAGTGGGCTTACCCAGTCAGGTGAGCCCTTAAAAAAGGGTCTAAAGATCAGAGACAGAAGTAGTCAGATACTTCTGTTGGCCTTGAAAAAGCAAACTGCCATGTTAGAGAGAGGGTCACATGGCAGTTGTCTGTGCGTGGCCTCTAGGAGCTGATGTCCTCAGTCCTACAACTGCAAGGAATTGAATTCTGCCAACAACCAGTGAGCCTGGAAAAAGACCCCACACCTCAGACAAGATCGCAGCCCCTGCTGACCCCTTGATTTCAGCCTGGCAAGACCCTGGATAGAGGACCAAGCTAACCCACACTTGGTCTCCTGTTACACTGAACTGTGAGGTGATAAAGCTGTGTTATTTTAAGTGGCTAAATTAGTGGTAATCTGTTAGGCAGTAATAGAAAACAAATACAGATCCTGGTGGGTTTTTTTGTTTTTGTTTTTAATGAAATCTCGACAAGTCTTCAAGATGCCATCTACTTTAAGACTTTATTGTCACTAACCTAAATTGGAGCCACAATTATTCTCTCCTTCAATCACTACCTGCCATGAATCTCTGGAAACCACCTCTCAGGAAGTTCTGTCACAAAGGGCTTCCTGTGAGCTTGCTTCTGGGGGCTGCAGGAAGAGAAATAAAACAAAGAGGTGCTTTTCTTCTGGTTCTTGTGTTGTGAACTGATGGTATGCAAATTCCTGCGTACATTAGGCACAACCCTTCCGTAGGCTTTTGAGCTCTCTCAGCGGTGGTCTAGTGAGGGAGACTGCAAGGGAAGGTACTTCTGGGACTGCGGGCTCCCTCCGGTATGTAAATCATCCAGCAATATGCACATGACTTCTCAGGGCGGCAATCCTGTCCTCCTGGCCTTCTGAGACATTGCCTGAGAGTTAAAAAGCCTTCATGTTTTGCTGCCCTTTAGCCCATTTTTGTCGGGAGCATCTTCAAGAGCGTGGACAACGTGATTTTGTTGTTTAAAGTATAGAATTTAGACTCATAAAGGCTGGGGATGCCAAGACACAGTGCTGACTTGGCTGTGTATTTCATTGCACTGGACTGGTCTCTACTGGAGTCGTTTATGGTGCCGGACTTCCAGTAAATATGGCAGCCCCACTGTACCCATTTTGGCATTATCAGGCTCAACACTGTGCCCTGGGATATTCGTTCAACGAATAAATCCTCTTTTACAGAGAAGGAAAATGGAGGCCATTAGGGACTCAAACTCTTGCCCAAGGTCGCACAGCTTGCTAGCGGCAGAGCTGGTTCTGGAACCCCAGCCTCCTGAGTTCCTGTGCCTTTCTTTCCACCCCGCGTCCCACAGGCCTCATGTGCCATTGAGGAGGCAGAGGCAGAAAGAGGAGGACCGAGTCTTCTGCCCAAGGACTCGAGCAGGTCAGCAGCTGCATCCAAATTCCACCCCAGCCCCGTCTCCACAGCCACCCTGGCCTCCATCAGGCAGCTCTTCGCTCCGTTTCTGTGTCATGTGCACGCTGCCTGATGGCCTCCCTGTCCAATTCCCTCCAGTGCAGTTTTCAGCTTCACGCTTCATGAATTTTATTCGCAATCGATAAATAAACCTATTATCATCAGGGTTTTGTATTCTCATCATATATCGTCATCTGTCATAAACCATTTCATGCAGGAGTCCGGTTCATTCAGCATACCCCACTCATCTTTATTTCCGAGTCAGTGACTGAGAGACAAACCCAAAGTGCATAGTCCAAGAATTCAGCTTTTACTCCATAACAGAATGTCAAACGATAAACATCGCATTTAGACGTTATTATATTTGAGATTCATGCCGGGGGAGAAAAAAAGTCATTACCTTGTCAGGCTCTCTGTACTTATTAGAAGCGACAAAGTATTTTGTTTTTCTATTCAAATGGTGTGGATCTGATGGAAAAGAGGCTTTTCGTTAAGCTGTGTTTTCAAAATGTGGTGGCTTCTGGCCGTATCTGCCGGTTTGTGGGGGCAGCTGATCGGGGTGTAGCTCTGGATTGTCAGATAAGTCGGAGTCGCAGTTACGTATCAAAGTATCCTTTGTGGGAGAAGCTCAATTATACCGGATGTCTAATTAGGATCCCCACTTCTCGGTTACTACCGCAGTCCTTGGGAGCAGCAAATATTACTCAATAGATTCCCGAGTTGGAGAGGCAAACACTCCATTACTGGGATGGTTTACGGTCAAGGAATTTTAATTGAAGGCTTAGCAACTAGGATTCTAAATCATAGTTGATAGTTCTTAACCCTAGGATAAGTAGTACTGAGCTCTCTGTTGTTTCCCAACCCTTTACGTGTCAAAGTAGTAATAGATAACGGTGATATTTATGATATCCTGGGACAAAACTGACATTCTGGGCTGGCAGCCATCAGCCCCAAGGATGAATGTCGGGCATCCTGTGACTGTTCATGGTGCGCTGGTTGGGAAGCTGTGCTCTGAGAAGGAATGGCCGTGCAGGCTCAGCTTGTTCAGGTCTTACATCTTCTGAGTTTTCTTGGGTCCCATTTTCAATATAAAAGAAAGGTCTTTTATACAACCTTCTTTTAAAGAACCTTTATAGAGCCAATGTGGTATGTATGTAGGTTCTGTTCTGCAAGTCTGGAGAGGCTGCTCTGTTTGGTAAAATCCAAATCAAAACAGAGGCGAAGGCGGTACCTCTTCCAGCCGATTAAGTGTGTGGATCTCATCCTCTAAGCAGCCTGACGCTCACGTGCAGGCAGCTCAGCACATGAAATATATCAGGGTTCTTTGAACAAGGAAAGACTGTAGGAGAAAATCAGGGTTGAGAGGTGTTGAATATCTTTTACTTTGACATGGGCTGTAATTGACATTTATTGGGAACGTATTTGCTGGGAACTTGAGAAATGCCTTACATGCTTTATCTTTCTCGATGTTCCCAACAACCAGTGAATTAAGACCTTTGCTTTCTCCAGTTTTACAGAGGAGGAAACTGAGGCTTTGAGAAGTTAAGCAACTAAGCTAGGAACAGCTGGGATAAAAAACCCAAGTCAGACTCCAAATCACGTGCTGAGAATGTCTCCCTGTGCGGCTCCCAGAACGCCGAGGGAGGGGTACAGGGCCTGATCCTGGGAAGAGTTTTATAATCAAACGTGAACGTGATTTTCTTTGTTTGATACTAAGCCTGAAGACTGTTGTTGTTCTTATATCTGCTCCTCACTTTTCCTTCCTTGGACAAATTCCTTAACCTTTGTACCTTAACACATTATTTATTTATTTATTTAAATTAATTTATTTATTTTTGGCTGCGTTGGGTCTTCGTTGCTGCATGCGGCTTTCTCCAGTTGCGGCGAGCGGGAGCTACTCTTCATCGCGGTGCGTAGGCTTCTCATCGTGGTGGCTTCTCTTGTTGCGGAGCACAGGCTCTAGGTACGCAAGCTTCAGTAGTTGCAGCACATGAACTCAGTAGTTGTGGCTCGCGGGCTCTAGAGCGTGGGCTCAGTAGTTGTGGCACGTGGGCTCAGTAGTTGTGGCTCGTGGGCTCCAGAACACAGGCTCAGTAATTGTGGTGCACAGGCTTAGTTGTTCCGCGGCATGTGGGATCTTTCTGGACCAGGGCTCGAACTCGTGTCCTCCGCATTGGCAGGCAGATTCTTAACCACTGCACCACAGGGAAGTCCCTACATTATTTATAAAAGGAGGACGATGATATTGCAGTTGTCAGAAGGCAAGAATGCTTTCTCCATTGTGAGATACACATGGTTTTAGAAAAGGGCTCTTTTCTAAAACCTTGCGGTCCCTTGCGGTCCAGTGGTTACGACTGTATGCTGTCACCGCCAAGGGCCCAGGTTCAATTCCTGATTGGGGAACTAAGATCCCACAAGCTGTGCAGTGTGGCCAAAAAAAAAAAAAGTACTTTTAACGCTTTAATATTGGATTGTGAGCCTAAGAAATATTGGGTTGGCCAAAAAGTTTGCTCGGGGTTTTCCCTAAGAGCATACTAAAAACCCGAACGAACTATTTGGCCGACCTAATAATAAAGGAGAGTTAGTATTTTCTTAGCTACAATTCATGGCCAAGAGGCTATGGCATTTACTGAATTTTTTTCAGTCCAGTAAGCAATATATCTAGTCATTAACTAATGACTAGAGATTGCTAGGGCCACTGAGATTACCCCATGAGGAATGTTACCTTGGGAGAAAAATGTCTTCTTAGCAACTGATGAAAGAACTTTCTGTGGGGCCTGGCCTTCTGACAAGAACTCTGATAAACTCACTCCAGCGGGGAAACAAGCCTTAGGCCTCCTTTTCTCCAGCAAGAAGAAACAGACAAGGAGAATCCGGACCTCACGAATCACTTTCTCCCACCTGAGTCTGAAGCCCAGCTCCAGCAGTTACTAGTGGTTGACCTTGGACAAATTACTTAATTTCTTTATGCTTTGGTTTCCTCATCTATAAAGCTGTAATCACAAGAATATCAACCTTCGAGGGAAGCTTGAATAACAGCTCTTATCTTGCACACAGTTTAAAACAGAAAGGGGGAACATTCTAACCCAGAGTGGGGACATTCTAACTCTGAGGCTTTGTAGTGAGAATGAAAAGGATTTGAGGGGAGGACAATAATGTCTAATGGGAATCTGTTAATTTGTATAGTATATCTTCTCATTGTTCTCTCCAACAGTCTTCCTGATTTTGGAAATAAAAAAATATAGAAAAGATCTGGTAACTGCCTATACTGCTGAACTGAATGAATAAGCATTTTCAGAACTCTAATGGAAAACTGATGAATTCATAAAAGTGCTAACAAAAGATGAAGATGAAAAAAAATTAATTACATGGGACTGAGTGAACTGCTGAGGATGATTATAATTTTTGTGACTTTCTGTTTGAAAAATAAAAAAGAGACTGTCAAATGTTAAAAAAAATTTTGAATTCTAATTAAAAAAAATATATAGAAAAGATAAAAATAATTATCTACACTTTCACCACTCCAAAGCAATCACTATTAATAGTTGGTTTATTTGTTTCCAGTTATTTTGGAACGGCAAGGGGTGGGGGGTGGCTAGGAGGGAGGAAAGGATATTTCTATTTTTTTAAATATTATAGGCTTATTATAAATAATTCAACAATGCAGAAAATATAAGGGTAAAATTTAAATCACCCCAAATTCTACTCTCTAGATGTTACTATTCTTAGTAGATTAACTGCAAATATTTGTGTGTGTGTATATGTGTATGAGAGAAAACAGAAATGTTAATAATTCTGAAGTTATATAATAGGTATATGATGGCTTACTTTTGGGGTTGTTTGAAAATTTCCAGAAAATGGTAAAAAAAGAAACTTTAAAAACTGGAATCATAGTATATACTCTTTTAAATAAATACTTAGTTCAAGTTTACTGAGTTTAATAGAAAAAAAAAATACACGAGTAAAACTAAAGAATGCTGAATTTTGAATAATAATTTTTTTCTACCATAAGAGATACCATTTCATTTTTTAAAATTGAGGTAACACTGATTTATAACATTATGTAAGTTTCATGTGTACAACATAATGTTTCTACTTCTGTATACGCTACAACACGCTCATCACCAAAAGTTTAGTTTCCATCTCTCACCATACAGTTGACCCCCTTTAGCCATTTCACCTTCCCCCACCCCTCTTCCCCTCTGGTAACCAGTAATCTGTTCTCTGTATGTAAGTGTTTGCTTTTGTTTGGTTTGCTCATTTATTTATATTTTTATATTCTACATATAAGTGAAATCGTATGGTATTTGTCTGATTTATTTCACCTAGCATAATATCCTCAAGGTCCATCCATGTTGTTGCTAATGGCAAGGTTCCATCTTTTTAACGGCTGAGTAGTATTCCATTGTGTGTGTGTGAGTGTGTGTGTGTGTGTGTATATTTATATACCACATTTTCTTTATCTGTTCATCTGTCGATGGACACTTAGATTGTTTCCATAAGAGATACTATTTTCTAAAAGATACTATTTTCTAATGCTTAAAAATAATTAAGGCAAACATTCAGTTTTGTGGAGTCATAGTTTTTAAACTAGGGTTCCATCGTAGACAGTATCTACTTTTGAAAGACAAGGACCTTGTTACTCTCATCCTCTCCATCTCTTCTCCTATACCTCTCAATTTTTGTTAGTTATATTTTTTTATTGTACAGGTTTACAACATTCACATTATCTTCAGTATTCATAATTTCTATAGTAGTATTGAATCAATGTTCAAACGGATTCAGTGTTTACCATTTGACCTTCTTAACATGACTTCTTTATTCTTGAATTAATTATTTTGCTGCATCTCTTAATTGGTTGGATTTCATGATCATAAAGTGTTTTTAAGAAGCTGCTTGTGTGTTTCATGTGTCCCATTGTACCCAGATGAAGTACTGGCTGGACGTATCTGAGTCACAGTTTCTTTCCATTAGAATGTTGTAGATATTTCTTCAATGTTCTCTGGCACCGATGTTTGAAACCAACTGATATTTTTTTCCTTTCTTCTTTAGGTGATTTTGATTTGGCTATCTGGATGCTGAATAATTCTTTCATTTTAATCTTTGGAGTTCAATAATGTAACTAGTATTTGTCTCAATTTTGAACTTGTTATATCACATATTCCCAGAACTTGATGTGTAGCTTTAGTTTTTCATTTCAGGAGAATGCTCTTGTATCTTTGAACATGTCTTCTGTTTCACTGGGAGAGGAGGGATATACTTCAGGAATCCTGATTATCCTATATTGAAAGGTCTTTTTATGTCTTCCATATCTATTAGCTTCACATTGATTTCTTTACATTTGTCTTTTCCTCTGCATTTACTGTATTTATCTCTAGTCATTCCTATGTGTTAGTAATGAATTTTCAGAAGTACTTAATCTATTCCTGGATTTTTCTAATTTTTATATTCATTTTATTATAATGTTGCTTCAGCTCTCAATTAGTTTTTCTAATTTACTTTTTCACCCCAACTGTTATTATTTTGTCCTTGAATTCTTTTTTTCTTTTTTTTAGAATTTATTTATTTACTTAGTTTTGGCTGCGTTGGGTCTTCGTTGCTGTGCATGGGCTTTCTCTAGTTGCGGGGTACTCTTCGTTGCAGTGTGTGTGCTTTTCATTGTGGTGGCTTCTCTTGCTGTGGAGCACGGGCTCTAGGTGCGCAGGCTTCAGTAGTTATGGCACGTGGGCTCAGTAGTTGTGGTTCACAGGCTCTAGAGCGCAGGCTCAGTAGTTGTGGCGCACAGGCTTAGCTGCTCTGTGGCATGTGGGATCTTCCCGGACCAGGGCTCGAACCCGTGTCCCCTGCATTGGCAGGCGGATTCTTAACCACTGTGCCACCAGGGAAGTCCTGTCCTTGAATTCTTGATTTAAAAAATTCTTATTTCGTTGCTCTAGGGTGCAATGCACTTGTTTTTGTTTGTTTTGCTGTATTTGTGCACATAGTTTCCATACTGGCTTATTTTTGTTTGCTTGATTTATATCTTGCTCATGTTCAAGGAACTTTGTCTAGATTTTCTGTTTGCTCTGATATAGTTTGGATGACTTTTTAACTTTATTCCCACAATATCTCAAACCAATTTGCTTTTCCTCCAAATTATAGTATGAGACTGAGTTTCTACTTATTCATAATGTGAGAAAATGTCAGGATCTTGGGCTTAAGTGGGGGGGAGTGGGTGAAGGGAGAGAGCTCATCTCAGAGTTAAGCTGTCTTTGTTACACTATCTGGGCCCCTTCCCGAGATTTTTTTCATATGTTTTCTACAGCTTCACTGCATATCATTCAAGGTGTATTGAACGTCTTCTCAGTAGTGCCTATTGCCCTGGGGCACTCACTTTGGCTCAGGTCTGCCCTGTCATTCATTTTCTCCATTTCATACATTTCTCCTGGCAATGGTTCCTGTCAGGAGAGGAGAGAGTTACTGTTAACAACTCTGCTTGCTACTCTCCAGGTCTGTGTGTATTAGTGAGAATGCTCGATATTTTGTTAAAATCAACAGTTTAAATTCTTGGGGGAAAGGATGAGGGATTGTTCAGAAATGGATTTGTGTTGAGCCTCTTCTCTTTGCTCCAAAATGTCTCATGTTGAAACTTATTAACAGATTATGACCCTTTTTGTATTTGGCTGCTGTCATGAAATATTTTTGCCTTATCCGTTATTATTTTTTTCTTATTCTGTTAGGTGTCAAGGGACAAAAATTCAGTCTGCCATCTTAACATGACACCAAGTAATTTTTCAGTGATTCTACATGGTTCACTATTAGTTGGTTTGAATAGAATTCCATTTTAAGAAGCTTGAATATGAGGAGGAGATAGAAAGGCCTGAGTTTCAGTGAGGTTGTATAAGAACCTGTAGGCCTATAATGTAAGTTATTAAAATTTATGCATATTTACACATGCATATTGAACAATGCTTATTTGAAAATGGGAACAAAATGCAATGACAAAACAGCAATTTCTGATGAATGGGAAAACCATGTTTTTGTTAGATAACCTTCAGGAATTTTGTTTCAAAAAGATTTGTTCATCTAGAAGGGAAACTGACACAATTAGTAAAGATCCAGAACATCAAAGTCAAACCAGAAATCGATTTTGAACTTATATTTCAGACAGGCATGTGTCCTCCACAACATGATGTCAAGATGGTTGGTTCTTGGGGACTGGAGTACTTCTCCTACAACTAAGAAGTGAGGGAAGTAGTTACACTGCAAGGTCAATGCTGATGGAGCCAAGGAAAGATGTAAAAAGTCACTTAGAAGAAGAAGCCTGGCCTCCTGGTTTGCAAGACTGTAACCTAATAGGCACTTATTTAAAGAAATAATGTGTCTAAAGACGAGGGCTTGGTCTGTATGGGAAGCATAGGAAAAAGAGAATCACCAAGGATCCCTTTTCTTTTACCCCATAACAGTTTTGTCCCTGGGAGTGGGAGAATTTACCGTCAGACTTCCAGAAATTCCAGTCCCAAAAGCAAGAGTGTCCCTATTGTGAGCCTGATGTTAACACATGAGCTTCATCTGACTCCCCCTTTTCTGTTTCCGTGTCCTCACAGCAGTTTTCTGGTTCTAGTGAAGGTCTGCTCGTGTAGAGAGAGAAAGCAGAAAATATACAGATTTTAAATATTTGAGTCTTCCACGGTGATTTCTCATGGTAATGAGTGGCTTCTGATTACCATTTGGTTTTCCCTGACTACAGGGAGAAAAGGAGATTGTCATGCCAACCTGAATAATTCCAATCTGTGTGACATTTCTATTTCTCACTTTAAATTAATGTAGTGCCAGCCTGCTACTTTCCTCAGGTCAACTGTACATTTTAGTTAGTGTGAGCCCGTATTTTTCAGTCTGATTGCCCCTGGACATTGACAAGAGTGAGCCGGCCTTCTCTCTGATTCTACTTCTGTCTTCCATCTCTCTCTATCCCTCTCTATTCCTATACCGAACACAGTTCGATATTTGATTAATTCATCTGTATTAAAATGTGTTAAGACCAGATACAATTTTAAATACTCTGAAGAAAATTTATATAAAACTTTTTGGACCTCATTTATCTTTACGCCTTTATTTTGGAACAAGAAGAATAACATAGGGAAACTGAGACAGTGTCTTGTAAAGGTCATTTTTATGTTGAGGACCTGTGTCTCCTCATTTGAAGTATAATGCTCTCTCTACTAAATTTCCTGTCCAACCTAATGGTACTGAGGCTACAGTAGAAGCAAAAGGTTACTGTGTGAAAGAGTGGGGCTAGCACAGGGCATGGATATTTGCAGAGAACCCAAAGGTGAACTTGCTCTCCCGTTCGCTTGCTCCAGCACTGCAAATGCTTGTCCCCGTGGTGGTCTTGCTTGTCTTCAATTGACCCGTTCTTTAGAAAAGCCAGATGATGTGATAAAAAGCACAGAAACAAGGATTGAAGAATCAACATTTAAGCCATTTCAGAATGCTGAGAAGGAGATTTTATTGAAGCTGGGTGTCTTAACAAACCTACTCAGTGAACAGTATTTCGCATAAACATAATTCCAGTTACGAAATTTCAGAGACCTTGTTACCTAACAAAATCAAGACTGACAGTTTAATCAAAAAGTTGCATGAGGCAGGGGATTTGTTTTTTAAAAAAGTGTAGAAAATCCAATGCATGTATGTACTTATAACATTTCATATTAAATTTATAAATTCTAGGCTTTTTTTTTTAGTGCAAGTGTACCAATTAGAGTCCTGCATCATGTTTCTTACATAAATGACATCCAAGATGCATCATGTCCATTGTCCAAATTTTAGTTTATGTAAAGAGAGGTGCAAATTTAAAGATGACTGACATAATCTGAGAGCGGAATCCATGTAGAATTCTTCTTTTCCCCTCAATGTTTTATAGACATCAATATCAAATTTTTAATGTGACTCTCCTTTATGAAATCATATAAAACACTCATCCTGATTCTCATAGAAACAATTATTTTTGTTCTCAAATAGGGATATTTATATAAAATTAAACAAAATACATTGTTACAATAACAAGCACAATAGGTCTATATAAACTGACTCTTGGTAAACAGGAAATTGTCATTCATAGCCTAAGAGTAATCCAACAGTGGTGAGAATGCAGTATGCTCTGGGGATTTGTGATCAGAAGTAGAGCATATCAGTGAATGTATCAATAGATGGTCAGCTAGGTGGAGGTCAGATAAGGGAACTTCCCCTCAGACAAACAAAATCGGTAAACCATTAGCCAGACTGATCAGGAAAAAAAGGGAGAAGACTCAAATCAACAGAATTAGAAATAAAAAAGGAGAAGTAACAACTGGCACTGTAGAAATACAAAGGATCATGAGAGACTGCTACAAGCAGCTATATGTCAATAAAATGGACAACCTGGAAGAAATGGACAAATTCTTAGAAAAGTACAACCTTCCAAGACTGAACCAGGAAGAAATAGAAAATATGAATAGACCAATAACAAGCACTGAAATTGAGACTGTGATTAAAACTCTTCCAACAAACAAAAGTGCAGGGCCAGATGGCTTCACAGGTGAATTCTATCAAACATTTAGAGAAGAGCTAACACCTATCCTTCTCAAACTCTTCCAAAATATGGCAGAGGGAGGAACATTCCCAAACTCATTCTGTGAGGCCACCATCACTCTGATACCAAAACCAGACAAAGATGTCACTAAAAAAACTATAGGCCAATATCACTGATGAACACAGATGCAGAAAGCCTCAACAAAATACTAGCAGACAGGATCTAACAGCACATTAAAAGGATCATACACCACGACCAAGAGGGGTTTATCCCAGCAATGCAAGGATTCTTCAATATATGTAAATCAATCAATCAATGTGATATATCATATTAACAAATTGAAGAATAAAACAATATGATCATCTCAATAGATGCAGAAAAATCTTTCGACAAAATTCAACACTGCTTTATGATAAAAACTCTCCAGAAAGTGGGCATAGAGGGAACCTACCTCAGTATAATAATACAGGACAAACCCACAGCCAGCATCATTCTCAATGGTGAAAAACTGAAACCATTTCGTCTAAGATCAGGAAGAAGACAAGGGTGCCCACTCTCACCACTATTATTCAACATAGTTGTAGAAGTTTTAGACACAGCAATCAGAGAAGAAAAAGAAGGAAAAGGAATCCAAATCAGAAAAGAAGTAAAACTGTCACTGTTTGCAGTTGACATGATACTATACATAGAGAATCCTAAAGATGCCACCAGAAAACTACTAGAGCTAATCAATGAATTTGGTAAAGTAGCAGGATACAAAATTAATGCACAGAATCTCTTGCATTCCTATACACTAACAACAAAAAATCAGAAAGAGAAATTTAGGAAACACTCCCATTTACCGTTGCAACAAAAAGAATAAAATACCTAGGAATAAACCTACCTAAGGAGACAAAAAAGACCTGTTTGCAGAAAACTATAAGATACTGATGAAAGAAATCAAAGAAAATACAAACAGATGGAGAGATATACCATGTTCTTGGATTGAAAGAATCAACATTATGAAAATGACTATACTACCCAAAGCAATCTACAGATTCAGTGCAATCCCTATCAAACTATCAATGGCATTTTTCACAGAACTAGAACAAAAAATTTCACAATTTGTATGGAAACACAAAAGACCCCAAATAGCCAACGCAATCTTGAGAATGAAAAACGGAGCTGGAGGGATCGGGCTCCCTGACTTCAGACTATTCTACAAAGCTAAGATAATCAAGACAGTATGGTACTGGCACAAAAACAGAAATATAGATCAATGGAACAGGACAGAAAGCCCAGAGATAAACCCATGCACATATGGTCACCTTATCTTTGACAAAGGAGGCAAGAATATACAATGGAGAAAAGACAGCCTGTTCAGTAAGTGGTGCTGGGAAAACTGGACAGCTACATGTAAAGGAATGAAATTAGAACACTCCCTAACACCATACACAAAAATAAACTCAAAATGGATTAAAGACCTAAATGTAAGGCCAGACAGTATAAACTCTTAGAGGAAAACATAGGCAGAACACTTTATGATATAAATCACAGCAAGATCCTTTTTGACCCACCTCCTAGAGTAATGGAAATAAAAACAAAAATAAACAAATGAAACCTAATGAAACTTAAAAGCTTTTGCCCTGCAAAGGAAACCATAAACAAGATGAAAAGACAACCCTCAGAATGGGAGAAAATATTTGCAAATCAAGCAACTGACAGAGGATTAATCTCCAAAATATACAAGCAGCTCCTGCAGCTCAATATCCAAAAAACAACCCAATCCAAAAATGGGCAGAAGACCTAAATAGACATTTCTCTAAAGAAGATATGCAGATTGCCAACAGTCACATGAAAGAATGCTCAACATCACTAATCATTAGAGAAATGCAAATCAGAACTACAATGAGGTATCACCTCATACCAGCCAGAATGGCCAGCATCAAAAAATCTGTAAACAATAAATGCTGGAGAGGGTGTAGAGAAAAGGGAACCCTCTTGCACTGTTGGTGGGAATTTAAATTGATACAGCCACTGTGGAGAATAGTATGGAGGTTCCTTAAAAAGCTAAAAATAGAACTACCATATGACCCAGCAATCCCACTACTGAGCATATACCCTGAGAAAACCATAATTCAAAAAGAGACACGTACCACAGTACTCATTGCAGCACTATTTACAATAGCCAGGACATGGAAGCCACCTAAATGTCCATCGACAGATGAGTGGGTAAAGAAGATGTAGCATATATATACAATGGAATATTACTCAGCCATAAAAAGGAATGAAATTGGGGCTTCCCTGGTGGTGCAGTGGTTGAGAATCTGCCTGCCAATGCAGTGGACACGGGCTTGAGCCCTGGTCTGGGAAGATCCCACATGCCGCGGAGCAACTAGACCTGTGAGCCACAACTACTGAGCCTGCGTATCTTGAGCTTGTGCTCCGCAACAAGAGAGACTGAGACAGTGAGAGGCCCGCACACCACGATGAAGAGTGGCCCCCACTCGCCGCAACTAGAGAAAGCCTACGCACAGAAAACGAAGACATAACACAGCCAAAAATTAATTAATTAAATTAAAAAAAAAAGAATGAAACTGAGTTATTTGTAGTGAGGTGGATGGACCTAGTGTCTGTCATACAGAGTGAAGTAAGTCAGAAAGAGAAAAACAAATACCGTGTGCTAACCCATATATGTGGAATCTAGAAAAAAAAAGGTTCTGATGAGGACATGAGGGGGCGGGGGGGAGGGGAAGCTGGGATGAAGTGAGAGAGTAGCATCAACATATATACACTACCAAATGTAAAACAGATAGCTAGTGGGAAACAGTTGCATAGCACAGGGAGATCAGCTTGGTGCTTTGTGACCACATAGAGGGGTGGGATAGGGAGGGTGGGAGGGAAGCTCAAGAGGGAGGGGATACAGGGATATATGTATACATATAGCTGATTCATTTTGTTATACAGCAGAAAGTAACACAACATTGTAAAGCAATCGTACTCCAATGAAGATGTAAAAAAGAAGAGAACTTCTCCTCTATGGTTCTCAGAAGTCATCTGACCCAAACTTAAGTCACCCTAGAGTTAAAACAATTGGACTGCAGATAGGTGAAGTGACCAGCAGGTCACATAGTTAGAGACCTTTTGTCAGTTTCTCTGTTTCCTGACTCTTAGTCCAATACTTGGTATTCTTTTGTGGTGATTAAGTTCCCATAGTCTTTTTTTCTGCCCATTTTATTGAGATGTAATTGACATATAATATTGTATTAATTTGAGGTGTATGACATAATTTGATGTATGTATATATTGTGAAATGATCACCACACTGAGTTTAATTAACATCCATCACCTCACAGTTACAATTTTTTTTCTTGTGATGAGAATTTTAAGATCTAGTCAGCAACTTTCACTTATACAATATAGTATTAAGTCCAGTCATTATGCTGTATTACATCCCCAGCACTTTATATTATATCTAGAAGTTTGTACCTTTTGACCACCTTCACTGTTTCCCACACCCCACCCCACCCCGTCCTCTGGCAGCAACCAATCTGTTCTATGTTTTTATGAGTTCAGTTTTTTTAGATTCCACATATAAGTGAGATCATATGGTATTTGTCTTTCTCTGTCTGACCTGTTTAACTTAGCATAATGCTCTCAAAGTCCAGGTTGTCACAAATGGAAGAATTTCTTTCTGTCTTATGGCTGAATAATAATCCTCTCTCTATATACACTACATTTTCTTTATCCATTGATGGACACTTAGATTGTTTTCATGTCTTGGCTAATGTAAACAATACTGCAATGAATATGGAGGTGCAGATATCTTTTTGAGATGATGTTTTCATTTACTTCAGATAAATAGCCAGAAGTGGAATTGCTGGATCATATGGTAGTTCTATTTTTAATTTTTTGAGGAGCCTCCATATTGTTTTCCATAGTGGTTGCATCAATTTACATTTCTACCAACAATGCACAAGGGTTCTCTTTTCTCCATACCCTCGCCAACACTTATCTCTCATCTTTTTGATGACAGACATTCTAAAAGTTGTGAGGTGATATCTCATTGTGGTTTTGATTTGCATTTTCCTGCTGGTAAGTGATGTGGTGCACTTTCTCATGTCCCTGTTGGCCATCTGTATGTTTTCTTTGGAGAAACGTCTATTCAGATCCTCTGTCCATCTTTTAATTGGATTTTTTTCTTTTTTAGTTTTATGAGTTCTTTATATATTTTGGATATTAGATAGATGATTTGCAAATTTTCCCCCATTTTGTAGGTTACCTTTACATCTTATTGATGGTTTCCCTTACTGTGTAGAAGCTTTATAGTTTGATGTAGTCCCATTTGTTTATTTTTGCTTTTCTTGCCTTTGCTTTTGGTATCAAATCTCAAAAATCATCACCAAGACAGTTGTCAAGGGGCTTACCACCTATGTTTTCTTCTAGGAGTTATATGGTTTAGGTCTTACATTCAAGTCTTCAATCCATTTTGAGTTAATTTTTGTGTATGGTGTAAGATAGGGGTTCAGTTTCTTTCTTTCTTGCCTTCTTTCTTTCTTTCCTTCTTTTTTTTTTATGTGGCTGTCTAGTTTTCCCAACACCATTTATTGAAGACACTATCCTTTCCCCATTGTATATTCTTGGCTCCTTTGTTGTAAATTAATTGACCATATATGTGTGGATTTCTGGGATCTCAGTTCTGATCCATTGATCCATGTGTCTATTTTTATGCCAGTATCATACTGTATTGATTACTATAGTTTTGTAATACAGTTTGATACCAGGAAGTGTCATGCCACCAGTCTTGTTCTTTCTCAAGATTTCTTTGGCTATTTGAGATCTTTTTTAGTTCCATATAAGTTTTAGGCTTGTTCTATTTATGTGAAAAATGCCATTGGAATTTTGATAGGAATTGCATTGAATTTGTACATTGTTTTGGGTATATGAACATTTTAACAATATTAATTCTTCCAATTAGCATGGAATATCTTTCCATTTATTTATATCTTCAGTTTCTTTCATCAGTGTTTTATAGTTTTCAGTGTACAGATCTCTCACCTCTTGGTTGAATTTATCCCTAGGTATTTTATTATTTTTGATGCAATCATAAAATGGGGTTGTTTTCTTAATTTCTCTTTCTGATAGTCTGTTATTAGTGTATAGAAATACAAATGATTTTTGTGTATTGTAATTTTACAGATTAAAAAAATTAATTTTAACAGTTTTTTTTTTTTGCTTTTGGTAGAGTCTTTAGGGTTTTCTATATATACTATCATGTCATCTGCAAATAGAGACAGTTCTATTTCTTTTCCAATTTGGATGCCTTTTTGTTTTCTTGCCTAATTGCTCCAGCTAGGACTTCTGGTACTATGTTAAATAAAAGGGGTGAGAGTGAGCATCCTTATCTTGTTCCTGATATTAGAGGAAAAGCTTTCAGCTTTTCACCATTGAGTATGATGTCAGCTGTGGGCTTGTCATAATGGCCTTTACTGTTGAGGTGTGTTCCCTCTATACCCAGTTTATTAAGAATTTTTGTCATGAATGGATGTTGAATTTTGTCAAGTGCTTTGTCTGGATTTATTGAGATAATCATATGATTTTTATCCTTCATTTTGTTAATGTGGTGTATGACATTGATTGAGTTGTGCATCCCAGGAATGAATCCCATTTGATCATGGCATATGATCATTTTAATGTATTGTTGAATTTGGTTTGCTAATATTTTGTTGAGGATTTTTGCCTCTGTCCAGCAGGGATATTGACCTGTAATTTTCTCTTTTTGTAGTGTCCTTGTCTGGGTTTGGTATGAGGGTAATGTTAGTAAATGTCCTTGTAAAATGAGTTGGATGTGTCCCTTCCTCTTCAATTATTTTGGAAGAATTGGGAAGGATTGGTGTTAATTCTTCCTTACTGTTTGGTAGAATTCACCAGTATAGGATTTACTGGTGTAGCTACCTGGTCCTGAGCTTTTGTTGTTGTTGGGAAATTTTTGATTACTAATTCAGTGTCCTTACTAGTAATCAGCCTGTTCAGATTTTCTGTTTCTTTATGATTCAGTCTTGTGTGTTTCTAAGAATGTACTCATTTCTTCTAGGTCCAATTTTTTTGCCACATGACTGTTCATAGTAGCCTCTTATGGTTCTATGTATTTCTGTGCTGTCAGTTGTAGTATCTCCTCTTTATTTTCTAATTTTATTTGTTTCATCCTCTCTTTTTTTCTTGTTTAGTCTAGCTAAAGGTTTGTTAATTTTGTTTATCTTTTCAAAATCTAGCTCTTAACTTCGTTGATCTTCACAATTGTCTTTTTTAGTTTCCATTTCATTTTTCCCCCCTCTCTCATCTTTGTTATTTTCTTTCTTCTACAACTTTGGGCTTTGTGTGTTCTTTTTCTCCCCTAGTTCTGTGAGGTGTAAAGTTAGGTTGTTTGAAACACACATTGTTTCTTTAAAAATTTTTTTTAACATTTTTTATACAATTTTTAAAGGTTACTTTCTATTTACAATTATTACAAAATATGGGCTATATACCTCGTGTTGTACAATACATCCCTGAGCCTATCTTACATGCAACAGTTTGTACCTCCCACTCCCTCACCCATATATTACCTCTTCCCCACCATTGGTAACCACTAGTTTATTTTCCATATCTGTGAATCTGCTTCTTTTTTGCTGTATTCACTAGTTTGTTGTATTTTTTAGCTCCACATATAAGCAATATCATACACTATTTGTCTTTCTCTGTCTGACTTATTTCATTTAGCATAATACCCTCCGAGTCCATCCATGTTGCTACAAATGGCAAAATTTCATTCTTTTTTATGGCTAAGTAGTATTCCATTTTATATATACCACATCTTCTTTATCCATTCATCTTTTGATGGACACTTAGGTTGCTTCCATATCTTGGCAATTGTAAATAATTCTGACTTGAACATTGGGGTGCACATATCTGAGACATTTATTGTTTCTTAATGTGGGCATTTGTTACTATGAAATTCCCTTTTAGAACTGCTTTCGTTGCATCCCATAAGTTTTGGTATGCTGTATTTCCATTTTCATCTGTCTCAAGATATTTTTTGATTTCTCTTTTGGTTTATTCTCTGACCAATTGGTTGTTCAGTAGCATGTTGTTTAATCTCCACATATTTGTGAATTTTCTAGTTCTTTTCTTGTAACTGATTCCTAGTTTTATACCATTGTGGTCAGAAAAGATGCTTTATATGGTTTCAGTCTTATTCAATTTATTGGGACTTGCTTTATGGCCTAACATATGATTAATTCTGGAGAATGTTCCATGTGCGCTTGAGGAGAATGTGTATTCTGTTGCTTTTGGATGGAATGTTCTGTAGAAGTATGTTAAGTCCATCTGATCTAATGTGTCATTTAGGTTCAATATTTTCATATTGCTTTTCTTTCTGGTCGATTTATTCTTTGTTGCAAGTGGGGTATTGTCATCCCCTACTAGTATTATATTGCTGTCTGTATGTCCCTTTAGGTATGTAAACATTTGCTTTATATATTTAGGTGCTACTGTGTTGGGTGAACAAATATTTACAAATGTTATATCCTTGTTTTGAATTGACCCCTTGAAAATATTTTTAAAATATTTTTTATTTTGTTCAGTTTTTCTATTTATTGTCAGTGGGGAAGGCTGGTACAATTCTTCATTCTGCTATTAATGAATGCTGTGATTATCTTCTTTCAATGACCTGATATTTGTTTTCTTTGGAGTGTTCTCAGTTATTAATTTGTGATTTTATTATTATTCCATTTCTTCTATTTCCTTGGATTAATTTGATCGTTCTTAACTTCTTGATATGGATGATTAACATTAATTTTCAGTCATTTTTCTCTTCTAATATATGTTTATGGGGTTATGTATTCCCTTGTAAGAAATGCTTTAGCAGAACCCTAGATATTTAGTATTTTCATTATTGTTCAGTTATCTTCTGGTTTCCATTATAATTCCTTCTTTATTTATGAATCTTTTCTTAATTTCCAAACATATGGTGATTTTCCAGTTATTATTTGTTATGGATTTCTAGCCTAATTGCATTATGGAGAGAGAACATACTGAACCTGAACACTGAAATCCTTAGACATTTGTTGAGACTTGCTAACGTGCAGTATATGATTGATTTTATAAATGTTCTATATGGACTTGAGAAGTTCGCTATTTCAATGATTGCAGTATTCTATATATGCATATATTAGGTCAAGTTTATTAATAATGTTCAAATCATTTATATACTTGTTTATTTTTTTTCCTGCCTGTTCTATCAATTTCCAAGAGACATATGTTTACATCTTCCAACATGATTATTGATGTGAGTTTGTGGTTTTGAAATTTTTGGCTTTGTAAATGTTTAGATTGTGTTATGAGGGAATAAAATGTAAAATGTTAAAATTTCTGGTAAATCAAGTATTTTGTCACTATCAAGAAGCCCTCTTTTAACCTCCACCCAAGAAAAGATGGAAAGCTGGAACATGTTTTAGAAGTGGTGTGGGGAACAGGCCTGTACACTTAAACTGGACATTGTCCCAAGGTGATGGTAGTCATGTTGGAATGCCTGCCCCATTCACACTTTGAGGCTCAGCAACTGGCTTAGAAGAGGCTATAATGACATGCAGGCTTTGTGGTCTTGCATAGAGGGGCGCTGGGTAAGTGTCACCCTAGTGGATGACAGTTCTGGCCAGACCCCCAGAATCACAGTCATGTCTAGATCTCCACATCAGCCTTAAGCCCTCAGGCTACCAGTCTTCAACTGTCCTAGGGTAAGCTACTTTTTAAACCAGAAATGAGTGCTGTAGCTCTTTTGAGTTTTAAGTGTTAGAGCTCTTGGATACAAATTAAAGAATAAATATGCAAAAAAAAAAAAAAAAAGAAGAAGAAGAAGAAGCCCTCTTTATTTTCAGTACATTTTTTTGGTTGTTTTTTAAAATCTCTGTTTTACAAAGTATTTAAAAGAAAAAATAGGTACTGGTGCTTTCAGAAATGACTTTCTTCTCTGAATTCCCTTCCGCAGCAAGAAAAAAAAAATGCCCATAGTTTTCTGGTTAAAGACAAATCAAGCTTTGGAACCAGGGATACCTGAGTTATTATCCTGACTCCACCACTTATTAGTTATGAGACTTTGAACAACTCACCTAACTTCTCTGAATCTCAGCTTCTTTTTTTTTTATGTTGGGGGGTAGAAATTTATTAATTTATTTATTTACTTTTGCTGTGCTGAGTCTTTGTTTCTGGGAGAGGGCTTTCTCTAGTTGTGGCAAGCGGGGACCCATCGCGGTGCACGGGCCTCTCACTATCGTGGCCTCCCTTGTCGCAGAGCACAGGCTCCAGACGCGCAGGCTCAGTAGTTGTGGCTCACGGGCCTGGTTGCTCCGCGGCATGTGGGATCTTCCCAGACCAGGGCTCGAATCCGTGTCCCCTGCATTAGCAGGCAGACTCTCAACCACTGCACCACCAGGGAAGCCCTGAATCTCAGCTTCTTAACCTGTAAGACAGACATAACAGTAGCACCTACCAATACTGGGTCAATGAGAGAATGGATGTCAGGTGCTTGGTATATGGTAAATATTATCTGTGATTATCTTCTTGTGATGACCTGATGTTTTCTTTGTGGAATTTTCAGTTCCTCTTATTAGGCAACATTCAAAGCACCGAGCTTGGACTGTGCCATGTCTCCAGGTAACTGGGGGATGCTTAGTCGCATCATTTTGTGCTCTCATTATTAGTCTAGCTTCCACCAAGAAGGTTTCCCAACTCCACCCATGCCAGACATCAGTTTCCCATAAACCTTCTCACTGTAATCTGGTAGTAAAGTTAATTTGGGGGGGGGGCTCCCTGACTCATTCTCCAAGTTGTTCACTCTAGATTCCTCTTGACCTTTTCTTTGAGCTATGACCATGCTTGTTGTTTAAGAACAGTTCAGAAGATGCTTCTGAGATGAGTGTTTCACAGAAGACTCCACCTGCCGATAAATGGGATACAGAACTTCCGTGTATTGTCTGTGCAGCCAGAATTGGTTCTGGTTTTGATTGTGAAGTACTTTACCTTTCCTGCAGGATCCTTTTTCTCTTCAGATGTGTGGAGTAATCTAGAATCCTCACTTGTCAACTCTTTGCTAAAGAGTTAAAGGACCTCACTGCATCCTTCCTACATTGTTGAAGCTTCTAGCTTTCCTCACATTTGATTTCTCATGCTTTCCCATTCTTGTGCTAGAATATGTAAGGAGCAATGCAAGTCAAAAGACAGGCTTTAGGAAAGAACTAGGGAACTTGCTTTAGCGATAAACAGCCAGTAGGCCGTGAATCTAATATAATAACTACACCAATGAAGAACTGAATTCAGTAGCAGAATAAGCTCATGCCACCCAATAACATGGCTTAAACAAGATAGTTTATTCAGTTTCGTATAAAAGATGTCCAGGAGTAGGTAGTCCATGGCTGGCATGATGTCATCAGAAAACTAAACTCTGCTCCCTTATCCTAGTCCATAGCTTCCAGTTTTAGGTCACTTCATGATCCAATATGGCTGTTGGTTCTCCAGTTATTACATCTTAGTTACAGGCTAGAACAAGGAGAAAAGGCAAAACCAGAAATGTGCTATTCCAGTGTATCAGCTTTATTTGATGTTCCATCCTGTGCTCAGATCTCATTGGCTAGAACTTTGTCCTATGGTATGGTTATGTTTAGCTGCAAGGGAGGATAGGAGATATAATATTTTATTCTGGGAAGCACTGTGCCTAGCTAAAGTTTTGGGCTCTTTTACCAAGGAGAAAAAGGAGAATGGATATTGGATAGTCAACCAACAGTCTTTGTTACAATGGTATTTGGCTATAGTGGCTTACCTGGGGTTGATGACTCCATATGACTCAACCCCAGTCTCATCCAGGTTTAGGAACAAACTCGTCTTTCTCTATGGAATAAAGCTCGAATTGTACACTTCATCACTTTATCTTTCTTGGAAAGAGGTTTCTTTTTAAAAATATAGAATATCACGCAAGAGCCACTGTAAATTACCAGAGAGGTCATGCCAAGCAAAGTCAATTAATTTCTCTGTGGAAGAAATGTCAGAGTACAGCAAGTTCTTGATACATGCACAGCATCCTGTGTGTCTTCCCTCAGGGCATGCACAGTGTCTTCTATGACTGCAGTGTTTGTTCCAGAGCCTAGGCTCTAGGTAAATCCATACGATGCTCATAGGAAGCAGGTGACATGGCAGGTTCCACAAGGGTAAAACTTCTCCTCAAGTCCGCTTGTTCAGTACCCATTTGATATGAATGGTGAAGGGATTATACTTTTTCAAAGAAAGGTCATACTAATCAGTGTCAAATACAAGGTTGTTCCTTAGGAATGAAGCCTTTTCTTTTTCATTTCCTTCACTGCCAAATTCTAGAAAGTGTAGCCATCATTTGCTGTCACTGCACAACCATTTGACACTTCAGTCCTTACCTAGTGTTTGGACAGCATTTTGGTGATGTTGCTTCTTCTGGCCTTTTTGAGAACCTCTCCACTGATTGCTGTGACTCACTTCCCGTTGCCTCTTACTTTCCTCGTTTCTGTCATAAGCTCATTCCTCTGACTGCTCCGCTGATATGCCCTAGCACTCCATTCTTGGCCCCTTTCTCATTCCCTACCCTCTCTCCTCTGCAATGTCCCGTAGACCTACAGCGCCTCCTACTGTCTAAGTGCTGATGTTTCTGATCCTATATCTTTAAAACAGATTTCTCTCCAGAGATCTAGAGCTATTTTTCCAACTGCTCGCTGGACACTTCTACCCGGATTCCCCGTTAGCACTTAAAACTTACCACCTCTAAAATGGAATTCTTCAACCCCTCCTACTCATTCATTCTCTTAAACCTTTCCTTTCTCCTATATTCTCTGCCTATCTTGGTAAACCATCTCATAATACCCATCTCAAAGCCGGCAACCTGGGAGTCATCTATTCCTTTCTTTCCGTAATCTCTCTCCATATGTAACCAATCACCAAGACCTCTTCCTTGAGTCTCTCAAGCCCCCCTTCCTTGCAGCCCTACCACTGTTCATCCTTTATCACATGGGATATTACTACAACCACCTCCTGACTGCCTCTATTTAACCCAGGCTGTCCTTCAAACTGCCATCAGAGTGATCTTTCAAATACAAAAACTCTCTTATGTTACTTCGCTGAATAAAATCCTCTGAACTTCCCATTGCCCATAAGACGCCATTCAAACTCCTCAACTTAGTATTCAGGGTAGTCCCTTGCAGGGCTGCTGCCTGTCTTCATGGCTCCTTTGTATGAACAAGAAGAAGACACCCCTTTGCAGTCCAGCAGATGCAGAAGGAAGGCTTGGTGAGTGGAGCCTGACTTTATGTGAGAACAAGGCACCCCTTCCATTGGTGGGGGCAGCCCTGCACGAGGGCACAGGGCTTGGCTAGAAAAGCTTGGGCTAAACTCATTCCATGCGCTTGTCACCTGACTTCTAGCCGCATCTCCGCATGGTGTGGGAGTGTGGCCAAACTCCAGCATATCAGATTCTTTGCAGACTCTCTCCTGCCTCCATGATGGTGCCCGTGCCTTCCAGGAACCGCTCTCCCTCTAGCACCCACGATTAGCTCCTACTTATCTTTCAAGGCTTGCTTTAAGCATCACTGCCTCCTGGGAGGCTTCTCTGCCCTCTCAGCCTGAATTAATTGCCATTACTTAGGACAACCCCAACACCCAGTCTACATGTCTGTCATGTCCTGTTGTCAGGCCGTTGTAATGATTAACGTTTACATTCGTCTCCTTCCCTACTTTGTGAACAACTTAAGGGCAGAGGGTAATGCTTTATTCATCTTTATAATCCTGGCCTGGCTTGTGTAAATTCTCACTGAATTGATTGTAGGGCAACTGCCAGAAATGAAACAAAACATCAGATTCTATCTAGGTTTAGACAGAGCTATAGGGCTTACATTTATTATGAAAAAAATTAAGAAAAGAATGGTACTATTTAGTGATGCAAAACCATTACAAAATGCTCCAGAGAGGAATTGTTATTTCTCACTTACAAGCAAAGGCATGAATAGGAGAGGGCAAATGCTGACAGTAGGCAGGGAAAGCACTGGCCTTTCAGAAAGTATATTAAGGGCCTTTAAGGCAAGATTTAACAGGTGGCCAGACGCAGGAGACAGCTGTGATGTGAGTAGGGGCACCTGAGCTGAGAAGCGACCTGAATTAAACCTAAGGGCAGAAAGGGGAGCTTCTGTCGAAAGCCCACTCTTGCAATTGACTGTATGTTTGACCTCTGGGCAAGTCATTAACCTGTGTGTCTTAGTTTCCACATCTGTAAAGTGGAGATAATAATGCTTCCTTACTTCAAAGAATTACAGATTAATCAGTGTCTGAAAAATGTCTCTAACTTGGGAAACTCTATGTAAATATCTAGTGTAGCATGTAGGAAAGTCAGGTGTAAATACCAGAGAAATCAATCTGAGCTTTCTTTCGATTTATTCAAAATGTTAAAAAGGAAAACTAAGCGCTAGTGTCCTTACCCTGAAAAATGCTATTAAGGAAACAGTAGTTGGATTTTCATATTGGGAAAAATGTCCTTTTATAAGTCTTCCCCTCCCCCCATCCATGTGACTCCAAAGCAGAGGTGTCTGCTGAGGTTTGTGAAGTCCAGGTGTGTGGGACAAAGGCCTCTTGGATGACTCAACAGGAGCTAGAAAAGCCGCTCGTGCCAGATGGACTCTGCCAGTGCAGACTGCTGTCGGCTTCCCCGGGTGGGTCATGAGCTGCCTTGTTGCCCACCGCCCAGCTCCCACCTCCAGGGAGAGGATGGGCGGGGGCTTCCATCGGAGGCTGATGTGCGCTCTTGGGATCATGTAATGTGATCCCCAAATAAAAAGGTTAAGGGTTTACAGCCAGTCCTTCCCCAGCTTTCTAAAAAGGGAAGGTTTCGCCTAAGGACCTTTGGGTTGTTGACTCGCTTGAGGGCCTCCTCATGCTGAGTGGGGGGACTGGGGGAGGAAAGTGGGGAGGCGGCCAAGGGAGGTCAAATTGCGCCCCAGGAGAGACAATGAAAGGACCCCAGAGGAGCTCTTCTGTGCAGGAGGGAGGGAGGCCGGCACAGGACCAGGCGGTAAGGGGAGCTGGCCACAGTGAGGAGAGAGCAACGCGCCCCAGAGGTGGTGCTCCCTTGCCTGGGGTGGGGGGGGGAGGGGGAAGGGGAAGGGGGGGAGAGGAGGGGGGAGGGGGGAGAGGAGGGGGGAGGGGGAGGGGAGGGGGGAGGGGGTTGTTTGCCTGTGAAGACAAGGGTAGGCCGGGGGAGAGAGAGGCTTTGAAGGGCGGATTTATCAGCTTGCTGGGCCACGGACTGCTGTCCTATCTTTCTCCTTCCCATCCCACTGCCCCTTCCTTTAATGAGTTTATATATTAAATAAGATTGATTTTAAGGCAAGGTGACCTCCAATAGACTAGGTACGTTCACGGAACTGGAAGGTTTTAGTGAGAGCGGTAGAGAGGGCTGACCAAGGTTTCGAGAAATTATGCGGGCACCTGAACACCGGGGCGGCCTCGGCGGTGGCCTGGGTGCGGGGCGCTGGTCGGACGAGCCCACGTCCCCAGTGTCAGCCGTGTCGCCTCCCCCGCCTGTGCTGCTCACTGCTGGGCACCAGCCCTACCTTTTCCTGGACAGTTTAACGCCAAGGAGAAGAGAATCAGATTTAAGTGCAAGCGGTACGTCCCCAAGGGCTGCCCTCGAGGGTGAAGTGTGACTGGGGGACTCATTGGATTGTCTCGGGTGCTTGGGTTGGTATCTACTTTCGAGGAGTTTGAATGTCCTCCCTCTTCGTTGTTCTGAATTACACTGCTTTACCTGCATAGCTTGCCGGTTAGAGGCAGAGGCCGATGAGAAAGTTCTCTCATACAGGGAGTTAATCGTAAGCACCAGTGTACGATGGATTTAACCCTGTTGTACAAAGTTTTCTCTGAAGAGGGTACTTGCTCTATGCTGCTTTGCTATTTTTCTTCTGAATTGTGAGATGCACCTGTTATCTAGAGAGAGTAGGCCTATGACCTTAAGTGATGTTAAATTACTCAGTAAAGCAGTTTGACTGTGGGTACTTCACACAAAGCACAAACCATTACTGTGTTTGGAATTATTAACCTTCTGTAATAGTTTTAGTAAAGTGGTTTAGAGCTGAACGTCCTGAGCAGCTCTATTCCTGACTCGTATATTGACCTGGGTAAGGTATTTATACCTGTTCTGAGTTCCGTCCCCACCTCCACTCACCTCTTCCAGCCGAAGGAGGAGATGTGAGAACAGGGCTCAGGCTTGATGCACATGTGTCACCGTTATTTAAACAGGGCACATGCATGGTTGTTATCTCCTTGGCTTTCAGAGACTCTTTTTTTTTTTTTTTTGTACTAGAACTGCCTGAAATGGAATAAACCTTCTGTCTGTTTTTATCTTCCAAATAAGATCTTTTCAAAGACGCTTCTTTGAGGGAGTCTGGAATAATTAATTCTTTCCCCTGCATCTTTCTCAATGCACTTAATTTGAACTTTCTTAATGAAAACTCATCTCTCATAAATGCTGGGTGGGCCCATTTTGTGTGTGTCCGCTCTGTCCTGCTTTGAGTGATGTGTAAATAAGAGGCAATCTGGTGATGAGTTTTGCTTGCGTGGTGCGGAAGGGTGGAGAGGGAGGAGGGTTTGATGAATAGAGGCGACCAGAAAATGTACTTGATAATAACATGGCCGTGATTGATGTTGTAATTCCTGAAAAATTATCATTATGATATAATTATTTGTTTATGAACTGTGCCCTGAGACTCCCAAGTTTGTGATTATTCATGGCACAGATAAAACTCTAAAGTCAATAATTCATCAAGGGTGTAATGGTTTTGTTTGGGGGGAGGTAGGAGGGTCACAGGGATATTACATCCTGTTTCTGACACTTCCGCTATAAATCTGAGAACTCCTTCAGTACAAGGAAGAGCCATCTCCTTACCCTCTGCTCCTTTTTTTTTTTCTTAAAGTGGTCTTAGTAGTTTGCATATATTATTTTTAAAACAGAAATTAATTTTATTGTAGAAAAATTTCAACAGAGGAACATTATCTGGGTCACTCCTGTTGGTGTATCTCATGACTGCCGGTAGAAAGATAACAGAGCAAAAAACAACTGTGCTTTGTCCCCAGGAAAGTACAAGACAATCTTACACTAATCGCTTTGATTTTGGTCCGTGAAAGGAGACAAAAAGAGGTCTATTCATTTTCAGAAGGTTGATGAGTTTGGCCTCATGATTTTTATTTGACATTTGAGTGGATGATTTTACACGTACATATCAGGGGTCTTGGCATCTCACCCCACTTCTGCTCCTGTAATGGCTGATACTGTAGTTTCTCTAATTCTTTCAATTTCCTTCTCGTGGTCGTTTTTCCCTGCCTCAGTTTATTTACAAGAGAGTAGCCCACTGGGAATTTGTTATGGATGCATTATGTGCTTTTATCCCAGGGTTCAGAGTTCTATAAATGCTGGGGCCAGGTCTCTCCTCTCCAGCAGGGCTGGGCGAAGTCATCTCAGAGGGCACATAGAGTACAATGAAAATGAGCGATGTTTTCACAGGGACAGGCCCTTGCTCACCTTCCATGCCTAGGGAACAACTGAACTTCTTTCCTTAAATTGCTTTTCCCCTAAGCACATGCCAGCATTACATGAGGGCTATATATGAATAGGAGGTGGGAGACCTACCTTGTCAAAAGTTTGTGAAAAGACCAAGGTGTTCTGGTTGACTAGAGGCTCAAGATGAAATAACAATTTGGCCTGGCTGCTAAGAAGTGACTTCAGTTTCAGACTGTTTTAATTAAAATCTCAGAGTCCTGAGCAAAAGATGTAATGGGACTTTTAGCTCAGGCAGGCACCAGATAACACCTGGAGCTCTGTGATTGGTCCGGGGTGCCACGTTTTAAAAGGGGCCATTATGGGTTGAGTTGTGTCCTCCAGAGAGTTGATGTCCTAACCCCCCATACCTCAGCATGTGACCTTAGTTCCATTTCCTTCTCAGGGTAGGGTCATTGTAGATGTAATTAGTTAAGATGAGGTCATACTGGAGTAGGGTGGGCCCTTAATCCAATATGACTGGTGTCCTTATTGGAAGAGGAGAGACACGCACAGCGGAGAGAACTCCGTGTGAAAATGCGGATACACACGGAGAAGATGGCCATGTGATGGTAGAGGCACACATCAGAATGTTGCATCAAGAAATGCCCAGGATTGCTGTTCCCCACCAGAAGCTAGGAGAGAAGCAAGGAGCAGACTCTCCATCAGAGCCTTTCAGAGGGAATCCACCTTTGTGGCACCTTGAATTCAGACTTCAAGTCTCCAGAATTGGGAGACAATACATTTCTGCTGTTTCAAGCCACACAGTTTGTGGTAGTAAGGCAGCCATAGGAAGCCAATTCGGGGGCCTTGACAAATTGTGGTGCACCCAGATGAGGGTGACTAGGATGGTGAAGGGACCTGCCACAATGCCATTGGAGGAACAATGGAAAGAACAGGTGACAGTTAACCTAGAGACTTATCGATACTCTGATATCCATCTTCACATATTTGAAGGCCACTCAGATGGCAGAGGGTTGAGATCTAGTCCATTTAACTCCAGAGGGAAGATTTCAGTTCAGCACCTTCTAAAAATGTTAACAATTCAATTGTGGGCTAGAAAGACCCTCACCACTAGAATTAAGGAGATGTGATTTCTATACAAGAGAGTCTCTCTCGGTTGCTAAGAGTCTCTGGGTGATGACTGAGTTTAGGTAGCTCACTGCTCATCTGTGAGGGTACACTGTTAAATGGTACCTTCTTATGAATCTAAGCTTCATCTGACTAGCTGTCCATGGGCTACATTGTCAAAGTTTTTCTAAGCCAGTTACTAACTGCTTGGGCTGTTTCCTCTTCCTCCTTTCTCTATTTGTGGTACCTAACTTATTGCTGAATATAGAATAAATAGTATTGTGGACACACACACCCTCCAACCAACATTTCTCGATGGCCAACTCTGTGCCAGCCATCTGGACTACCTGCGAAGGCAGGAATGAATGAACTTGCTGCTTTATCCATTTTGCCATTCCTTTCTTGGTGGAAACTCAATCCATCCTGCCAAACCACATGGTCATTTCTTGTGGAATCACTGACTCTTGACAAGTCATGTTTCGTTTTCATTTTTCCACGTGTTCTCATCCATCAGTATTTAGTAGATCTTCACCGAGCCAAGGCTATTCATAAATCATTGAGCTAGGCACTGTGGGGGGACATGAAGATGAACAAGCCATGATTTACGCCTGTGGCGAGTTTACCAGGTCAGCCCCCCTCCCCCCGCCCTTATAATGGTTTTCTAGGAGATACAGAAAAGCAGAAGCATCTAAGGGTGTTAGCTTACCTTAGCATCCCAGAATTGTTTCTTAAGCCTGCTAGCTGTCATCATTCTTTGAGACTCATGCTCACGAATAAGGTTTGCCTTTTTCACTACATGATATGAAGGATTAGCGAAGGTATTCTTCCTTTTCTTCCAAGTCCTTCACTCTTTCTAATTTTTGAAACTGGATAATCTTCTTGGCTTGAACAGACTATCTTCTGGGCTTGAAAATATACATTATCTCTTACCTTCAATGCAGTGCAGAGACCAAGGTGATTTCAGATTGTTCAGCATGTTGTTCAACATAACTATGCTTTGTCTAGGGGTAGGTGAAGATGGGTAAGAGTTATAGCCCAAAAGGACTAAGACCAGTTTCTTTATGCTCAACTGAATGCATATCTTCCCTCTTGTCCTGCCTGCAACTTTATTTAAAGGTTTGCTGCCGTTGTTGTTCCTCATTGCCAAATGGATAAGTGTCAGAATCAGCTGGGAAGGAGAAGAGATGCAGAGGGCTGGCCTTAGATCCCTGTTCTATCCATCACCTGCAAACTGAAGCCTTAACCAAGTGACTTGCTGCCAGACTGGCAAGGGAGAGGCCCTGTGCCTCTGAGGAGCTCAGGGTTCTGGTTTGGCTGGCAGCCCCAGGGCTGGGGAAGTGGCAGGGCTGCCCAGTTGTCAGTGGGTCTGCGCCCAGAGCTCACGCCCTCTCTCTTTGGCTAAGAGGTGTTCTTTATTTAATGAGTGACATATTTTAGCATTGATGGGTACAAATAAAGGACAGGAAACTTGAGCTAAGGAGGCTTGAGCCTGGGTAAGCATCGAGGATTTCTATCACCTCTGTTGCAGAAGCTCCAAATATCATGACGATTTCAACTCACCCATCACCATGTCTGGCTTTCCTTTTTCAACTCCCAACTGCTACTACCTCCAGATCACAGGGTGAAGGGGTGTCCAGAATTAAAGTGTTACGGCCAACCAACATTGTCATTGTGCCAAAGGAGCGTCAGCCCTCAGCCTTGGTAGACCCTCCCCCACGCAAAGCTCTGAAAGCCATGGCTAACAGCCTGGTCCATCAACACCTTCAGACAGAGCGCCTTGGGTAAGCTGGCTTCAACACTCGCTGTCATCTGTTCAGGACCACGCTTCCAGCTTCATCAATTTGTTTGCTTCTCAATATTGCTCTACTACATTCTTCTGGCTCTCAAGAGCAAAAAGGAAAGAGAGATTTTGGCAAAGTAGTTGAGAGAATCCAGTTCTGTATTCTCAGTCACCCTCTTCCTATTTCTGATTTTTAAGTACTTATTTCCAGGGATCCATAAAGGGTCTAGTGGAGAGATCTAGGACCCCACAACCATAACTGCATTTCCACATCCACCAGTCTGAAGCTGTCCTCCATTAACCAAAGGTACCCTCAAATTAGCAAATGTCATCAAAGACTTAAAGTAGGACATGATAATTACTATAGTTGGGAGCTTTTGGACAAAGTGTTTGCCTTTTCTTTCCACTCAACCCATCCATATGTCTTCCTTTTCTGGAGAGCACAGACTTAACAGGTGACCCACCTGTATCCTTAACTTTGAGAGAGCGGCTGAAGTTTTCCCTCTTTGTTTATTTTTTGGAGTTGGCCAGCTGACCTGCCTCAAAAAGGGACAGGCTGGATGCTGACCTACCCAATAACACAGCACAGTCATGACTGACTTGGCTTATCTGGAGAAAGAAAATACATATTTAGTATAAAGAGAAGATATAAGCAATGGAACAGTTGGTTATACATTAGAGCTCATAATAAATGAAAATATCGAGTGCATTTTAAATGATTAATGTATGAAAACTCTCATCATTTACTGTGCATTAATCAAGAAAAAATGCACACTTCCCATAGTGGTTAATGTCGCAGGCCCGTTGTTCAGCTCTGATAACGTACATAATAATGCTCATGTGACAATGAGTTGGGGTAGCTGAAAATCTAGGATGGTTGCACATTTGATGTAGTATTTGGATTAGCATCTTAATCTGTGCCTTGTCAGTCAGCCTCATCGGTATACAAGCTACGCATTTTGTCCAAAACTAGCAAAAATATGGATGCTTTAAAAATTTTTTTCTTTTTTGTTTAAATCAAGAATAATGACCAAGGTACCTGCTTAAACAAATACTACCAGCATTCATTAGTTAGGATGGTTACATGTAAAAGAAATGATGCCAGATAGTAACAAATCCAAGAGAAGTTTATTATGAAAATGGCACCTGCAGATGAAAAATTAAGTTACATAAAGACAACCATGTATGTGACATGTATGAGAATCTACAAAAGTATAAAAAGAACCCTGTTGTAAATGAAGTATGTACATTTCTGATTTGCAGCATTATAAATGGTCAATGAAAAAAAATGTTTCAAAATGAGCCAGGCACTCAGGAAGTTAGGTCCCGTTAGCTTCACACAAAACAAATGTACCATAGCTGTCGCTTTGTAATGTTTTAATTTTTTTATATATATATTGTAGAGTTGGTAACACTGCTAAGATTTTTACGAACAGAATATCCCTTTCCCCATTATTCAGCTACTTGGCACCAGTCTCCTCATAAAAGTTTTCATATATTTGTACAAGAAATAGTTAAAAACACAGACACAGTCTTCACAGGTAATGAAGTATTTTTTTTTCCACTTTGTAATTTTAACACTATGGATTTAGACAGCAGCTGTGATTATCTGTTAGTTTAAATCACCAGAAATCATTTTGACACAACACAGAAACATTTATAAAAGAAAATAAAAAACAGCCATCTAGCTGTTCTTTGTAGCTGATAGGTGCGTTCCTTTGATTGTTCAATAGCTAGAGTAGAGCTTCCAAAATTACTCTTTAAATTTCGTGATTGGCCTTCTTCACTTCCTAAACCTACTCAAATCCTTCAGGTAAGTGCTCACTATTAGAATTTGTGGCATTAAACTTCTTTTCACTATTCCACAGTGGTTTGGGCCCAACTCATGGAATCAAAGGGCCTGGAGGAATCCACTCAACACAGTGATATTCAAAGGACAGCCGAGTTACTATATTAGCATTGCACACATAAACAAATATATACGACAATTCTATAGTCCACCCCCACCCCCCACCGCTCCCCTTTTGTTTTTAAAAAATGTTGGTTGACCTTTGAAATAATTTTCTGTCTCACTGGTAAATTGCTTTATATATTGCTCCATCAGCCAACCTGGAAGGAAACCAAAGCAAAGCACCCACTGCTTATAGGTAGAACACAAGGGACTCTGGGAATGTTAACAACTGAGGCTATATGGCATCAACTTATTTCATATATCTGAGCATTATTCTTCAGTGCTTTGTGTGGCACTCCAGAAGAAAGAGTCATACCCAGAATTCCATTATGGGAAAAATGGCTCCATTAACCTTGAGCTAGTTAAGAGTCTTTTTATCTCTGAGAATGAAAAAGATTTTGGAGAAGTTGGGGTTGGGGGGGAGATGAGGCAGGAAAAGGGGAGATGAGAGAGAGAGAGAGAGAGGGAGGGAGGGAGGGAGGGAGCAGGGAGGGAGAGAGGGAGAGAGGGTGAGAGGGAGAGAGAAAGGGGAGAGGTTGGGAGAATATACACCAGCAAAGCAACAGCAGAAATCTTAAAAAGTGAAATGGAAGATTCACAGACAGTAGAAGCAGCGTAGGGTGACGTTACAGAGGAAGGCCACCACACAAAAATCACTAACCCCCAAGAATCACTGATTCACTAGGACTGCAGGAATGGGACTGTACTAGAGATAGAGCACAGAGAAGACAAAGGACAAAACAACTACATTAGCTTAGTATATACTGCATATAGAAACACACATTGAAACTGCAATGGACTGACAGCCAAGGACACATACACAGTGCACACATTACAGTTCTCACATCTGTTATTAGATGCCTTAACAGCTGCCAAAAATGGAGTGGAAGAAGAATTTATACTCGACAGTCGTTTGGAGTGTTTGACACTACACTGATTTCTGGCAACAAAGACAAAATAGGATATTTTTTTCTTTTTCTTTTTTTTTTCTTTTTTTTTTCAACTTAATGCGCAGTTGCAGTTATCTGTTTGAAGCTTATTTTAACCCATTCTTTAGTTTTAAACCTTACTGGTTCCAACCTAGAAATAAAAGAACCAAAGGGGAAAAAAAATCCACCAAATCAGTCCCCCAAAATACAACCTTCCTTTTCTTTTTTTTAAGCAAGAAATGAAAAAAATCAAAAAACGTTAAATATTTTTTTCCTTCTTTTACTCCAAAGTGTTATTGAAGTTGCAAAAATTAGCCTCAGTTAGACTGAGAAAAGGAAAGAAAGAAAGCTCAACGAAAGGCAGTATGTACCTAAACTGCTCCTCAAATCAGTTTGATTGAGTTTTCCAAAAGCCCTTTTAAAAAGGGCTTTCCTGACCCATTAAATTTAATGTGAGGCTATGTTAGTTGGGAGGTAAAAAATTTTAAGTCCTGCAGCAAACATTAATGAGGGCTTTGTCTTAACTAACCAAGGAGACTGCAGCAATGGACTCCAGACCAGGACAGAACACATTTTTTTCAAAACCCAGCCCAGGAGCTGCATTTTGTATGAAGACATTACAGATTAATAAATGATAGCACCATGGTTTTAGAAATTAAGTTAATGTTTCAGTAATTAACATTTAGTCCAACTTTTTTTTAAACATTCTAGTCACAGGCCAGAAATTAAGTTTAAGAACCCAAAATTATTTTTATGTGCAAGTAAGAAAATCTTAACCATAAAAAGAGAATTAAATTCTGCATAAAATTCTAAAATACTATCCCCCTATTTTCAAAGGAATTAGGAACAGAAACAAAAACACCACCCCATTTCATTTGACTTAGTCAAACAGGGCACATTGTTTATGCTTGTCTCTTTCAATCTTGATCATATCAAGATCTTTACGAAGAAAACTCAATGGTTGTCATTTCAGAAATCCCTTGACCACAAGACTGAGTATTCTATGGCAGAGGCATATACACATTAAAGACATCTTAATAAAGATGCAAAGGAAAGCAAAACAACCCAACACACATCTCGGAAGAAGACAAAATGGCAGGCAACTGGTCGTCTGACCCTCTGAAGGCCAAAAATAAACATATCTTTACAGGAAAGAATGAGTCCAGTGAAAGAAAGAGGGGATGGAACGGGGACCGTCGTGGCGAGAGAAGATGCTGACCTGCTCGAATTCAAAGTGCTAGAATCAAAGGTCTAAACGAAAACTCCGACGATGCCTCCGGGCAGAGCCCCGGGCCGCGCTGGGCGGTGCTCAGTCCTCCTTGCGCTCCAGAGTCTGTGCCGCGTGGATGCCGTTGCTGTAGACGGGGAAGGGCAGCGTGGAGAAGAGTCCCTCGGCCGTGGTGAACACGTTGCCGGTGGGCATCTGCGTCAGGCTGGCCGCACTCACGGCGCCGCCAAACGGTCCCGACATGTTGAGCCGGTGCACGTGGTGGTAGAGCATCTCCATGGGCGTCTTGGGGTCAAGGCCGAAGCCCGGGCTGTTAACGTCCACGAAGTTAACAGCGTGCGCGTTGGGCAGCAGGTTGCCCTGCATGGCCAGGGTCACCTCGGCTGGCGCGTAGCGGATGGTGCCCGTGGTGTAGACCCTCTGCGCGGCCGTGCTGGTGGCTGCCAGCGTCCCGGTCACCCTGTGCACCAGCGGCAGCACGACGTTGCCCGCCTGCAACCTCTGCAGCGCCTCTAGGTCCCCAGTGTACAGCAAGGAGTTGGACGCTCCGGGGCCGCTCCCGCCGCCGCTGCTTCCGCCCCCGGGGTGCTTGTCCCGCGGGGACGCCGAGAGCGGGGGCGACAGCGGGTCGGAGGCGACGGGGGCCAAGGCCGCGGGGGCCGAGGTGCCGAACTGAGTCTTGCGGGCGGCGGCGGCGGCGGCCGTGCCGTCGGCACCGGGCGGAGTGAGGACCGAGTCGGGGATGGCCACGTGCAGCCCCCCGCCGCCTGCGCCGCCCGGCGGGGACGGGAAGTGCTCGGAGCTGGGGGGCTTGGTCATGCTGTAGGGCGACTCGTTCCGGGAGATCTCCCGGTTGGGCGGGTAGTTCCAGATGCTGCTGTCGTTGTCGAAGTTGATGGGTTCCGAGATCTCCGTCTTGATCTTGAGCACCGAGGCACTGTTGGGGGAGGACAGCAGCCGCGGGGGCTCCACCAGGCCCGCGTCCAGGCCGCCGGGGCTCGACGCGCTGGACAGGCGCCGGCGGCTGGCGCTGCCGCCCTTCTGCCGTTTCCGCCTCTTCTTGCGCTTCTGGTGCTTGCTGGAGGCCTGCGCGCCCGCCTCGCCCGCGCTGTCCGAGTCCTTGGCGCTGTCCGACGACAGCGACTCGCAGTTCTGCAGCCGCAGGTCCGACTCGCTCTCCACGTAGCGCTCGACCTTGATCTGCATGGGGCCCAGCGCGCCGAAGCCGCCGCCGTCCTCGGCCGCCTTGGGGTTCTCAAAGTCCGAGTGCTCGAAGCTGTCGTCGCTGTCGCGGCTGTCCGGGTTGCTGGAGCTGTGGCCGTCGTCGTTGCAGTTCATGTCGTTGTCGCACGTGTTGCCTGACTTCTTGCGGTCGGGCTCCGGGTCTTCGCTGTTCTCGGACTGGTTCCCCTTCTCGTCGGACTTGGAGTTCTCGTTGTCCTCTGCGTGGGGCCGGCAGCCGCGGGGGGGGGGGGTAGGGGGCGGGGAGAGGAGACACAGGAGACAACGGATTAGCAGGGCAAGACCCACCTCTCACCTGCGGGGGTGGGGGAGGGGAGGGCGGAGGTGGGGGGGGGCGTCGCCTTATCCTGAGCTGCTCCACTGCCTCGGTTACTTAAAGCCTGGGCTTTCTCTCTCTTGAGGACCTAGATTAGAGGGACCCTGACTCAGAAGTGCGGTCCCCGGACCTGCCCGCAGCATTGGCATCACCTGGAGGCTTGCTACAAATGCAGAATCCCAGGCTTCCACCCAGACCTACTGGATCAGATTCTTCATTTGTACAGGATCCCCAGGTGATTCTTAGGCACGTTAACATTCGAGATGTTCTGCGAAAATGCTCACAGACTCAGGAGTAAATAACCGGGAATAAGGTGGTAGTGACACAGAAGAATGATGATTTGCAAGGTGACTTTCCAAGAGGTCTGCACCTTCCCCTGGTAAATGTCTGCTCATTGCTGAAAACCATACTCTCCTTTCCTAAAGTTATTTTTCTCTAGAGCACTGAACGCCGTCTGATTCATTGTATGTTTTATTTTTCTTTATTTCTGTCTCTTCCCCCAGCTGGAATATAAGCTCCACAGGGCAGGGAATTTTTGTCTTTTTTTGTTCACTGCTATATGCTATATAAATAAGGAGCAGAGATTGTCTGTTCTAGAACTCTGCCTTAGTAAAGAACTTTCTTGAATGAATGCAATTTACAGGAAATCAGTCAAGATCCTCCCCACCTGCTTCGGCCTCCCTGATGCTGTGTCTGGAGTAGAGGGAATACGGTACAAGAGCGTGTTCCCTAAGGATGGGGTTTGTGGCCGGTGTGCCCTAGTCATCTGGCACATTTTAGGGAGGATAGATTTTCTCAGTGATAGAACCTCAGAACCTTTAGGGGTGATGCTGATTTTATGGCTCTGCTTTTGGATGGCAGCCTGGACTAGCACCTTGGACAAATCATGTAACTACTCTGGCCTTCATTTATTTAGCAGAAAAGGCTGGGTTAGGAGAGGCTTAGGATGTTTTGCAGCCGTAAATTCTATGAGTTATGTGCCCCTTGCATCTATGCGTGTCTGTGGAAGGGGACTGGGAAGTGGAGGAAAAGTAAATTTTTATATTAGCTTTCCTGTGCTCCAAAGAACTACTCGAAGTTTGCTTCCCAAAATAACTAGGAATGGGAAGGCATGGATTTGTTCAGCATAGATTCAGAAAATGAGTAACAGACGGCACCCAGAAAGAGTCATTTACCGATGCCATTAAGTAGCCCACTTTAGAGGTTCAATCCCAGCTTGGTGAGGATGTGAATATTTGGGGCTCAAAGTCACGGTCTGTCTTGGAGCAACAGAGATAGCCCTGCTGTCTGCTTCTGGTAAAGAGGTTGGAGCTAGCTATGGGGTTAGGGCCGGGCTTCTTCTGTATGGAGGACTGACATTAAGTCATGGCTCAATCAATCAATCTCTCTGTATATTTGTGTATATATATTTATATACCATAATATACCTATGTGTATGAATACATACCACAACATGCATATATGTATATATTTATACATATCTAGATGCATGTATATATTTACATAACACCACATACATAAACATGTATTGTATGTATGTGCACACACTTATGTAGTGTGTACATCTGTATGTAGTGGTATATAAGTATATATACATATATGTGTTGAGAAAGACTCAGTAATAACTTGATGTGACATATATCCCTATATAAACTTTGACCGGTTGCTTCGTTCAGATGACACTCCTTTGGCCGTTGCCCACCCCTCAAGTTTGGAAAGGCAAGCCATAACTGCAGAACACGGAGAAGTCGTAATACCTGTAATACCTGAGGTGTCTTTAGAGTCTGACTCAGAGTCGGAGGTCTCTGAGGATTCCGAAGTTTTCTCCGGCAGGTGGGGAAGCTGTGCGATGTCCATTGGCGTGTCCTTGTACTCGGGGTTGCTGTGGAGGAGGGAGGTGTTCATCAAGAGTGCAGATACCCATTCTGGATGGGTTGCTTCTGACCATCTTCTTCCCACTTCCTTGCCCCAAACTTTTGGAGTTTAGAGGGTTTGAAAGACTAAGCATGCAATCATTTCTCAGCTCATCATGGGACTTTTACAGAAGCTTGGATTGCATGCGCTGGGCAACAGGTGCACCTTGCCACAGTGACTGAATACCCAAATGCTACGTGAAAGCCACCAAAAAGCTTTCAAATAATCAGGTACCACTGGGGGCCAGGGAACTGGGCTGCTTGACATTCCTCCCAGTACCACACCTGGGGGAAGGGAGGATGAGAGAAGCACCCTCAACAATTCATTCCCCTGCCCCCCGGTGTGCGCTGCCTTCTCCTGGGCTCCTGATGAGTCCGTTGCTTCAGTACCCTTGTCTTGGCTCCTTGACGGAGTGTCCTCAGCTGTTCAGGTGGCTCTAAGGCTATTGGGGGCGGGGAGCTGGGGGACGGAGCCCTCAGCACCTAACGATCTGACAGATGCGCTGCGTGGATTGTGGCTACTGAACTGTCAACACACCCATTACAATCACATTTTCATCTGCTCGTGTGGTGTACACCTGTGGCTTGTTAGCTGGAAATCTGATTGAAGTGGGGAGAGCCCCAGTGTGAAAGAATGGCGCTAACCCCGTTGGCACAAAAGTGCTTAATTTTTGTTCTATTTTTAATTCAGAAACAAGCCTCCTCTGGAAAAGGGAGTGTGTTCGGTCAGTCAGCGATCTTCTAGAAATGCCACTCCAAGGCCAGGCCAGCGTGTGAGCAGTACCAGCTGCATAACCTGAAGGCACTAGGAAAGTCTCTTGCCTCCAAATGGAAAATGCCTCTTCTGTCCTCCTATCATGGCCAGTCAGCCAGAGACCTTCCATAGGTCTCCATGACTCACTAGCTAATTTCTAGTGAAATTCCTGTATCAAAGAGTCACTGTTTCAGTAACTACACTAAAACTGCAAATATCCCAGGGGGGTTCCTTCACTCAGATAACTTATCAGGGCTTTACTCCTTAGTGTGAATTAGCGTCAGCAGCAGAGCTTTCTCTAGATGATCAGATGAACCAGATGCTGGGAAGGTAGCCTTAGCCCTTACACAGTTTCTGTAATTCTACCAGGTGTTGTGAGGGTATAGGAAGAAGACTGGGGGAGCAGTAATTTCAGAACAGGGACGTGCAAGCCTGGATGGAGCCCAGAAGTGAGGGGTTCTGGCCAGGAAGAGGGAGCATGAAAATACTGCTTGGGGAAGAACAAAGGACAGGAATGTGGGAAAGAAAAACCAACTTCAGTAGTTGCTATCAGGCCAAGGCCCTTCTTCCTAGACCTCCAGCCTGGAGAAGTGATCCTGATGAGTGACAGACCTGGGGAGCTTCCTCTGCTAAAGCTCATGTATGTCAGTCTCCTTTGGTCCAGATGCCATGTGGGTTCACAAGTCCCTTGTCGGCCAACTCCCAGTCTTCTATTATTGAACCCAGGGTGAGTCTTCAGGTCAGCTGAAACACGTCTGGCATGTCTGAGATCGAGGCTCTTTGAGCCTGAAGGCTGGGCTTTGGTACCCAAACTGCTTCCTTCTTCTCCGTATGGAATTAGGCGGGCCAGGAACACCAAACGCTCATGAGCTTGTACCATGTGATCCTAGACTAGACCAAGTGTTGCTCCAAAGTAGCACCAGCTGCCCTCTCCTCACCCCTCCTCACTCCCTCTGTTTGGGGGCAGAGTAGGAAGTCATGAGGCTGATGAGGCAGTAAGAAAGATCCAGAAGGGAAGAAGTCTCCCTGAATGAGATGAACAACCATAGGGATTGCTTTAGTGCCCTAGGCTCCAGCAGCCTGGGGGACGGCCATCCTACAGTCTATGGTGTCCCTGTTACTAATGTCTAATTTTTACTAATAACGGGTCTCCTTGGCACAGTGAATGTTAGTGCCACAATATTCTGTGTTCTCTTTGGCATGTGAGTTTTTATAACCTTCTGCATTGCACACAGCCACTGTTCCGTAAACCTCTAAGTAAAAGAATTCCCTGATAGCAGAACCCATCTTCAGCATATCACAAACACAGGGGGTAGTTTGCATGAAGAGCAGGCTTTGGAGAAAGCCCCATTAGATACCCATACTTTTACCTTTAGAGAGAATTAATGTAGAGTAGAAGAGGTCAAAAAAGGGAAAAGAAAGTAGATGAATGAAGACTCTTCTAAGTGGTGCACATTAAAGCCCTCTCTAGAGCAATAATCATTAGTGTCTGATAGATATGCTATTGGGAGCAAGCACGTTCATGCCTTCAAGTCGTCACCAGCGGACGCGAACACACTCTGAAGGGTCAGCGTGTTGCTGAGCCACGGCTGTCTGCATCTCTGTCTCAAAGAAAAATGGGATTCGGTACTCCCTGTCGACGTTATCAGTCAAAGGGCAACAACTTCCATTCATAAGACCCGCTGGAAGTTTTCCTCCTCAGACCACATGTGGGCCCTGCTTGGTGGCTTTAGGCCAAGAGGAGCCAAAGACTAGAGTGACAATGGTGGGAGGGAGCCAGGCTGAGCATTTGGATAGCTTCATGGCAGGATTGGTGGAGAACCTCCCAGAAAGCTTGTCCCCAGACGCAGACCACCCAGGCTATGCGTGTTGGTTACTTTGGTGCTAGCCTGAATCCACAGGCAGCAGATGAAGACGGAGAGACGAGGGGTGTTGCACACTGGAATTCAGGAGGCTGTTGAGCTTGGCTGCATTAATGGATATAAATTGGAGGATGCGTTAAAACAGCGGTCACCCTTGCCTGAGATCACAGGGCAGGCAAAAGAAGACTGCCTTCGTTTTTCCACTGAAATTGTCTCAATTCTGGCAAAGTGACTCCCTTTGCTTACCCAAACTTGAATATCTGGGGAATCCAACCCTACGTGATACGCTGAGGACTTCAAAGACATGGGATACAGGAGGAATATGAACTCTGCCACTTCTTCCGCATCCCCTTTTCATAATTTTCACAAGGGTTGGAGCGCATGAGTATGAGAACGTGTGGGGGAGAAGGAGATGCTTTTTGAATGCTTCCACTGGAGGCAAACGTCTGTGTTCTTTTTCTGGCCCGAACATTTGTGGGGAAACCAAAGCAACCTCTGCAGAACTGCCCCAAGGTTGGCAGACCAAGAACTACTGAACATTTCGCAAATCTGCCCTCGAAGTCCCTACCAACATGGCTTTGAACTTTTCCCATTTCTTTGAATCTTGTGGAAAGAAAAGCAGAATTTCCATATAATTCCACACCAGATACTGTCAAAAGATAATACAACGTTTCAGCTATTTACCATTGGGCTGCATGTTTTATAACTGAGATGGAAACGAAAAAGAATTCCAAAATATACCTCAGAAGATAATTGACCCAGATGATGTTTTTCTCATTTGCGTTCTTGGCGTTAATAGCTATTGTGGCACTAGACTGTATCCAAATATATCCTCCATTCTTCTGCATCCAACGATAGTACTTTGTCACACATTGGCCCTTATTCAGCACTGGTGAAAAAACAGAATAGAAGGCATTGCATATTAGGACTGGGACGAAATGGTCATCATCTCTGCAAAATCTGAAGCTTAGAAAGGGGAGGTCCCGGACTTCCCTGGTGGTGCAGTGGTTAAGAATCCGCTTGCCAGTGCAGGAGACACGGGTTCGAGCCCTGATCCGGGAAGATCCCACATGCCGCGGAGCAACTAAGCAACTAAGCCTGTGCACCACAAATACTAAGCCTGCACTCTAGAACCTGCGAGCCACAACTACTGAAGCCCGCCTGCTCCACAACAAGAGAAGCCACCGCAATGAGAAGCCCACGCGCCGTAACGAAGAGTAGCCCCTGCTCACCGCAACTAGCGAAAGCCCGCGGGCAACAACGAAGACCCAACGCAGCCAAAAATAAATAAATTAATTTTAAAAAAAAGAAGAAAGGGGAGGTCCCGCACCAAGCCAGGGGTGCCCCTCTGTACGCTTAATGTAGAATGCCGTTAGTAGGACAAATAAAATCACCAATTCAGTGGAGCAGTAGCTCTGGAGCTAGGGTTACTAGCGTTTGTAGCAAGACTTTATTCCATTTTGGACAGTCATGGTGTGAAAGGAAGGATAACAGGACTGCAAATCTTTCTGGCTCACAGAACACCTAATGCGGTGTGGATATTGTCAATGGGTTTGACATCAGATGGGAACAAAGGCAAATTTGGGTGTGATTTATTCATAGCTTCAAGGTAGCTCTCTTTGCGATTCTGGATATCTGAATGGTTCCAAAGATGCTTTCCTCCTCTGTCTTTGATCATTTCACCTCAGTGCGAGCAGTATCAACCCGTGTCCTTATGTATCGGTTCCTTTTGATCTTGTCGAACAGAATTTATGGTATGAACTAAATCTACATGTGTCAGTCAGGGGAGATTCTGGTGAGAAATTTGCTGAACGTTGGAACAAAATACATTCCCTCACCAAGTCAGACAGAAACACTGGCCTAAGCGAAGCACAGGTTTGACTTGGCTAGAGCCAAAAAGAGTGACAGCTCCACACAGACTCTGAAATATGGCCCCAAATGAAGGAACAAGTAAAAACAATCAGTAATGTGAAACGGTGCCGTTAAATATCCACGGAAAGAGAGCTTTAAAATGCAGATGTTAAAAATGATACTTTAACCAAAATCTTGCCAAGTTGAAATGGATTTGATTTGTATCTGGGCACGCTTGAGCTAGTAAAAGGGGGAAGAGTGCAGTAAATCAGCCCCTGAAATAAAGTGCTATGGATGGGAAGGGTTTAAAAGGATGCCGGAAACGTGCACACCCGCTGTTATCGCTTGGATATGAATTGCAGACTCCACACCCCCCAACAGCGCGCCAGCTGGCCGGCCACTAGAGGGCAGTGTGCACTCGTCCACGCTGCCCACTTTTGGCACGTCCTTGTCTCCGTCTGCTAAAATGAAAAACCTCTAACTGCTGTAATAAATTTGGCTAAATTAGCTGCTAAATGGTTATCTCAAGTAATATGTATTTGCATTAATCATCTTGCTCTAAACCAGAACAAGCCAGAGTCCTAAAGACGTAGTAAATTCATATTGTCCATTTAATTATGGCTAATAAGTGCTTCATATACAATAGTTTCATGAAGTACATTTTGATTTTTTTTTGGGGGGGGGTTGGATGAGTAAAGGGAAGTCACTTTGGAAAAGGGCTGTGTTTAAGGCTGTAGAAGCTCTTCCCATCATCATGTCGGAGCCACTCTTCCTAGCTCTGAAAGTGGTCAAAAATCAAACCTCCATATATTTTATCCATAAACATAAAAACTTCAACGCTTTTCTCCCATTCTCTCTTTTTTTTTGTCTCACAATACACGAAATGGATGGTTGTAAAATGTAATACTTATGTCTTAACAGTTGCTTGAAAAAGCCTTGCTTTGATGAGTGCTTCAAAGAGCGGCGAGTTCTATTCAGAAACTATTCTACAGTTCAGGGTATTTTTAAAACCCGGAACTGTCACCTTCTCTTAGTGGTGAGGCTCCACAGGTAGGATTGTACTCTGCTTTTGTAGGCGACTGTAAGTTCTGCCATCCGGCATGCATGGCTTCCCCGGCTCCAAAACTGTGTAGTGAAGCTGAAAGCAGTAAAATACTGACTCTGCCATACAGCACTCCTGTCAAACCATTGTTGCATGCAACAAGATGTGCTTTTATTCAAATCCTCTCAACCTGGTTAACTATTAATAGAGGAACGATGGGTTATGAAATTCTGCCCACTATTTTCACAGAAATACTTAGAGCATCCCAATCAGTGGTTGGTATATAATTCTACCTGCTGTGTATCTGGAATAAGGGATAATTTCAAATGGTTCTAGTATTTTTAATAAAGGCAAAGAGACTAAGAAGCCCCTTTTATAGAGTCACATGAAGAAAACACTGAGATGGTAGGCTAGACCAGCCCAGCCTGGCTGGGGATTTTCGACTGGAATTTGACCCAAAGCAGGCAAAATTAAAAAAAAAAAAGACCTCACAATACAGTGCGTAGCAAGGGGCAAAGTGAGACAGAAATTATAAAGTCAAATTAGAGTTTGCAGAGTCAGCAGAAAGATCACCACGCCCTCTCCTTCCTAATAATACTTTCTCTTACTTACAAACAAAGAAACAGAGAAACAAACAAAATCTCCTTTCTGAAATGCACCTTTTTGGGTTAAGGCAGCGCGACTCTGGGTCTGATTAGGTGCATCTGTGTTTCCTGAGAAGATAAATACAAAGTTATTAGGACCCATGATTCCACGAATATTATTTATCACCCAGGCCAAGGGCCATCTAGCAAAGAGAGGAGACCTCAGTGAGAGAGAGGCAGGCCAGGCAAGTTTACGTGATGAAGTGGTGGTGAAAGAGCTGCGGAGAAAAGGACCCCTGAGGGGTTCCCTGGGGAGTCAGGAGCTACTTGAGTGCCTTCACTTACCGTGGTCCACACCACAGAGCAGATCCAGGGGCCCATCACCGTCAGCTCAAGAAGACAAGTTTAACCTAATCCATTAATTTGCCCTGGGCCAGCCTGACAAACAGAATTCTGAAAAGGTAGACATTCCAGCATGGTCTTGGATCATGACTGTTTCCTGAGGATCAGTGTTTTCTGAATGACACCCCCATGTATCCGTGGGAATCTAGATAACTCAAGATAAGGCGCTGAGTTAGCTCCTATTATAGCATGAAATGTCGACTAAAAGATCACCCCAGTTGCGTCTGTTTTTCAGGAGGACCCATAAAAGCGGTCACAATGGAATTTTGCTTCTTTTAAAATGAACACGGAATAATTTTTGCTTGGGGCTCTAGAATATAAATTTATGATTTGTGGATGAAGCTTCCTGCTTTAAAAAAAAAAAAATCATACTGGCAAATCAGTTGGATCGTTCCAGCTGTGCCAGAGGCAGGATCTGACAGCTTTTCCTGAGCTCATGTGGTCCTAATCAGCTCAGGAAGAAAAGCCACTTTGGTGCCAGTTTGAAAGAGATTTTTAGTTTGTAATAAATTAGACAACTTGAAAAACACAAAAACTTTTTTGATACTCTCTAATGCAGGGCTGCTGTTTTTATTTTGGGGTTTTTAGCTTTAAATAATGGAGAGAAATGAGAGAATGTCTGTGTTAGTCTATTTCACAAAATCCCTTTTGTGGGGAAAACCAGAAATAGCATGATGTAAGTTACTTGGTATGGAAGTCCTTAAAAACCAGTTAATTGTCCCTGAAAAGAGATAGATCCTCATCAAACCAATGAGCCCAGGAGAACATTCAAAACAGTGTGCTCAAACTATAAAGAGAGGAAACCGAGAGAGAGAGGAAATATCTATGAGGATCTTATTTTTAGTCTTACACTGTGATACGGTCTGAGTACTTCTAACACATCACCTGGCACCTTCTCTTTGGCTTATCCCAAAGTTTACTTTTTGCTGTCCAAACCTTTTGGTAGAGCAGCCCTATGTGTGCCCACTGAATTCAATGATCACATCATAACATTTCTAGAAAGATGTCTTTAAAACTGTGTGATAAGAATTAGTTTTTATTTAAGGATCTCAAAACACGGAAATGGCCTTTGTTAGGTTTTAGAGGGTACACATGAAGACACAGGGAGGCTGACTGTGTTTCTCCCAGATGCCCTTTCAGTGTTGGATGGTCTCAGGTATAACCGTGGATGCCTCTGCTACTGCATGACAACTTGCTCCTTTGAGCCCTGAAGTCCAGGGTGTAGCCAATTGTTTTTGGCTGTAATTGCTCAGCTCTGAGGAAAACCAAGAAGTTGTCATCAGTACTGCTCCACCTTCCAAGCTACAGGTGCCTTTGAGTTACAGACTGTGCTCTTCAGAGGACAGAAATGACCCTGCATTTGGGAGAAGAAACTACTAGAGACAAGGAGAGACTTACATCTTGCTGGGGGAACCATTCTAGCCCTGCTCATTTGACCATTTTTGTCTCTAAGTGTCAAAATACCACCAACCCCTAATTGTGAAGGGAGTGGCAAATGCAGTTCAATCCAAAGAAAAATGCTTATGTGTTAGAACACGTGACCTTTTACATCACATACACACTTTGCCCCACAAAGACTGGGTGCTCTGATTGATTGACTATCTTTTTAAAAAGTCACCTGGCCTCTTGGTTTGAGCTTAGTGGCAGGCATACAAGAAATGTACTCCTTGTAGAGAAAAACTAACACCCCCCCCCCCCCGCCCAAATCTGATGAGCTCTTGCTGGAGTGCACATCTATGGCTCTGCACGCAGTGACCAACAGAGGGATTTCAGTGTTCCTTAGGAAAACTTCGTCCACAGAGATAGACTGATGACTGAAAGGACATAAAGGAAGCCTGTGTCTGTGGCAGGAACATAACTCTGTTAGTAACTCAAAACAAATCAGTCCAAGTTTGCCTTCAGAAATATGGAGGAAAAAAGAGAACATGGTCTCTTCCTGTTGGGCTGTTCCACAAAATCAAAGCCAAAGATTCTAAATAGTGAGTTACTTGTGTCTTCAAAAGAAGGAAGCAGTCTAATTCAGTTTGAAGAGGAGATGAAGAAGACATCTCAAAAGCGGTCTTTTAGCAAAGTGTCTCACAAAAGGACATTTTAGAGGTTTGCATATGCATTAAAAAGCTGTAATACTTGGTGTATTCAGGTAAGTATAGAATAAATAGGAAATGGTGAGATCATCGGAGATTTTCACACTTGACATTCACACAGCTGAACAAAGAGCTTCATTATCGTCATGGCAATATGAGGGTGCATCTGCTCAGCTCACCCCCCCTTGAGCTACCTTCATCAATGGCTGCAGAGAATGGGGAGTGGGGGGTTTTCTGCTAGATACTCAAAAATTAATTTTGAATTCACTAATGTGGAGGGCGTGTAAGTTAGGGTGTGTGTGCTAGAATCACACTTTCTACTTAATACCACAGTTGGGTGCTTAGCTGTAGCTACCGGTTTTTCTTTCTACATTCACAAAACTGGCAGATGAAACATGAAAAAGAATACTGACTCTTTAATCTCTGCTTCTCCACCTAAGGCCCAAGGCAGGCTGACAGGGAACTTCATTCTGGAAACAGGACTTTTTTTTTTTTTTTTTTCTTTTTTAAATTCTGGATTACTTTTTCTTCTGCTTTTGAAAACTGTGGGCTATAGGGAATGAACCCGACATAGACTTAAAACAAGAACAGGTTTCTTTATCTAAAAAGTTATAGTCCTTGATGCTTACAGAGGTCATTTTCAAAACCCACAAGAGAGACAGCATTAGAGCCAGGAACTGTGCATTTAGCGCTTTATTTACTTACAATAGAGACAGTTTTTCATTTAGAACTGCTCATAGGATCAAGCAAGGCTTTGATGCCGTGCAGACTTTCCTATAGATTTTGCAATTAGTGAGCTAGATGTCTTAAATAGCAGGCATCCACAAATTGGTTTTTAGTTTTTTTGTAAATTTACGTGAGGAGCAATATTTGATCGAATTGAATGATATTTGATACTTTAATGTGAGTTACGAGCTTAAGGACAGAAGACCCGTGGATGGTCTGTGAATGACTATGCATCATCTATGGATTTTCCCCCTAATATCCTAATGACAGGCCCTGCTTGAATTGCTATCTGTGTGATTTATAACCTCAGAAGAGGTTTTTTCCTATATCACCACCGCCGATTGACAGATTTTTATTACTGTTAATACTGAATCCTGTAGAAAACTTTTCATTGATTGAGAACATATCAATTTGTTAAGTTTAAAAAATAAATTCCCCTTTCCTTGATGATAACGTGCTGAGTTGGAGACCAAGGCTTTTGAACATTGAGGGGATCATGTTCTAGGACCGGAAGAGTCAAAGTAATTGTTGGCACGAGTGACATCCGAGATCTCAGATTTTTTTAAAGCTGTTTTCAGTCCAGTCAGGGAGTTTCAGTACTGTTTATTCCTGACCTTCTTGACCTGAAATAGTTAAGAACAGAGTATTTTTTAGCCTCCAAACCTTCTTTTTTGTTGGGGGTTTTGTTATATAAAGGGACACAGTGAACTCTTGCGCGTGGAATTAAGATTTATGACTAGGAAATCAGGGAAATGGTGGATTTATCCACTTATTCAATAAATAATTTTTTTGAATGTGCCTCTCTGTGCCGAGCACTGGGGGATAGCAAAGTGAGCAAAATCTGTCACTGGCCTGAACTCCTGTCTGAGTCTGAACTTGTCCCAGAAATTCTGTCTCCCTTCCCGGGGATTGGTTTAGGTTTGGAATATGATGAAACACTGCACAACGAGACTCAGGGGGAAGTCTCCCTACTGTGGGAGACTGTTGAAAATGTTTTCTTCTTTCTGAAAATAAGGATTTACTTCTCTTTGTCTTTGAACGGGAGACATGCTTATCAGTCATTTTTACTAGTAAGCTTTTCACGGTGATGATTTATGGAAAGTGGCGTGGAGGCCTATGAAAGAACAGCAGGTCCACCCTGACCTGGGTGAATCCTTCACCTTCCTTTAAAAATGAAGAGAGGGCTTCCCTGGTGGCGCAGTGGTTGACAGTCCGCCTGCCTATGCAGGGGACGTGGGTTCGTGCCCCGGTCCGGGAAGATCCCACATGCTGCAGAGCGGCTGGGCCCGTGAGCCATGGCCGCTGAGCCTGTGCGTCCGGAGCCTGTGCTCCGCAACGGGAGAGGCCACAATAGTGAGAGGCCCGCGTACCGCAAACAAAAAAAAAAAGAAGAGAAATGGAGTACTGGGGAGGTTAAGCTGGGATGTAGGGAGACCTAAAAAAAGGTAAAAAGATGAGGTGAATCTTTTTTTATTTTTTATTTTTATTGGAGTATAATTGCTTTACGATGCTGTGCTAGCTTCTGCTGTAGAGTGAAGTGAATCAGCCGTACACATACCTATATCCCCTCCCTCTCGGATCTCCCTCCCCCCCCCACACACATCCCACCCATCTAGGTCATCACAGAGCACCGAGCTGAGCTTCCTGTGCTTTATAGCAGGTTTCCACTAGCTATCTGTTTTACGCATGGTGGTATATATATGTCAATCCTAATCTCCCAATTCGTCCCACCCTCCCCTTCCCCCTCATAGGCAGGTTTATTTTATGTCTCTGGCAGACTCTGTGTTTCTGGATGCAGTCATTTCATTAAGCCTACTAAACACCTTGAGCAAGAAATATCTAAGTGGTGAGGCATAGGTATACAAGAGCTAGTGTTCCATGAAATCGGGACTATATAAAGGAGCCCAGACAAACGTCATGTGTTCAGCTGTTCTGTGGATCGTCAGAAATCCTGGTACTTTGTTGTGAAAACATTACAGATTCTCCCAGGTAGCGGTCACCGTTGAGTGTCCTCTGAACAGCTATTCCGCCACTTCTTCCTGGGTAATAGAACTCCCATTTGGGGCTTTATGTGTGGTGGTCTTCCCCCAAGTCTCAGGAGGGATAAATGTTTGTTTAAACCAGCCACAGTAATTCCCTCCAGCGTGTGGCTGAGGCTGGGACATTTGATGAAATGCTGGACAATGAGACTTTCCTGGAGGGCCTGTGGGAATATTTTCTTTTCTTTCAAAAAATGAACACAAAGTAGCAACTGACCCTTTCCTGACTTTGGACATTGTCCTGTGAGGAACTGATCATTGGCTGTGCTACAGCTGTCTTTTGATCATGAAGAGAAAGTGAAGACGATTACAGAGGAAGTTGAAGTCATTTTTACTTGGGTTTTCTGTTACTTGTAATCAGGTGGGTTCTGGCTAATGTGTCTCCCCCCAGATTTGAGGAGGCCAGAGAGGGGGTGGGAATTCTTCAAGAGCTTCAAATAACCTGCTCTTTAGTTAACCCTATATTAATGGAAAAACACTGTATGCTAAACACATACACAAATTAAATCCTATGCTGCTCATTTGTGTTAAAAAAAAAGTTTGAGGGCTTTTTTTTTTTTTTGGGATATGCAGGGTGTCATTAAATCAACATTTTAAAGAAAGTGTTTTTTAGAAAAACGATGTCATCTTGTTCTTCATTTTGTATAAAGTACAAGAAGTACTGGAATTGATTTTATTTAGGTTAATTGATTTCTGTGAAAATGGATGATTTAGAAGTACTGTTTCGTTTTCTTGATCATGCTTTATGAGAGCAATGGGTTAGTTACTCTCAAGTATCAGGTGTTTCTGTTATGAAAATAAAAGCAGCTACTAACTGAAATAGTAATAAGGAAAAGCCCAAGAATCCATGTTAGAATTGCATTAGAATATATCAGTCAAGGGCTTCCCTGGTGGCGCAGTGGTTGAGAGTCCGCCTGCCGATGCAGGGGACACGGGTTCATGCCCCGGTCCGGGAAGATCCCACATACCGCGCAGCGGCTGGGCCCGTGAGCCATGGCCGCTTAGCCTGCGCGTCCGGAGCCTGTTGCTCTGCAACGGGAGAGGCCACAACAGTGAGAGGCCCGCGTACCGCAAAAAAAAAAAAAAAAAAAAAAAAAAGAATATATCAGTCAAATCAAAGATCTGGCTTTCTCTCTGAGCAGAGAGAAAAGATCACGTGCTACGTTTTGCGTCTTTTCGTGTGCTCTTCAAAGCTTGGGATGCCCTCAACACCTACCCGACACCCACCCCCATCATATCTCCTGCCATCATCTTCTTTCAATGTCCAGGGAAAACGTGCCTCCTGGAACTTCTTATCCTTCCTTGGTGGCCCCCACCTCTGGGGCTTCTTTGTTTTGTTTACACATCGTGATAGTCCTCATTTTCTGCCACCTTTTCAAAACTGGCTGTTTTCATGTTGTCCTCTCTACCAGTATGTAAGCTGCTTGAAGGTAGAGACCATGACTTAGTTATTTTTAAAATTTATTTTATTTTTTTTTTTGCGGTACGTGGGCCTCTCACTGTCGTGGCCTCCCCTGCTGTGGAGCACAGGCTCCAGAAGCGCAGGCTCAGCGGCCATGGCTCACGGGCCCTGCCACTCTGCGGCATGTGGGATCCTCCCGGACTGGGGCACGAACCCGTGTCCCCTGCATCGGCAGGCGGACTCTCAACCACTGCACCACCAGGGAAGCCCGACTTAGTTATTTTTTAAACTTTATAGCAATACTGTGAAGCTTGTATGTAGTAAGTACTCACAAATGTTAGTTGACCTTGAACAGGGAAAATATGACTGTTCCTAGTCACACGTGCAGCCAAGTACATGGAAAGATATTAACCTGGGGAAAAACTAAAGACCTCCTTTTGCTTACAAGTTGACTACTACTGCTTAATATTAACTTTCTCCACTGCAATTTAAAACTTTACATCTTTGTAAAGAAGTCGATCTCTTTACCAAGTAATCACACTCGTTTCATTTGAACACTGATTGAGATGCCCTCAGAGCCACTTGACTATTCATATTTTACTACTATTAATAAAATTCATTCAATTGGAGGGGGGTAAATGAAGTCCTTAAGATCATTAGTCGATCTGTATTTACTTTTACTCCATGTAAAATAATGCCTTCTAAATACCAGCGTAGTCAGGACTTCTCAAACTTTTACATGAATGCGAGTCAGCTAGGGATCTTGTTAATTGCAGATTTGGATTCAGTAAACCTGAGGGTTGGCCTGAAATTCTGCATTTCTAGTATGTAGTGGAGCAGGGATACTCAGCTGGTAGGTAGGTCCTTGCTGGCCTCTGTTCTCTGTGTTTGCCTGACCTTGGACTTAAAAAGCTAAAATCAGCACTTGCTGAAAAAGAAAAAAAGATGTAAAGTAATAATACTAACTCACTCCTGGGAACTTCCTTTCAGTCCAGTGGTTAGGACTCCGAGCTTCCACTGCAGAGGACACGGGTTCGATCCCTGGTCTGGGAACTAAGATCCTGCATGCCACACGGCACGGCCAAAACCAAAACCAAAACCGAAAAATACCTAATTCACTCCTGCATAAAAACCTGACTTTATTTTGTCTCCATTTGACAGTCTTTTTAGTCAGTGGACAGGCACATGATGTAGGCTGACTTGGCTTCTGAAAAAAAGTCAGACACGGAAGCTATTAAATGCATCTCCTTTCATGTGAATTTTCATAATCATATGGAAGAAGAGGAAAAACTCATTTGCTCTGGGGGGAAAATGTCCAGCCAATGATCAGGTGGCAGCTCAATCCCTGAAGACCCTGCGCTGGAAAAAGCTAAGATCAGGAAATAGAAAAAGTCCCCTGTGCCATCTGCATTTGGTCCAGCCATCAAACTTCACACCTTCCCTTCTTCCTTCACTCGCTGCTTCCTTTACTGCATGCGATGGCTGCATACCCGAATCAACAATTACATTCCCCCTTTGTTTTTGTGGCAGATGACAAATGCATGGAGGACATCTTGCGTTTCCTAGGCAGGCAGGGCACTTACTTTGATTGATGCTCGGTTGTGGAAAAAAATGAGCAGGGAAGGAATTGCAATGGAGGGCCTGCAGACTGGAAGGGGATATACTAATTAGCCCTGCGTTAAGCAGTCGGCTTGCATTTGGTGATGAGACGCCTTCAGGAGGGAAGTGTAGGGGTTATTGGTGCAAAACAGCGTGGAATGCATTATGCCAGGTAGCAGTGGATTCATTTTGTTAGGATGTATAGAATTTTGTAATTAAGAAAGAAACAGGCTACTGTATTCTTTTTTAACAGCTCCCCAATATATTGGGTAGGCCGTGCTTTTTAACTCTAATGATCTCATAGACAAACTGAAAAGTCCTCCTCTCTTTCTGAAATAAATCTTCCGGAGTTTTCCTCATCCTGGATCCAGTTCTAGGAGGGGAAAACTGCCACCACTTCTATGCTTGCTGGCTCTTTCTTTCTAAAGCTCCACTGCTCCAGAGCCCAGAGTCTTGACCCTTGCTGCCAGGACACAATGTAATAAAGAGAAAGGAAGTTTTCCCTCAGGCCACTCTTTCCAGGTTTTAGAGAGTCGTTGCTGATGTGACCTGGGAAGAACCCTAAGGATATCTCAAGGCAAATTCAGCATCTTCCATAGACGGGGTGAAAGCAAAATGCAAAGCGTGTTCCTCTGGTTAGCATGTGTGGTTTGCCCTTCTATTTTCTGGGCTATAGGCAGAGGCAAAGCGGTACATGGTGAGGCGTTCTCATGATTCAAGAGTGACACAGATGCTCTAGGTGACGGGAGTGTGTGACTCCAGGGAGATGTGACTGGTCATCTTGAGGTCAATACATCCTGAGCAATGGAGAACTGGAGGGTGATAAGAAAAGGTGCTCAAATAATTGCTAATATGGGTGATTTAAAATTCAAACCTTGAAATGTTGATTTGCTCAATTTGGCCTGAAGAATCAATGAAATTGGGTTCAGTGACTCCAGTGAGGTGGCTTAGAGAAAAAAAAAAAAATCACACAGGTCTTTGGTCACAGTATGATAGAAGAGGACCTAAACTCCCTTGAGATCCCAGTGTAATTTCACTAACCCACCGTGTTGGTATAGATAATGATTCCTAGTGATTCTTTGTGTTGAAACCCAGTGAACTCTCAGGCGTCTCATGTTAACCTAGTGGGCGAGTAAATGGTCCAAAGTTTTTGGTTCAATTTATCAGAATTGTCACATCCTGGTGCAGCTGAGATCCCCTTTTACTTTTCTTATTCTAGAAACAAGTTCATCTATGGATTTACAGATGCCTAGGCTAGCAAAATAGATCTAAGTGATAAAGATAGCATTGTGAGTTATCAGAGGCTGTCGAGTCTTTTTATTTCTTTAAGTTTTATCCATAAACTGGAGCATAAGACACATCTCAAAATATCAGAAATACGATCAGATGACTACAACCTGCCTTTCATGGACAGAACCAGGAATTGTGCCAATAGCTCTAGGAAGAAAAGCTAAATAGTTAATGTGGTTTATTTTTTAACCATCCCTTTGTTTTAGAATTCTATCTTATTCTTGAGCTGATTCCATGTCACCATGACCTTCTCCTGCCAAGAAGGCACAGTTAAGGCATCCTTCAGTAATAGCCTAGGGCTTTGGACAAGCAAGATGCTGTGCTGGCTTTCCGCCTTTTTTTTTTTCAATGTTTACACAACCAAGACTTATTACATGCTCTGTCATTTTCTTACTGGGCTGGCTTTGGTCTGAGAATTAGGTAAACATCAGACATTCCATCACATAATTTTAGACTCAATCTTACTTTATAATGATGTTAATGTTTACTATACAAAGCAAGATGCATTTGTATATTTTAGCATTTTATTTCAGTCACAGAATGCAAAACCTGACATTGGCATCAGTTTGGTGTGTGTGTGTGTGTGTGTGTGTGTGTGTGATTGAAGATATTAAGCACTACAAGAATGCTGAAATTTCAATCTGATTTTAGGATCAAAATTCTTCAGGATCAAAACACTCCTTTTCCTCCCCCTACAGTTTTACTAATTGTGTGCTACTTGACATTGTGGAGTTATTCCACAGCGTGATAGCTAAATATGTGAAGTATATTTTACTGTGCTGAATTATCAGCTCATTCTATTTGTTTTTCATGTGTTTAAGGTTATTAAAAGAACTTAAAATTAGAAGTCACGTGTATGAGTTGAAAGACTGAACTCAATCATTGTTAGCAGATGAAATCGTAAAGCGATAGCCAGCATGTCAATATCAAGTAGGGAAAAAAAAAAATCACAGAATTTGAAAGCATACCTTCTCCGTTCATTAGTTGGCAAGATACCAGAAAAATTAGGCTACTAGCACAATAGTGAATGGCGGACGGAGTTGTTTATTTTCAGCACTCTCAAATTACTCCAGGTACTGAAAACGAGATAAAAGTAGATCGGAAAGAATGGCGTCAAATGTATTTGTTGGAGACCTTGCTTTATGGGAAGAAATGAACTGCCCTGGCTCACTGTTCCCGAGGAATTGTATTTCTTCAAGCTGTAAATCAAATCCCAGAGAGATAGCATGATGTTTTCCAAATAATAACAGAGGATGACAAAGTTCCTTTTTGTCAGCATCAGGTTTCTGAATTTAGACCTCGATTAAGATTCCAGAATGAAAAAGCGCCCCTCGCCCCCCACACACATGGTCTACGACTGTGTCTTACAAACAATATATTCATTTTCAAAGTCTGGGTCTCTGGCATATCCGCATCCCAAAATATATTCATAGCTTCCTCCAAAGATCCTGATTTTTCTCCATTTTCTCTAAATTCCCAGCTACAAAGAACCTGATGTGTCTTTTCAGGAAACAGCATCATTCCTTCCCCCAATTAATTGAAGAGCCATCTGCTTCTGTGATACCCGACATCCATTCGTTCTTAGCAACAAGTGTGTTCCCTAAATCGCTGGGGGGCCATACCAAGGCATGCACTCTGGGTTGGGAGTAGAATCTGCCAAAGCAGCCTCACAGGCAGGCTTTTTTTCCCAGAGACACAGTATATACAGAATTTGACACCGACCTTGCTCCCTTGTCAGTGTTGCTAATGCAGGGTTCAAAACACAGTACAAGGGACTTCTCTGGTGGCGCAGTGGTTAAGAATCCACCTGCCAATGCAGGGGACACGGGTTCGATCCCTGATCTGGGAAGAGCCCGCGTGCCGCGGAGCAACTAAGCCCGTGCACCACAACCACTGAGCCCGCCTGCCACAACTACCGAAGCCTGCGTGCCTAGAGCCCGTGCTCTGCAACAAGAGAAGCCACTGCTCGCCGCAACTAGAGAGAGCCCACAAGCAGCAATGAAGACCCAACATGCCATAAGTAAACAAACAAATAAAAAACACAGTACAAGATGCTCGCAGTTTGAGACTTCGGCTAGCTTAGTGTCTCTCCATTACGCTTCTGAAGATCTGAGTTTGAAATGATTAAACAACTGCAAAGGGCGGGAAAGAGCTGAAACAGCTCTCCTCAACCGTGGCCAGAAAGGGAAGAAGAAGTTAATACAGAGGCCACCTGGCTGGTTTTACTACATAAAACCTTCTGCTTCAAGCTGTACCATCTCCTTTGTGTTCCCTTGCATGTATTTAAAAGTGGAGTTCAGAACCGGCTTTAGAACCTTCTAGGACTATAGATGGCAGGGCCCTCATTTTCTAGGAAGAGTCTACTGAATGGTCATAAAAAGAATCTCTTGTTGGAATAGGGCAGCCCTTTCCTAAGAGGTCCACCAGACCAGTGCCTCTTGCCTGATGGGATTGTCAGATCCCTTGCACACATAGTGAAAACAGCCCTGCTGAGTTTGATGAGGGAAGAGTGCATGAGGACGCTGGTGTGTGAGTTACTGCTTGGACCCAGTCGGAACACTGCTGGTCCTGCTTTGCTCAGATGCCACAAAAGGTGCCTCGGAGGTGAGCCTGCTGGCCAGGAGCTGGGAACCAGACTCAAAGAGCTGAGATGAGTTTCTCCCTTCCAAGAGTCGGGAGATGGAGGTACCTGCCCCTCTAAATAACCCTCTTTCCGGAAATACAGTGAAAAGTCAGCACCATTGAGAGCTGCCGTATCCACATGAGGCACTCTGCCCCTGTCCCCGGGCTCCCCCCTCATCCCAGTTTTGCTGCTAGTCAAGTAGGAATTTTTATGCGGCTCTGGCCTAGTTGAACTTGTCTTCTCCCATGTCTGTTTTGAAACTGAGACCACAGATTTCACAGTGGAATTTGCTCTCTAGAAAATGAAAGGGTCAAAAAGGCACTTAAGACAAAGATTCCCCCATCACTTCGTGGGAGAGAGAGCACAAGAGATCACGAAATCCCGGGTGAGCGCCTGCAGATCCAGCAATTTCTCTGGGCCCGGAGGTCCAGCTTTCAATCTAATCCCAACAAAAGTTGGAGCGATTTATGTCTCACTTTTTCTCACTGCGCGCTGACAGGCATCTCAAACGTACAGGAGATGTGAAGGGAGAAATTGGCATGGAAACCAAAAGGGCATCTGAGACTGTTGACTCCAGCTGGGATCAGCTGTCCCCGTGCGTAGGAGGTACTTACAGTCCAGGTGACTGTGCCTGATGCCCTCGACGTCTTCAGCGTGGATGAAGTGGTAGCATCTTTTCCCTACAATGTCTACAGGAGTCAGATCCATATAATCACTAATCCTACAAAGAGAAGAACACAGGCTGGAAATCAGAAGGGAGGGGAAATAGAGAAACTGTTAAATGACTTAGAAACAGATATACTGACAATTTTCATTATACCAGGGTACCTGTGAGGACTTGGCACTGAGGGAAAACCTTTTTTAGATAAAATTATTTCCTTTAACATATAAACAGTCTTTTTCTAAAGTAGGAACTGTGCTAGATCAAGCAATTGTGTTGAAATAATTAGATAGGTTTTTCTTTTCTTTTTTTAGTATCAGAATACACATCGAGACAACATAATTCTATGAAATTATTGAGAATCAGTAACAATGCGAGATCCTCATTAGAGGCCAAGATAATTCAAGGTTACATAATAAAATAAAAACATGTTATGTTTATACCAAATGATTAGAGACACCTTTCATTTAAACAGATTGGTCTTCTATTGGGTATTTCCATGAAAAAGGGCTTCGACTGCTTCTTGGCACAAAGTCCAAATTGGCATTTCAAGGGATATAATTTAAATGCTGAGACATACAGATGCCTGGGGCTATTATCTTTTCTCGTCTGAGTCATTTGGGAGCTCAGCTTTCACTCCGGCCCCTTTTAACTGGGACTTTGTGGTGGGTTCCACACGGAAACTTTTAAACCATTCTGGCAGCTCTGCCAGCCTTGTGCTCGACCGTACGTGTGTGTGTAAGCTTCTGTCACTGTCCAGCCGGCAATGTCCTCAGGCAGGAGCACAGAAAAAGAACAAAAACTGGAAAAAAAACGTTGGGGGAATCTGCCTGGTTTACACGAACACGCCAAAAGGCGGCTTCTCTTCCTCCCTGTCCAGGTTCAGATTCATTTTGGTCCATCCCGAAGAGAATTTATCTTTTGTTTAATTGATTCCCTTTACTGCCCCTGTTCTTTTCATGGTTTCTGACTTATCAAATATGAAGTGAATCTTTAGCTGCGGCACCTTTAAGAAACCCATGAGATTGCTGCTGGGGAGTGAAATCTGACCCCTAAGGACAAGGAAATAAGAAACCAAACCAGACCAAAATGATATGGAAAGTAATGAAAATACACTACCCAGTGAGTGAATTGCTCAACATCTAGCAATTTAAATCATATTTTGGGCCAAACTAGAATTCTTGGAGTGTTTTCTCAGGATTCCATGGTTTTCTGGTACAAAACAGATTAGTTGGTGTTTTCCTAAAACCATTAAATGCTTTCCAAGCACAGTTTATACCCCCTTTCTGCAAACGAGGGAATCAGGATGTCATTAAAGGCCTTCGTTGGTGTTTCTGGAATTTGCCCGCTCCTCTGAAAGCATCAGATGTGGGCTTTGCCCAAGGCTGTCCTAGGGATCTGCAGAGTCAAGGAGCGGACTCTATTTTCTAGTTAGCAGATCCCTAATTCAACTATAAACCCAGGGAAAAAGGCACTCCATTCTTTTAGGGAAGACAGTTCTTTATTTTTTATTTGAATGAAATCCTTCAAAACAGTGGAAGCACTTTTGTACTCTCAGAGCCTTTTACCGTGGTGCATGTGACCAGCTCAGTGTTCAAAGACCTCTTAATATATGTGTAGAATGCTCTAGACCAGTCTGATGACCTGTATCAGGATCAGAAGCCTGATGGCATCTTGTACGCCGAGCCTCAGTTTCCTTATCTGTAAAAGAACTTCAGAGGCTGGTGAGGGGATTAATGAATGAAATGACATGAATGTAGCACAGTGCTCGACACACAGGTATGCTGTTCCCTCAGATTCAATATGCAATTGCCTTTAACGGGGATCCTTTTTAATAATTACTGTCATCTTCAGTGGAGGAATAATGCTGTATTGTACTGGTTAATAAGGGGTTGTGGAAAAAACATTTTTTAATGGGAAGAAAAAAGCATAAAGTGGGTCACAGAAAGTGATCTCAATTACTAGAGTGGCACCATAAGGCACTCAAGTCCATGGAGTGCATCAAAAGAATTAATCAACCTGTGATAACAGGAATGAGAATTAGATGATGGCTTGGGGACGGGACAGTCACTGGGAGTTACGTAAATAAGATGAGGCTTCGTCTTTTTTTGCGGGGATTGGTGGTTGTGAATCTAAATCGAGGGAGCCGACGTATGTTTCCAAAGACGCAAAGCCATACTCCATCCCCTGGCTGTCTACCTGCCTCCCTGGGTGTCCAACATTCTAACTTTTAAATCAGAGAAGAGACCGCTTTGTGGGCTGTAGTTGTGTTCTTTCATGGCTGCATGTGTATGAAAGCTCCACCTCAGCGGTTATTCCGATTCGTTACCATTTAGCCTGACTTCTGAAGAAAAATTAGAGACAAGGAATGCGGGGGGATCCCACAGGAGGCATGGTTTTTGAATATGGCAGATTGGGGTTCAAATCTTGGCCTCAGTCAAGGCACTTGACCTTTCTCTCTAAGCTGAAACTGCATGGGGCCAATGGACGACCTCACAAAACCGTCCTCAAGCTTCGGTGACATAGTGCATCTAATGCACTTCGCATATGGCTGAGGGTGTAGCAAGTGTTCAATAAATGTTATCTCTCTTTATTATTCCTGGCCAACTCTAGCTACTCATTCTGGCAAACTCATCTTTCCTGATTCTCTGTGGCCATGGCAGAATACCTTAGACACGGCCAAGTATACAGTCATGATGAGAAAATTTTAATAAATACCCCCAGAACTTGGAAAATAGATCGAGTTACTCATTAAATAATAGTGACAGGTTCATGATATCTTCTACCCCCCTGAACACTGAAAAGCTCAGGGCGGGTACTCTTTTCCCATGGTGAATTCTTTCCTCTGAATCAAAGCTTGACCGGAAAGGGGAGGCATTTCTAACTTGATCTCAACATCTTTAGCGCTTCCTAATGGACTGAATGCAGGCGCTGTCTGTCTTCCTCTTGGCTGGGCCCTGAAGAGGTCAATTTCCTAAGCCACTTGACCATTCCTCTCTTTTGCCCCCACCCCCCCCCGCCCCGCCCCGAAGGCAATCACAGGACTCAGCAAACATGTGCTACCTTCATGCCTGACGGTAATCTGAGCCACAAAAGTGTCCCCACAAATTAATTCGGTAATTCTCCCCGTGGCACCAGGGTGGACGGCGTCGCCAAGCTTCCTTCCCACAGCCGACGCGTGTTCACCTCCCCTCCCCCCGTCGCCCCCCCCCCCCCCCCCGCCCGTGATTCTCTCTTCTTCAATTCAGGCTGATGATGGGCTGGTGACTTTTGGGTGAAAGGTCTGAAGGGGCACTGTCCCATTTCCTTGTCCCTTGCTTTGTGCTTAATGGAAAAGTGAACTTTTTAACCAGAGGCTAAAAAGTCCTTTTAGAAGAGCTCAGTCTGCCAAGTCATACGTATGATGAGTCATCTTTCTTTAATTTATCACAGTGAAATCCTCAGGATTACAAAGCGTCATTGAATAGTTTTACAAATTTCTTTTTTGTCTTTTTTCCTCTGGGGGCCTCAAATTCTCATTTGTCCTCTACACGTTTTGTGGACTGAATGTTTGTGTACCCCCTAAATTTGTATAGTGAAATTCTTACCCTCCATGTGATGGTATTTGGAGGTGGGGCCTTTGGGAGGTAATTAGGTTTAGATGAGGTCAGAAGGATGGAGCCCCCCATGATGGGATTAGTGTCCTTATAGGAAGAGGAAGATCAGAGCTTGCTCTCCCCTATATGAGGACACAGCAAGAAGGCAGCCCTCTGCAAGCCAGGAAGAGCGTGCCCCCTCAGGAACCTCGGCAGCCTGTACCTTGATCTTGGACTTGCCAGCCTCCAGAACTGTGAGAAATAAATGTCTGTTGTTTGAGCTACTAGTCTATGGTAATTTGTCCCAGCAGCCTGAGCTGACTAGGACAAGGTGCTCAATGCCTCTGTGAACACTGACCATCATGAGGCTGGGTCCTTGAGGAAGTGGGTCTGGCTGAGACATCAGTAGATACCTCTTACTGCATCGTTTTGCCAAGAATGTCTCAGCCCACCTCTCTCCCTGGGTTCTCGGCCAAAATGGGTCTTAGTTATAGCATATGGATGCCTGGGAATCCTAATTCCATTCCATTGTTGTCCCTAATGTAAATCACGGCAGCAATGTAAATTTCAAATAAAAAGCATGGTTGGTGTCAGTCCAAGCAGCCATTAAAAGTAAGATCAGATTTATAATGAGCCTTATTGGGAGAGTAAAATCCTTCAGACTGCTGAAAACATCGGCCCTTACCGATGCGCAACATACAACGGGACAAATGAAAACAAAAACGAAGTACCTATTTTCACAGTAAATGATATTGAGGTCCATATTTACTCGAGTGACGAACATATGGCAGTCAATTCTGACTTCATTGATCGTAGGGGGAGGCAAGGCATGAGCCACAACCACGAGACCCATGATTTGGCTGGGGACGGTCCTCCCGTGGGACAGCGACACCCTTAGTCGTAGCCGGCCCGTTATGTGAATCACCTGTAACAGAACGTTAATACAGGACATAGTCAAATTTACATCTGGGCTGTAACAGTACTTCTTTTGAGAAATGCAAAATTGCATCTGGAATAACCAATGTTAGCTTGTATCTTGTGTAATCATAAGGGCTGTCAAAGTGCCCTCAATGTCCTCGAGGCAAGAGACAAAAGAGAAATAATATTATACTCTGAGCATTTCTCAAGGCAGCATTATTACTACGCTATTGCTATTTTTCAGGACTTTTTTTCTTTTCACATTTAGAGGAAGTTCATAACCAGATAAAAGGACAAGAAAGTTGAGCCCTGAGCTGCAAAAAGAAACGTTTGCATTATCAGCCCTTATTAATGGATGATGTCTGTCTCTCTCCAAATCTGTACTGAGTGGGATTCCATGGACATCTCCTTTCAGAAGTGTGGCTCAGAGCTTTCCTTCATTTGCAAAAAATGCCAGACTCCAATGATTAAAAAACTCAGTGACAGTGAAATGAACGTGTCCTTCTGAGCATAGAGATCCCACGTTAGGCAGTGCTAAGTTACCCGTACACGTAACACCATGCTTTCTCACAGCGCCGTCTGGGACTGAAGGTTAGAGGACCTTGGAGTATGATTTGTTCCCTAAGCTCATACACCACAGTAGGGTCAGGAAGCCTTGCACCATTTTGGTGGCGGCTCAGACGTACGTGCTCAGAAACGGGAGGGACAACGTTGGGCTGTGATTTTTGGTTTCTTAGCCAAAGTATACCATGGGTAGTCCAGGCCACCCTGAACCAAAGGAAATTGGTTCATCATCCTCACATATGTTAAATAATATTATTTTTATAAAGCCATCTTTGGAAAAAGTTCCTTTGTTTGTAAACTGAACATAGGAGAAGAGTCATAGTGTCAGTTTCCTTAAACGATGTTTTGGGAAAATGAAAGCATAAAAGGATGGAAAAAATAAGGATTTGGGTGGCAATGCTTCCGGATGATAGAAGGCAGGTGTGTATATGTGTGGGGGGTTGGAGACTGTGCGTGTGTGCGTGTGTGCATGTGTGTGTGTGTGTGTGTACTCTAGCTGTGTTCCTGGAGCCCTGTGACAGTGTGGCAGACCTTCCCAAACCCAGTTGTAGAGGTACTCGCTGCCATTCCCGGTACCTTGGAGCTCAGTTTCGTAGCTGGCTGACTTTCTGTGTTTGGTTGGCCTCTCCAAATGCACCCCTGGGCGCCAAATCATTTTTTGAAATTCTTCTTTTCCCTCCTTGCCAGAAGGAACCAAAGTGGGAAGTGGGTCTCTGGCCTCCCAGGAGCAAGAAGAACTAGCATTTGCTCTCCTTCCTAGGGGCTTGACTGGTAATTCCTTTTTCACTGTGTTTTTGTTTCCTTTAAGTTATTCAGTTTTCCAAAAGCGAGCCACACTGCTGTCAGTCAGGCAGCAGGATCAAAGCTTACGGAGCCGCCCTTTGGAGTCCTGGCTGTTCTAAATGATATCTCTTCCCTGTCCCCTTTCACGTTTGAGCCCAGAGCTGTGGATCTGGAAACACCAACGAGGGGGATTATTTAGGTTATTTCAGGAGCAGTTTTTTGACCACCCACATTGAAGTAGACTAAAATCATACTTAACGCACCTTTGCTTTAAGCTTTGGTCAGATGAGCTACTTTATGAATATTTGAAAATGTTCCTAGAGGCAGGGATACTAAAACATCATCACAGACACACGTTTTTGCACGACCTCATTAACTAATAAAGAAATAGCTAAACGAAATGGAATTAGCTTCACAGGAGGGGTGTTAACAGTCCCTGGTCCTCCTCCCAGGTAGGCTCACATAGATGCTCATTTATCATAATCTGTCTTCTTTTCTCAGGAACACTCAGCTTCTTGGAAAAACACAGAGCTATAAATGCTCAGGAAAACTCATACCCAGAAATGATACGTTAAATAAATCCCCACTTGGTATTCTCTTCCAAAGCAATCTGAAGGCATCTGGGCTAGCAAACATTTCTGGGAAGGCAGACAGGCTGCTGGGGGAGCTGTGTGCATTCAGATCTACCCTGCCTCTGATCTCCTCCAGCTTTGCCTGTGGCCATCGAGGTGTTGAAGGGGGTCAAAAGTTGGGTTGAGTAGATTTGCCATTTCCTGATTTTGTTCTCCTGGACTCAACCTCTCTGCATCTCAATTTTCTGTGCAATGGGGATAATGACTATTCTGCAATTACGTTATGAAAATCAAAGGAGGTAATGGTGGTGAACACTTTCCAAATTGTAAAGAAGTCTACAAATTTCATTATAATTCTGATTGCCTGTAAAACTGTCAACTGAATAATATGGGTAAGGACCGATTATTCGTTTAATCTTGACCAAAGGCCAAATAAATTATTATTACTTTAAAGGATCATGACATTTCATATTTGGGAGAAAAATTGGGAGGGTCTATTTTAGGCCATTCGCCTTTTCATTTTTTGGGGTGAGGAGAGAGGCTTTGGAACATTCATTCCCTAACCAGAGTCATCGGGCTTGGAAATGGCAAAAAACAGCCTAGAATCTTGGTTTCTAGGTCGTGTTTGAGCATCATTTCAACTTTGTTATGCTTGTATACATTTTATGTGCGTATTCATATTGAACAAAACATTAGAAGTTTATACCGGATGCCAATTTACTGTGTTAAATAAACTGTATATGAACCTTTGAAATTATTTCATTTATAGCCAGAAGCCCAGGTTATTTGAAAAGTCTTTGAGAAATTGTACAAACTAAGGAGGAAAAAACCAAAGAAAATTACCAATGCAATAACTTAACAGTTGTCAAGAAATGTCAAAGAACAATCAGAGGGTGTGTTTGTCTGTATGTATATACATCTGGGTGTGAGGGAGGATGGTGCTGAAGAGAAGAAAAGGGATATCTGTTAGGTCCTGTAATTAACTTTGGGGTTTAAATTAAGGTATTTCCCCAAATCTATGTCACAATGCCAACAGTTTTTTTTTCCATTGTGAGAAGTTATGTTCAGATTTTAGAAACATGGCCGAGAGCAGGTATCCAAACACACAGATAGTTGATTTTTTCACTTTGTATTTGCTTTGAAGGCCTGAGGTGTTGAGGAAAGAGTATTATCAGAAGAGCTGGGCACTGGCACTAGCTCTGGTACTGTGTAGCCATGCAACTATGACGCTCAGAAAATTGAAATGACTTGCTTACTTTCCAGGTCAGCATATTAGAGATTAAAAACCTAGTACAGAGAGAATAAGTACTCTGTAAAAGTGTCTTTTGTTTTCTTAATGGGTCATTAAAGGGCATTTTATTGGTATTTTAGTTTCTGAAACATATTATGTGCAAGGAACCTTGATAGGTGCCAGGGAGAAAACAAAGGTGGATCAAATGTAAACCTGTCCTCAAAGGGTTTACAGACTACATAGTGGGAGGAAACATAAACAATTACTTGTAATATCATAATATTGGGAGGGAACACAGTGTCTGATCAAGAAAGTGGTTCTCCATCCTGGTTATGTGACAGAATCTCCTATGAAGTTTTATTTGTGTAAACATGGATTCCCAGGCTGTATAGTCCAGAGATTCTAATTTGGTAGCACTGGGCTGGGGCCCAAGGTTTGTTTGTTTTTTAGAGCTTCAAAGGTGATATCTACTAGGAGAATGTCTGGCTAACGGATTTGGAGTTCTACTAGCGGTTCCCAACCTTGCTACACGCTGGAATCACCCAGGGTGTCTTTAAAAGTCCCCATGTCCAAGCTTCACCCAACACCAGTTAAATATGGACTTCCAGAATATAGGGCCTAGGTATATGCCTGATACACAGTATATGCTCAACAAATACTATTTTCATTAAGTAACAAGTGTGCACCATAAGAAAGGGATAGAATGAGATCTTTGGGAGGTCAGGGTAGGTAGAAAATACTTTTGACCAAATGGATCTGGAAGGGTACATGAAACTGGCATTAAAATAAATTGCCATGAGATATAATCATAGAATGGTGAAAGGGGTTCCAGATAGAGAAAAGGGCTGGAATATAAAAGAAAAGATAAACAAATCTAAAAGAGAACCTACTGGAGACACCCAGGGCTCCAGGAGCATTTCAGCTGGTGTCAGCAGAAAAGTTAGAGATGGGGCAAATGGCAGGTAAAGCAGTAGAAATTGGTAGTGGGACCTGGAGAGAAGCACCATGATTTTAAGCCTGTGTCACAGGAAGATGACGATGATAGACTAAATGGTACGTGGGAATACAGGAATCACTCACAAAGGGACAAAAAAGATTTCCCTGTGGACATTTTGTATTTGAGCAGCCTGGGGAAATCCTGGGCAGGGTGTCCTGGGGATAGTTGGAAAAAGGGGTCGGATTCTTAAGAGAAGATAGATGAAGATATGGTTTTGGAAGACTTGGTTGGTTGGTTGGTTTGTGCTTCGTTTTGGTGTTTTGGCTGGAGGTGATAGTTAAAACCAAGCAATTCAATGCAATTACCAACAGAGAAAACACAGATGAGAGACGAACACCAAAGGCATCCCCCCCGACCCAAGCGCTTTGAGTATCTGAAGCCTAAAGCAACTTAGGTGCTTCTCTAAATTGAGTTTCTTTTCATCTATAATGATTAATTTTATTAAAAAGTGAACATTTCTGAAAACTCTAAGCCCCCTTTTTCTCCATCCACAATTCCATTCTGACGTAAATGCCAAACCTGCCGCGTGCTCACCAGGCCCCGTGGTAACATCCCAAAGAATGGGATGGCTTCCTTGTAGAGTTAAGCAGGTGAATGAGAAATGATTTTGAATACAAACATACAGGCCTAAATACTAATAGTATGTCAAGAACTGTGAAACTATAAAAATAACCTAGTAACTTTAAAGTGAAAGGAACACTGTGGAGTAGAAATAACGTTGAACTGGGAAACAGAACAACTGATTTGATTTGTTTCTGGTGATTTTGGCAAGTCATCTAGCTTGACCAGGGCAACATCTCCTAATATATAAAACGGAGGATAAGAATCAGGTGCTGATACCTAGGGTTCTCGCTAAGTTCTAGAGAATTCCATGACCTAATGCTCAATAGAGGGGCTTTCACTGTGCTGTAGGGCTACCCTACCTCCCACTCCCCTTACCCATGGCAGGGGCAGAAGTTTCAGAGGACAGCTGCAAGTTACTAAATGCAGAGCTTACTTTAAGAATTAATCAATAGGGGTTTATGGGTCACAACCGAGTTGGAACAGAACAATGCTTTGGTTTTGGCCAATGTCAGGTGAAAATTGCCTCTGTGTTCTAAAGGTTTGTCTTAGCCTGGTCTTTAATCTACAGGCATTCTTCAAAAGAGATTTCTGAACGAAAAGATTCTTTGCCCCCGAGCTCAATTTTATATAAGAGCTCAATCCTCACATTTCCTTTCATTGTTCTTGTTTTATCATAAAGAGCTGTGCAAAAATGCTAAAGCCTGTATTTTTCTAAACCCCTTACACAGTACTGCCCAGATACCAGCCACAGAGAAGCAGCATGCAAAGGATTTCAGAGTGGAAATCCCGCCATCTTTGATGAAAATGTCCAAATTAGCATCATTTGACAGTCCCACACTGAAGAAATCATTGTTTGACTTTTTTCTTCTCTGACACGATGAGCGGGTGTGCGCGGTGCAGAGACTACATGTCCACGGAGTTTAGGACGAGTGTGGGAGTGTTAACAAGCCATGTTTCTTGGACAAGTATATATTTCTCTTCCTGCCATATGCTCCTTTCCATCGTCTGTTGGTGATAAACACTTAGATGTGCTCCACTAATAACTTCTCATTATAAACAAGCCCATCAAAAAGACCTTGATAGGGCTTCCCTGGTGGCGCAGGGGTTGAGAGTCCGCCTGCCGATGCAGGGGACACGGGTTCGTGCCCCGGTCCGGGAAAATCCCACATGCCGCGGAGCGGCTGGGGCCGTGAGCCATGGCCGCTGAGCCTGCGCGTCCGGAGCCTGTGCTCCGCAACGGGAGAGGCCACAACAGTGAGAGGCCCGCGTACCACACAAAAAAAGGAAGTGTTAAGTATTATGTGCATTATTTTCCACACATAATGTAAAGTACAGAATGGGGCCATGCAAAGAGGGGAACCAAAAATGCTGCAGGCAGGAAAAAAACTATGATTCCCTGGATTTAGTGCATCTTCAGAGATTTTTTTCACTTGTCCTTTAGGGGAATCCAAATTTACCTTAAAAATTAGGCTTCCTTCTGGCACTCTGGTCTTTTTTCTTTTATTCCCCTGTAGAAGTCTGGTTCAGCATACAGATCATCAAATCACTAGCTAAGGTGGGAGAGTCAGCTAATTACTTTTAAGTGATGGGGCTGAGGTGTCCCACAACCTGCTGAAAGATAAAGGGTTAGCCGGGTCTTCTGAATCTAAACATCTAGCCTACAGCCTAACAACTTAATCTAAACCAGCGTGAGAATATCAACCTCATGTAAATTACTTCATGCAAATTTTTAGGCAGTGCGTTTTCCTGAATTTAGACTATATCATAGGTAGGAGAATCTCCCCTGACAGGTCCCTCTGTCCCTGTCTGTCTGACTCCTGCCCCCTGGGCCTTTGCGCAAGGCCTGGGGGAAAAACAAAAAAACAACACAACAATTTAGCTGAGACGAGTACTTGTCCATAGATGCAAACACTGTGGAGAAGAGAGCTCACAGCTGAAGGAGGTGCCTGTGGGCCCCGGGAGGGGCGGGAGAACAGCAGAATGTTATCTTCCTTCCCTTTCCAGCATCTCAGATGTTATTTCTAGAAACTGCCTGGATTCTAGTAATCTTCATCATAATTTACAATGGGACTTTAGCAACTGGGGATAAGAAAAGACAGAGGAGGGATAAGTTGACTTCTCAAGGCAGAGGTGAGATTGAAGGGAGGGGGAGGTTCGGGGGCAATGAGGTCTTCGCAGGGAGCAGGTGAAGATGCAGGCCTCTTCCAGGGCCAAAGGGGACGCAACAGAGGCAAGGTGGTTGTGGAATGTCATCGTCATCAGCTAGGTATGGAGATGGCAATCAACTCAGGAACCACATGGGTGGTGGAAGGCTTTCTGGGAGTTTGTCCCTAAGAATTTCCCTAAGATCAGGGCTCTTCAGAATTGGGCAGGATTCAGCACTTAAGGCTAGAGGACCAGCAAGGACTGGAGAGAGTTTTAGATGGGCTCAACTTAAGGGCAGCTCTGGCAGTGAAGAGAACGGAGGTGAGGCTGGGTACAAGGGAAGTGTCCAGGCCAAAGTTCAGGAAGAGGAACCCTGGCAGAAGCCAATCCTTTTGGGTGAAAGGACGACAACTAGAAAGTGTGAATTCTCAGGGACTCCATTTGGTTTGAATGGAAATGAGGTGAGCCAGGAGGGGGAATGTAATTGGAACACGACCAGTTGGTGTTTGGTCTGATTGCTGGAAAGACTCATTGAAGGTTGGCTCTGCAAGTGGACAGGCCTAAAGCTGTAGATAAGGGCATTCCCGACTCTGGAAGGCAGAGGAAGGAAGGAAGCTAGGGACTAATTTCTCTATTCTCACTGAGCTCCTAAGGTCCTAAAGGCAAAGACTCATGCATAAGCATGAGGACAGGCATTCTTCCTCTTACAGATGGAGTTAACTTGCTCTGTCCTGTACACAGATAACTAAATGGGCCTGGCACATGGGGGAAAATGTATTTTGTTCCTTAATTGGAAAGCCCATGACACCTAATGCTGATATCAGGGATTTATTTAAAACCAAAAAACCTCTAGGGATAGTGGTTTTTAAATTTGAACATGCACAAGAATCACTTGGAGAGCTTATTAATAATATGGATTCCAAGGTCCTACCCCCCAAACTTTAGATTCTTTAAAGCTAGGAAGGGACCTGGGAATCTGCATGCCACCCAGCATTGCCAGTGCTTTTATGCCAATGGTCAGCACAGCCATCCTTTGAGTCCTGCTTTAAGGGCAGCCCATTCGTTCCATCCAGCCGCAGCTTCATCTTTATCTAGAGCTGAACGGATCTAGAGATCTTAAAAAGATGATCCAGAGGCTCATCACAGAATGCCTCCTAAATGAGGAAAGAAAGATGAACATACATTTACAATTAAATCAGGACTGAAAAAAACCCTACTCTGTAGAATACAACCCCTTGTCTTGGTTCTTTGGAAATGGAGGATCAGAGCATGGTAAGCAGAAACACTGGGCTGATGTGGGATCGGGTCATGTTTTCTGTGCACAGGGCTGCCTGAGAGAGGAGCTGGGAGCCCGGGCAAGGCTCCTTTATTTATGGCTGCTCTGTTGTGCCCCATGCCTCTTGGGGGAGGTGGCACTCTGCCAATCCCCCCCGCCCCCCCGCAGCCCAGCCTGCCCCTGGCTTAGCTCCTGATTAATTCAGGGGAATCCTGGGAGGTTAACCCTTAATTTGATGGCTCCAGTGGGGAGCTTGAGAGATTGGTGGTAATTTACCACCCTCTTTTTTTTTTTTTTTTTAGTGTATAAACATTTTCCAAGCAATAAATAAAAAATTATTTTTAAAATCCACATTTAAAAAACATTAGCTACAGGACTCTATTCTTACATGACTGTATCCTCCAAACATAGCAATTACTTCTCATCCATCTCCTTTAACAAACTTCAAATATGTAACATAAAAAATATAGCTACAATTACAGCCTTAGATTCTCAAAATGTGGCCAGACTCCATACTTGTTTCCTGTTCCCTTTGGAGAAAACAGTCTTTCTTCTACCAGAGATAAGATTTTTATTGGGATAGTTTAACTAAGCTGAAGAGATTTCCTTAACGAGATTATGTAAATGTATGCCAAGGATATAAACCACATTTTCTCAGAGAGTGGAACACTTCAAATATCATTTAATCAAACAGGACCATGGGTAGAAACACCTCCATAAATTGTTAAGGGACGAAGCAAGAAGGCTGAACTATACACATCTGATCAAATTTCGTTTCATTCAGTTACTTTATTAAAGTCTCCTAGAGAAGGACAGAGGGTCATTGTACCTCTGTGGAGGGCAGCGTTTTTATTCCTCTGTCACTTGATGTAGAAGAGGGGGTATCACCCCTCACGGCCCCGAGAGGTCCCTTGTGGCTTAGTGCCACTGTCTTGAGGGTAGAGAGGCAGTTCTTCTCAACGTAACAGACTGCAATTGTATCTCCGACAACATTAAAAAGAAAGAAGAAAAGGACTCAGAGCTAGTCTTATGCCAAGTAAGGAAGAGAAACTAAGATATAATTCAGATATTTTCTGTTTTCTATCCTTGCTGAACACCTTTGGTGAATGTGTGTTTTACTTAAATTTCTTGAGTTTAGCAACACGTCTTGTTCTAAGTTAGTCTCCCAAACCTTCGTTTCTCTTGAGTTTGCTAACAGAATTTATATCCACTCTAAACTGCAACAAATGGCCAAAGACAGCTGTGGACTTCACTGGATGCTTCTCTGCGTGAAGACAGCGCTCCGGAGAGCTCTCTGCTCTCCTGAGAAAATGTTAAGGCAGCCCTACTCTATCCCCTCCACCTGCCCTGAAGGTCTGCAGGAGAATAAATGATTGCATTTTGATAAGAAGGGAAAACCTTCAGAGGAAGAACTCTTAGATATGGGAGTCAGCTACTCCTCTCGTCCTCAGTTGCAGAGGATACAGAATTAAAGACAATTATCCACGTCGATGGGTAGAACAGTCCTTATGGAAGGGCAACTCTGCTGTTTCAGGAGCTGAAATATTTTTTTAAAGCAGCCATCCCCTTAAAGGGGGAAACACACACATATGAATACTTGTATTTCTGATAATTAAAAAAATTGCAAGCAGACAGATGGGTCATAAATATTGTGAAAAAATTAAAACCCCAATATTCCCCGAATTTAGACATGAAACTCCTTAAAAGTCAAACCTAAAAATGTTCACTTCTCAGGAGGCCACAGTAGGTATCTGGAACTCTTCAGTGATGCAAGAACAAAGAATTCTCTTAAGCTAGGCACTTTAGACCCAAACAGGTGCAAGAAACAAAGAATACACAGTAGGAGCCAAGGTTCCTCAGTTTTTCTGGCACACTCAGGCAACATGTAGCTCTGTGTTTGCTGCAGCGCCCTCCTTTCTCTGTGTCAGTTTCCTCACTGGGGAAGCGAGTGGGCCTGACTACATAGGGTCTAAGGCTCTTCCTTACTGTGGTGTCTGTTAAATCTCGTATGTTTAAACGTGAAGCTTTGACCCATCATCAAAGCCCTAAATCTCTATAACTTTTCATCTCTATTATCTTGGTTTCCATTCTTTGTGTGGCCTGAATGTTATGGGTTAGCCATTGATTAGCAAAGGACACTTTCTGAAATGTTTCTCAACCTGCCCTCTAAATGCTATAGCTAATATTTTATAAGGTGGCTTAATTCAGTCCTAAATTTCATTCTTAATGAGAGTAATTTCTAGGAATGACATACCCCTCAAAACGTCTTGCTTTATGGAGTGAATGAATCCACGCCCTGCCAAATCCTCTTTGTGTGCGGTGTCCCAGAAAGACTTCCTGCTGGAGTTGGAGGGGGCCTTGCAGACTACCTAGTGCAACCGCCCACCTTACAGATGTGGAGAGTGAGGCCCGGGGAGGTAAAATGTCTTAGCCAATGACGCAAAGCCAGTGAGTGGCAGACACAGGAAGAAAAGCGAAGTCTCCCCATCTCTTGCCCAGTACCTCTTCCACTGTTCAGCAGTGCATTTCAGAGGATACGTTCCCTTCCGCTTTCCTCTTTTGTTTTCCCAAATGTGTTTCTGTCTCTATATAAATAACTCGATCAAACCTTGGATTTTAACCTTCCAAAGACCCCATGGCACTGACACGGGTTATTATCCATTCAGCATATGCAATTCAAAATGCTCATATGACTTTTGTGCGTGTCACCAGCTCATTTGCTGCATTTGGTTTATTCAGCCATGATTAGAGATAGTCATTTACAGGCACACATTTGGGAACTCTTTAACAAGCTTCTAGCAGTTTCCTTTCCAGAGCTGTTTAAATAGATGAGGGTGTGGTATCAGCAGCGACAGCAGTTTCCTCCATCCTACTGATTATCCCTGCTATGTGTATGTCTTTATCAGAACTTCCATTTTGTAGAAAGGCTTTAAAAAAAGAGAAAATAACCCAAAGATGCACACATTCCAGAGCCAATAAGTCATCATTTCAGGAAGACTGACTAAAAAATTAAAATGGAAACCACCACACTATAACCTGAAAGTTCCCTGGGAAAAAAAAAAAAAAAACCCTCCCTCTTTTCATTTTAAAGAATACTTTTTGAAGTAATTGGCACAAAGACTGTTCTAGTGCAGATTGCTGCAAGTGTGCTCTTGGCAAGAACATCATAAACACTAGAAAAACTTTAATATGCTCGAGAAGCCAAATACAAACTGACACCAGGAACTCAAGTGTGGGAACAAACAGGGGAAAAAAAGAGCATTTCAATTTAATACAAACCTACATACAGAGGGGCCAATTTCTCCGATCCATGGTTTAGCATACAATGCAGCTGTCCTCTGAGTGAATACAGAATAGTTATAAATAAGAAATTAGAATGATCAGTTCGAAGGAATTTCTCAAGAGTCCTTTTGATATGTAATAGGGCAACTATGATGCCTAAGAAATCCAGACATCAATGCATTAATGACATCAGGTTGGAATCTATTTAGAAAAGGAGGGTTAAAACTTGAAGAAGCATCTCTTTGATTTGACCTCTAGAGCACAGCCTCTGCAGGGAACCTCAAAATGAATAGCTTTACCCCTACCGTAGCCTTGCTTTCCAGGTCTTTAAAATATAAGTTTGAATACATGTAACACAGGGGGGAAATCATCTAGAAGTGTCTCCTATGTGGCACGAAATGGGAAGAACTGTGGACTTTTGCACTCTGCAGGATACGGGGAGAGTCTTTAATTCTCTTTATACCATCGGATGTAAGACGAGAACTATTAAAAAAAATTTTGTTTTCCTTCCTCAAGTCATCATCTTCTTTGCTATTTTAGGGTAACGATTCAAGAATTTGGAGATTTTCTGCATCTTTCTCCATCCACATTTTAAATTTATCCCTGATTGTGACCAACACTTATTTTACCCTGAAACTGGAAAGATCACTCCATTTTCACAGTCTTGCTAAGTAAGATTTCTCCTGTAACCCCCTGGAGTTCAAACGTGCTATAGTTTTTTTTTTTTTTCTCCCCTTGGGGAACGTTTGAAATCCCCTTTAAAAATAATGCCTGCAGGATATTTTCCCCTAATACCATTTAAAGAAACTTGAAAGCATATGGCTCTGGAAGCGAAGCGCACAGGGTTCTAATGAAGTAATCAGTAACACTGTTCATATGCAGACTTGCACCAGGAGCGTTCATACCCAACCCGTATCATTCTTCTCCATGAAGTAAGATTCTGCAGAAACTCCTTTCCTCCACGTGCCCTGTAAAGGCTTAGTGAACCACAGTACTCAAGCAGTGACTCTCAACCTTTGAAGGATGGAAGGCGGTAGAAAGGCTGTATCAGGATCAGAACAGTCAGTAGCAAAGCAAATCAATCTAGTAGCTTGTGAGGCAACTCGAGACAAATATTCCTCAGTCGTGCAGCCTCGCTTCATAGTGTGGGAGGAGAAAATAAAATTTCTTTATAGGGTTCTATTTGATGTAGTCCCTAGTAGCTTTGCCATTACCTTGGGTGATTCTCCACACAGCCAGCCAAGACTAAATAAAACAAAAACATGGGATATTAATGCACTTTCCCTGGAACTGGGAAGAGCATGCTGTTCTCCTGCTGTTTTGCAGTGGATTCTCTAAATCCATCACAATTAACATCCCACTTCTTCAGACACAACCTCATTAGTGCTGAAATATCACATCTTGAGCCATTTCCTTGGGATTTTAGCAAAACAAGTAATGGTTCTTTTGATTATAGGAGTGACTTGTGCTATCATGACTGCCAAGTAAGTATGCAACTGTTTAAAAGAACCAGAATCAGCACTTGATTTTTTTATTCCTGCTTTGGTTTGGGCAGACATCCCCTTCCCCACCACCCCACTCATACATAGCATCTCTTGCTTCATAGCAATGGGAAGGGGAGGAATGAGGTAAACTCAGATTCAAGGGCAGGTACCTTACTCTTTCCTGGTCTATAACTGGTCGGATAAGCCTTCTCAAATGTCCAAACACTCCCGCAGCATTTGATGTACCTCATCCACACTACATGATTTCATTCATCCCACAAGTACTGCTGAGATTAATCCGTGGCCGGGCACTGTTCTTGGGTGAGGGGATACAGCTATGAAAATGATGCACAGAGAGGGAGTGATGAGATCCGAGAAATGTTTCTGGCTGCCGTAAATGGCTGCTCTGGGGGCCTGAGTGGAAGCAGGAAGGCCAAATAGGAGGCTCCTGTAGAGGTCCTGGTGGGCGAGATGATGGTAGTCCAGGAGGAAATGATGGGAAGTAGTTGCATTGTGGACACACTTTGAAGGTAGAGTTGATGGAATTTGCTGATATATTCAATGTGGGGTCTGAGGTCAAGAGCGGACTCAAAGGATACTCCTAAGCTTTTGCCCAGAGCTCCAGGATGGAGGATGGAGCCACTCACTGAAGCGGAAAGGGCTGGTGGATGGCAAAACATTTTGAGGAGTGGGTTTTGTTTTGGTTCTATTATGATTGAGAAATTGTCAACATTTAAGTGAAGACTCGGTAGGACATAGAAGTTCAGATGCACTTCTTTAGTCTCATTCTTTTCATAATTAATTCAGAGATCTTCTATATATGCTAAAACATAAATAGTTCCAGAAATTTTATACGTATCTTTTATGATAAATGCTGTTGGCAAAAGAGCAAATTAGTGATGTGCCTCCTCCAATCCCTGGTTTTTCTAGTCCATGTCTGAGAGGATAATGGGGATACGTTCTGATAAAACACGCTGTTGAGTCAGGACTAAAGATAAGCATAGCAGGCCAGGTAAACAACAAAAATGCTCCAAGTTATAAAGCCTAGGAAGCCTGCAGACACTTTCACAAGACAAATTCTATTCTTTATATTTTCTTTAAATATCATTTCCAAAGCATCTGTCTTTTCAAGCAGGGGGACAAATTTCAAAACCCAGGCCAGGAGACTAAATCCAGGTATCTCAGGCCACGTTCATCCCCGGATAGAAAAGTACAGATGGCACTGTGTTTAAGAAGGTTCAAATTTAATGTTCTAAGAAGGCAAGCACTTTCCCTCAGCCCTGCCGCATCCCACTTTGCCTGATCTCTGGAAGACATCTGAGTTTATGATCAGGAGGAAGAAAGACAACATATAGAGGTTCCTGCTGGCAGAGACCAGCAAATATTTAGAGAACGTTGGTCCACTTAGCCAGGGCTCTCCTTTCAAAAACACTTGTGTAGAGCACTGTGGGTGGCACACTTTCCCAAAGCAGTGACCTTCTCCTAGAGCTACCAGAAGACTGCTGTTTGTATTTGATTTCCTTAATCCCACTAAAGCAGCAAAGGCGGCTTAGGTGATAATTTATTTATAAGAAATTATAATAAAGCTTCAGCAATTTGAACGCTGTGTAAAAAGTGGGAGGTATATCGTACAGAGGCAGGATAGCCGAACTTAGAAGTGAGCATTATGACAATTTTTTGGTTAATCTACCCTTGGAATCAATTTTGTCATTTTGAATTGACCGATTTTCCCTTGTTTGCTTAACAATTTATTAATTGATTTCTATGCTCACACAATTAATTCAAAAGCTGGCAAGTTTAACGCAGAGAAATTAATTTTCTTTTACCAACATGCCACTTAAAGTACATTTTTGGAAGCCTGGGTTACCAGAAAATTACCTTCAAATTAATCAACAAGGAGATTAGATGGTAGTGTCCCTTGACATCTGTCAATCCAAAATATGTCCGTTTCTCCCTTTTGTTTGAGTGGGCTTTCTCTGCTGAGTAAGGGATTAAAAAAAGAAAAAACAAACCTGGATAGTAAACACACTCTGCCTCTTAAGAGGCAGAGAAAGGGAAGCAGTTTCTTTATATAAACAGGCACTGTTTAAAAGAATTTTCTGTTCCACCTAGAGAAATTTGTAGAAAAGGGGTAAATCTTAAAAGAGAACACGACAGTGAAGCTCATCGGTTTCTTCCCCCAGCAGCTTGTTCTCCATTTTTCTTATTTGAACCCTTACTAGGTGCCACCACTCTGCCAGGCCCTACGGGAGCAGACTTGTCAGGGAGATAAAAATGAGGCCAGCCCTAAACGAGACCTGGAAGTGCAAAGTGCAGGGGAGGCCATGGGAGAATGTCCTGACCAGGCACGGTGGGGAGGTGCTCATGGAAGAGGCAGCCCTGGAGCTGAAGGTTTACAGACCAGTAGGATTTGATTGGCCTTTAGGGCCAAGGACTATTATAAGCCAAAGCACAGAGGTACAAACTGCTGTTTGCGTGTAGGAATTGAGAGGAGTGCAGACAGAGGGCAGGGGACAGCAGCTGGGGAAAGGCTGGAGCAGGGAAAGCTGGCTGGACTGTGGAACGCTGTGAATGCCCTACAAAGGCAGGGTGACGACTTTATAGACAAGGTGGGAACCGCTGCAGACTTTTGAAGAAAGGATCATATGACTTGAGCTGTAGGAAGAAAACTGTAAGGGCATTCACTCAGTCGTTTAGTCACTTATTCATTCATTCAAATGGGCAATGTTTACCTAACCTTTATCAGGCGCTGCTCTGTGCCAGTCACTGGGGCCATCACAGTCACTAAGGAGCTCACACCCCATCTGTCGAAACCTAATTAGAGTGTGATCAGGGCTATAACAGGAAGGTGAATCAAAGGAATGGCCAGCAGCCTGTTGGGGTGAGGGTAAAGAATAAGTGTGGGTAAGGCTAGTGTTCAGCTCTCACTCAGGCTTGACCCTTGGACTTCTCTCTATTTTTAGTAACCCTTCCATTTCATCAGTAAAGCTAGAAGTATGGAGTGCATCACTTCTCTTGGACTCATCTTTGATCCTCTGCTTCTCACTTCCCAGATCTAGTTAGTCATCAAGGCTGAGGAATTCTTCCTTTACCACGTCTCTTACTACTGATGTCACATCCATTCCAAGTGCCGTTTGTTAACATAGACCATGGAAATCTCACGTGTGGACAACTGGGTGGGCAGCTTCCTAACTGGGCTCTCTTATTTGTTTCCTACACTGGTCCATCCTGCATTTTGCTGCCAGGTTCATCTTCCTAAAGTATTTTTACACAGAGGAAAGCAGGCCAGGAATGATACGGTCTCCCTCATTTCTTTGTGGTGTAACTTTGGAGCAATCCCACGACCTGGCTGAGCCTCTGTTTCCCCTAATTCATATGTGCATGATCATCCTTGCCACCCCTATCTTACAGAATTGCTAAAAGAGCCACATGAGGCAGTGCATTTAAGATACTCTGAAAACACACAGCACCATTTAGATATAAAGTGTTATAATTACTACTCTTATCCTTCAAGAAACTTGATTGATTCTGGAATAAAATTTGGGCACCTTAGCTTTCATGGAAGTCTTGTGACCATTCAGTCCGAATGTTTACAACCTCATTTTCTATAACTTTCCTCCCTAGACTCCAAATGCTTTGCACACCATCTCCTGATCTGCCTCGTGTTTAGCTTCTCTGTACCTTTACCCACACCAACTCTCAGACCAGGAATTCCTTCCCTGGTCCCCTCCACCAGTGAAAATAATATTCATTCATCAAGACCTATGTCAAATTTCTTTTCCTCTTCTTTGGCCACTCTAGCCCAAAGTTGTCCTCTTCCCTTTGAATTCCTACCATTGTTTCTGCCGCCCAGTCAGCACTAGAGATGTACTACCTGGGACTGTTCTTTCCCTGTCTCGGCCTCTGTCTCTCTCTGTGCCTTCGAGGCACAGCGCGTCTTTTATTTCTCTGTCTACGTCTCAGGACACAGACCAAGGGAGGAACTCACTGATGAGTGGCTGCCTGGACACTGGACATCTAACTACGGTGTGAGAGCCCACGAAGTCCCTAACCTTTTGATCCTTACAGTAGCCTTAAAGGAGGTAGAGCAGGTATCGGTATTTCCATTTTATAGATAAGGATCTGGAGGCTAGAGAGATGATGTGTCCGTGATTATACAGCTAAAATACAGTTGTGATGGTCCTCCAGGTTCAGTGCTCTTTTCCACAGACCACCCTGCACCTCCTGCCACTCTCGATTCCTGTTTTGATCCATCTGAGGAGTCTAGAACTGTCCAGCTCTCCCTTCTGCCTGAAAAACTTTCAATACAAAGTTGTCTGTAGAAAATATATACTGGTAAGATTGTTCTTGGGGTTAATCACTCCTTGAATACAGCTAGTTACTTCAAGAAGCCACCCTGTTGGAACTACAGGAAATGTCCAGTGAGTTCGGCTTATTCTAGCCCTGAAGAGCACGCTTATATCTTTTTCAGGGAACATAAGGATATTACTGCTTACTGACTCTGGTAACTGAATACTTTATTTCAATGCAAAGAGTAATATAGAAGGTTCCCATCACTAAACAAATTCATAGCTCGCTACTATTAACACTAGACAACTCATTACAACACTGACCAAAGTGAGTAGCCGGATCACATCAGCAGTGGCCATTTCCGTAATCCTTTCCCCTGAGGCAACCCCCAGGCCCCACTGTGAGGATGGAGCCATGACGGTAATTTCCAGACACTTCCTCCTCCTCTTATGAACAGAATTCCTGCCCTGTGCCCTCTTCAGAAGTAAAATGGGTAATCTGTAGGCTCCTATTAAAAACAGTCTCTCTTCGGGCTTCCCTGGTGGCGCAGTGGTTGAGAGTCCGCCTGCCGATGCAGGGGACGCGGGTTCGTGCCCCGGTCCGGGAAGATCCCACACGCCGCGGAGCGGCTGGGCCCGTGAGCCTGTGCTCCGCAACGAGAGAGGCTACAACAGTGAGAGGCCCGCGTACCGCAAAAAAACAAACAAACAAACAAACAAAAACAACAGTCTCTCTTCACAAAAATATATGCACCAAGAACAGAAATGGGGAAAAGATCAATTCCTAGTGATAAACATAAGCTAAGCCAATATCTTCTGAAATGCTAAAATACTCGATTTTACAGTTATAATTCAATAAAGATAATATTGGATATTAACAGAGACTTAGAGTTTTCAGAACATTTTCACTCATGTTGTATTAATCTCACAGTAACTCTGTGATATTTCAGAAGGGGCACTATTATTTGCTTTCAGCAGACTCAGGGAGGCTAAATGATTTCCGTAAAGTCATATACATACCAAATGGCAAAACCAGGACTAAAACCTACATTTGTTGATTTTAAGACCACGGCTTAGTACATTCTACCAAGTCACCAGAAATGCCATCTACAAGATTATTTTTGATATTAGTCATTACATATACAAGAGCTACTTATAAATGTCTGTATTGATGATTACTTTCAGCTTTTAATAATTTATAGATAATTTTTATTAATTTGTTTGGTAGCTGTAGTGGGCAAAAACAATGACTATTACATAGCTGATGGCTGCAGACTTTAGATTCCAGTGACATTTGTGAATCAGCTTCTGTACAAATAGTTCAGTCTTCAACTAATGGTTAATTTTTCTACAACCCGCCAAATTGATTCTGTGGTAGTCTTAACCAATCATAAATATGCCTACTGAATTGTCTAGTTATTTTGGTAAGACATATAACAATCCCTCTATCTATCCACAGACCCATTTTTCTGTCTCCCTCTGACTTGTAGAAGATACTACAAACAGTTCTGGAAGTTCACTAGCATTCAGTACTCTTAATTCTGATTTTCTAAGTGTTATGTTCAAATTCCAACATGAGTGCTGGAAACAAAAGACCGAACCAAACTAGAAGTAGCACAAGTGTTATGGCTCACGGCAGAACCATCAGGCACAGCTTGGAAGAAAGTCCTTCTCTATGAATGAAGCTAAAATAATTCACAATTTTCCCAAACTCATTATTATCCCCTACTCATTTCTAAAAAAGGATTCACGGCAGGACATTGCATCTCTTTCATTGTGACGCCATTCGCCTTCTCCTGCACTCTGTGCCCAGATAGGCTAGTGGGATGCTAGGGGTGTGACTGATGGTGAGTTCCAATGGTGCTAATAGTAACAAGTCATACATACAGGGAGAGGCTTTTGGTCAGGTTTCCTCTGGAGCTGGAAGTGTCCGCTCTGGGCCTGGTACCCTGCTTGTGTGTCCAGGACCCACCCCCGCAGTTGGCTCTGGGCTCCTCCATTTGGCTAACTCTGGATGCCCAGACCTAAAGACTTGCCCTGCTCTATCGTTGGTTTCTTACATAAGACGTCACATGGCAGCTAATAATTACCCCCAAACAAATAGCCCAGTGAGAAATGTGCAGATTTCAGGAGGCCCCAAATGGTATCTTCTGTCAGCCCTCCTTCACAGTAGTCAGACACCACATCTATTGACCTTTAAGCTCTACAATTCTATGATTCTTAAGCGGGAATGGGGAAAAAAAAATGTAGGAAAAGAATCTCAGAAGAGTTTGTGGTATTTGTTCTCGGGGTCAAATGGACAGTGCGGATGCGCTGTCATTCTCTGAGATGGATTGTCTGTTTGTGCCTCTGTATTTTTTGAAAGTTCAGTGGGATGGGGATGGGGACACACACCCTAGAATTGACGTGACATATTGCCTGTCCACACTCCATTGAAGCCATGGCCTCCCTAGGCTCATATTACCACCTTGGAGCCCACATTCTGGGCCTGACCCCAGCCTACTGCCCCTCCCACCGCTTTCCCCTCCCCTGCTCCTAAGCATTCCATGAAAGTGAGGTCAGAGAGGAGAGGAAACTAGAATGAACGGAGGACTTCCTTGGCCTGCCTGGTAGGTGAAATGTGTCTTTGATGTCAAACTTTTCCATGTCCCTCTCCCTGCTCTTGCTGCCCAAATTCTCCCTACTCTGTTCTAGCTCTGCTGATACCCATGATCCCAAATCACACTCTGTTCCATCCCCACACCCTGCCTATTGCCTTTGAAGAATATCAGAAGAAAAGAACAGCCCTCTAATATTAGATGGTACTGCTTTACTGCACCACAGATTACTACCGCCTCAGCTTCTCTCACTTACTCCTTCTTTCTCCAGCTTCCCCGCCCCCCTCAGGGGGGTCACTGGGCACCTCTGAGTGCTGTTTCTCCTGCTGTTCATCTCACTGGTTACCTTAGTTTCTTAGTTACAGGCACGGTAATCAACTCCAGGGTAACCAATTTTCCTCTTCACAAAAGTCTGAACTGGCAAGAGAGACACCCTAACGCCTGGGAGCCTCTTCTAAGCTAAAGGTCTACAGTCCCAGGCCTGGGAACTGAGGGAGGCCAAGCTACAGGGATGGATAACTTTTCCCTAGGAAAAGAGAGCTCCATATTTGTTGCTCTTGTAAGATGGACTTCTGCCCGTATTTTAGATGGAAAAAAGTAAAAAAAAAAAAAAAGAAAAGAAAAAAAGATGAGAGAGAACAAGCTTGGCTAGCAAAGGCTCAAGGAAAAATAAATTTCTTCCTTTCCCTAAGAAGGGTTCTCCTTGTGTCTGCCAGTCATAGCTCCGAGTCAGGTCAAGGAACCTGTAGATTTTTCTGGATATATATTTTCCTGCTCTGTAGGGTATTGGCTGCACAATCTGATAAGAGCCGTGACTAAATGAAGCCTATGATTTGTATTTCCACAGCCGCAAGCGTACTGGCTGTTTCTCCTCCTCCAGCTTTCCTCCCCCCCTTTGGCTCTGGAAGGTTCATTACTTACAGTTACTGTAGAATCAGTCTGAACTGGCCAAAATCAGTGATGGAATTTATAGCATAATAAATGCTCTGCCACACAAATGCAGTTACACATGAATTGGCTTTTGAGCGATTCTTTACATTGCGGGGTGTACTATGTTTTTTTTTAATCAATTTACCAGAATCACCTTAAGCATATTTTGAGAAGTAAAATCCTGACAGCTACAGAGCAGATTTTCCCAGAGGCAGGTATTGTTGCAGAAAAACAATATTATTGATAAAAATCTTAGCGGGTTGGAACTTGGAAGGGAAACTAAATACATCTTTTTCATTCTTCACGCCAGTCCTTTAGAGCTCCATTTCCTTAACCTCACGTTGCATTCCACTTTCTCTTTGAATTTTTATTTTTATAAAAGTGGTTTAGTACATCTCGAAGCACACTAACGAACTGTTCTCTAAGAAGAAACAGCCTTACTAAAGTTGGCTTTGAGAGGCAGGCAGAATTTGAAGAGCACTGAAAAGATAACGCACAGATTGGGGTATCAATGATTTTCCTTTTTGAGAGTCTGCAAGTTCTAAGATAACATTGGTATCTGGCCCATTTTTCTTGCTAAGTGCCCATCTTATGGGTAAATCCTGTTTTACAGCATTCTGATACACAGAAAGTTGAACTTGAGCGTGAAAGACTGAAAAAAAAAATATCAGAAAGACAGATGGCGGGCCGTCCTCCCCAGAACTCAGTTTCATATTATGCGTGTGATTGCTAATAGGCAAGCAGTAAAAAACAATTTTCCTTGATGGAGAGGAGCTGATAAATTGTCAACATAAAGTTAGACTGTGGTTGCTCCAGTTATCGAAAGCTCTTCTGTGAGTTTGGTCCCATCAAAGTCGGCTTCTTAACAACCGTAACAAAATTTATGAATGCATATGTCTATAAAGTGACTGAAAACAACCCCTAATGCATATTTGTTTATTGTGCGTCAGCTCTGTGTGGCTTTAGCACACGCCAAAAAACCAAACACACACCCAAACCCATTTTTTGTCCAGTTCTCTTTTCTAGCCTCTGCATCTGATAATGAAAAAGTCAGGAGCCAACTGGGGATGTGATTTCCCCTTCTATCCTGAGAGCTGACTTAAACAAAAAGATCTCCTCTTAAATGGCTCCTGCATGGTTTGGGAGGGCACTCCACGGGGTTGCACTAGCTTTGCAGTGACAGAAGTGGATGCATTTGAGAGCAATGGGGAGCATTGACTATTCAGAGAAGAAAAGGATGTCTGAGAAAGAAAAATAAATAAAATCAAGGGGTTACAAAGCAACTCAACTAATGATCTGCAACACACAGCACCGAAGTTTTGTATTATCTTTGATAGCAAGATAAAGCCTATGCAGACACTGCAAAAATAGAGCAAAAGTGATTTTCTTCTTTTTAGTTTTGAATGTTTGCTTTTAAAAAAGTAATTAAGCGTTCAATCCAGGAATATAAAATTTTATTTTCTGGGGGGAGGGAGAAGAGAGAGGGCGAAAATATGCTTGTAGTGAAAATCCAATAGCTACATACTGTATTTGATTTTTAACCGTATCACTTAAAATATTGAATATTTGCGTGGTTATCACATTCAGATTTTATGTCATTGGTTGCTGTTCATTTGAGAACAGTCGTTTAATTGCAGATGAATCGTAACTGATCTGACATGCAGAGATCTTTCTGGAACAAGGGGACTGGGTGCTCAGATAGTACTGTTTATAAAGGTTGCTACAATTACTAGAAAGGCTGGATAGCTAACCAGCATTAGAAGTAAATGAGTTGATGAACAAATAATTGTTTTTTTAATGAGAAAAAAGTTGTCATCCTTAAAGCCAGGGGTTTTAGTAAATGGTATATATAAGGGAAACCTTAGGCTGCCTGAAGCGTAGGCTTTGCTTATATTGTGCCAGGTACCCAGACATTTCCCAGAATCTAGATACCTAACAGTGTACAGACCAAGTAGTTGGGTGACTGAGGTCTGTGTGAGTCTTCCTTTTCTGATTCATTTTGCAATCCAAGATTTCAATGCATAAAGAATTTAGGTTTTTTTCTTGAGTTACTGGTTCTAGAAAAATCATATTTCTGCTTTCAGAATATCTACTTATACCAGCATCTAAGATTCAAGGCGGGGTGAGGGGAGGAAATCCCTGTCCTCAATCTAGGGCAGAATGATGGAAGGAAAAATACACTGAGAAAATTCCAAAGGGAATTATTCAATGACTTAAAGCCGCATACTTATTCTCTCATCCTCGGGGCTGAGAACAATCTTCTTGGTCTCCTTTTCGGAAAATAGTGATCTTTTTCTTACAATGAAAGCAAAAGGTTTAGTTAGAATGAAACAGTCTTCATCTTCATTCTTGTTATCCTGAACACTAATTAGCCCATTGGGCTGGTATTGTACTAAATAAATACAATAAAGACTTCTTTATTAAATAAAGACGTCTACTCCCATCTACATTCGCTGAGTCAGATTAGATGTTTTCACTCCTGATTCCCTTGAGGACCAGATTTCCTGCTGCTCAATGCACTTGACGCCTTCATCTCTTTGCTGATACTATTCCGTCTGTGTAGAGTTCCTTCCCTAATATCTCCTTAGGGTAAGTCTATCCTTTATGTGCTGGCTAAAATCCTGTTCTCTTTGAGACTCTCTCGTCTTCCACCAGACATAATCATTTACAGATCTTCTTGGACTTATGATGGAGTTGCATCCTGATAAACCCACTATCAGCTGAAAGTATTTTAAGTAGAAAATGCATGTAATACATCTAATCTAATGAACATCAGAGCTTAGCCCAGCCTACCATAAATGAGCTCAGAACACTTAAACGTTAGCCTGCAGTTGGGCAAAAGCATCTAACACAAAGTCTATTTTTTTTAAGCTAATTTCGCTTTATTTTTTTTTACAAATTTATTTATCTTTATTTTAATTTATTTTTGGCTGCCTTGGGTCTTCGTTGCTGCGCACGGACTTTCTCTAGTTGTGGCAAGCAGGGGCTACTCTTTGTGGTGGCTTCTCTTGTTGTGGAGCACGGGCTCTAGGCACTCAGGCTTCAGTAGTTGCAGCACATGGGCTCAGTAGTTGCGGCTCGCAGGCTTTTGAACGCAGGCTCAGTAGTTGTGGTGCACGGGCTTAGTTGCTCCGTGGCACGTGGGATCTTCCCGGACCGGGGCTCGAACCCATGTTCCCTGCATTGGCAGGCGGATTCTTAACTATTGCACCACCAGGGAAGCCCACAAAGTCTATTTTTAAAGAAAGCATTGAAAACCTCATGTAATTCATTGAATACTGTACTGAAAGTGAAAAAGAGAATGGGTACAGAAGGGTTGAAGTGTGTCAGCTGTTTAACCTCATGATCACAGGGCTGCGGCTGCCCAGCATCAGTGAGACTATTGTATTATATATCGCTAGTCCAGGAAAAGATCAAAATTTGAAATCTGAAATATAGTTTCTACTCTTGTGCCATTGTAAAGTTGTGCCATTGTAAAGTTGAAAATTCGTAAGTCAAAACATCATAAGCCAGGGACCACCTGTACTTCCTCGCATTGCCCTTGAACAGATCCCTATTACAGCACATATTGTATTATTGTCCTGGCCATTTCTTTGTGTGCCTGCGTAAGCCTAGACTCTGTTCTCTGGACCAAGGACTCTCTTTTATCCATCTTTGTCTTCCTAGTACCCAGTACAGTGTGTGATACACAACAGGTACACAATCAGTACTGACTGCATGACTGAGTGAAATCAATTCCTAAATACTTGGGACAAAAGGTGATGCTAGAGAATGAAAATTATAAATTCTTCTTAGTTACAATAGACTTTTCTTTTGATTCCCCAGTTTATTATGGATGGATAAAGCTTGTTTTTGAAAATGTTTCCATTACGTAGATGGAAAACTTTGGGGGAAACCACATTCTGAAACTCTGCTTGGAACGATTAAAATTAGTTATTTCATATCAGTCTTGAAGGAACTCAAGCTGATAAGCTCTAGGGTCAGCATATGCCTTGTTCAGCTTTCTTTAAAGGCATGGGGAGCAATAAAGCTTTCCATTTTATCTTCGGTCAAATAATACTGCGGAAATATCACCTCATTTCTGACGTCAGTGATGACTTCTTCTTACCTCCATGATGTCAAAAGGGAATTATTATTATTAGAATGACAGATTACTAATGATGCTGTAAAAAAAGAGGAAGAGCTGAAATCATTACAATCCAAACACCCAACATATCCCTTCTCGTTTGAGCCTTACCGTTTGGAACTCTGAACAGAGTCATTCAGCAATATCATGGCTGTGTGAAAATTATTCTAAGTAGGAAGAAAATCAAGAGCAGGCTCCTTTGAATTCTCACTAGCAGAGCACTAGCCTTGTAACATATTCAGGACTGAATGGCATGACTAGGAGGTGTGATTTATGTATGCGGGAAGAAAAAGATCCTTTGGGGGTCAAAATGTGTCATGGGCTCTGTGTCACCTCCACTCATGCTTTTCCCCAAGGGGAGAACCACTGTCTGGGGAGGAAGTTTGGACGAGGGGCCTCTCCAGGCTTTGGATTCTGTTTCCCTCTATGGCACGGTGATAGTATGGCCTGTTGGTTCTGGGCTTCATTCCCTTTTCACCTACTGACTGGCTTGCTGCCCATCCATGTTGACTTCTGGGCCCTAATTCACTGTGGTTGACCTAACAGGGCTGAGGGCCTGAGAACAGGGAAGTATTAGGCACCACCAATTTTGTGTCCTAGAGGTAAAGTCCACATAACTTAAGGTTCCTCCACTGTGCCGAGATGCTTGGGATCTGGGTCCTTAGGCAAACTGTATCACTCTCCTGATCTTTCCAGTGCACAGAGAGGAAAGATGCACTTCAGAGAGAAGATAGTAGTTTATTACAAAATAACAATTTACGAATAAGAATATTTTACATTTCTATGCTACCTTTCTTTGAGGGGTTTGACACTTACGATATCGTTAACTTCACTTATCGTTAAAGAACTCAAGGACTTAACTGCCTCTAGGGCTATTCCAGTCAGGTTAAAAGATGTATTTCCCTTCAACTGGAAACATAACTATTTCAGACAACAGTAAGCCAACTGCAAAAACATTAAAGGGGAAAAGAGATAAATTTAATAAGAACATGATATTGTCTGTTATTTGGCATTAAAAGAGTACATATTGCGTTAAAGCGAGTAAGGAAAAGAAATTTGTCACTGCTCGTGGAATAAGGCAAGAGAGTATTACTATCAAATCATCATCTTATCTTTGCCCTCAATTTAGTATCTAGATTGATTCCTCAGGGTCTAGTCTATCCATAGGACAAGGTACAAAGTTGACTGAGCTCTCCCTAAGGATTACAAAATCCTCCCCAGACCTCTTCTCCCTTGCTGCAGTGATTTGGTTAAATGTTTGCTGGAATATTTCTCAAACCAGCAGTGCCCACGAGGCAATATGGCAGCTCTTGGTAACTGTGGGGCCTTTGTTGGAACTTCCTGGCAGGCCTTAAGCTCTCTCTTCCCAGGAGGCAGGGGCTGCTCCTATTAGGCAGATCCTCTATTTCCATTCCCCCCTGAGTATCCCAGAGGGGCTTTCACCCTAATGATGAGAGCATACTCTAGGGAGGAAGTAATCTCAACCATCAAATGACTAAGGAACACTGGAGGCAAGTCATATCGTTGTTTCGTTTCTAGCAAGGAAACAGAAGCCCAGAATAACCAGGCTGCTTGTCCAATGTTGCATAGCAAGTAAGCAGCGATGTGCTGGTAACGGGATGAAATTTTCTGAATCCCCTCACCAGGTGTGCCCCTATTAAGCCACTCTGTTTTCATAACTTCTACAAGGAGTCATGAGTTTGAAGGACATTTAACAAGGAGCTGTTGAGAACTGTTAAATATATTCAGAACTACCAAGTAATAATCAAGTGACTCTTGATTGTACTTCCAGAGTTCTAGACACTAGAATTGGGTATAAGTGGGGTACAAGTTAAATACATGTTGATTTTCAAAAAACTGAATATGGTAGCATGAAAAATGTGTCATAGAATATGTCAACCATTAGTGAAGGTTTTTAAAAAGGAAATTGAACAAAACTTCAATTTACCTTACTTAGCAATAGGGCCTGGAAACTAAAAAATTATATAATTCTGTTGGATGAATATTCTCATCTCTATATCCCCCTTAAAGGACAGGAATATTGACCCAAGAAAAGAATATATTCTGGCCTTAGTTAGTACAGATGATGTCCAGTATTTATAAATTCCTTCTTTTTTAAAAAATATGTTTATTGAATTTCTACTACGTGACTGAAACTATTGTAGGAGCTTCAGCTTACACCGTCATGGGGGAGAAAAATTATACACAGACCAATTTAAGGTATTATGTTAGATTGTAAGTGTTATGAAGAACAGTAAGGCAGCAGGATAAAACAGATGAGGGGGGACAGGGGTTGTCTTGAGCTATTTTATAGGAGGTGGTGAGGGAAGTGACATCTGAGCAGAAAGCTTCAAGAAATTCAGTTGTGACCCATGGGTATATCTGCGGGCAATACATACTCCAGGGAGAATAAAAAGCAGGTCCAAAAGCCCTGATGAAAAGGAGGTGTAAATACTGCTACCAGTCAAACAATAACGTATATGGATTGCTTCCGTAGACCATTGCCAGAAATAAGCTGAAAGCAGCGTTTCCAACATGGCAACTTAGAAATATCCACTGCCCACTGATAGTTCAGATTAAATACACACACGCACATGCACACGCACACGCACACGCACACACAGAGAGAGAGAGAGAGAGAGAGAGAGAGGCACGCAGTTAAGGCGGCAGGCCAAAGTGTCTCTCTTGGATATTACTACAGAGGGTGGAGAGCTGATTACAGAGACGACTCTTGTTTAAATCAGAGTCTTGTAACTCAAAGCACTTCGCAATGAGGCCATTCTTTTAGTCTGATAGTGGAGGGCATTCACAGAGAGATGGAAAAATGAGATTAGCCCCTTGTCCCCTAGGAAGTCACTACATGAGAAGATAGGAACTCCAGGATCCTGGCTCTTTTTCTGTACGTGGAATGAGTCTACCAAATCTTCTCTGGAACGTCATGTAGGGTACTCCTGAGATAAAGCTGGGCTCAAGCCACAGTGGTGGTCTGCCTTCCTCAGGGGGTTCAGTTGGTGTGTATGTAGATGCTTTAAGCAAACTGTGGAGACTTGTGGGCTTATAGGAACCTAGAAGCTCCATTTATTCCAGAGATCAACAACAACAAGTTGGCCCTGCCCCTACTTCATTTCTTACATTAAAGGGCTTTATTAGTCTTGCCATGATGCTAAATCAATTCCAAAGAAAACCATTTGGTCTGTGTTTCTTTTGTTAAAGGGGCAGATGACGTATTTCAGTTATATTTTGTGTCTTCTAATCAAATCCATATTCAGGACACTTGAGCAGGGAGAAATTTCCCAGAAATAGATGCATTTTCTATATTTAGAAGAAATCATTTATTATTCTAGAGCACACGTAACTTCCAGGAGACAATCAGAAATATTATTGATGAATTACTACTTTTCCATAGTTATAGGTGCATATGCAGAGGTGTGGAAGTTAAGGTTTTGGACTGTCTAGATCAACCTTTATCAAACTCATAATACGAGTTCCATAAACATGAAACTTCACATATGAACATGTATTGTGTGCTCACCATGGACCAGGCACTGTGGTAGAACTGACTGTATGTGCACTACCCACTTTATTTCACAATAGTCTTATGAAGGAGGTTCTATTGGTACTCTCACTTTACAGGAGAGGAAATAGATGCTTAAAGAGGTTAAACAATATACTTAAAATCATTGAGTCAGGAAAGGCAGGACCAAGTCCAAATTTTGGGCTGTTTGATGTCACAGCCTATGTGGTTAATCACTCTTCAGTGAGATAGTTTTGAGGTAATGAGGGTCAGACAAGGTATCATAGCTGGAAGCCCTTGAACTCTGTAAAGAGTTAGGTAACTGCTACTTCGGACCACTGGATCAAGAGACTGCTTTAGGGGAATGGAAGCTGTGGACCTTTGTAGCTATTGTTGGGGCATCTCGGCACATCCAAGAGTGCTGAGCTTGAAAAAGCGAGGGACTGTGCTTATGTTTACTTTTTGTTCTTAAGTCTGTTTATTCCTTCTTTTAAAAATCTTTTTAATTGACCAACGTCTCATAATAGATGATATTTTAAAATCTGTTAGATTGAGAATATACTTACAGAGACATCATGATAATTTTGGAAGGGTATTCGTTAGTTAAATGACTGTATATAGAGAAAGGTTTGTTAATTTTTGCATCATTGATGTCATTTTCAAAGTGATCATCATTTTCATTATCCTTAGCTAGCAAAGACTCAGAAAACCAAACTGAAAAGATCTAGAATTAGTCAAAGATGGGATGCTCTTGTTTGTCTACCTGCTTTCTAAAATCTGTACAACGGAAAACGAAGTACCTGCAAGTTAGCAACATACTTGGGTGGCAGTTACTGACATAGAGTTTACAGACACTTCACAGAACGGCTAGTGATTATGCCTCTAGCTGGTAGAACAGCTAGCTGATTAGTCCCGGCAGAAATGACATATCCCAAGCTAGAACTACGGTCATGTCTTGGTAATGGGAAACGAATTCTTTAAGATCAGAAACAATGTCAATTATATTTAAGATGACACTGGAAACCATGTTGTAATGGACAATTGTGCAGGGGTGAGCAGGGACTAAAAGGAGACAATAGGATTTTAAAAACTTGATTTTATTGGTTCTCTCCTCTATTTGCATTTTTCATCAGGATAACCTCTGCCTGTAAGTTCTACCCTGGAAGTTTTTTACTCCTTCAATTTATTCTGGGTGTCTGGGTTGAGGATTGAAAGGCAATATATATGTAGTCTTAGAAAGCCTGAATGGGTTGACAGAATTTTTGGTCTTCTCTGAAAACTCATCTATTGATTTGACAAGACAGTTACATTTTGTGAAGCTTGGAATACCGTAGTCGTCATTTCAAGACAACACAAAGCTGAAGCAAAGGCTTCAGGAGAAGCATTGATATGTCCGGACACCTGCAACATTTCTCAATCTCAGACTGGAGAAACATCCGGATGGCATCTAATCTGTCCACACTTGTCTATGAGGAAAGACTCCTAAGTGATGAGTTTCGTGTATGCTCTTAGAAATCTCCAGAGAAGGACCACCTCCCCATTCGCCCCTACATTAGTGCTGGTCATAGCTCCAAGCTAAACTTCTCCTGGTACAATTAAAACTCACTGCATACAGTTACCCTCTTGGGCAAAGAAAGAACCAGCCTCCCCATAACAACACTTCACATATTTTTAGCAGTCTTTAACAAATCACGGAGTTGTGCCAGAACGCAGGATATTATTGAATATTGCTCTAGTTTTCAGAGATATAGAGCCTCAAAATGTTCATATCCAGAAAAAAAGTCTTGAAAGATGATTTAATAGAAATAAAGTGGTGATCACCAGATGCCAGTATGAAATCCTGATGAATAAGTGATGCTAAGATGACTCTATTTTTTTTTTGTTTTCTGAAAGGAATTCTCAACTAATGGCTCAAGGGAATGCTGTAGATGTGATATATTCTGATTTTCATAAGGTGCACTGGTACAGAGTAACGATATTGTAGCAGGCAAGATGGAGGAATATGGGAGCCAGATCATGGTAGAGTCATCTGGGTGCCTAGCTGCTCCAGTGGTCACATCCAAAAGACACTGATGTCAGTTAGCAGGTTCTGTAGTGGTGTGTTATAGGGCTCAGTACTGTCAACATTTTCACTCTTACCTCAGAAAAAGAGACGGCATGAAATTCAATTCAATTCAATTAACACTTACTGAATGGCAGCTACATGCAGCATACTATATGCTAGGTGCTGAGGGAAGAAAGCAGAATCAGAAAGCACCCAGTATCCAATGTAGTATATGGGAAAGAAGAAGGAATTTGAAATTGGAGGATGTGGATATTTCTCTCAGTTTTGCCGTTCACCATTTATGTGACTTTAGACAAGTCAATTCATACTTCTGTGGCTCAGTTGTACCCATCTTCAAGATTGGAAACAGAGACAATTACCTAAAAGAATTATTGGGAGGCTCATATGAGGTTCTATAAAAGTGCTTCATAAAATGGAGAGAAAATAGCTAGACTGTGTTACCTCATTTGATCTGTAGAAAGATTCTTTGGGTTACATACTAATAATAGCTTTATCTTACAGGTGAGAAAAGCAAGGCACAGAGGGCTTAAGTAAAAACTAAAAATGCTATTTTAGCACTGAGGAGAAGGGACAGGTGCATTGGGGAAGATGCAAAAAGAAGTGATATCTGAGTGGTGCCATACTGGCTGAGTAAGAGTTTTCTATGTGGAAGTGTGGCAGAAAGGCGTTTTAGGAAAAAAAATATCATGGCCAAAAGCACAGCAGTGTGAGTATGCAGATGTGTTTCAGGAAAGATGATTGGACTGATTTTATTAGAGCATCAGTACTAAAGAGTTCCAAAAAAGGATGATGGAGATGGTGGTAGCCAAGGACCAAATTCTTGAATATGTTGGCACTGTGAACCATTGAAGACTCAGGAGCAGAGAAGTAAATGATCACTGAGCCTTTGGGAAGCTATTCCAATGGAGCAGAATTCACGGTAGAGTGGAGAAGTAAACCTGCTGGGAGGTAATTTGGGAATTTCTCACAACAGATGCAGAAAAAGGCATTAAACTGGAGGAATGGCAATAGAAACAGGTGGATTCAACCAACTCTAACAGCACAGCAAAGTGGCAGGTGATCAAGAGGCAGGGGTTGATAGCTTAGTATTATAGACTTGGTTTAATAAGAATTAAACCAAGAACTAAAATCGCAGTTGGTTGAAACAGCAGTAATTCCCTTCTAGTCTGCTATCTTCGTGAGTCTTGTCAGTACACACAATCAGGAACACGTCTGCATATGAAGAGCCTTCAACTCTAAAATTGACCTAGCTGTGATTTCGACATTGGAAATCCTAGTGACGCGACCAGGAAACAAAGGAGGACCATGTGCCACAGAAAATAATTCTCAACCACAGATAAAATCTCTTAATAGTCGGTATTATTTTTATGAAAAATATCTTCTGAGAAATACTTTTTCAGAAGATGATGTGCACGTGGGGATCAAAACGTAAATCTTCACTTTGTCCTTTTGTAAGCTAGGAGTTGATGTCTTTTGTCACAGGACTTCAATATGTATTATTAACACTAAATGGGCAAAAGGGAGGGAGAAATGTGGAGGAAAGAAAGGACTACTGTGATATTGGTGAAATAAATTCTGGAAGATGCACTAACTTGATTTCTTAATAAGTACCAAAGATATCATCATATTAAATAGGGTTTTGTAACCTGAAATCACTGGATACACTTCAGGGATTCAAGAACTTCCTGATGGAAAATGCATTTACCTTGGGAGAGGTGCTACAGATTTCATCAAACCCTTAAAGGCATCTATGACACCCCAAAGAAAACAACTCACTGTTAAAATTATGGAAGTGCCTTACTCTACAGAATGGATACAACCATGAATTGAAAAAAATGAACAAGAGAAGATTTAAAAGATGTCCATGTTTGTGGGCTTAGAAAAGACAAAAGAATTGCCTTTAGCTAATTAGCACCCTCTAAATTTTTGCTTTTGTTACCTCATGTTTGGATATCGACAGAGATTCTTTTTTTTTTTTTTTTTTTTAACATCTTGATTGGGGTATAATTGCTTTACAATGGTGTGTTAGTTTCTGCTTTATAACAAAGTGAATCAGTTATACATATACATATGTTCCCATATCTCTTCCCTCTTGCATCTCCCTCCCTCCCACCCTCCCTCCCTATCCCACCCCTCTAGGTGGTCACAGAGCACCGAGCTGATCTCCCTGTGCTATGCGGCTGCTTCCCACTAGCTATCTATCTTACGTTTGGTAGTGTATATATGTCCATGCCTCTCTCTCGCTTTGTCACAGCTCACCCTTCCCCCTCCCCATATCCTCAAGTCCGTTCTCTAGTAGGTCTGTGTCTTTATTCCTGTCTTACCCCTAGGTTCTTCATGATATTTATTTTTCCTTAAATTCCATATATATGTGTTAGCATACGGTATTTGTCTTTCTCTTTCTGATGACAGAGGTTCTTAAAGCTGAATTATATCAGCAGCCTGAATAAACTAGCAGACCTACACAGTATTTTCTCTATTATTATTTATACTTTGACTCTTTATACCATGAGGAGGTTGGATAGATTTCAGAAATCATTTAGCTCAACACGTAGCTACAGGCAAATCCATAGCCAAATCATCCCAGATGGGGGACTGTTTATTTTTAAGTATCTGGAGCTCCCCCATCCTCCCTTAGTAATCTGTTTGTATGTGTCAGAGCAGGAACTCCCGGAACTTGAGGATTTTCAAGGAGTCATTCTCAGCACTGTATAAACATAACAGAGATTCTCTCTCTGTCTGTGTTCCCCAGTCGAGGATGTTCTGCCATACCTTGAGAGGTAGGACATCACCATGTGTGTGGATAAATACTCTAGAAATCACAGTGGTGCCGGTGGGCATTTAAGAATAGGTTATAAAATGGACAGTACCACCCCGAAGGAAACTATCCTCCAAAGACAAGAGGTAAGGAGGCGACCCTATAAGTCTTTCCTTCTCTAATTTCCCTGACTACATTATCTCCTTTTGTCCCCTGTGCTATACCTAAGAAGTTCCCCCAGACCTAGACCTAATCGAGAAGGCAGAATATTGATGCGGTGCAACTGAAAGGAAGAGCCCTGTTATGTTAAGATATGTGGCCAGCAATGAGACCTAAACAACAAGGAAGCCCCTGAGGCTTAAAAAGTGGCTGGTCGAGCTAATGCACCACTGGGGATTTCAAAGCAAATGGGGACAGAGACAAGGAATGTCAGCTCACAGCTGGGAAACTTCATCGGAGGAGAGAGGGTGACTTTCCTGAGGCCTGGGGTGTGGAAGCAACGCCAATTTATATCCTACTCTCTACCTGAATTAGCAGATCCAGACTGGCACTTCTTTGGCTAGAATTCTTGGTCCTGGGTTATCTGAGTGGGTATCATATACCCTAGAAAGGAAGGTAAATCTCTGTACACTAGTGCTGTGGAATATGCTGAGCCACCAAGGGAAGGTCTTAATCAGACAAGAGCATTTTCTTTTAAAAACTTAGATTACTTTTTCCTTTGCTGAGGTCCAGTTTGTGCTGAGTGCTTCTCTGGACTTAATCCATTAAGCATTGAAGCAGAGGAGTGAACAGGGCAGACTCTGGAACCTAAATGCCTGGATCAATCCTGGCTCCTCAGTAGCTACTTAAGAGCTGTAAGAATGAATACAGGCAAAGTATTGAAACTTTGAAAGCCTCAGTTTCACCACCTGCAAAATGGGCATAATAATAGAACGTAAAGCTTGAACAATGCCCGGCACAGAGGAAGTTTTTATATAAAGTTGTGGGGATTAGACAAAATAAGTATAAAGCGGTACGGTGCCTGCCAATGTTCAATAAGTGGTACTTCTGCTACTATTATTACTGTCAGTGACAACAACGATAACACTAAAAAGTGATGGAGAAAGTGAGAACGGCCCATGTGCCAAGGACACAGAAAAAATGGAGAGAAATATAGTGACATGCACTGAGCAAGGCTTAACATCTTGAATCTTTAACTAAGGGAAAGGAAAGAAGCAAACAATGGTAATAAATTAGGGAGGATATTGGGAGTATGGAGAAATTATCATCTCTGTTTCTTTTTATTTGTGTTTATTGTGTGGTGGTGGGGTGATTACCAGTTTTATTTGAATGTTTTATAAGCTGTTAGATTTATTTACTGAGAATGAACAGATAAATAGGGATGTTATTCAGCTGTGTCATGTCACGGCTTCTCATCAGCTCTTCCACTAACTTCCAGACAAGGTTAATTAATGAGGGAGGTTCACTGTGGAGGTGGAGGGGAGAGCTGGGTCTGTTGAATGATTCATCTTATTGGGGGAACAGTGGATGAATCAACTCTCATGTTAGCCGTTCTGGGGAGGAAAGTAAGCATTGGGTGGAGACTTTCAGGATACCTTGAGAAAGAGGTACTGTCAGAGGAGTCTGCTCACTTTAACATTATATAATTTGATGGAAACTGGAACAGCTTCTAAATCTCTTCTAATCCTGGATGTTCGAGGTTATGCTTTTTAATATTTTGTTTCCCTTCGTAGAGCAGGGTGTCTTAATCCTAAACCAGAGGAGCTCCAGAAACACTCTTCTTCCATTTATATTTTCATGGAGGTCCCTTTTCATTCACCTCCCATAGGTGACGTGTCACCTCCTCAGGGAGACCTTCTGTGACCCTGTCTAAAGTGGTCCCCACCAGCCACTCCCTCACATTACCTTGCTTCACTCTGCCTAATAGTGTGGCCTAGTGGTTAAGTGCAGGGGACATGGAGCCAGACTCCCCGAGTTCAAACCCCAGCTCCGTCCCTTCAGTGTGTGAACTTGGGTGGGTAATTAACCTCCCCAGCCTTAGTTTCTTCGTCTGTAAAATGGAAACAATGAAAACGCTTTCCTCCTGTATTGTCTTGAGGACTAACACACATAAGCTGTCCCACGCTCAGCATATTGTGGTGAACACAAATGTTAGCTACTGTTGTTTTCGCCTTCGTCGCTCTCTGAAATCACCTTCTTCATTTATTCACTTATTACGGTCTCTTTTCCCCCTGTTCGTTAGCAGTTGGCAGGGACTTTTTGGTGTTCAAAGATGAGTTTAGGATCTTGAACAAGCTCCACATTAGGAGTTCAATAAACATTTGTCAAAATAATGAATAAATGTTCTGTCAATATTTAAGAAATTAGCTTCTCCAATTTCAGATCATGTAGCCAAACAGCTTGACTGAGCTGCCCGAATGACAGAACCAACAGAACCCAAGCCACTTGGTCTCTTGCCTAGACTGAAACTCAAACTATTTCTCTATATTGTTGTTATTATGATTTTTTTTTTTTACCATACCTCCCACTTTTGGGCAAATAAAATGTTGCAGAGCTTTACAATCTCTAGTTTGTTGTATGAAAGTAATAATAGTTTTTTGTTGGTTTTCAAAAAATTCAGTTATCTAATGATATTGAATTACACTAGATATTGCTTTTTCAAAATATACCTCACCTCTTCCACCCTTCTTCCCTTCTGGGATATGCCTGCTACAGACCAGGAAAAACCAGGAAAGGTGAAGAACAAATGCTGACAGAAAAGTTGGAATGCCAAGAATGCATCTTTCTGGCATTAAAATGACAATAATCACTACACCTATAGTTTGCTTATAGAATTCCAAACTGGCTAAGGCTACACAGTTAACAACTAATAAATGTACAGTGTTTCCGTGAGGCAGAAAAATACATGATGGTCCTAAAGATAGTCTGTTTTCTGTCCTCCGACATATCCCTTTGTAACAGGCCAACAAATCCCTCTGTAGGGGGAGCTACTGCACAGGGCGCTGCCCGGGGGGCCTCTCCCTTGCTTTGAACCCTGTTAAAGGTTAAGGGTGTTCCACATGTGCCCTTTGGGCTGTAGGACAGCTCAGCTAAAAGTCATCCTTAGAAGGACCTGCTTTACCACAAGCTTCCTTTTTACAGAAGAATTAATGTCAAAGGAAACGCCTGATTCTAACTTTTCTGCAGCTGCTAGCCTCCTGATGACTTATGTAAGGTTTTTAAAGCCTGATGAAAATGACCGTTACCATCCCTGACAAGGTTATGGCATTGTCCCACAAGAACTGGGCTACTGGAAGCTCTAGACTCCCCAGTGGGGAAAGGTCATGCCGGCCACAGCGACAGTGCATTCCATCTGTTTGCCCTCCTCATATAATAAATATTGTTTGAAAGATTGGTTAGTGTGTTGTAAAACTGATAAGATTCGGGTTGCCAAAGGCATTTCATGAATTTCATAGGTCTTAATTTATGTTGCTATAGTAACTGAAACGTTGGAATTTCCCAAGATTAGAAAGCTTTTATATCCTTAACCTTAGAATGGTAATAATGTAGATTATGACTCTGGACTTGGTCTTTGCTGTTGTGCGGAACATATTTTCTGTACGTGGAGTGTTCTATCTATGCTAAGGTGTGACTGAATGTTCAGTCACTGTGATTTCAAAATTAGGATTTCTGATGTCCAGCCTGATTTTTTTATCTACATGTATGAATCCTGGTGGCCAAGCTGTTATTAAAATGGACAGTCTTTCTCTAAAGAGAAAGGGGGGATTGGAAGGGGGAGGTGGGAGAAGTAGAATTCTCATAGTAGTAGTTCTAGAATGGTCATCTTAAGGGCTGATGTGAATTTGGCTTACCTTCTCCATCAAAGTGAATTTCTAGCATGTGCTGAAGCACTCGATGTATTATTAACATGTGTTTTAAGGAAAGACACTCGCTGAGGCATTTAGGGCACCAGCACTGTCTGAAGTGAGAATGAGGGGTGTAATGAATCCCCTGACTTGAGACAGGAAGATAACTAAGAACCCTGTGGGCCGCTCCAGATCACATGTATTGATTATACGGACCCAAAGCAGCTGGAAAACCCAATGCAAGTGACCTAGGATTGACCCGAGACAGAAGTCTTTCCCCTGCTGGAGCCCAGCTTACCTTATATCCTGATGATTTGATGTGCACGCCGCGTTTGGTCAGCGTAGATTTCATTCGGATGAAAAACGAACGCTCAAGAGTGTTGTCAGTGGTTAGCAGGCTGGGGCTGGTTGATTCCACTGAAGAATACAAAAATACATACACATGATTTAGATCTCTACACAGCCCCTCTCAGCTACTGCTCAGGTACGATCCTTGAGTTCACTAAAAATAAATGACTGATGGGTGCTAAGAGTGTAGTAATCAATTTACCTCATTTAGAAAATGTTTACTTTGCAGAAAATATAAAAGAAAAATTAATGTGTCTGAAGAAACTCCTTTCCAGTTTCTAGCAGGGGCTTTTCAGGCCTTTTAAGTTCCAGCAGCTCCCCAAGTGGGGTCTGATAGTAAGTAGGTAACTGTAGCACATCCTGAGGCTTGGCTGGTGCACATGGAGAGAACAGTCACAAAAAACAAGGACCCCAGAGATTTACGGGATGAACCAAGACTCGGGCAGAGATGCTTCTGATGAAAGTAAGGATGACTTGCTTTTTGTTCTCCCTGCAAATACCTTCTTGGATCAGTTGCCTACTGGGGAGTTCTGAGAACCGTGGCACCATCAATATTGGGCAGCCATACCCTGGCCCGTGTCCTTGCCCTTCTGAGTCAGTTTCCTTCACTATGGGGAATAAGAGGCATGAAGTCTTCTCGATTGACTCGAGGTAGAGGGCTGAGAATGGGATATACAGACAGAATCAAAAAGTACTCCCAGTGTCAACCTTCTCTTCTTGTCTCTAGTGGCAGCTTGTCCCCTGCCCTCATCAGAATAAAAAACAGCCTCTATGTTTTTACTTCTTTGCTTCCGATATGAGAAAACCATAGTTGCTTCCCTTAAGCAAGATAGTTACTCTTTCCCTTTACATGTATTTAGACTAAGCAGAATATGTTTTGACTTAAAATGGTATTTTGCAGCCTTGCTGATCTAAAACCACCTTTATGCAAACGGGCCAGAGGGCAACGTGAATCTATTTCCTTGAAAAATAAACTTCCAAGGTGTTTTATAAATTTATTTTCCTGAAAAGAAATTAATTTGGGGGCTTTAAAGCCTAATAATATTCTAATTTTACCCTTCTAAAATAGTAGTTTACAGTTTCTCTTATTCTAAAGTAAAAGAAAATACATGTCCAACAACAAAATTGAATTTCTTTTGAGCAGCCCTACAAGAGCACTAATTTTCCCTAGGATGAAGGTCAAGAAATATGTGTAAAGAGATTTAAGAATTAAGTCGGGTGAAAATAGCTATTAAAGCACAAAGAAAAATAGGCAAAACAAGGTTTTCAGTTTTAAATTATGAAACATATCCCATACTTTTTTTTTTTTTTTTGCGGTACGCGGGCTTCTCACTGTTGTGGCCTCTCTCCCGTTGCGGAGCACAGGCTCCGGACGCGCAGGCTCAGCGGCCATGGCTCACGGGCCCAGCCGCTCCACGGCATGTGGGATCTTCCCGGACCGGGGCACGAACCCGTGTCCCCTGCATCGGCAGGTGGACTCTCAACCACTGCGCCGCCAGGGAAGCCCCTCCCATACATTTTTAAGGGAAAGAAATGTCTATTTTTTATATTAGACTCGATGCTCAGATGAAAGAAAAATACGAGCTACTGTAATAACAGAAGCCTCACTATTTGTGGTCTAGGGCGTTTCTTGTATCATTCTTGTCTTAATATGACTATATTTTCCTATATTTACAGTATTTCTCTTCTGGGGTGATGGAACCACTGACAAGTGTCCCTTCTTATGTGTCTCTCTTAAGATTTTCTTCTTTTTTTGTCTTAGAGAGCACGGATCTGATGTCATTTTCAATGTACAGCTTTTTATCACTCGAGGGAAAAGCAGAGCCATGTTATATTTAGTACTTTCATTTCTTCTGATTAAATATGAATTACTATGAAATTTTTCTCATCATCTAACACGCTATAATACGCCAACAGCTTTTTAATACACTATATAAGCACAAACTTCTGCTCTAAGAGTTTAATTTGCCCCTCTAATCCAATCACATCAACCTTATTTCTCTTATCAGAGATTCCCATTTTGAATTAAATGAGCTCATTAGTTTTAATCAAAAGCAGAGAGATCAAAACTTAGACGTAAATGCTTTAGATCAGAACTGTCAGTCAGCCGTGCAGTTCTATTTTACTAAAACACAAGATCAGAGACCCTTAGAACCAATTTTTTCTCGTAAGGGATGCCGAGAGCTTGAAGATGCTATATGCCTTTTTTTTTTCCTTCCTCCCAAGGACAGATTATACATTTAAGGTTAGACTTAATTTATTGCACTTTTTCATCGTGGTGGAAGTGGAAAAGTATGCCAAGCTACTAGTGTCCTTTTCACATTTATTGGCCCTGGTCCTCAGAGACTTGAACTAATGTGAAGCCATCGGAATCCACACCACAGAACCACAGACTTAGCCTCAACAAGTTCAGCTCTGTTCAGCGAGACTGTGTTTGCAACAGCTGAGGAAAAATGCAACTTCCCAGAAAAGCGAACTGTGTTTTATGGCTGAGGTCCAGGATACCCTGACCCAGGAAGGAAGGAACCATGTAACTGTGAATAATTCAGGTATCGTTAGAAATTGTTATTGTTTTTAGTATGTGGAACTGCACAGGTAAACACCTAGTGGGCACTTTAGAGACCCCAGCAAAGGTGCTTCCCGCTGGGTGGCACGAGCTTCCCATGAGCTGTGGAGCCGAATGCTGCGTCCTGCTCTGGCTGGGCAGTGAATATAACGCCCCCATCCCCCTGCCCCATGTGTTAAATCTCCAGCATATACAGGAGCAGTGTTCACTAAACCCAGGACAACTGGTGTGAGAGGAATGCTGAGGTTAGATTTTGCCCCAGTGGAGCTGAGATTGAAAATCTAAACTGGTCCTCAAGCTGTCTTTCAAGAGCATGGGGATTTGCAGGGTGGTCAGGGAGAAGAGAGAGGGCAACTTCGAAAAGAGTTTGATTTCTGATAAAGATTTCTGCTTTAATTCCACACGGCCTTCTAATTCTGAGGACAGGGACAGAAGTAACCTGCCACACTGGCCCTTTCAAAGGATACGTGACAAACTCATTCCCAGCACACACGTACACAGCCACGTTTGCCCAAGGGCTGGCAAATATGCTCTGGTTATCCCAGCTCTGACAGTGGTGTCTCTCATGCAAAGAGACATATTATCTGCATGTGACAGGAGTAGCCACTTTAGGACAGAAGCTTTCTAAGTGTCTCAGGTGAGAAGCACAGATTGTGATGAAGGCTCTATTGGGAGAGAACCAAGGGAGCGTGGCCTTGGTGACGTGCGACATGACTGTAGCACTGAATAGAGAAAGGGTGCGTGTGTGTGTTGGGTGGATATGAAGAGAGGACAAAATAGTGAGAAAAGTATCCTTAGGACTTCTGCTCTATTAAGACCGTGGAACCAATCTATGTCAAAATAGCGTATTGGAGTGCTTTCTAGATATCACACGCTTTTCTGTCAGCTTTTTGAGACAGGCCATGATTGCTGCATAATCTCATAAGAAATTTGGGATTCAGAGAAGTTATATCTGCTGCCGGAGACAAAGGAGAAATTGATAGGTAAAGCTGGATTAAGTGGTCAAAGCCCAGATATGGCCAGTTTTGACCTATGAATTATAAACAAGGAGCTGAAAAAGAAAACAAAAGCAAGACCCACACAACTGAAAGCTAGATAAAGAAATAGACTCTCTTTTGGTGAATCTCAAGGGCCTCAACTTTTAAGTAAATCTAAATAATCTCAGCTCTTGGAATGTCCGTTTTTGCATATTTTGTGAAATTTACAGAACAATGCATAGCAAAAGTTGTAATAATTTTTGTGTTGGCAAATTCCACCATAATGTGAAAGTGTATCTGCATTATTCCACCTCTGTTTATAATTTCCTAACTGGTACTGTAGTTGCTGCTTCCTTATTATTATGAAGGGGCAGGAGGTGGTGATGAAGGTAGGTGGCTGAGAACCATCTAGTTCTCACTGGCCAAGCCAAGGGCCAGGTGTATTCTGAGCACTTCTGGGATTCTCTCCAGGGTCCCTGCAAGTGGATGAGGCCAAAGCATAAAGAGGGCCTTTCTTTTTAGCACACTCCAAATGTCTGTGGTGCAACCCTAGTGTCAGAGCCTCCAACTGCCATCAGATCCTGATGGGGGTGGGGGAGAAAAGAAAAGCTAAGTTTTGAGAAAAGTCAAAACTCCTCAAGTGTGAACACAGTATTTTTCCTTTTAAAGGAGAAGTGGCATTGGGCTAAGTTATTAAGATATGAAGTTAAATATACTCTTCCACAACTCCATTGCCTAAATGAATCTTTCCTTTTTCAGAAATTCTGTGCAAAGTGCGAACAACCAAAATGACTTTCACAAGACAAGGGAAGAGATGTTGGTTCACTTTGCAATTATCTTGATAAAGCCAATCTGTTTCACTGGCATATGCTGTTACCTTTGTTAGATACTGATGTACTTTAGAACTTGAGAATGAGTATATGTCAAGTGTGTAACAAGTTATTTCTTTTCTTACAAAAATTCTCCTGCACTTCCTTAGCCACTTGGAAGTTAGGTTTGATCATGTGGCTTTCTGTGGCCAGTGGAATGTGAGCAAAAGTCGTGTCACTTTCAGGTGGAATTCTCGAGAAAAGCAGGTCACGAGGTGCTACTTTCTCTTTCTCTCTGCTCTGGTGACTTCCAACATTTCAGATGGTGGCTGGTCCATCAGCCCAGGTCTTGGAATGAGGAAAATGTGGGACAGGCTCTTTAGCCCACCCTCACAGAAATAATCTTTGTTGTAATTTGGGGATTGTTTTATTTACTGCAACATAACTTAGCCCAAGCTGACAGATGAAAATACCAAATCTTTATTATTATATAAAAATATGTGTTTTCCAAGTCTCCCAGATAGTCAGTGGCAGAGCGCACAGCCATGATCTGTTTGACTCCAAAGTTCATGATATGTCCAATATTCCAGTTCTTACATTTATTTATATTCTCATTTTATCTCTTACGCTAGGGCAGCAGGGTGGAGACAGGTCTAACTTTGATTCCCTATAGCACATAGCATAGTTCCTTAAACCCACAGCAAAGATTTATATGTATATACATATACGTGTGTGTGTGTATATATGTATATATATAAATAAATATAAATAAAATATATGTGTATGTATACACACATGTATTATTTACATATATTTAATATATTCAATAACTAATATTCATTAAACATTGACATTAATGTAGTAAGAGCTCCCCAACTTAGTTTCTCAATAGTAGGCCAATGGTAAAAATAAATCTTTTCTCACGGAAACTGTCCCAGTGGATTTTATGTTTATCCAGGATGACAGCTGTGGTAATCTAAAAATGCCACAAATTCTTCAATACTCCTCCTCCCAAAAGGTGTAGCCTACTTCCTTTCCCCTTGAGTGTGGGCTAGACTTGGTGACTTACTTCTAATAAGTAGCATGTGGCAGAGTTGGCGGGTGTATGACTTGGTCATAACAGGCAGCGTGGCTTCCTTGTTGCTGTCTCCCGGGTCGTTCACTCTGATGGGAGCCAGCTGCCATATTGTAAGGACACTTGAGCAGCCCTATGGGGAGGCTAATGTAGTGAGGCACTGAGGCTTCCTACTCTCAGTCACGTGAGTGAGCTTAGATGTGGACCCTCCTGCCCTGATCAAGCGTTCGGATGACTGTGCTCTGACTGACATCTCTATGGCAACCTCATGAGAGATCCCAAGCTACAGCTAACCCTGACAAGCTGCTACTGGGTTCCTGACCTATAGAATGAGATATCTTTGCTTTTTAAAAATCTATCAGTATTGAGGGTAATTTGTTATGCAAAGATAGATAATATAACACCCACGTGGAACCTCTTTTTGGACAAATCATAGCCTTGTTTTGATATGTGACAACCATGTACGTGGGTAAAACTCATGTGATTTTGAGAAGGAATGCCTTGCCCAGAGTGTGAGTACCTGGTGAATTCACATATGTAAGGAAAACTACCTGCAGTGCTGATTTTTTAAGTGGGGTCTGTGTTTTCAATGCTCAACTGATTTTTTAAAATGTGCAGTATGCCAAAGGTGCTGTCAATAGCGTCATCTGCAAGACTGTGATATCTTGAAAGGCAGGCTTGACGTCTTGCTTATCTTTTTTGTATCTATTCCCTGCTCTTCGCCAGCCCCCACTCATCCCCCTCAAGTGCCTAGGATTATGTTTTACATAAGTAGGCACTCAGTTTGCATGTTGAATACAGTAATGTTCGGATGCATTCTTTTAAGAAGAATTATTCATTTTACCCCTGCCCATTCTCTCACACCAAACATCTTGTTCCAAGAAGTCTTTTTTTTCTTTTTTGGAGGAGAAGGAATCATTATGTCCTCTTCTTGTATTCATTTCTAAGGAAGCGTTTTTTGCTAAGTGTTATTTTGAGAGTCATGGACTAGTGGGTGTGGTAGTTAAAAGAGGATTGGCCTGCTTTTGCCCAGAATTAGAGAATACTTTGCTCTCTGTCTTTTGGGAGTTGGTTTCCATCCCACTGGGCTGTCCTCTACCATCCTCGACCATGTGCCAGGGTGACTTTGAAGGGGGTGATGGGCCTTAGTAGGCTACGCTGAGATCCTCGGCCACTGGCGGGGAGGCAGTGCCCAGCATTTTCTGTGGACCCAAGTTGTACCACCTTTTGGATGTCAGGCAAATGCAGTTGCAGCCACTACCCTGTGGCTTGCCAATCAGCCTCTCTCAGCTTCAGTGCTTGCTCTGGAGTATGACGGAAAAGCCAAATTTATTGAAGTCTCATTAGGGCTGATTCCTGCTCCCACTGAGTTGTGAGTCTTCAGCTTTGTTTAGAAACTTGTGAATCATTAACTGAAACTCTAGAGCATAGCTGTGAAAATAATTGTGGTTCAATAATGATGTAATAAACTTCTTTCAGTATAACATTAAAAATAATCCACCGAAAAAAGAGGCAAAAATAATAATCTGCCAACCCATGCCACCTGTCAGCACAAGCTCCCCGACCATATCTGCCTGCTTCGGATGAGAACTGCAATGCATAAGGTTGGGGTTGCTACTTGGGGGGCTGTCCCCTGAGGGAGAGGAGAGTGTTCAGCCGCCGCCTGCTGCTCCACAGTTGGTGTTTGGATGATACCACTCTGGGGGAGATACACACAGTGTCAGAGTCAAGCTGCTACCGGTGGGTGTTTCTATACACAACTACTAAGCTTCAGGAAAGTTCAAGGGGAAAAACTGGGTATTGGAAAGATAGACTTTGAGAGTCTATGATATCCCACATGACCCGTTCTGCAGCAGGCTGTGTACTCCAAAGAACATGCCATCTGAATACTGTGACGGTTTTAAATCTTACTGGAGACTCCCTATAAATGTTGCCACTTGAGGGATCTATTCTGGGAGAAAAATATAGCATGTCCTCCCGGGATGCTGCTTGGATTCCATTACCAATATTGCTTATGGGATCGAGTGTGGCAGTGCTTTTATCATGACTGTAAAGTGGTTACGAGCCAATTCCTCATATAAAACATACTCAATAACATTGAGGCTTTTTTGCCTTTTCTGTTTCCTTCTTTTATTTCCTTCCTTCCTTCCTTTCCTTTCTTTCTTTTTTTACCGACAAACACGATGTCAGACAAAGGGCATCAGGACTTAGTCTTTGTAGTACAAAACAAAATAACAATACATAAACACCTTTGTGAAGGCAGCTTGAAACCCCATGTTTTCTATTAAAAAGTCATGTTCAATCTTCACTGTTGATAGAACCGAATAGCTAACACAGAGAACATTGTATATCAGAAAGGTCAATAGTTATTATGAGCTACAAATATATTTTTTTCCATCCTTCAGGCTGTTTAGCGCATATCACAGCATGAGCAGCTGTCTTCTTTAATGCTTTTAAAATTAGAATCCCAAAGAGGAAGAAAAAATTATGGTTGCAATGATTGCTCTTCGCTTTGGTAAGTTTACTTTAATATACTATTTTATATACATGAATCTTCGGTGCAGCCTATCCATGGGGCAGTAACTGGTTGCCAGTATGGAGTTGAACTGCCACGTTTATTTTCTTAGCATTCTGGCCAAACCTCCATCTCAGGCACAGATGTTGTCGACATACCGTATTTTCAAAAGGAGTCATATAGGGGAGCCTGGTTCCAGAGGCACTTGCAAACACACATATGCATTCTGCCTTTTCATTGCTTAAAAGGTCTGCGACTAACTACAACAATGCCATGTGATGAGAAACAGTTACGCAGCACTGGGTGAAAAATCAGGCAGTGATTCAAACCATTGATACACAAAGTATCACTCTCCACGTGCAAAGTGCAGACGTGTGGCCTGAGAGGGCACCTTTTAGGTTGTTGAAGGTTGATCTCTGCCTGTGCCTGTCCTTACTCGGCACATAGCCCTAAAGACAAGGAGTATTTCACGCAGCACGTGTAAGCATGTACTGGACGTTATAGCTCGTTCAGTCTTTGTTCAGTTATTTACATTAAATACGTAATGAGTATCTATAATGAGCTGGGACTGTTTATAGCAGTGCTTACATTTGGGAGGAGGGGAGAATATATAACCATTTCTGGAAGCGCTTAATGCTCGAAAGAACAGCGATGCAGGGTAAGGGGCTAGCGAGTGATGAGGGCCACACTTTTGTTGTGTGGTCACAGAACACTAAGTCACGTGGATGTCGGGGTGAAGATGCCACAGCTCCGGGCTCATGATTCCAGTTGCAGCTTCATCGCTCTGCACTGGTAAATAGCTTTACGGAAAACTATTATTTGCATAGATATGCGCCAGTGACGATGAAATTCTAGAACTGTTACCCTTTGGACTTTTGTCCAAAATTAAAATAAGTGATATACTAAAGGTGAATAATTTAACATGTAGGAAACTAAGGGAGGGGTCACTAAGAATTTTCCAGTGTCCTGTGCCCCCCAGATGAACCTATTGGCATTGTCATTTATTTGAGGATCTCCAGAGAGAGCAGCTTCAGTAGAAAAGTGGGATAAAGATTGAGTAAATAAGTGTTTACTTCTCTTTGGTGAATTTGGTGATGAAAATAAAGAGAGCTGAGTATGTTTATTGATTGAGAGGACTGAGTTTAAAGCTGTCTGTATTAGAAATGCTAATTGAAGAATTTAAATCCTAAGGGCTATTTCATTAGTAACACAGAAAAAGAGGTGAGCCTCTGAAATGGGGGGAAGAAAAAAAAAGGATGTGAGCAAAAAAAGAGAGAGGGGGAGGGTGATGGGAACCGCGCTGAACAACTTAATCTCAATAGAGTAAAGGTCATTTGCTGAGATAAAGGAAGTGGGAGAAGGAGGGGATTTTGAGAGTAAAGAAAAAAGCTGTGGAGCAGCTCATGTGGGCAAAGCAAGGAGGATCAATAGAAAATAAGCAATAAGATTACACAGTGGTTAGAAGTTGCATGACTTAACTGTAAGTGCACTGATTTTCTAGGGTACCCTACTAATAATGGCTTTGTGGTTTTTCAAGGCATTGCTCAGGGTAGTGGGTTTTTCCCAGGGATGGGAGCGGGCTCAATGGGAATGAAAGAAAGACAATAGAGTGAGGGACTCCAAAGGGTTAAGAGACTAGCAAGTGAGGATGGATAGAGTGATGAGCTGGGGAACAGGAAAGAATGACAGGGCTAGGGGTGGGGTAGAGGTGGTGACCTGGGTGAGACAGCCGGTAAGCGGGGGCTTTCTTCCCAGAATGATTTGTGAGAATGCTATTTGTTGCTTTTAAACAAGTTCATCTTTCTTTTTTTGTGTGTGTGGTACGCGGGCCTCTCACTGTTGTGGCCTCTCCCGTTGTGGAGCACAGGCTCCGGACGCGCAGGCCCAGCGGCCACGGCTCACGGGCCCAGCCGCTCCGCGGCACGTGGGATCTTCCCAGACCGGGGCACGAACCCGCGTCCCCTGCATCGGCAGGCAGACTCTCAACCACTGCGCCACCAGGGGAGCCCAAGTTCATCTTTTTGATCTATATATTTTTTCTACATTCATAGAAAAATTGGAAGATATGCAAAAGTATAAATAAGAAAAAAAAAACAACCCAGTAACCTTATCCCCAGCTACAGTCACTATTAACACTAATATGTTTTGTTGCTGCCTTATTTACTATTTATTTATATATTTATTTCAAAAGTGGGATCACACCTATATCTCCTACATTTTTTAATGTTAAAAAAAAAGTCACAGCTCGCTAGGGGATAGTAGCTGGGCTTTTATTAGACACTGTTTGGGGAATAAAAGGACGTTGGGGCTCTAGCGGCCTTGGTTGCAAGGCAGCTTTAAAAATAAGAAATGATAGTATCTGCATGTGCCTACATCAGTTCATCACTTTCAAATACACTATTTTTCCTGGCTGTGTAATGTTCCATTACATGGTGATGAATTTCTTTGGAATTAATCTTCCTTCAACTTTCTTATCACGTCTTTGGGTGGATTTCTAGAAAGAGTATTACTGGGTCAAAGAGGATAAGCTTTTCTGTTTAAAGCTAATATGTACAATTTGTTTTCCAGAAAAGTTGTGCTGTGTTATCAGTTTATATGTTTATCAGCAATGTTTGATGTCCATATTAATTGCCATCTTAATATATGTGTTCTTGTTTGCTAAAAATATTAAATTAGTAGAAGATACAGAGAAGATACCCTGAAAAGCAATATGTAAAAACATCTCATGTGCTTAATTTGCATTTTTCTTTCTAATGATGTTGAATAATGTTTTAATACATACTTACTGGCTATTTGAACTTTTTTCAGTGACTCATTTATGTCCTCTATTTTCCAATTGAGTTTTACTCTCTTTTCTTATCAATTTGAATGAGATACTTAGATATATGTATTAAGGATATTACCTTTGCCATATTTCTTGCAAACATTTCCCCATTTTTTTGCCTTTTACTTCTGTTTAGGATGTTCATTGATAAACATATGTTTTTTAAATTTTATATAGAGAAATCTATACATTTTTCCCTTTGTAACTTTTTTTTTGTTGCTCTCATACCTTAGAAAGGTTTTCTCTATTTTTTCTAACAGGTAGTTGGCATTTTAAAAATGAAGCATGGTTAAAGGTCAAGGAATGGCTGTGCCAATGGGTGACTATAGGCAAGTCAAGAAATGAGTTTGTTGAGCTTTGGCAGTCGAGGAAATCTGTGTGGAATCGGGACCCATCCTGGATACTCTGACTCTGGCATCTATTGCCGTCCGGTGGAGACGGCTGCGCAGACCTCATAGCACCAGCCTTCGCCATTGAGGAAGGTTCACGAAAGGTGTGGGTGTTGACAGACAGCGGCATTGAGAACAGGTAAGGAATGCTGTTTTGTTCTTTTTTAAGAGGAAGTTTTTATATGCTGAGGTTGGGGGAAATGTTGCGGAAGCGGCAGTGGGAACGCCGGGTGATAACCACTGCTCTTTCATGCTGGGAGAGTCAGAAGCGTAGGAATGAATCATGGCCTCTGTTAAGAGCAAGTTTCTAGAGTATTGGGCTCTAAGGCAAAAGGGCTTCAATAAAGGTGAAGAAGCAGAGGTGGGCCTTGTGGAAAAGATGGTGGCAATAGCAGAGCTTACTCCTAATGACGGTTCCCAGATGAACACACAGGACACCTTGTTAAATTTGAATTTCAGATAAACGATGACTGCTTTTTTTTAGTATGACCCAAATATTGCATGTACGTTTCAAATTTAACTGGGAAGGCTGTAGTTTTACCTGTTAACTCTGGAACCCCTGCTCATGGAAGAATGAGGACTCTATGTGGCACCGAGGAAGGGTTTCGTGTGAGAGAGTCACGTGGTTAGCAGGAAGGAAGAATGGAGGAGTTTAGGAGACTGGCCGGGGATACATCTGTTTGACACAGAAAAGGTTCTGAATGGCTGGAACTTTCTCACTGGAGAGCGTTAGAGAGCCAGGCAATAATTGAAAATTCAAGTGAACGTTGGTGTGATGAAGTGGCTTTTTCACATTTGCCTTCTTGGATATGGGGTCCAGCACAGCGGCCAGTTTTTATTTTCCTGTGTGAACGTGTGTGTTCTGGGTGTAGAGGAGAGCCTGGGTTGGCAGGTCTCCACAAATGTCTCCTGAGTCAGTATCTTCTGCTAATTTATTATTTTTTTATCATACAGGAGGAATTTGACTAGGCAGCTAAAATTTGTTGGTTTTATTATGGCTCTATTCCAGCACATCTTGAAGTGGTTATTTTTCAAAGTGTTTTCAGTTCGAAGTACTATATTAAATCCATCATCAATAAAGAACTGAGGTTTATTTATTGGAGAATATTCTTAGTAACATTATTTATACTTTGTAATAATTTAGAGGAGCCAGAAATGGGAGATAACCCCATAATTATCTATATCTGTTATTTTGCTAATGAATATCTATTTTTGACACCTTTAATTAAGCAAATTTTCCTTTATCTTATGATCCCAGTAAGTTTCAATGACCACTGCCCTATCTCAGCACCTAAACAAAGTCTTCTTACCCCCTGGCAGAAGTAGCCCTGCTTTGCTGCAAAGAAGACAGGACTCCATCCTTAGGATCTTGGTCAGCTGATATATGTGTAGGCATCACAATACATGTGTAGGCATCATTTCCGTATCTGAACTTGATGTTAGGTCATTTGTATATTGTCTTCAAGGCTATGCATAGTCTTCCCAAGTGGGGGGGATAAAAAAGCAGTCATTTTCTTAATGATTCTATTTATATTGTTCGCAATTAGCTTTGCTGTACCCTTTTTCCTTCAATTTAAAAACATAAAGGCTATTTATTGCTAACAGTGATGATGAAAATGGGGTAGAAGCAGCCTTTTCTCAAACTGGGTGCAAAGCAAGTGTGTTGATACTAATATAATTACTGCCCCCTTTCCTGCTTCGCATATAACGCTCTAATGAGGTACTTGATATTTTTAACATCAACACTTTAGCATTATATCAGGATGGCATCTGGGACTAAACTGTATATTCTGTAATGCCAAATGATTATTTTAAAGACTGGCACTGCATATTTCCTGTTGCCTGGTAGCTGAACGCTCCCACCACATTCGTCATAATTGTTTTGTGGTTAATCCTCTCCAGAGCAGGGACACCAGGTATTTATGGTCGCCCTTGCTCTAGGTCTTCAATTATTTGACCTTACGTGTGAGTGAATCCATCTATAACAGTAGGCTGTTGTTTGCCCACTTCTCCATTTTATTATTGCATTTATTTCTAACAAACTCCATTTGCATGTCATTAGTAAAGTTCTCAGTATCTTTTAATAGCTTGAGAAGCTGCATGTTAGAAATGACATGAAGGTTCAGATCATATACCTGGAGAAAATGCCCCTCTCGTGATGCTTATCCTCATGTTTGACTCAGAGGTATGACCTGTGTCTTTAGTTTCCTCCTGATTCACTTCAGTTACAAGCCAAACCAGATACATCCAAATAAGTTTCCCTGAAATAGCAAATGATTTATACGTAAAACACTTGCGATCGAGCACTCTTTTATTCTGTAGAGAGGCTTTAGAATATTTTCCACTCATTGCACAAATAATGCACAGGTATTGTAATGATTTCTGGTATTAATTATTTACATGGGAGATAATATTGCCTTTACTTTCTTCTGGTAAGTGTCATATATTCTTTTGGTGCTAAAATCGTGTTATATTCTTTAACTTATAAACATCTAATATACTAGACAAACTAGCTTATATCTAAAATGGAAGCTAAAATGCGTAAAGCCAACCTAGAAAGGTCTTTATTCTGAAAGTTATGTCTTGCCCTTCAAAATTCTTTTGTTGACACTAATAATCAACATCTACAATCCTTCCTCGAAAAGTAGAGTGCCTCTCCCCGACCAGGTAAAATAGTTTGTATGTAAGTAATTTAGGGGAAGACAGAAGTAGACTTAAAGGGGAAACAAGGGCAGAGAAGAAATGATCTTTCTACCAAGAGAATTAGTTGACTTTAAAAAGAATGTTCTCTTACACAGTTTGAAGTCTAACATTTTAGGAGATGCATGTAAGTCCGAAAACATAAAATTATCAATAACAATCCTTGCTATTTTGACAATTCTTTTCCTTTCCCTTTGTGGCTTGTTGGGAAAGAAAGCAAGCATTTAGATACATGCAGAACATGTAAGTAATCTCAGTAAGATGATATTCTTGGGATTTTCCATATTTATATATTTTTTTCCTACATTGTATTTTCACTACCCAAGAGCCCTGGCTGTTATTTTTTTCCCGAAGTCTGAAGATCACCCCGTGGATTAACAAATGATTGAGGAGTCTCTCTTAAAAGACTCTTTAAGAAACTGTCAGAATCAGCCTGAGACAAAGATTTATTATGAACTATTTAAAGGGCTTAATATATGTATCCCCAAATGAGCCCTTGGAGCAAACTAAAAAGGAAGAGTGGAATTCTCAAAGAATAGGAAAAATTCTCCAATGCCCCACTCTGTTCATACCATGATTACTGTTTACTCAAAGGATAAAATGCCTAACCTGTCACACAAAGTCTTCAGAAGCCACAGTCCTGCTGATGTACGGTAAAAACAAAGCAATGAAGACCGACAGTAATGTGCTTGAGAGAGGCAGCTGTAATTTACTTCCTAACCTGTTCACTAACACACTAATGTGGCTACATCTTGTAGCAGGAGCTGATCCCTGACCCACACAGCAATCAAACAACTACCCGAGTGTTGGCTGTCACAGAAGGTGGGACCGTCGCTTTAATTATACGTTCCCGGATAACAAACCTTCCCTTAATGAGCAACTTTTCTCCAAAGTGCATCCCAGCTCACCCCTTCTGTCCTTGAAAAGGCCCACTGTAGATCACTGTGGTTGGAATTTGTGAAGCATATTCATAAGTATTCTTCCTAACAGGTGTAATAAATACTGCCTGAGCAGGCTGTTTGCTTTATAAGAATGCCAAGATATAATTAAAATTATAGGCTTGTACTCCTGGGAGGCTCTGGAGAAGAATCACTCAAGACCGAAGGGAAACTTTTCAGTGAACTTAGAACCACGCTTTTCTCTTTTCATATCAGTAATGTAATAGTAATTTTTATTGTCAGGACTATTTTATTTTCTTTGGGATTTATATTTGGCAATGAGATTCTCTACCCCACCGCACCCCCCGTGCCCTTAATTGATATGATATCTGCACTAGCGTTCCTTCTTCCTAGACATGGGATTTCTTTATTTTCCTCTTATTATAACATCCCCCAGTTCTGCTCTGATCTGCTGACAATGCCCCAACAGTTGACACAGGCGTATAGGAGGGTCTTACAGGGAGGTTTTATAGATACAGTCGTCCCTGGGATCTGCGGGGGATTGGTTTGAGGAGCCCCTCCTCCTCCCACAAACACCAAAACCCAGGGATGCTCAAGTCCCTCATGTAAAATGTCATTGTACCGTTGGCCCTTGGTATCCAAGGGTTCCATCCACGGTTGGTTGAAACCATGGCTGAGGAACCCGTGGATACAGAGGACTGACTCTACCTTGAGCACAGGTAGTGCCTCTCTATGGCAAGAAGACCTTTAGCATTGAGAACGAACAGCCGAGACGATCTTAAATATAAAGATTTACTTCCCTATGTCACTAGCTCAGTGCTGGGCTGGGACTGGTCCATCAGCAAGGCTGATGGCATTGATTGGTGACTCAGTGCCGCAAGGGAAAGGACTTGGGAGACCAGGTTCATTGGTTCTACTTTGATTTTATTTTGCCCTCTTTAATACTTCGATTCTTTTTCTTTTCCCTTCCTGTGGGTAGATATGTTTTCTCTGTAAAACAGTTTTAGGAATGTTGGATACGATACATAAGTAATATGTATAGTATTTAGAGAACTCAATTGCAGTCGCTTTAAATTGCCGTGTACAGTGGAGTATGTGAACTAACCCACGTAAATCATATCGCCTGGCACATGATGGGCCCTCGGTAAATGGTAGCTTTCATGGTTGTAGTTGGTATTGCTAATATCTCCGCAGGCTGGTTCTAACATCTGTTTTTAGGATTATTGGGTGGATCAAGGAGCAGGAATGGATAGTAATGCTCAGTAGTCCCCTGGGTCTCAGAGCAGAAAATCCTGTCCTGGCATAACAACAGTGGTGCCCTTGGGCAGGATGACGGCCACAACCTGGAGAGCAGCAATGTGGCATGGGGGTGGGGCAATGCCTTGGAATTCGGAAGCTTGAGTTCTAGGTTTGGCGTAGCAGGCAAAAAGCTCTACAGTCTTAAGTCAGTCCTGTATCTCTCTTCCATCTACTCCCTTATCCCCATGAAGCCCATGATATTACATGCCTTAACCAGCATCAGGAGGTTGCTGGGAGAATCAAATAAATCCATATGAAGGAAAGCCTCGATTAACGTAAGTTAAATTTGAGCAGCAAACATTTGTTGCATACTTATGAAGTACCTGGTGCTGAAATACCACATCAAATGTGAATCTTATTAATGTCGGGAAAAGAAAAAACCTACCTATAGACATGTTACTATTTTGTTCTCAAAATTCATATATTCACTAACGTTCCTGGTTGTGCTATTATCATTAACATGACTTTGGGTAAAAGATTTCTAGGCTGATAAATTTCCAAAATGGATAGGTATCATGAACCTGACTGCAAGATGGTAAGAAAATTTTACAGTCACTGGTTTTACTAGAAAGTGCTACAGAATAAATGTGAACGGGAGAAAATGCAAATGCAAAAGAGGAGAGGAGAGAATTAAACAGGGAATAAAAATGAGGAGGAAGAAAGATGTAGGGTAGTAAGAAAGAGACTACAGAGGGAGGGCTGAAGAGATGAGTATAAAGGACTAAGAGGTGGAGAAAAACACACACGAATGATACAGATAAAGCAACAGTAAAAGGTACAAAACAGGAACCTTGGCATATTGAGGAAAAAAGGGGAAAAAGAGTGGAATGCTATTCTTTTTTTTGTGGTACGCGGACCTCTCACTGTTGTGGCCTCTCCCGTTGCGGAGCACAGGCTCCGGACGCACAGGCTCAGCGGCCATGGCTCACGGGCCCAGCTGCTCCGTGGCACGTGGGATCCTCCCGGACCGGGGCACGAACCCGTGTCCCCTGCAGCGGCAGGCGGACTCTCAACCACTGCGCCACCAGGGAAGCCCAGGAATGCTATTCTTATAACCACACTGTAGGTTTGAGTTTGCAGACCAGCTGCTGGTCCTCAGCTGCACGTGCCAATGACCTGTGCTTTCCCCAGACCAAAAAAAACTGAGGAAGCACGAATAAAGTCATGTTTGGAGCTTTTAAAAAATAAATATAATCATTACAAAAGCAGGTGTCCCAACATTTGCAACATTACGATTTTAAATCCACATGCTGGGTGATAGCCTAGATTTTCTTAATAGCCATTTTATTTTGCGCATAGCAGTTCTGAGGTACAGGGAACTAGGATTAGTGCCGGGTCATTTACATACACATTTAATTTAGTTGTCACAACACTTTTTGAGATAAGCTCTTTTATTTTTCCCATTTTAAGGAGGATCCATTGTCTATGACCATGCACGCTCAAATACCCACGATTGCTTCTATAGAATGGCTTCAGCTAAATCTAGATTTATGAGTTGTAATCTACTTACAAATCTTGAACGTTCTTTCATTTCTGGCTGCAGTATATTTCAAAGAGTTCTGGTGCATGGAAAGAAGTATGTGAGAAGGTGGGCAAAAGGATGATAGGAATTGGGAGTGATTTTAATTTTTACTTTATTTTCCAGATTTTAAGAAATGTACATTTATTATATCTATCTCCGTGTACTATGTTTGTGTGTTTAAAGGGTTGGTGCTTGTACTGTCCATAACTTCTCCCGAAGAGTCTGCTTCTGCCTGCTCTGCAAGTTGAGGTTTCAGGGAAAAGTTGGTATTGAACACTAATCAACAGAGTGCCTAACTTGCCCCTTATCAGACAGAAGGAGTCCGTTTGCCTTTGCAGCTGAACTCCAGGACTCCTGTCTTTTGCCACTGAAGAGATGGGCTTTTCTCTCTTTGTGATTTTTTTTTTTTTTTTTGGTGGGGGGAGGCAGTTAGAGCATGATCAGAAGAAAAATGCCAGAGAATGCTTAGGTTATCTGATAGTCCCTGAGTTTATGTAAATCCTACAATGGTTTTCAAACAGGTACAAGTTTCTCTGGCAAATCCCTTCTAACTACATCAACTCCGCTCTCCTCTCTAGCTTTCTAGTGCTGTCATTTTATGAGTTAGCCCTTTCCAGAAACCCGCTTTCAAAAATTTTTAAAGAGTCATACTTCTGCCCTTAAATGTTCTGTGACACATTTAAATATAACAGAACAACTTTATGAAAGAATGAATTAAAAACCTAAAAATTATGTGTGAATATAAGAAACAAGAAAATGTTAAGGCGGCGCCCTATAGCAGGTGGCGACTAAGGATGCAGAAAAGGACAGAGAAAATAAGACAATGCATGGAAAGGGCAGCTGCAAGGAACCACGAAAACAAAAAGGAAAAGTAAGAGGGCTTCCCTGGTGGCACAGTGGTTGAGAGTCCGCCTGCCGATGCAGGGGACACGGGTTCGTGCCCCGGTCCAGGAAGATCCCACGTGCCGCGGAGCGGCTGGGCCCGTGAGCCATGGCCGCTGAGCCTGCGCGTCCGGAGGCTGTGCTCCGCAACGGGAGAGGCCACAACGGTGAGAGGCCCGCGTACCGCAAAAAAAAAAAAAAAAAAAAGGAAAATTAAGAGAAAAGAAGGGTCAGAAGGAGCAAAGGAAAAACCCCTAAATGTAAAAGAGAGTAGAATTCCACTTATATGAGGTACCTAGAATAGGCAAATTAATAAAGACAGAAAGTATGATAGTGGTTCCCAGAGGCTTGGGGGAGGAGCAGATGGGGAGCTTTTGTTTCACGGGTACAAGAGGTTTGGTTTAGGACAATGAAGAAGTTCCGGAGATGGATGGTGACAGTGGTGGCATAATGTGAATATACTTAATGCTACTGAACTGTACACTTAAAAATGGCCAAAATGGTCACTTTTATGTCACTTATATTTTACCACAAAAAAGAGACTACAACTTAGACTAATGAAAAATGACATGATACCAATGAGGAAAAAAAAAAAAAAGAAGGAAAACACATGAATGTAAAAGTAGAGGCACCGAAGGAGAAAAACATGATAGGGAAGAATAGAGAGACAAAGCATGGAAGGAATGGAAAACTACGGTTTCTATCAAGGCTGAGGGGAAATAGTAGCTGCAGTGCCACCTTTCAGTTCTTTATATTCAGCGAATATGTACGAGGTACTTACACTCTGTGGGGCACTGGGGATACCGAAATTAATTGCATAGATAACTGTCCTTGTTTTCAAGGAGTGTCTGTGTAGTGATGGGTTACAAAGATCAATGAGACATTGTTTTGCTCTCAAGGAGTTCATGGTCAGTGCTTATCTAACTTTATTTCATAGGTAAATTAGTGCATTTAATGAGGTATAGCCCTCTGCCAGTGCAGCCTTGGGATGGAGGCTGGAACTGTAGCCCAAGTTAAACATACATTGGTCCTGGTACCATGAGCCCATTCCAGCACAGGCTTAGAGAGCTAGATGATCTAGCTCAGTGATGATCTAGAACAATCTCCCCATGTGTAGCAAGAAAAATGAGAGCAGAGGAGGGTAAGCGATTTGCCCAGGTTTACCCCACCCCCAGGAACACAGTTGGGAGAACAACCCAAGCTTCCTGACTCCCCAGCCCAACCCTCATTTGATTAATATAGATTAAAAAGGTTGGGGGAAAAAACCCTTGATTAGTAATCAGAACAATAAAGGTGATTCACACGGTTCCACTGAGTGCCAAGGAACTTATTGAAATAAAGAAAATCAGACAGGGTTTAATTTCAAGGGCTCCAAGGTCATTATTTTATAGGACAGCAACCAATCATCTAAACATCAGGATAAAGAAAGCACAATCAGAGCCAGACGAAAAACACAAGCCAGAAACTGTTCCAGGGTGACTAATGCAATAATACTGAGGAATGTCACAGGTCCCTATTATAGTCAAAGTCACTTTAACTAATTGGCTCAGGCTATAAAAACATACAATCTGGGTCAAATGACACTGCTGAAGGAAGCGTCTCTGCTCAGACATTATCTGAAATCAAAGCATCCCAGTAAGAAGGCAAGAGACAAAGAGGATGTCCGGTTTGTGGGAGATCCTGAGAGATTTTAAAACTGGTTTATTTAATGGCAGCCAGCTTATGTGTCCACGGAAAATGATGAGAACGTTCTTTCTTCCTTGGTATTGCTTCACACTTCAGAAGCATACGATATTTCAAGGGATACTATGGGATTTCATTGACTCCAAGACATTATCAATTTAAGGTACCCCATGCTTGTATGAAGCACTAAGAAAAAAATACTGCCGATTATAGAATCACGAGATAACATTAATTGCAAGATGCGCCCCAAAGTTAGAGATGATAAAATGTGGGGGAAATATAGAATCAATGACAAGGTAATTTTCCTGACTCAGGATTAAGTTTGATAATTATCTCTCTTGGTTTTTTTTGTTTGTTTGTTGTTTTGGGTTTTTTTGCAGTACGTGCGGGCCTCTCACGCTGTGGCCTCTCCCGCTGCGGAGCACAGGCTCCAGACACACAGGCTCAGCGGCCACGGCTCACGGGCCCAGCCGCTCCGCGGCATGTGGGATCTTCCCGGATCAGGGCACGAACCCGTGTCCCCTGCATCGGCAGGCGGACTCCCAACCACTGTGCCACCGGGGAAGCCCCTCTTGTTTTTAAAAAGGGAAGTAAATCAAGGAATGTGTAGCTGGCACTGTTGATTGCTTCCCCCAAACTCTCCCTGTCCTTGTTTCCTTAAAAAAAACCCCTATTCCTGCAGCCCCTCCCCACCCACTGGCATTTATCTCTCCCACAAACCCACCTCCCTCTGCCCAGCTACATTATTCAGGGGAAGTAAGCTCAGCCCCAGGCATGAATCACGGTTGGCTAAAGCCACTGTGGGTCTAGTTGCCTACAACTGGTTTCAGAACTTATTCATTCAACAAGTATTTAATAAGTTTCTACTAGTTCCTGTCACTATTCTAGGTTCTGGAGTTACGGTAGTGGGGAAAAAAAAAAACAAAAAACAAACCCTCCTCAATAGAGCTTACATTCCCTTAGGAGGTTAAAAAAAAAAAAAGACAAGATGAATAAGTAAACTATATAGTATGCTATATGGTAGGAAATGTGATGGAGAAAAATAAGACAGGGGAGGACCACAGGGGATGTAGGGAGACAGAGTTGTAATTTTAAATAGTGTGGCCAGGAAAGCTCTCATTGTGAAGGTGGTATCTGACTACAGACCTGAATGCAGTGAGGCAGTGAGCATTTGGATATCTGGTGGAATACGGTTCTAGGAAGAAGAAACAGCCTGTACAAAAGTCCAGAGGTGGGACATGCATCGTGTGTTTAAGGCATAGCAAGGAGGTCCATGCTACTAGAGCAGAGTTTGGGAAGGAGAGTGATAAGGGTGAAGGCAGAGAGATGATGAGATGGGTGGTGTGAGCACATGAGGGATACAGCCTCGAAGAACTTGGGATTTTACTCTGAATATGATGACAAAAGCCACACGGCAGTTTGTAGTAGAGCTGAAGCATGATCACGCTCTTGTGCTGAGACTGCAGGGGAAGGATGGGAGGCAGGAGCGCCACTAGGGGGGGCTGTGGTCACAGTCCCAGGTGAGGTGGTCGGGGGAAGGTGGTGAGATCTGGTCAGATTCAGGACCTGTTGAAGGAACAACTGGCCAAACGTGCCGACAGATTGAACATGGGATGGTAGAGAAAGAGAAGTGTCAAGAATGCCTCCGAGGATGACTGCATTGATAGCGATGCACTTCAACCATGAGAAGTTAGGGGACAAATGCTGAATTTGGCTTTTGGGAGAAGTTTTAAAAGAGATCAAAAAATTGCAAAGACTCCTCTGCATATGGACATTGCTGTTGCTACAAACGTAAGTGAGAAGCAAGGCTGGGGGCGAGACTCATATGCTGAGGCAGCAAGAGCAGAAAGATGGAGAGAACCGAGTTTCTGATGATGTTGTTGGGCCACTGAAGGAATGAATCTTAAGGTTGACCCTCCTTTGGGCTTCTTATTACATGAGATAACAACTTCCTTTTAAGTGAACGAAATTGATACTGAATTGAAATTATCCTCCTGGGCAGGTAGTAGATGCTAAATCCAGCAACGGAACTTGGGAGCTTTGAGCATGTGACTCGATTTTTCCTGACAAAGAAAGTCTCCAGTGAGGGAGAAGGTGGGTTGGTAATTTTCAAGAAGGTTTGGCTCTGGGATAACTGGGAGGGGAAGAAGACAGTGATGGTGAGGGACCCCGCATGATGTGGAGTCAGCCTCCTGTTGGTGAGATGTGTGCGACACATGACATAAATAGAACCAGGTTTTTAAAAAAATGAGTCCACTAATTTCCTAATAAAGAGCCCAGCTTCGGGGCTTCCCTGGTGGCACAGTTGTTAAGAATCCGCCTGCCAACGTAGGGGACATGGGTTCAAGCCCTGGTCCGGGAAGTTCCCACACGCCGCAGAGCGATGAAGCCCATGTGCCACAACTACTGAGCCTGCGCTCTAGAGCCACAGCTACTGAGCCAGTGTGCCACAACTACGGATGCCTGCGTGCCTAGAGCCCGTGCTCCGCAACAAGAGAAGCCACCACAATGAGAAGCCCATGCACTGCAACAAAGAGTAGCCCCCGCTCACCGTAACTAGAGAAAGCACGCATGCAGCAAGGAAGACCCAACGCAGCCAAAAATAAATAAATATATTAAAAAAAAAAAAAAAGAGCCCAGCTTCCAGACCATTCACCTCAACCTCCACCCACCTTGTGTCTCCTCCTGCATGTGGCCTGCACCACCCCCTGTAAGAATGGACCAGTTTTCTCAGGGTCTGGTGTTCATCATCACTTAAACTAGAGACATCCTGCAGCTCCACCTTCGTAGGTGATATTTGACTGCATTTAGCACTGTATGGAGTATGCCCTGGGATCTTAGTGGTGGGACCCTGACATCTAGGTCATCAGAGGCAGTGGTGATTTAAAGGACGGTGATTAAGGCAGGGATTTTGTCTTAAGACCCTTGTCTAGAACTTGAGTGTCCTTTCGCAGGAAGTCGTGCATCTGCTCGGCGTGCGGGAACTGGCTTTGCAGAGACAGTTGCCTTTGGCCCATTTGAAATATTTGGCTTCTCTCAGGAACCCAGGCTGTGAAGCATGTTTACATCTTATGGCTCTTGTGGGCAGCTAGGATCAGTCACAAAAGATGCCCCTTGAACGGATGTGTGCTGTTATAGCATACCGATCTGTTACATGTAAACCTGTTGGCTTCTTGGTCGTTTGTGGGTGCATGTTTAGTTTCACCTGCACCAGCTCAGACTGGCACATGGTACAGAAACAGTCCCTCAAAGGGGAAGACTCTGGCTGCAGAACCATGAGGCCCTTCCCATCACTGCCCCTCTTCTGATTGGTGTTTTTACAGGTCTCAGTGATGGGAATTTTTAGAACAAAGTGGAGTACTTGGCGTGCTTATTTGCATGTCAATTTCCAGAATGCTTCTCCCACTTTTCACCATGCCATAGTGATGCTTTTGTATCTATTCTGCCTGGGAACAAACAGAGAAGAAGGGTCGAAGTGGGTCAGCACAGTGTCCTGGCACTTCTTTTGGCTGAGTCTTTGCCCAACAGGGTGGAAGCCAGCCTGTTACTTATCCCTGGCCCCTCAGATCCTCGGCAGCCGTGCAGAGCTGGGAGGTCTGCTCTCTTCATTGGGGTTCAGTGCGAGCAGGCACCTGACCATGGGAACGTTTCTGCCCTGGGTCACAGGCCTTGTGCAAGTGACCGTGGTGAGAGTCTAATCTCTATTTGCTGTGTTCCAGTCATCTTCCCCTTTAACCCGTCACTTGCCTGTCCTCACCTCTAGCTGGGAATAATAAATGTGGCAGGAGAAAAGTAAGATTTCTTTTCCTTTGGGACAGTAGCCGTGTCCCGTCATTATAGTAAATCAACTGTAAGTATCCCGCAGCAGTATCATGAAACGGGCAAATGAAAACATTTTTTCTCCATCAAAAGATTCTTTGAAGTGCTGTTCTCTGGCTGAATCTCACCGAAGAGTGTACAGGAAACAACGTTCTGTATACGTTGATTTGCCCCAGTCCCCCATCACGCAGGGAAGTTCTCTACATTATAGTCTCAAAAGCATTGTCCAGTCACATTTTAAAAAGGCCCAGCTTCAGCCATTTCCCCTGGGAGGCACGTCTCAGAAATTTTAACAGACAGCGCTCCTCTACCGGTTCAGCTGTTGTTCTGAGGGGGCTGCGAAAGAGGCACACGGCACGTGGGATTCCAGATTTTCTCCCTGTCACCTGACAGTCTGTATATTAAAACAATATTATTGAAATCATTAATTTTATCTTAGTAAATTTTTAATGTGCAGTTATAAGGTAGTCAGGGAAGTTTCATTATCCAGTGCATGCATGTATGAGTTACAGTGAGAAATCTCTGCCTGGTAAAAAGAAAAATAATAATAATAGAGAGGGGTTTCGGTCCTGAAGGTGAGTGAGTTGGAAACATGTGCTTGCTCCCAGCAGAACTTTTAAGCAGACGTTCCGGAAGTTCGGTGGGATAAGGTCGGGTAATGACCTGAGGACCTTGGCACTTTGAGTACGTTTCTGGATCTTGGACTATCCGGCCACCTGATGATCTAAATTCATATTTATAATGTGCATATAGAGCAAAAGAGGTTTTGTTTATAAAATAGGTTCAATTTTTTTTTTTATGGCTGATTTGCTGGGACCCCAAAGCATTTCCAATTGGCTATCACTTGCGATATGGAAGCCTAGAAATGAATAAGATTTAGTACGAGAGTTAGCTCCTCAGAATTTCCTGGGGACACTAAGCCAATAGTACAGTGCTCTGAGGCCAGTCCCCACACTTGGGGCTTCTTTTTCCTTGCTTTGGGGATTCCTTGTTTGAGTGTTTCTCCCATTTATGACAGAGTGGTCAGGAGCAAGGTGCTCCCAGGGAGGTTAAGCCGTTTATTCTCCAGTTGTCTGGCCCCCAGATGAAGGGCGTGTTGGAGAAATATGCTGCCTTGGCTTGATACGTGAGATTTGATGATTATTTTGGTGATTTCAACACCCGTGCTTTCCCGAGGCTCCATCAGTCTAGTGATTGAGAAGCTATGTAATTCACAAGTTAAACTCTATTAACTCAGAATAACGTAAATGAGATCTCAAGCCCAACAGTGGGTCCTCAAGCTGTCTCTCCCCATTCACAAACTTCTTCCATCCCAAACTGCCCACCGTCCACCCTGGCTCCACTCTAGATCTGAAACATGAGAACTACTGAGGTTCCTGTATCCTGATTCATCTTTCAATTAGAGACTGGAATTGGTGTTCTGCTAGCAAATTTTGCTGTTGCCGTCAAAGTCTGAAAGTTGTTAAATCAAGTCTCATTGTGTTTGTAACTTCCTATCCCATTAGCAGAGATTAAATTTGCTAATGTAATATGAAAATCACTAACATAAGATGAATGCAAACAGAAATCCCAATCTCCACAGACCTTCTAAAGGAAATGTTGAATGTGTAAACACGTCTCTCCAGTGGTTTGCTCGGGCTAACACGTGTGAATGTCCAAGTGGCTGCTTGCATTTACCTTAAGTGTTCTCTGGGCTGGTGTGTGTGTGTGTGTGTGTGTGTGTGTGCGTGCATGTGTGCATATGCCTTGGAGCGGGGGTGGGAGAGGAGGACAGGGGTCCACAAAAATCCCAGTGATGATAAACATCAACCATCCCCATGCCTGCAAGGTTATTTAAGTCCCCGAGAAGGGCAGGCTCATTTTGCTCCTTTTTTTATTTGATGAAGTGGAAAGAGAATGGGTTTGTGTCATGAGAACCGCCAAGCTGGAGTTCCAGCTCTTTTGTGCATCGGCTATCGTGAACCTTTCTGTGCCTCGGTTTTGGTTTTCTCATCTATAAAATGGTGAGATGTGGGACTCCCACAACAAGGTCCTTGTGAGAATTAAACAAACCAATGGATGTGAAAGCACTTTTTCAACTGTAAAGTACTTTGCAAATGTTACAGTATCAGCCCCTCTTACCTTTACTTCTGCTGTTACTCTCTGATACCACCCAATTCAGCTGCAAAGTCAACCTAAACTCTTGCCGTCCTGAGTCAGTTTTTCAGAAGCTGGGCTCTGTTCTCCAGATGGCTGGGATTGGGAGAGTGCGGCGGGAAGTAGCAGAGTACGGATTCACTTCCTGGCTTCCCGAGATATTATTCATTGGGCTTTGGGGTGGGACAGTATTTCCTTTAAATTTGAAATAGCTAGAATTTATTCTTATAAGAAGCCTATTAACTTCCTATTCATGAACCTTTCTCCAGGGGACAGTGCCTGACTCACACACACACAGGGTATGCTTTGGTGCCATCTGTAGAAATAAAGCATTTTCCGAGCAGAAAAGAGCTTCAGTCATATGCCAAAGGCAGGCAGTAGAATGGAACACAAAAGTCACTTGGGTATTTTGGAGACCTGTCTACTAATTCAATCAGTGAATATATGGGGTAACACCGTCTCACTTGGAGTGTTCAATCAAATCCAGATCTGATCCCTCGGTATTCCTACGGACAAGGCCAATTTTATTGTCCTTATTTTACAACTAGAGAAGATGAAAAACTGGGGAGCTCAGGTCTAGCAGGGGCAGATGATAAACTAGTCTCCACAGTGACCAATGACTAGTCTCAGTTAATCCCACAAAAGAACCGTACTCCGGACAACCACACCCAGGCTGCTTAGCCCTGGAGAGACGCGTTCAGGTGATCTTGGTTTCTCCTTCTCCTTTCTGAGGTGGGTTGCCCTCTACCTGCTTTAGCTGAATTTTTACTTGCTGGGATATTTTAAATTTTCCTGTTTTTTTTTTTTTTTTTTTTGCCTCTTCTGTGTCTGTGTTTTCTAGACTCTCTCAGATTCTTCCGTGACTCAAATGCCCTTAAATAATTCTTTTTCATCAACAAGTTTTGCCATCTTGCTTTCATCTTCCTCTTCCAGGTTGTTATTAAGCCTGAAGAAAGCTGGTATCAGCATTCTCCCTTGGGCTCCCCACAATTCACCTCTTTCTACAGAAAGAAATGGCCTTTTATTCCCACTCATTGCTTTCCATCTCTTAACTAGTTTTTAAGATGTAACAGAATTTTAACACTTGCCCCATGGTTACCAATTTTGCTTAATAGCCTCTTGCAAGGATTATTATTTTTTTTTTCTTCCTCTGTTTCTTAAAGTCCTTTGAAAGTCAGAATGCATTGCATCCACCAGTTCTCTTTCACCATGGTTTTGGGGACTCCTTCAAAGGACTCCATAGCTTCTAAGTCTTCTCCAATTTGCTCTGATTCCACTATTGCAGTGTTTCTTTCCAGAATGCCACCGCACTCGCTGAGAGGTGAGCCCTGAGCTAGGCATCTGCTGGGAGACCTGCCTGCTCGGAGCTGTAGGTGCTGCCGCCACGGAGATGATTGGTGATGTGGTGGTGCTTGGGATCAGCTTCTTTTTTGGCTGCTCTAGGACTTTCCAAGTGAGGCCATCAGCCCCTGGGGAGGTAATGAAATGTAATTTCCACCCTAGCTTTCTTTGATGTCCCTATCTCTGGGACACAGCTCCACCTTCACCACCCAAAGTGCACTTTCCCTCACCACTCCCGGGCCAGAGATGTCCGCATCGTGCTCTGTACCACGCACACAGGCAGAGCTATCGTTGAGCTGCACTCTGTGATCCCCAAGCCGCTCCCAACACCCCGACCTGCAGCTGCCTTTCCTCCAGGGCCCCTTCCCTTGAAGGAGTCATAGAAAGGCTGATAATTTGCCTTGATGTCTTTGTTCTTTGAATTTATTCTTCCTTCTGCCCTCCATTTTGCCTGCTGAAGCTTCTGTTCCTTTCCATCAGCTTCACTTGGGTGGGAGCTCTCTCTTCTAAAGCCCACCCGACTGCATCCCTGCCTTTTGAGCAATACAGATTTTTCTTTCTCGCCTTATCACTTCCTTTTTTTGTTGTTGTTCTGGGATGGGTGCAGAGTCTTCCTCTAATCAGGTATTCCTCAGCCGCCTTCATGCTGAGTCTACGGATTTTAATTTGCTAACGTTTCCCTTCAGGCAGTTTCCAACATCCAGTTCCTAGGCCTTGCGCAGCACTGAGGACACTGTCGGCACTCAACAAATATTAAATAATCCTCCTCCTCCTTTTGGGAAAAAAAGACAGAAAGAAAGAAAGCAGCCGCTCTTGAATCCTGCTTACGGTATGGTATTTTATTTTAATGGGTGGTATTATTTCAATGGAGCTATTTCATTGCTGTTCCTAAAACTATTTTCTTAACGATAGCCTTTTCTTCTAATGAACCATCAGGCTGCCAGATATCCTTTCTGTCCCAGGCAAGTTCTCACTTCCCTCCTGGTCTAAAGGCTAATGGGGCAGAGGTAGCAGTTGGGGAGAAGGCTCTGGAGCCAGCTGCTTAGGTTAGATTCCTATCTTTAGCGCTGTCTAGCTGTATAAACTTGGGTGACTTCCTTGACTTATCTGAGCCTTAGGTCCATCAGCTGGAAAAGATATTAAGAATAGTACCCGCTCCTAGGGTTATTGTGATGATCAAACAAGTTAATGTAGTACTTCGATAAATGCCTGGCACGTTGTAAGCGCTCAGTAAATATTAGCCGTTATTGTTTGGATTTTATATTTAAAGCCATCGACCAAGTTCCTTTTCATTCTCTGTACTCCCATGCAGGTGCTCTAACATCCTCTTGGTGAGACATTTCCATCTTCTTGGACTACGGGAAGTGGCACGATCAGTGGGGAGGACACAGGGTTTGTTATCGACTAGGCCTGGGTCCAAATTCTCCCTCTACCACTTTTAGGAGTTGGACAAGTGAATTGGTCCAATTTTCAGTTTCCTCAGTTGGGAAAATGGGGTTCACACTACCTTGCATGGTGATTACGAAGGTCAATCTTTGGCATGTAGTGCACAGCCCATAAATGATGGTGCCATCCTGTCTTCCCTTCACTAAGCTTCTTTACTGAGTCTGGAATTACTGGGCCTCTGCTCACATCCAGCCACCCCGTCCTAGCTCAGATTTTGATGTAAAGAAGGGATAAAAAAATTGTAGGAGCCTGAAAGGACTAAAGGATGGAGGGAAGCTTTTCTGTATTGAGAGCTCTCCCAATCACAATGCTAATGTCATCCCAGGATTTGTCATACTTGAATGAAAAAGGTGGTGTGACCACAGGGTCTCCCCTAGCAGTGATGTGTGTATAGGGGTGGAGGATTTAGGCTAATAACACATTAGTGCATCCTCAGAGAATGCATTTTTCATTGGCCATTCACTTCATTTTTCATTTGCTATTTTTCATTACAGTATTAAACTGTGTGATAAATGAAAGGTAGAGGAACTTGACAGATGATTTGAATTCCTCCCTTGTCAGATTCCTTGGCTTAGTTTCCTTATGAAAATAGAAGGCAGGCTCTGTAAAATTGTTCTTGTGGATTTGTTTTTCAGCATGTGTTTCCCGCCATTGCCATATCTAATCTATCTATTTACCTATGATTCAGTTACTGATCTGTATCCCTCTGGAGCCTGGATACATATTGGCAAAGTTTCCTATTGGCTACAGTGGGTAGGACCTAAGGAACATTCCACATGAACTCCCAATTCTTTTTCTCCACAGCTTCTCCACGTCCTGTATTATTAAGGGGCCTTCAATTATAGTATGCTCACAAAAGACACGGACTTTGCAACAAAAGGAAGTCTGTCCATTCTTCTGTTTAAATACAGGGGCAGATTTTGCCTCCCTTTTGGTAATGTGGAAAGGATAAATACGATATTGAACATACTCTGCCATGTACAGGCTGCCAAAGTTAGGGTTAGCAACATAGCTATTCATCCGAGCACTTCCAAAACTTCAGTGAAACTTGTTTTTGTGAATGCTTCTGTGGGAGAAAAGGGGTGTATGAACTCTATAGGTGCTATTAACTCCATAAATTGTCACACTGCCCAAGGAAGACAAAGCTGCAAAGAAAGAGAGAAAGAAAGAAAGATGTTCCACCTTTTTTCCCCCTCCTGGTAGGTGGGGAAAAAAAAAAAAAAAAAAGGTTCCAAAATGGATCCATGTGTTCACCTGTCTTGCTGCAGCTTTCAGCAAAACTGATGTGATATGACAAAAACAGTCTCTAAGTAGCAGCTTCACTTAGACAACAAGCAAATAAAAATGAGGGCCTCTCTTACTTCGGACAGCTTCAAAGAAAATGGAAGCGATGCAGTCAATTCTTAAGCTTAATAATGGAGTTAATTGTGAGCTGCTAAAGCCGACAGAGATGGAGAAATGGTTTATGAGCCACCTGCCTTAAAGTGCGCCCACATTTCCAAGTGTGCACGCATACCACTTGCCCTCTTCCTTCTCCCCAAAGCTTGTAAGTAATCTCAGGCTTTTATAAAAGCCTTTCCTTCTAAACTCCCCATTAAGCAGCATTCAAAAATGCCTGCTGCAAGTGTCAGTTATTAGCCTTGGTGCACGTCAAGCCCCCTCTCCCTCCTGTTAATGTGAGCAGTTATTCTGCTCTTGACCTATTAAAACTTTGTTTGCTATTATACTTGCTGGCAAGCTATTCATGTAGAAAGGTGTTGAGGAAACGAGCCGGCGTGTTCCCCAGGTGATATACGCACTTTATCAAGCTGATCCCTGCCATGTTATGTAAACTATACCAAGTAGCATTCATTTTAAACAAAGAGATAAACAGATCTAATATGCTTCAGGGCATCATGCTTTATGCATGAACTACTTTTTATTTTTATATTTGAGATTTTTTTTTAAAAAAACACAATCCATTGTAGTGGAAAAGTAATGTCTTAACCACAGCCAGAGTTGTACCTCCAATTTCCAGGTTCTAAGAGTGATCGGCTCAGTTAATCCCATGTTAACTTTTTAATTAATTTTTAACTAAAACTCTTAATAGTTGCAATGCGAACAGCTCAAAGTTAAGTGAAGTAATCTGCAGAGACAAAATTATACATATATACATTACAATTTATATGTATACGCACTTACTTTCAAAAAGTATTAGCCATCTAAACTGTCACTTCAAGTTGTTATCACAAGTCTCCAGTCTTTTTTTCCCCCTAAAAATCCCCTAGATTTTGTTGAACATTTATGTAAGGTAATGGGCTATAATATGTGGGTTTACTTTGCGCTTTTCTACAGGGCTTTCTTTCATCCTCACACGATCCTTTGAAGTGGCATTATTTTATCAATTTTACAGATAAAGATATTGAGGCTAAGAGAGCAAAACAGGAGTTTGGGATTAACATATACACACTACTATATATAAAATAGATAACCAACAAGGACCCACTGTATAGCACAGGGAACTCTACTCAATATTTTGTAATAACCTATAGGGGAAAGAATCTGAAAAAGAATATATGTGTGTGTGTGTGTGTGTGTGTGTGTGTGTGTATAACTGAATCACTTTTCTGTACACCTGAAATTAACTATACTTCAATTAAAAAAAAGAAAGTAAAATAACTTGTCCAAAGTTATCCAGCTCTGAGAAAAGACTTAATGTCAGGTGTGTCTGACTTTACAGCCCTGCCCTTGATACAGACAGGGTGGTAGAAGTGAACTTGGGCTGTGTGGTCAAAGCACCAGGTTCAAATCTGAGCCTACTGCTTATTGGTATGTAACCTTGGGATGAGTTACTTAACCTTTCTGAGTTTTTTCACTCTCTTGTAAAATGGGGTTCATAACTGTTCCAGCCTCAGAGGGTTTGGTGAGAATTAAATGAGAGGACATATGTACACTGCTTGGCCTGTAGGAAGTTCTCACTGGCTACTTGCTGCTATTATTACTGTTGTTAATTTTATTACTGTATTCTACTGCCTCCCATACATGATAGTAGTGGATATTTAACCATTATAACTGCTCAACCTAGAAAGTCAGTCCCCTGATCCTAGAAGAACTAAGGCTAGGAGAATTTTTAACATCATAATACTCTTCACTTAAAACCACGCCTCTTTTGACCATAATGTTTACAAGCTCTATATTAAATAGTACAGGAATTCTTCTATCCCAATCCCGAACCCTCCTCTCTCTAATGCAATTTCTAAAGAAAATAAGCTGACTCGGGTTGATGATTATATTTCATTATCTACTGTATTAAACTGGATGTCTTAATTTAGTCAGAAAGTTCGATATATATGAGGCCATATAATGTGACTTAATCTAGTTAAAGTGGAAATATTGGGGTCGATACTCTGTACACAGAATTGTCAACCTTTGGCCTATTTTCAATGAAAGAAGACAAGTTACATGGACTTCCCATCCGTGGTTTCCTCAGTCCTGATTTGCAAGAGTTGTAGCACGACTAGTTGGCCCTTCAGAGAGCTGGGGCTACTCTCATTTCTCCTCTGCTAATCAGAGTTAGGATGAATGAAGTCTCTATCTTCTGCCCCACCACACGCCCTGCCTTACCTCCTACTCACACATCTAGAACAGGAGGTGGTAAGTGACAGGTTGCTTTTAAAAAGATATGAATCCCTGTGTAGCTTGAGCCGACCCAGTGAAAGTTAGGATTCTTCTAGGTTGGATGCAGCACAGTTGTGTTGACCAGTACCCAACAGATCTCTGGATTCAGAGTCAATCCACTTTCTTCACATAGACACAGCTTCTGTTTTTCAGTTTCCTTATTTGATAAGTAAGAGCAATTAACCTCACAAAGTATTGCTATTTGTGGTGTATTTATAGAATAATTTGTTAGGATTATTTGCATCTGCACTGAAATTGGTTTTGAGTTCTTTCCAACTGGAGAGATCCATCAAAAGGACTGAAAATAAGTGAAAATGATAGGAGTATGTTCCAAATGCAACAGAAAGCCACTCTCCCACCAAATGTATTTTTGGCTGAATTCCCTCCTTCTTTATGTAGCCAAGATAATTCTGCCCAAGGGATAAGGATAAATATCGATATTGGGTGGGGAGCAGTCACTAGATGGCTAATACCATTTGCATGTTTGAAAAGAATTTGAAGGAGTATGACAATTGACATGGACTAGAGGACATCCTCTAGAGAGCTACTTCTGAAAGGAATTGCAAATACTCCTTTTAAGCACTCTTCCAGAAAGTTCTCCTGTGTTTACTTTTGCATCTGCATCCCCTCTAGAGGGCTGAACCTTTGATAATCTACGTTCTTCCTACTACAGTGACTTAATTTAGTCTTGATTCTACACAGTTGTTTCCAATTTCCTTCTCTTACTAGATTTTAAGATCCTTGAGGGAAGGTCCCATTGCTTATTCATCTTCGTGTCCCTCAAAGCAGCTGGTAGAGATCTTTGCATGCAGAATTTGGGTTGAAAAAACAAATTAATGGCCTAATGATACCTTGTACCTCCTGGGTAGAGACTGACTCAGGAGGAGCACCGTAAGTGCTCAACAGATGCTTACGTGAATGAATAAATAAGTGAATGAACAGGTGTTGAAAGAGCTGCATACGCTCTTAAGTAGAAATCAAAGAGACAAAAGGCAGCTGGCAGTGGAGCTGTGTCTAAATACCATGCAAACTGGATCTCATGGCATATCCCCTGTTCTTCAAGGCAAATCAAACAAATCTAGCGACATTCATGAAAAGCCAGATAGAAAAACTGATGAAGGATTCTACTGAAACAGTAATTCTTACTCTCTTTTGGAATCATGGCCCACTTTGAGAATTTGAGCAAACTCTTTTTACAAGAACGATGTGCTTACGTCCATATACACAGTTTTGTACACAGTGTTCCTGTTGATGTCAGGTGACCAAACAGATCCCCAGCTTAGCAATATTAGCTGTAATAATAAGGAGAGACTTTTTTTTTTCTGTTTTGGTAATTGGGTCCCTCATTTACCATTGCTGCTTTTTTTTTTTTTAAACATCTTTTTTGGAGTATAATTGCTTTACAATGGTGTGTTAGTTTCTGCTGTATAACAAAGTGAATCAGTTATACATATACATATATCCCCATATCTCTTCCCTCTTGTGTCTCCCTCCCACCCTCCCTATCACACCCCTCTAGGTGGACACAAAGCACCGAGCTGATCTCCCTGTGCTCTGCGGCTGCTTCCCACTAGCTATCTATTTTACATTTGGTAGTGTATATAAGTCCATGCCACTCTCTCACTTTGTCCCAGCTTACCCTTCCCCAACTGTGTCCTCAAGTCCATTCTCTATATCTGCGTCTTTATTCCTGTCCTGCCCCTAGGTTCTTCAGATCCATTTTTTTTTCTTAGATTCCATATATATGTGTTAGCATACAGTATCTGTTTTTCTCCTTCTGACTTACTTCACTCTGTATGACAGACTCTAGGTCCGTCCACGTCACTACAAATATTAAGGAGAGACTTTGAAGTCAGGTTTAGATCATGAGATCTGGGATCATAAGAATTATTTATTTCTCTGTTTGCAGTTTTTTCACTTGTAAAAGGGAAATAATATACTGCTAACCTCACAGGATTGTTCTGGAGCTCAAAGAGCAAACATGATCTGTATTTGAAAATACTTGGTAAGCTGTAAAACACCATATCCACAAAGGGCGTTACAAAGACTCTGCTTGTTGCACTGGGATGGGTAGGTATTTGAAACTTCGAGTCAGCTTCTTCTAATCTCTCTCTTCCATGCTTTGTTTCACTGACTCCCTTGTATTCTTTGTTTAGATGGGTGCCCCCCACTAGTCTATACGCTCCATTAAGGCCAGAAATGCGATTGTATTAATCTCTTTGTTTCCTCTTCCTCCAGAGCCTAGCATAAAGCTTTCTATGTATTTGACAATTAAATAACATTTAGAAATGTATTTTGGATAGTAGCTAAGTCTCCCATGACAGTTCAAAAAGTGGTGGAATGAACTGCAGGGAGGTTCAAATATCTAAGTGTATTGGTCAGTCTGGAACCCATTTCGATAAAATACTGTGTTCAGAAACACACTTGCTTTATAAGTCCTGGAACAATCACCGTCTGGAAAAGGGGTGATTTATTAAGTAGCTAAAACATTCTCACTGCTATAGGATAAGCTTTTCAGCCTTTACCTCCATTTGTGAGCAACTGAAAATCAAAGAACTAATAAAATCCAATCACCCAGAACTTCTTCCTGTAGACAGACTGAATGATAACTTTTTAATTTAGGCAGGTAAAGAATTATTACAGTAGGACTCTAGGGCAGGAATGTGTTAATAAAATCATCCTCTCTGCCTTTTCATTTAAAATAATCCCTTGAGCTGATTAAATGAAATATCACTTGTTTAATAACTGACAGACATTATTTTTAAGCACAAATGTTTTGCATATCTTGGCTTCGCGTTTTTAATTCCAGGCACAGAAGGGTGGAGGCACTGACATCACAGAGAGGGAGTTGAGCTCTGCGCTCGGATGTAGTTTGCCCTGTCATCATGGCATCTATAATTTAGTGTGAAGCAGAGAGGTAGACAGGGCATTATCATTAGAAACCATTCTGAACAGGGATATAAAGCACAGTCGCAATAACACTTGTCAGAAAGGTGACTCCAGTCAGAACTCATATCCACGAGTTTCAAGATAAATGCTGACATGGCAGCCATCCTACAAAGACTATTATTGCTGAAAAAAAAAAAAAAAACCCAAGCCAAACCCCCAAACAAAGCAAACCCATGAACCTTCCCCAGAGTGAACAAGTTAGTGCGAAGTTTGCATCTGGGGTGGAATAAACTTTCTATGATTTACAGTGAGCATATCCCTTCTCCACTTGGATAAGGTATTTTATGATGCTACAGAGGAAGGATCCAATAGCATTTTGGGTTTAATGATGTTAAGCTATTTGGAATTCTTTCCCCCCTGTTATTTGGAATATATGAGCTGGGCCCCTAAAACAGGTCATTAGCTGTGCCGGGGATGGGTTCATCGCTTCACCCACAGGACTGCTCAGCTGGCTGCTTGCATTTTCCCTGCCTTCTACATTTAGAAAAATCTCTCTGACTTGGTATGAGGCTATGATTTAATAACCCTGTTCTGCTGACTTCATAAGCTGTGAAACCTCAGAGAAAAATCCCAAATCTGAATTACTGTCCTAATTACTCTAGCTCGGGCAGAGGGTTTCTGCATCGAACGTTCTATTAGTGCCCATTTCACACTGAGCACTATTTGATGCCAGAGGTCACAGGGCTGCATCCTCATTCACTTTCTCTTTTTCCATGAATGCAGCCACTTTCCAGGCGTCCTTCCAGTCTGCACGACTGGAGGAGCTGACTGCTTGGTGATTCAGTGCAAATAATTTTTCCTGAGTTCCCAGAACTTACTCAGAGAGTGCACTTCAGTTTTGGAAAATGGATATATTGTAAGTGCAAATTTACAATATCAGGGTTGTTTAAATTACAAAAGGATCCACTGTGGTATAAAGGCAAAATTGAAAAAAGTTATCTCCTTTTTACTTGATTACTTGATTTTAAACTAATGATATTTATTTAAAAAATAAGTTATGATTATCCCAGCTTTGAAATGTTTATTTTCTAACCATTAAAAACATCAGGGCTTCCCTGGTGGCACTGTGGTTGAGAGTCTGCCTGCCAATGCAGTGGACACGGGTTCGAGCCCTGGTCCGGGAAGATCCCATATGCCGCGGAGCAACTGGGCCCGTGAGCCACAACTACTGAGCCTGCGCATCTGGAGCTTGTGCTCCGCAACAAGAGAGGCCGCGACAGTGAGAGGTCTGCGCACCGTGATGAAGAGTGGCCCCCGCTTGCCACAACTAGAGAAAGCCCTCACACAAAAACAAAGACCCAACACAGCCAAAAATAAATAAATAAATTTATTAAAAAAAAAATCAAAAGTTAAAGCAGGCATGTGGTTTAAAAAAAAGTTCAGCTAAAAAAATGATACCAATGAACTTACTTACAAAACAGAAACAGACTCATAGACATAGAAAACAAGCTTATGGTTACCAACGGGGATAGCAGCAGTGGGGGGACATAAATTAGGAGTTTGGAATTGACATATACATACTACTATATATAAAATAGGTAAACAAGGACCTACTATATAACATAGGGAACTCAATATCTTGTAATAACCTATACTGAAAAGAATCTGAAAAAGTATATATATATATATGTATCTGTATATATATACACACACGTATATATGTATATATATAACAATTATTTTGCTGTACCCTTGAAACTAATACAACATTGTAAATTAACTATATTTCAATTAAAAAAGGCAAAAAAAGTTCAGGCAGGGCTTCCTTGGTGGCGCAGTGGTTGAGAGTCCGCCTGCCGATGCAGGGGTCACGGGTTCGTGCCCCGGTCCGGGAAGATCCCACATGCCCCGGAGCGGCTGGGCCCGTGAGCCATGGCCGCTGAGCCTGTGCATCCGGAGCCTGTGCTCCGCAACAGGAGAGGCCACAACAGTGAGAGGCCCGCGTACCGCAAAAAAAAAAAAAAAAAAAAAAAAAAAAAAAGTTCAGGCAGTACGAAACGTTATAGTATAGTGAAAACAAACCTTCCTCCCTACTCTGATCCCAAATTTCCTTGAATCTCTCCCACAGGCAGTTTCTTACATGTCCCCAGTTTCTTACATATCCCTGCAGAGGTGTTTTATGCATTTGCCACTACAAGTGTCTGCAGTTATTCCCTTGGTACACAGATGACAGCAGCCTATGTATGTTGTTCTGCCCCTTGCCTTTTGTTTTTTTGCTTAATAGCTTGGAACCTGTTCCATGTTTGAAAATGTGTACCTTCCACATTCTTTCTAATGGCGGCATACTATTTTAGTCTATGGGTGTAATTTCATTTATTTAGCCAAGTTGCCATTATAAATTAATTATATATAATTTTTTTGCAATAGCAAAAAAAGTTACAATGGATATTCTTATAAATATTTTTTTCTAGAAAGGATTATTTTAAACAGGTAATTCTACTAGAATGTTTAAGGTTCCGTTGTAAAATCTGTCTAAGGAAGGGAATTAAGATTATAATAGCTAATATTGAGGGTAGGGTAGCACCCGCTCAGAATGACCTGAAAAGCAAGATGAATGTGGACACTTAAAATGATGAGAAAATATTCTTCTTAAGTTCTAAAAATTCTTAAGTGTTTTTTTTAAATGTATTTATTTTATTTATTTATTTTTGGCTGCGTTGGGTCTTCATTGCTGTGCGGGCTTTCTCTAGTTACGGCGAGCGGGGGCTACTCTTCGTTGTGGTGCACAGGCTTCTCATTGCGGTGGATTCTTTTGTTGCGGAGCACGGGCTCTAGGTGCGTGGGCTTCAGTAGTTGTGATTGATCTCCTTTGGGGAATAAAATTCTTTTCCAGTGTAAGATATTCCCAGAGGGCCCAGTGAACACCTTCTAAGGGCTGGAGAGGCAGAAGCCTCTAACGAGCTCTGTCTCTTGAAGCAAGTTAAGCTTTGGCGAATGAAATCACCAAGATGATACCTCCTCTTCCTAAAGGGCATAGAAACTGCCCAGTTTCAAGGCAAAAGCCACAGACTGCTTCCTTCTGTGCTCCTATTTCCTGATTGAAGAGGAATAAAATCATTTAATATTTATTTCTCTTCTGGAAATTCTGGAGTTTACCCCTGTTATGTATCCTGGCACCTTGCAGTTGTCCTTTCTGGTCCTTTGATTGTACCTGAGTGGCGGCTTGTGTAACTTGCCATTGACTGTCTCGGTGCCCCGCCAGGACCCCAGCTACTTGAGGGCAGCTCTGCCACAGGTTTTGCAGATAGGGGGATGTGCAAATTGCAAAACGAGTCTCCGTTCACTCAAAGTAAAGTAGAAAGAAGACATTCTTCTTAAGCGTTAAGCAGAGAACGTTCTTCCAGAATGGAAAGTTCTCACAGTCATTTCTTGTGAAGCTACCCATCTGAGGAGAAACACACTGAGGAGCTAAAACCAGTATGCCTAATCAACCTGCCTATGCAAGGTTGAAGAGCTACACTGTTCTTTAACAAGTTTAACAATCTCTCATCCAAATGCCACCACCATTAAGAAATACACATATTAAAGAAATCAGTATATTATCAAGGGAAGAAAAGATAATTCTTCTGTTTTTTGATACACACGGACGTGTCATTCATGTGATTGTTCATGAAGCTTCAGTAAATCAGTGGATACGTTACAGTTTAAGACACACTCCTTCACCATCATTTTGGGTGTATCAGTCCATTGTACTTTCCTATTACCACTTGAGAGACTTATTCAGGTTCAGTCTGATGTGGTTATTGGAGAACGGGTTAGTTGCTGATTTCACCAGCATGTTATTAAAGACTGAACTTTTATTTGTACTGATGCCATAAACACATTGCCTCGAGCTTCTCTTCAACCCTAGTAATTAAATTATATGTCAAAAAAGGAAGATAAGCTCTTCTGATTTTGGAGAATAAATAATTCAAAACCTGTTCATCCTAACTTGCGTTCACTCCAGTCAAGAACAAAAGTTCACCCAACCCCCTGGATAATCCGTTTGTAAGTTCCGGCTATGAGTCAAAGCTGCCAGGGGCGGGTGAGCGGCGGGTGTGGCGAATTTAGTCTTCGGAGCAGGTGAACAGGACTGCTATCTGATAGACATGGGAAGCAGGTTTATCTAGATGACAAAGTGGCTCAGGAGAGTTTCAGTGATGTGACCAGGCATCAGGATATACAGGGCTGGTGATGCAAATCTTCATTTTGCACAAGATTCTCCTGTGTTTTTTTTTTTTTTTGCTGTACGCGGGCCTCTCACTGTTGTGGCCTCTCCCACTGCTGAGCGCAGGCTCCAGACGCGCAGGCTCAGTGGCCATGGCTCACGGGCCCAGCCGCTCCGCGGCACGTGGGATTTTCACGGACCAGGGCACGAACCCGTGTCCCCTGCATCGGCAGGTGGACTCTCAACCACTGCGCCACCAGGGTAGCCCTCTCCTGTGTTTTAAAGTTGGAGAACTCCGACCCAGAATAGCAGAAGCTGGCTTCATAAACATGAAGTGGAAGAAACACTAGGCTTTTGTAAAGCCCAGAAGAGACCTATCATTGGATGTATCATTAAAAAGGAAACATGAACTGTAAACTCATAAATTTTCAGAGAAAATAGCCCCGGGCGAGTAGCTCAGTATTCCAAGTTGATTTGGGTTAGCTCAGGAGTAAGTAATGCTTTTATAGCACATGTTCAGCAGATTCTAGATACAAGGGTAACGCCTCAACTTCTCTTCCCTGAACAAATCATCATGAAGTCATATACATTATATATGAAACAAAAGCAATAAACAAACACACTGAATTTTCCGGCTAGCAACCAGGAGTTTGGGTTTATAGCAAATGTACTTTCCTTCCCTGGCAGCAAACTAAATTACACACAGATTAAGTTAGGTGGAGGGATGAATTTCATCAAAACTGTGTGGGATAATCTAACTTGGATGTTGAAGTCAACAGCAGCTGCTATGGATATGGCGTTAGAGTGTAAAAATCCAAGAGACCATTGTTCGCCTACAAAAAAACCAGAAAAATCACAAGACAGCCCCTAAAGACTTGTGCTGTACTATCTACCAAGCTTTTTAAAACATTGGAGTTTTTTTTTTTTCTTTTTAAAAGCACTTTCATATTTATTATGTCTGTGATACCCTCAATGATCCTGTGAGTAAATGCCATTTTCATTTTGTGGGTGAGGACAGTGGCTGAGAGTGTTCAAATCCATGCTTAAGGCAAGCCCGGCGATGCACAGAGACAGAACCAAGAGTGGCTTGTGGATTGCTGGCTCCTGGTATAGGGTTCTTTCTGTGATACCACAACTGTCTCATTAAAGGACTTTATTTACTTAGCACATAGTAGGTGTTAAACACATGCTGAATAAATTAACAGATTAACAGTGACATGTTAGATAATCACTAGGAATAGGGCTGAAGCACTTGGGGAGTTACAAGAAAAGAGTACTAACTGGAGGAAGATGAAAAGTTATCACTGCTATTAGCAACTAATTTTGGTATTCTTTTTTTTTTTTTTTTTTTTTTTTTTTGCGGTACACGGGCCTCTCACTGTTCTGGCCTCTCCCATTGCGGAGCACAGGCTCCGGACGCGCAGGCTCAGCGGCCATCATGGCTCACGGGCCCAGCCGCTCCGCAGCATGTGGGATCTTCCCGGACCGGGGTACGAACCCGTGTCCCCTGCATAGGCAGGCGGACTCTCAACCACTGCGCCACCAGGGAAGCCCTAATTTTGGTATTCTTTAATCATGAAATCGAGGTAGAGGTTTTAAAAACTGTTGTAAGGAGACACAGCTTGTATTTCCTAAATAAAGAGAAGATTAAAAAAAGCAATGTTTCTTTTTCGAGCAGAATACAGTTAACTCTCCAGCAGGAATATTATGGAATTCTTTTCTTAACATAGAGGTAACCCTATATTAAGTGCTACCTGACTTATGCCTGAAAACTCCGCAATTAAAACTGCAGGCTTGAATCTTTGTTTTAATCACCACTTAGAATTTTAGGTCATTTTGAAAGTATAAAAAGGAATTGTGTGGCAGTCAATTCCTTTTATTTGTTCTTTCTTTTGTCTTTGTCACTTATGTAGAAATAGAAAACAAATTATAGCTACCCTGTAGCTTTCACAAGTCAGGATAATTTAGTTTCAATAGACTTGGTGATACTGTTTAAACCTTGAAAGTTAATAAACATGGATTTGTAGAATTAAAAATATTGAACTATTGGAATGCTACCAACTCATGAAATTAAAGTTTTATAACCCAAAGTCGAAGACTGTATTCCACAGTTTAAATATTTCATATCTGACATTTTCCAACTCGACAACATGAAGTCTGATTTTGATTTTTCAGTCCAATGTGAGTTTGGAGTTTAATTCAAAATCAAGATAAAACCATTTCGGAGGCTACCTTCTCTTTCTGTTGTTCCCTTCTTACTATGCGTGTTTTTGGGGGTTTTTTTCCACTTTGGGAAACAGACTTTTCTAGCTAATGGTGTTGTACATATACCGGACAAGGCTGTGACTAGGAATTAACCAGTCGACATGTATTGCTAAAGGCTAAGAGCCTCGAAATTCTGAGTATTGTGGTTAGTATATGACCAGATTTAACTATATATTCAAAGAAAATGCTTTAAAAAATACCGTGAACTACTATAGAAGCTCCCGAGAGATGACCATCTCTAGCGGAGAGAGGAATGGCAAAGTTGGGTCATGTGGTTTGGGAAGACCTCTTCCCTGAAGAACCTCAAGGTACTGGAAGTGCCTTTTCATGCTATGCAGGTACTTCTGTTCGTTGTATGGCCAGATGAAGCTCGGTGCTGGTAGGGTTCTTGCTACTCCAATGCAGCAACCAGATACTTTTTTCCTTTGCAAGGCCTTTGGAATCTATTAAAGGTCTTAGGCACATCACAAAGAGACTTCCACCAAAAAGCAGGCCCAGAGAAGTCAATGATCTGGAAAGGCCATCAGGGTTCACGTAGAAAGGCAATAGAACACTTAAAGGGATTTTCTCACTTAGGTGGTTTTGCTCTTTGAGACTGTCTGACGGAAGTATGTATTTTGACTGTAAGGAAATTGGATGAATCAATACAGCTTAATGTTCAAGCTGGATATAGACAGAAATGAAGACCTCCGTGTAAACATTGGTACCATTTTGTGAGGGCTGTGCATGTGACCAAGGACCGTTCATGTGTATTAGCCACGTATAAAATGAAGGGCAGGTCTATATGTTACAACAGATCTTGCCATGCTATCAGCTCTCCCCATCCCTCACTTCTTCCCTTGAGTACGACTGGGAAGAGTCCCTCTAACTATTAAATCTCACCAGAAGAGGGAACATTAAACTCAAGTTCTCTCCTAAGTTCTTTTCACCAAAGTTAAAACTTTTTTGTTTTCTTTTTTTTGGGGGGGTGTGCTTTTTTGACTGTGGTTTAGTGAAGATGAACAGAATAGTAACTCCAAGTCAGCAAGGATCTCCTTAGATCCATTTTGTTGTCAAATTCACTTTCTGAGTAAATGGAAAGACTAACACCTATCATTTCTTAGATAATGTTTTAATATCCTGCATTGGATAAAACTTTTTTTAAACCAGGTTTCAATGGTAGCACAGAACCCCACAAGGGGCGAGGGGGTTGCAGATGGCTGCATTACTCCAAATGTTCAAGCTTGACTGACCCATTTCATCAGCACTGTCAGAGCCTCGCACTGATACATGTTGACAACATTTAATCTTAAAAAATTGAAAGAAATGAATTAATATGCAAATTTCATCAGCTTTGTAATAAAAATGTCCTTGAAAAAAAACAGTGAACATGACCCCTGAGGAATTGTGTGAATTATCCCAGCTCAATTCTTTAAGTTAGTCAGAGGTACGAGGGTCCACAAGGAAATCAGTGCAGATTTGACTTGGAAATAATTATGATGAAGAACAAAACACAAGCAGGTTGAATAAATGTAACAACTTGGGAAAAAGTCTTAGTCCTGTTTGTTATTCACTTTGAATTAACAAGATTAGGTTTGGTTTTTGAAAATAAAGGAACACCACCGTGTAATTTTAACACCTACGTAATGTGAAAACAATATTTTTTTAACTATCAGTTTTAGTGCATATTAAAAATCACATCTGACAAAATCAGGTCTTTTTTTCGGGGGGGGGGGGAGATGTAACAGAGTGCAGCTTTTTGGCACAAGGGAGGATTGTAAGGAACTCTTGTATTTTGACCATGGTTTATATGAGATTTCTGAGTTGATCATGTTGACAGAAATGTATGGTCAACTCGCTCCTAATACAAATAAGATTAACTGATTTTTGTTGATACAGAAATGACCAGTTATTTCACTGAACTTACCAAATTGATGGGAATCACGTAAACATAGTCTCTAGATGTGAGTCTGACTTATAATAATCTCCACACGGACATGTGGAAACTCCCTGTTAAACCACAAAGTCAATCCAGGAGGACAGTCATCTAGGTAGGCATGCAAGTATAGCTCTCTGCCTTTGGGTCTAGATTCAACTTTAGGAAGTAGTAATGGGGGCTGGTTATAATAATTGAACACTTCTATGCAAAAGTTTAAGGTTTTTAACGCCCTCAAAGGAGATGTGAACGTTAACAAAGGAGCATCAACCAGTATACAAACAAACAAAAAAACCGAAAAGTTGGTATCAGTAACAGCTTATCAGGAGTCAAAATGAATGAATGAATGGCTCCAGGATAGAGTTCATTTCCTGTCCCCAAGTAAATTCTCATTAACTTAAATAGATGTGGGCTTCCCTTGTGGCGCAGTGGTTGAGAGTCCGCCTGCCGATGCAGGGGACACGGGCTCGTGCCCCGGTCCGGGAGGATCCCATATGCCACGGAGCGGCTGGGCCCGTGAGCCATGGCCGCTGGGCCTGCCCGTCCGGAGCCTGTGCACCGCAACGGGAGAGGCCACAACAGTGAGAGGCCCGCGTCTTGAAAAAAAAAAAAAAAATTTAAATAGATGTGTAAATGTTAAGGGAAGACACGCGGTTTTCCCTTCAACCCTTTGCATCTTGGTGCCACAGGCGAAAACTGTTTCCCCACCCTTGCCTCCACACAAGTAGTCATCCGACCTCTGGGGTCTGAAAGGAATTCAGTCCTTATTCTGGGCACTGCTGATTTTACCAAGGTGAAGTCTATACAAATTAAATTAAAGCTCTTTTTACATCTGCGTACCGTAATGCTTGTTAAAAATAAAATAAAAATCACACCCAAAACTGACAGTCTCACATAAAGACCCCAAATAAGGGTTGTTAACAATCTGGAAAAACTGAACATAGTCTTTGAGAGGCTCTGAAATCCTGTAACAATCCTGATTTCATATATCCTTGGAAGACCGAGGCATGATAATACAGACTTTGCCCAACCAAATTAATCTCGTCTGTAAGCTTTTGTGGTTCTCGACAAAAGTCTTTTAAGTTTCTCCTTTCTTTCTTAATCTACCATCGGTAAAATCCTACTTTTATAGTGCCCTTTGCACCTGCTTGCATAAAATGAATAGTTTTATTATGCACCGTTCTATCGGTTGGGAAGTGATATAAAGTTGCAGATAGAAAAAAGAATAAAAAACTCTTTTGGTATCCAAAATTAATATATGTCAAGCTCAGGGTAAATCTTAATCTTTCTGAGACATTTTTCTGAAATAGATGTTCTTTTATCATCTGGCACATCAAGACCCCTTGGAGGGAGGGAATAAAAAAAAGGCATTTGGTTAACATGCTACAGAACAGCACTCTCTTTTCCACCTCACTTCAGGCTGTTCTTGAAAGATCTGAACAGTTGTATAATAATGAAAAATGGGCAATACTTGTGGGGCATTGCCTGCGCTCACATACCTCCGCCCACGCATTCATCATTCTGCAGTTATTGTCAGGCAAAGTTTAATTGCATAAACACTCTGTAACTGTCCTGTCATATTTCTTGTCAGTCTGGATTCCCTCTCCGGCCTCACTATCTCACAAAACTATAATTGAATTGCTACCAAATCACAAGAGTCTCCCCCCCTCAAATAAAATCTTTATGAATAGAATTTGTTTCCTATCAGCAGATTTGACAAATTGTGGCAGAGGTAGGGCCTTGGTGATAATTTTTGAGTTTATTCTCAATCTGGCTATTTGCTGAATGCTCTTATCTTTCTTTTAAAAATTTTAAAGCCCCACTGGGGGGTGGGGGTAGCGTCCAACAACCCTAAGGGGCTCAGTGGTAATAATTCTGCAGGACCCAAGGAAGCCAGTGGAAAAACAAGAAGATTATCTTTGCCCTACTGTGAAAGGGTGCCATTAGTAAATGCAAGACATTCGAATTAATTCAGAATAAAATTGGGAATCTGTCAAAGCTGAGATTTCACCAAACTATGTGAATTCTTAGTTATGAGGTATTAAGTACCCAATTTAGTCGAGTGTTTATTTCATTAAACTTGCACTTCGTTTCTCCTTGCACCAAACCTTTTCAGTGATCATTACTCATGTACAAGCTCTGAGCAGCCAGATTCTTTGACAGATTTTTAGGACCATGAACAAATGAAAATTAATCAAAGGCATGACATGCAATTTACTAAATATGTGATCATGAAATTTTAATGCATTTACAATATTGTCTAAGTATTAATAGTTTCCAGAAACAAAACAGAATGTATTTGATGTGGAATGAGGATTCTCTCTCGTCTAGTCTTTGTTTCATTTTATACTCTCATAAACCATTTCACAACATGACCTCTCAGCAAAGGCCCGAATACCAGCCATTCTCTTTTATAATTCCATTGGTGGTATGGGCATGAAATATAGCTCTTGGTGAATAACTCTTAAATGGGACTGGGCTTCACCCAGATTGACAACTGTCTGATTGTTTATGTTTTTTAAATGTGCTTATCAAAACCATGTAGGATTGATGGGTGTTTTTAGATGAAGTTATGTTTTTGCAACAGACTTAATTTAGGAGTAAGGTTAAGGCTTAGGATAAATGAGTACATTAGATGATTAAAGAACATTTGTCTTGTGGGACATTTAAGTCATTTATTTATGACACTTAAAAACAAGCTAGGAAAGAAAGCATCAAGGGTTTAACGAATCCGTTTTATATAAATGGTAAACTAAAACTAATGACCTTTTTTAATGGGAACTCCAAGATATGCCAGTTTACTAACTATCCAGAGGCAGAATCAAATGTGCAGTGGAGTAAACATGATGAAAAAATATTGGAATTAGAAAAAGTCTCAATGCTATGTAGATGTGTGTGTATGCCTTTTCCCGAAGGTTTGTTTTTTTGTAATTGCTCCTTTATTTGAGGAACTAAGTCTTCTGCCTCTCTTTTATTCTTAAAATGCTCCCTTTTATTTTAAATAGTAGAAGAAGTTTTCTGATTGTATAGGAATTTGGACTACCATACTGCTCTGTACTGGGTATGATAAAATACCTTGTCAGGGGCGACTGGATGGCTCAGGGGATTGGTAATGGGATATATAGAGCCTTTCACCCATAGGTCATTGGCTTGAGTTTTGTCCAGGTTGGCAGTGACTAAAAGTCGTTAACATCTCATGACTGTTTGGTGGCCTATGTGAAATGAGTTTCTTTCTTCAAGTCCATATATAGGACCTCTGGCTAGGGCATCTGGGTATCTCTCATTCTCTTATAGGAGCATTCCACCAGATTTACACTCATTTCCGTTTTCAAGATTAGTGATGAACTGAGGCCCTCCTACACAAAATAAATTGATTCATTTAAAGTTCAAATCAATAGCTGGGTACTTCCACCCTGTTCTCCAGCACAGACCAGAGGATGCATGAAAGCTGATTTGATAGTAAAAGGAGCGGTGGGTCATAGAGACCTCACATCCCATTCGACGTCACTTAGTCTTTTGTGGAGCATACTCCATGCTGTGGCTATGGCCACACTGCAATGGCCCAGCTAGATAAGAAGGGGAGATATCAAAAGACAAATATCACATGATATTGGTTATATGTGGAATCTAAAAAAAACGGTACAAACTTATGGTTACCAAGGGGGAAGTTGGGGGGAAGGATAAACTGGGAGATTGGGATTGACATATACACACTACTATATGTAAAATATATGACTCATAAGGACCTACTGTAGAGCACAGGGAACTCTGCTCAATAATCTGTAATGACCTATATGGGAAAAGAATCTAAAAAAGAGTGGATATAGGTATAACTGATTCACTTTGCTGTACGGCAGAAACTAACACAAGATTGTAAATCAACTATACTCCAATAAAAATTAATTTAAAAAAAGGGAAGATATCAGTCAAGCACATCATATATGCTGTGTAGCAGCTAAATCTTTGGGTCATAAGCAGAACACATTTTAATAGGCCAGGCTGGAAGCTACAAACCCTTGGAGACCAACATTGAGGTCTAGTCCAAAGCGGGCCTGGGCAGACTCCAAGCTGGCCTTAGGAAAGGGGAAGTCAGCAGGCCTATCTTGCTGTTCAGAATCCAAAACACTGGGATGGACCTCTGAGAATAAGAATTATGCACCTCTGTTATGCTTTAAGAAAACCAAGTATGAAAAAAAAAAAAAAAGAAACTGCAAAACAGAATCTGTGCATTAGAGAGGCTGGAGGAAGGTAAATTATATCTATTTCCAAGAGAGTCTTTCCCCTTAAATGGAGCCTTTCCAAGAGGACTAAGTTTCAGGTGTGCGTGTGTGTATTTTCAGAAGCACACCTGTGGGTACTGTGATCCATGTAGAATCTGGGATCTTTAAGAGAGAGAATGGGAACATGGTGACAATGAAGCCCAAATCAAGCCTTTCAAGTTGGCGCAAGAGCCAGCTCCGTCACCTAAGCCCTGGCCAGACTTTATGTAAGGAATAACTTTGGCGATAAGAGAAGGCTTAACTCAACAGAATGAATAATAATGACAACACTCACTGAACACTTATGATGCTCCATGCTATTGTTCTAAGCATTTTAGATGTATTAACGACACCATAAGGAACGTTAATATGTTAATTCATATGAAGTTAAAACCAACAGGTGATTGAGTATTCCTACCCCATTCTCCGAACTATTCAATATACTAGAGGGCCAAAATTTTACCATGGGAAACTGAGGCACACGTAAGTTAATTAACTTGATCAAGGTCAAATTTCTGATAAGGGACAGAGCCAGGAGGACCCTGTGCACTTACATATTTGCAACTGCTACAGAAACTAGTATCACGAGAATGTCCTGCAATTTGGGTTAGGGTTGTCATCTTCATATGTCATCAATTCTCAGTTATTCGGGTAACCTGCAAGTTAACCAGACTGCAGATTTTTTAAATCTGTAATATGGGCAGTGCAATTGCTACAAATCAGAGAAAACAACGTAGGAACTGATTACCACCACCATACTGTGTCTCCTGTCTCACCACCTTAACATTCTTGTTCTTGTATTCACATTCTTGTTCTTGTATCCTGACATTTTTGTTTCTGCAACCAGTGGTAACTGGTTAGGGTTATCATGGGGGAGGGGAGCAATGAACAGAACCCTGGGCAGCCATGATCATACCCCTACACCAAAATCTATTAGTGTATTGCTTTAGTGGGTGGGACACCAGAGATGTTTGTGCTCTGCTTATTAAATGAAAATTAGAGAAGACAGGGTGAAAGAGGGATGTGAGACCTGCCAATCAAAACCCAGGGCTGCTCTAAAAACTGTGAAACTTGGAACTGACAGGTCTTGTCTTACAACTTTTCAGTTAATTACTAGATTCATCTTTAGGAAAGCTTGAAGGGTACCCTGAGGACTGAGGAGAGACAATTGGGAGAATGACCAGAGGAACTGGATAATTCAACCTCTGAGCTGAGTGGCCAGACTGTGATCATGCCTGCCCTGGAAGAAGAGACTGGCATGGATGGGAGGAGTGGCTTCCGGTAGCAGAAACAAGATCAAGGGCTTCATTACGTGTTTCTGGGGTGTTAGTAGGAGTTTCTCTCTAAAAAAAGTTTCCTATAGTTCAAACAATAAATAGACTAGAAAGCCTAGTTCAAACAAAATAAATAGACTTACTGATCATACATATTTCAAATCTTCACTAAGTTAGTGTTCATTGTTGATCATCAATGAGAAGATGTGCACTGAAGCTTTTTCCTCTACTCTAACTAGGGGGTCCTTTTCACGAAGAGCATTGCACAGGGCAATTATGATAAAGAATGCATTTTGGAAGTACTGGCTTAGAATCTGTGTCAGCTCTGCATTTTAGAAGCAGAGGAGGCCCGACAGGTCCATTACAGTCTGATGTAAAGATTTACCTCTTGTTTATGAAATGGAATCTTTCAACTGAAATCCTTTTGTCAGGTGGTTTATGTGAATATATGTTCTATGAGAACAAGGACCTTTTTAGTAACTACCATATCTCAGATTCTAAGATAGAGCTTGTCCCATGCACATGAAAGAAATAATGACTGAATGAGTGAAGAAATGAATGAGTGAACGTTTTTCATATCTAGACTATCGGAATTTTGTTATTTTTACGCTTTTATATTACTTTTCTGAAATGGAAAGTATTTCCCTAAATATTGGTCACATTTTAAATTCCCTTTTATATTATCGATCAAATCCATTTCTATCTCATTTTGACTAACAGTAATTTGGGGGGGTCAACAGATAATTTTAATCCTCCTCCAATGTCAACCAAGAGACGGCTGGACACAGGATAGTAGAGTTTTAATTCTTTATGTCACCAATTTCACCATTGCTCTTACTGATGTTTTTATGTGGAGAGGACAGCCCCTGACAAGTGAGAGGCACTGACCAGCAGACATTTTACTTAAGGCACAAGATACTTTAGTAAACCATAAAGAGGAACAGCTTTGAACCCTAAGGAAATTTGCATCTTAATATTTCATGATAAATAGCATATGTAATTATTTTTGAATATTTCCAGATTTTATTACCAATTGATAAAAAAATGAAAGTGGACAGATGGTGTCATCAATCCTAATTATGTGAAAGCTTGAGACGTGCATCGTTTCTAGAGTATTAATCATTAGCTCCTGGCTAAAGACTGACCACAGGTATATTTCTACCTTTTTCTGTTATCTTAGTTCCAAATCATCGTTTCTTCCTTTGCAATAATTCTTCTCAAGGTCTACTCACTCGCTTCTCGATTAAAGAAATGGCCTCTTGAATGGTTTCCTTTGCTTCCAGTCTGCTCTATTCCACACATCCTTCATGTTCTTGCAAAAATAAAGGATCAGGGAATAAGTCCAGTGAATGTAAGTTACCAGTAGACAGGAATCAGCATAACATCAGGAAGACTGCTCTAACAGTCAGAGCTGCCTAGGAAGGATGGAGAGTGTCCCCAGCTGGTGGTTTCAGGTAGGGGTTGGACAGCTATTTTAGGTAGATATTGAGAAGCAGCTTGGTGGAACGATTACGAAGAGGAACTCTGGTGTCAAGCTGCTTGGCTTTAAGGCCTAGGCTCTCCAGCTGCTAACTGTATGACTTTTCCAAATTAAAAAGAAAATTTTCTCTCGGTTCCTTCTTCCGTACAACGGGAAAAATAATGATACCTTCCTCATGGTAGTTTGTGAGGAATGAACGAGGTAATGCCTATAATGGGCTTAGCGGAGTGCTTGACACTTGGCAACCGTTCAATGAATATTAGTAGTTATGCTGTATAGGGATTCAGGAGGCCATAGGTAGTTGTATAATAGGACCCTCAAGGAAGGAGCCTTCCAAGTTCAAACTTTATTTTTGTATTTATAAGTGTTAAAATAATGTTTTCATCGGGTCACTGCTCTGTTGAATGAGTTATACTCAGAACTACTTATCACTCCCATCTCAGATGCTTTTCTCTGGTACTTCAGCTGCTCCGAGATCTGGCTCCCTCCTGGATAAGCATGCATCTTTGCCTCGTTGAGGAAGGCAGGGCTCTTTCCTGCCTCCTAAATGCAGTGTCCTCACTCCTACTTTGTTCCTTGAGATGAGTCTCCTGGAAGAACGTCCCTGCCTCTTTGCTCTTAGGTTGGTTTTCATGCAGGTCAACCCTGTTCATCAAAGCCACCCACAGTCATTTAGCCTCTCCCTGATTTATTATACCACTTGCCAATTCTATGTCTCAGTTGAGCACAGCAGCAGTGTTATGCTTCTTTCATTCTCTGGTTGTTGACTGTGTATAAACTTTCTACTGATGATGATCAGTTTCCTAAAGGCAGGTGTCATATCTTTTACCTCTTGTGTCCTCTGTAAGCACCTAGCAAAGGGCTGAAAACGAAACACATGGCCTGAGATCAAATCCCAGGGCCACCGTCTACTCTGGTGTGGAGGCAAGCCATTTACCATCTCTAATTTTCATTTAGGGACAACTTGAGAAATAAATTACTTAAAACATGCCTACTCATGTAATTGGAACATATAGGTAAAACATAATAAAAGTTATTTATTAATATCATCATTAATACTAGAATATTTGCAACAAGTTTTGAATAGAAAAAGCTAAGAGAGTCAGTGCAGTTTTCCAAAGCCAGCATTTCCTGAATTACAGTTAGCGAAATCAGTGCAGTACAAGTGGAAGGGGAGCAGTTCGGGGGTGCTTCCCATTCAGAACACTCCTACAGAGCCAGAAAGATCAGTAGAGAAGAACTCACATTCCTGTGAACCTATCATGTAGCTGGCATTTTTACAGGCTAATTAAGCAAACAAAAGACCAAAAGTCCCTTAACAGTATGCATCAAAGTCCCTGACAGTCATGGTATGTGTATGTCTGGGCATGCCAATGCAACTTGCTCCCGAGGAAGCAATGTTCCTGGGCTGTTAATTTCAGGGTTGAAGTTTCAAACCTGGGATAGTTCTGCCAAGACTGCTAATAGCAGTGGCTTATAATACAATGCTACCCTATCATACACCACATCGCCTTGATTGCCATCGCCACACTCCTGCATTATATTAGTGACCTGTCCCCTTCACAGGATGGTCAGCTCCTGGAAGGCAGGGAACTTCATCTTGTTTCTTCAGTGCTTCGTTTCATGTCTGACATGTGACAGACGTGCAGTCAATGGTCACTGAATAGTCTACACAATCCCGAGTATCAGGTGTGTCCGGGTCTTGAAAGAAAATTCACCCTAGTTTATAACAACTAGAGAAAAGACACAAGTGCTTCCTCTCTCAAACTAGTTTTATTAACTAACAGATGGGTTGATGTTTCCCACAGGTCCCAAGAAACCATGATTGTGTTTCATGAGCAGGTATCTTCAGGAGGATACGACCACCTCCTAATGAACCCTATTGGTCTTCTTGCTTTTCTTCCATCTCTTTTGCCTTGGGAGACTTGTTCTGAAAGGAAGAGCCTGGAGAAGCTGCACACAGCCTGGCCCCGCACTGGCCAAGGCAGAGCAGAGACCAAGCACACAGAGACAATTCTGGCTGTGCTCCTGGCTGAGGAGATGCAGCTAATGGGTAGTTATATAGTTTTGCCTATAATTGATTCAGATGCTACTGTTCAGTGTGGTATAAGGAGTTTCAATGTAGGGATGAAGGAAGAGGAAAGTATTAGATGGAGGATTTTAGTCCTCGGTGAGGGACTATATTTAAAAACAAAAGATGGTTGAGCCCGATGAAATACGTGCATGAGGGCATTGTTAGGTTCCTCTCTGGACTTCAGAAGCCCCTCAGAGGAAATTCCTCTGGTTCTATACCTATCAGAGTCCTAACTCCTTTCTCCATCTAGTTCCTAGGCTTCCCATCTATGCAATCCTAATATTTTACCCTTTCCGCTAATCTTGGCTGCTAAACTAACCTGTGTGGTTTGGAGCAAGCCACTTAGAATTTCCATCGCTTTCCCCCATCTGTAAAATAAGGATAACACACTGACCTGCCTCGGAGGGATAGGGTGTGAATTAACTCCTGTAATTAGCGGTTTCTGTGCTCTGCATACACCAAGCAGGATATGAATGCCAACCATTGTCACCGTGGCCCGAGTAGGCTTTGCTTCTAAAGCTACACTTGGGAATAACCGCTTGGCAAAGAGCTGACAACTGGAAGTTGCTAACTTTACACAGAAGCAATATTTCCAGTATTTTCCCCGAGCAATCATGAGTAAATTGCTCACCAGGGGTGGAAATGGTTTCCAGCCAGTTCCGCCTCTTTTGATCTGTGCACCCTGCAAAGCTCAGTCAATGCCAGGTAACTGATCCTTCATAAGTCTGCTGTTTAGTGAAGATGAAGAATTCAGAATGGTATCATTTGGACAGGGGTGAAATTTCTGTGCAGTCGTATGTATTAAAAGCAAATAAATTGTGCTTTGTTCAAGGCAAGAGTTATAGAAACAGAATCTTTAATTTGTTAATATCCAATGACAAAGACAGCCACCTGTTTTTTAAATGGGGAAGAATAGGTCATCTATTTACAACTTGTCTTGGGTTTCATTTTAGAAACTTTGAAATGTACCCCTTATCACCATAGGGAAAGGAAAGTCAAAATTATGACCTAGCAAGCTATATAAAACAACTGTTAAAAATAATGGGTTTAAAAAATTGATTTTCTAAACCTTCAATAGAAGGTTTGGAAAAAAAAAATCCTACATATAAACTGAGTGAACCTATTGTGTACTTTGATAAGAGGCCCATGCTTCTATCACTGAACAAACCATTTGCAACCCTGTAAATACCATTATATTAATTTAGATAAAAGTTGCACATTTTTGAGTTGCCACCACTGTGATCTAAATTTTGGAAAAGAAAGTTAGTTTCAGAATGGCATACAGAACTAGGCTGACATTCAGCATCTTCTCTGGAAACAAAAGGGAGGCTGCCCTTCTGTAGCTGAGTCACCAACACGGATTTTTCACAGGTCAGGGTGTCAAGCCCTCAAGGATGCCTTGTGCTGCAGCTGTGCATTCTGGGAGCTGGCCTGGAAGGGATGCTGGGCCAGCACAGCCTGGTGGGGAGGAGGGATTTTTCCTTATTTTCTTTAGCTCCCTTAGGCAAGATCCTAGAAGTACAAACAAGGTTGCCTTTGCAAATGTTCTCGTCATATACAGACAAGCACACAGAAGTGTGAGCAAACACAAATTAAGGTTCTAAGTGTTCCTAGGCCTTGGACAGAAGAAGGCACTGGAGAAATGTATTTCCTTCTGCGGTGGTTATTTTGCTTAGCTGGGGATAAAGGAGACATTTAAGAAAAGCCTACTTTCTGCAAGAAAAAATGGTACTACATCAATGTAGCTTTTTTGAGGCAAAAGAAGCATTCTGCATTTGGCAAGGCAGTCCCTGTAACAGTACTGGCTTGTTTTTGGAGTGTATGCGTCATCTTCATTCAGGAGTGGCAAAAGATAGTTTCTATTTCATTTCCCAATAACGATGGCATAGCTAAGGGAAATACATCATTTTGCATATATAATTTTTGGATAAAAGCTGAGTTTACGCGTAAAGGATGACCTCTTTGGGTTATGAAAAGATTACTTTTTGTTAGGCTGCTTTCTGACGATTAGATTTGACACATACATGTGCACATGGGTACTAACAGGAGTCAGGCCAGTTTTGGGTAATCGTAAACTTGGCTGGATCTTTACTACAGCTACAGTAGAGATCCATTTCATATTCAATCCATCAGAGATAACCGTGGTACATTATCTGATGGATTTATCTTTGCTTATATTGTATGAATATGGAAAGGAATTAAATGTGTGTATACAGTTTGATAAACATTCAACATAAATTATACATTTTCATTCCATTTATTAGTCGGGGGCTATGGAAAGCAGGAATTTCATTGCACAGAAGCTGCCTTTCAGATTGAAGGATTACCAGTTTCCTGAAAAGGTAAACTAATTGTAAGAACAGAATTCATTTCTATCTCAAGTGAGTCCCTGCGTGGTTTGTATTCAGAGTTTTAGAAAGGCAAAAGGAGCGGACAGCTCATCCTCATGACTATCCAGTTCGTATTTCACACTTCCTGTGGGTGCAACATTGTCATCACGAATAAATCTAGTGCTAATAAACCTCGTATCATTTGACAGCTTGAATATTGTAGTTACTACACAAATTATCAAGCTCTATTTATGTCTAAAAGTACTTGGCCTGATCTTCTAGCATTAGGCATGCGGAGCAGTCTCCATGATATTATCTTACCATATAATGACTCCAAAAATCTCACAGAGATGAATGGTGATAACATAATTTCAGAAAGTTGCCACTCTATATGTAGAAATATATTGGCAATAAAAAACAGTCACTGTGTGCCTTTCCCCAGTAGGGGATCTCTCACTTTTCTTTGATTTTTAAAGGCTTCAGATCAATAACTGGAGTGACATTATTAACAGTTCCCTCAGCACCTTGGCCAGCGCTAATATTAAATCCATTACACCTTGTGTTTGACATTTGCAGTACAGCAGAAAGTGCTGTAGATACAGTCACATTGTCTGGGGACTGAGGTTGGATGTGAGGTTAGTAAGATGGTTTCCCCCTTGCCTGACTTCTTCTTCTTCTTTTTTTTTTTTTTTTTTTGCCTTTTTAAAAAATAATTAATTAATTAATTTATGGCTGTGTTGGCTCTTCGTTTCTGCGCGAGGGCTTTCTCTAGTTGGGGCAAGTGGGGGCCACTCTTCATCGTGGTGCGCGGGCCTCTCACTGTCGCAGCCTCTCTTGTTGCGGAGCACAGGCTCCAGACACTCAGGCTCAGTAATCGTGGCTCACGGGGCTAGCTGCTCCGCCGCATGTGGAATCTTCCCAGACCAGGGCTCGAACCCGGGTCCCCTGCATTGGCAGGCAGATTCTCAACCACTGCGCCACCAGGGAAGCCCCCTTTGCCTGACTTCTAAATTCAGTTCATCGATAGGAAACTTAAACCAATACAAAAAAAAAAAAAAATCAGAGAACCTCAACCCTATACTAGATGGTAAATAATTCACCCATAAAAGTACAATTATATCTCGTATCTAAGCGCTTTGGAAATAAAATATTGATCAGATCCTCTGATAAATTTTTACATTCTTTATTGTTATTCCTAAACATTTCATCCTTTAATTATACCTAGTATTATGAAAATCGTCTAACGAGTGCAGAGGAATTGAGTTCCTGTAGAATCGGGAACCGATCAAATTTACCAGAGCGCGGGGGCATAAGTAGAAAATGCAGATTATTTCTATTCAGGCAAGTACTCAACTGCTTCAGTTTTGCTTGCCTTTAAAATATTCAGGACACAGAACAGGCGTAATAGCATAGAGATCATACTCGTGCAATAGTTATCTTAACGTCCCGTTACAGGCTAGATCTGCTGAAAGTTTAGACAAAACACAGTAACCTTTACTTTAGACAACCAATGGTTAACCATGTTGCTGTAGTTACTCTTACTCTTCACCAAAAGTACTGTCTCATACATTTTGCTAAATTGTCTAAACCCCACTACAGTATTGATTTCTCCCTCCGTGAGCTCGTGCCCATTCAATAAGCAGCGAGAATCTCTGGTCCTGGCTGAATGCCCTCTAAGGCAGGACCCAGGTATGTTACTCCTGACAGTGGCCCATGGCTGGGAGCTGACTGCTAGCTAGAGGGAAACAAACCACTGGAGACAGAAAGGAAATTCTCTGTTAAAGTGAGAAACATGACAGGGAAAGTGGCCTGTGAGGTTAAGTGAAAGAGCAGGCTGCCAGAAGCATGTACGTTATGGTTTTATTTTAGTCAAACAGAAAATCCCACTACATAACTATGTTTGTATACATATTTACAGAAACAAAATCTAGAAGGATATCTAGTGTATAAGAACCGTGGTTATTTTGGGGTAGGGGGTATGTTGGCCTTTATTCTTTGTTTTCTGCATTCTCTGAATTTTTCACAAAGGGCATGAATTTTATGATTGGAAAATATCAAGCTGTTTTAATAAGGAGAAGGAGGGAGTGAAACACAACAATTTGATGACCTAACCCAAGGAATATTACTCTTTGCTTTCAAAGTATGGAGATATTTCAAGTACCTCCGGGATTTCTTGAAAGAGCTGCTCTTCTGTTTATTAAGCATATAAAAGATGCAGCACTGAATTTTTTTTTTTTTAAATTTTTGGCTGCGTTGGGTCTTTGTTGCTGCACGCAGGCTTTCTACTAGTTGAGGCGGGCGGGGGCTGCCCTTCATTGCGGCGGCTTCTCTTGCTGCGCAGCACGGGCTCCAGGCGCGCGGGCTTCAGTAGTTGTGGTGCGTGGGCTCGGTAGTTGTGGCTCACGGGCTCTAGAGTGCAGGCTCAGTAGTTGTGGCTCACAGGCTTCATTGCTCTGCAGCATGTGGGATCTTCCCGGACCAGGGCTCAAACCCGTGTCCCCTGCACTGGCAGGCAGATTCTTAACCACTGCGCCACCAGGGAAGCCCTGAAATTTATTTTCTTTTAAAGGATATCACTCATAATCCCAAGATTAAAGAATCATTAAGAGTGATGAGAAGATATAAGCAGATCCACAAAACCAAACTGAGCCATCCAGATGTCGTGTTCCAGAGGTTCTGTGCCCACCACCTTGCAGGAACCCACAGGAGCAGAGAAAAGGCTGTGGGCAGCACAGAGCAATCTCTTCCAAAATGCTTGGATCAAGCCCTAAAGAGGCATTCTAGAACTTTATAACTTTTTAAAGTAGGCTACCCATTTAATTTTCTTATGCCTGCCTGAAATTTTCTCTAAAAGAAATATATTTATTAAACTATTAACGAATGTGCATACATATAAAATATTTATTTGGGTTTGCTGTCCAGTCAACAGATTTTTTTTTTCTCTCTCTCATTATCTTGAGACTAATTCAAGACAAGACAATCACAGGGCTGGCAGTTCGAAGAAAAAGAATTCCTATTATGGCACAGGATCACTGCCTCTTAGGCTGGTTTAGCCACTTATTTCCTTTTATTATAATGCCAAAAGTTCTTTAGATTTCAGTCATTTAGTAATGCTACACTGAACACATCAGGGCTCCTGAAAAGTTCTATACCTACTAGTTTCTTCATTTTCATAATCACCACATATTGATATCTGTTTTCCAACCAAATTATACTACTCTTTAAGCAAGAATCGGTGTTTTATCAGAGTTTAAAAGATTATGATGTAGTGAACAACAGTCTTCAAAAATGTTCCTTCGTGTTATTAAGAATTAGAAAATCTTGTTAAAGTTCTTTCAGCTCTTAAGAAACATAAGCAGCTTTGGGATGTAGTGCCTGACATGAACTTTTAAAGTAATTCCCCTGGAGCAATGATCTGCATTAGTGAAGATACTTAGTTAAAGGTAGCATCCTAGACTGCCTTTCAGTATTTGAGCAGTCAATCTAATTGCCTTTTTAAGCCAAAGATTGCAAATAACTAACACTACAGAATTTTAAGGCAAAGCCAGTTTAACATTCTCTAATGGTGAGAAATACACTCTCCAACAAGAGACACTTCCTAATGCGATTGTTGCTAACGAGCCCAAGTTGTTAAGGAATGTGCAAAGCAGGGTTTTCCATTTTACTAGTTAGGATGGCTCAAGGAAGGCCAGGAAAACAGGGGAAAGAAAGCCAAGTAAATTTTCAATCATACTTCAAGGATAAATGAAGTGTCCTTGTATAAAGGAGGTATCTTCTTTTTCTGATAACTAGAATTAAAGGAGGCTAAGTGGAACTGAGCACATCCTGGTGCTTCATGGAAGGCATGGGATTTATCAGAGTTTTTTATTTTTTGTGTGTTTTTTTTTTTGCGGTACGCGGGCCTCTCGCTGTTGTGGCCTCTCCCATTGCGGAGCACAGGCTCCGGACGCGCAGGCTCAGCGGCCATGGCTCACGGGCCCAGCCACTCCACGGCACGTGGGATCTTCCCAGACCGGGGCACGAACCTGTGTCCCCTGCATCAGCAGGCGGACTCTCAACCACTGCACCACCAGGGAAGCCCTATCAGAGTTTTTATATTTAATCTTAAATGGGTTGATTTGACTCTAGTTTAGGATATCCTAGTAGAACTGGTTTATAGGCTGTGGATTTTTTTTTTCTCTTCCAAGGTACAAGTCACACTTAACATGTGTTTGGGGGAGACATCAAGTTCAATATGAATCAACAGTGGGACCTGGCTGCCAAAAGGACCTACTTCAACGGTGGGCTGCATAACACAAGTATAGTAGCCTAAACCAAGAAAGGTGGCAGTCCCTCTGCTTTGTACTAGTCACAATACATCTAGAGGCTGCACTCAGCTCTCAGAACACTATTTTTAGAGGGTCACCAACAAATGGAAGCACAGCCAGGTGAGGGTGGCTAGGATGGTGACGGTCTTAGCAACATGCCATTGAATAATGGTTGTGGAATGAGGGTCGTTTGATGTGAAAAGGAGAAGGAAGGAGGGAGGAAGAATTTGGTGAATCTGACTTCATATATTTGAGAGGCTGTGATGGGGAGGGAAGAGTAAATCTGAAGTGTTGTCCCACAGGGCAGACCTCTGATCAGTGGGGGAGAAGATGCAGCAAAGTAGGTTCCGGCTCCATATTAGGCATAACTTTTCTATCAGAGCTGCTCACCAATGGGGTGGGAAGCCTTGTATGTTCCTTAGCTTCCTGTTAGGAATGAGTGCCAGCAGAGATTGGAAGGGCATCTGTTGGTTTTGCTGTAAAGGGATGGTTGCATAAATTGGAGGTTGGATTAAAGGATTGTTGAAGATTCTTCTTAACTTGCGGGTTTGTGATTCAGGGAAACAAAGTCCACTTTTCCAAGGTCTTAGTTCATACCAAGGTTTATAAACTTGATTTCTTATGCACTGAGTGTTTAAGAGTCATGAGCAGCCCCGTTTCCCAGTCCAACTCCAGAATGGAGTAGAAAACTACTTTCATGTGTTTCTTCTCAAATATGCCCAAATATAAACATTCTATTGACTAAAAAGCAGGTCCAGTGATCTCACTGATGCATCTATTCAGTGAAGTCAGTGAGCTATGCTATAAGGATATATGACTCCCCCGACCTCTTGGAACAAAATTATTTTCTTCTTTAAATGGTAAAGAGTAGTCTTAAATACTCTTTTCTCATGCATGGGGTTCACTGGAGAAGGATGTCCCCCCCACCCCCGCCAGTGCTACAAAATAATGCCCTAGAAGCTGCAGTTAACTTAAATGGGGAAACATGGATTGATTCTAGAAGGAATTAAAATATTTCCAATAGAGGCAAATATGTTTTTTCCCTTCTGTGTGTGCAAACACGCTGTGATTACTTCTAAGCAGACCAAATTATTTTCTTGGAAGTATGTAGAGTTATTTTAACATTAACCTTAAGGTAGGTTTTGGGTTTTTTTTTTTTTCCATTTCTCTTTCACAAAATGCTTTTGTGCTGCGAATCTGTTTTAAAACAACATATCAAGTAAAGTACAAACGTCTTTAGAGGGCAAAAATAATTTCCCAAGTAAGCAAATAAAACTTTGCACTTCAAATCAGGCCTTGATTCATTAAAAATCTTAAACTTCTCATGAGAAAAATTAACATTTAAACCACTGCTGCTTGGCCAAGCACTCCACCACACAAGAATATGAAATATCTCCTCTAAAAAAGTACAAAAAGGACAAAACCACAAATGTGGAACTTCAATTAATTTAAAGCCCCAATCAGCAAAGAATAAATCCTTCGCAGATCTAATTACCAGCGCTCTCGGAAGACCCAGGCCGACCAGCCAATCTTCCCCGTGTTTGAACAGCTTGATGAACTAGGGGACTGATGGATATCAAGTCATTTTGTTTAATTTATAAATGGATTTTCCCCTAATACTTAAATTATCATCAGTACAACACAATGAAAATGGGAACATTCTGAATGCAAAGTCTATAAGAGTCCTGGAAGGAATCCCAATGAGGAATGTCACCTCTGTTCATTCCTCTATACAATTGATCTAATTAAATACTGAGGGTGGAAAGGCAGTTTAAAATGTAGCCATTTCTGTTTTCTTTTTAGCCTTAATTTATCTGTTCACGTCTTTCAAGTACCTTCTGATGCTTAAAAAAAAAAACAAAACACCAAGATTTCTGCACGCCCCTAATACTTTTAATTCTCCACAAGCTAATATTCAAAAAGTCTCTGCCATCAATTTTGCTGAATAATAAATAAATGCATTACATTTAGCCATGGTAACAATGAAGGGCAGACTTCCAAATCCGAAGCTTTTCCGTCCATTAATTTGAAAGAGAAACTAAAGGAATGGGTACATACTGTATGTATTGTTCACCTGAAATCAGATCTCTGGATTATACTTATTAAAATGTCTTCTTATTTTCAAATCTCTTCCTTACTTAATTACTGCCCAGGACAGAAAGCTGCATGGAATTGTTAAATACCATTAGACCTATTTATAGTCTCTTCACACTGGCAACTCAAGCGCAATCATTGGCAAAGGTCCTGCCCACCAACCCACATGTTGGAATTGCAAGTCCCACCTGGCTCTGGGGTTTCTGACTGGGAAGAGGAAGATGCTGAGCTGGCTGCATCTTCAGCGGTGCCCTGCGAGAGGAGACCCCGCCCGGGCGGGAGCTTCATGCCCAGCTGCTCTGCCATCTCCACGTGGTCCCCGGGGTGGACATAGTCAAAGACGCTGCTGCCTGTCAGCTCCACCTAGAGGGCGAAGAGAAAGAAGAGTGGGAAAGAAAGTTGTCACAGGCTTTCATTTTCAAATTTACCTACTGGAGCATGGACTTGAGGACACGGGGAGGGGGAAGGGGAACCTGGGACGAAGTGAGAGAGTGGCATGGACACATATACACTACCAAACGTAAAACAGATAGCTGGTGGGAAGCAGCCACATAGCACAGGGAGATCAGCTCGGTGCTTTGTGACCACCTAGAGGGGTGGGATAGGTAGGGTGGGAGGGAGACGCAAGAGGGAGGAGATATGGGGATATATGTATATGTATAGCTGATTCACTTTGTTATAAAGCAGAAACTAACACACCATTGTAAAGCAATTATACTCCAATAAAGATGTTAAAAAAAAAAAAATTTAGCCCCACTGCGATTCAGCTTCTGAACAGAAAAGGAAATCTATGAAGCCTCCGGAAACAATCCTGGTCCTTAGTCTTTATCCTCACACGCTTAAGGATTCTTGAAATTGAAAGAGAAAGTTTTTTTTTCCCACATGTATTTATTTAGCAATTGTTTAGCCCAGTTTTTTTCTCATACACTGTTGTTTGCCTAAAGCCAAACCATTCTGTGAAATGTGGATGAGTCTGCCTGAGTTCAGCTGTTTTATCCACGCATCATCAAATTCTTGCGTGTTTGGTGTCGACCGGATGATTGACTGAATTCTCCAGTTTGCTTATTGAGAAGTTTGAGCTTTGTATAGAAACAACCAGAGATAGCGGATGAGAATTTTCCTTAAAATACACAGATTTCCAGGATGTGTATTTATACATATCAGCTTATTTCCATGTAAATTTAAATGGAAGAAGTGCTGCTTACAAATATATGCAAAGGCATAATGTTTTCATTAAATATTACTCATTAGCTCTGTAATCATATGGAGAATTTTCCATGCAAAAGAGGTCAGCTGGGGTCTGAAGCAGCCATTTTTTTTCTGCTGGTATCAGCTTGTTTTGCCTTCAATCTAATAAAATACATGGTACAAACCTCCTTGAGGGCTTTAAAAAATGTTTTATTTTGTATGCTCTTTGTACTAGGCTGACGCTAAAGGTAGAGAATGAGTATCAAATATCAGAAGAGGGCCAGCCTGGAATGGAAGCACTGCCTTTTGCAATGCTGTCAGGCGTGGCCCCTGTCTGGGGCGTGTGCTGTCTGAGGGGCAGAAGACACTCGTAAGGACTGGCCTTACCTCTGTACTCCTCTGATGCTATAACTCTTACCTCCTTCCAAGAATAGCAATCATGGTCCTAAAATAATGTAGTTGGGTTACAGGTACTATGGCAGGGAGAGATGTGTTAGCAACAGAACAAGAAAAAGCTCTTTCCCGGGTCACTAATGGCTTTCCCATTCCTCTGGAGTTTAATGGTCTCAGGCCAGCTATGATGTGCTACAGAAACTGCCAGAAGTTCAGACTGTCACAAGTTTCTTGGTGGATATTTACCTAGAACTGCTTCCTACCTCACCTGCCTTTCCTGGGTAATTTGCAGCATCCCTCCAAATTCCACCCGACTGCCTGCACTCTTTTTCCTGCCAAGAAGGAAGGCTGGTGGTGGGCACACTGTCACAGTGAGCGGAATACTCAGAGCAATTATTATCCCCAGAACTCCAAGTCCCGGTAAAATGATCACATCGACTCCCAGACACCATTTGATTAAACTCTTAACAGTCAACACATCTTCAGCGTCTATCAATTAACAGAGGTAGAGGCCGAAAAATGGGAGGCTAAATTCAGTTTGGTTAATAGCTATTCCTGACAAAGGCTTGCATACCTTTCACTGAAAATGAGGTACTTTCTCTTTGCTATTAAATTACGCTCTCCTGTATTACCCAACTACTGACTCTATAATTTCACAATAACTATTTCCTCCATTTGATATTGTTACAGAGCGTACGTAAATCAGGACTCATAAGTGATGGGTTCCTACCCTCTGGGAGGGAGGGATTACATGGAAATAATCCCTTTAATGTGTGCCTTGCCTCTAAGCATTTCACACAGCAATAAATGGGTAAACTGACTTGGAGCAATTAAGAAATTAAATGAAACTAATGAAATGTGTGTTTTAATATTTCTTGATGGTTATTTTGTTTGGAGGTTAGTGAGTATGAGGAAGTCACTCTCATTTTGCATGGAGTCCAATTGCAGCCCTTTCTTTTTTTTTTTTTTTTTTGCGGTACGCGGGCCTCTCACTGTTGTGGCCTCTCCCGCTGCGGAGCACAGGCTCCGGATGCGCAGGCTCAGCGGCCATGGCTCACGGGCCCAGCCGCTCTGCCGCACGAACCCGCATCCCCTGCATCGGCAGGCTGACTCTCAACCACTGCGCCACCAGGGAAGCCCCACTGCAGCACTTTAATAACTACTTCTGTCACTTTTCTCAAACTCCGAGTCTTTCTTTAACACTGCAATGTGCCCTTTGGCACACAGCACAGATTGTGATAAGATGACAACACAGGTGGGAGATACAATCGATTTTGTAGGGGTGTTGGTTCTTGAATATTCATGTAAGCCAGTCATACGGTGAGGAGGAGCAGGCCACTATCTCCACAGCCTGATTTACTTAGATGTGCAGGCGCTTCCTCTCCACAAAATGATGTCCTGAGTATATAGGGCGTCTAGGGCAAGACTGAGTCGCAATGGGCCACATCACACTATGACATGGGGAGGACTTTGTCCTTCAGTCTCTTGAGGACTGTGACAGGGTCAAATTCTCAGTGCCAACCTCTCCACCCCATATTAGGCTTTGGGGTATCCTGGAATTTGACCCTGTCATAGTCTTGATGTATGTACTGTAATAAAGGTCACACAGCTTAGGGGAAAGCACAGAATAGCTGGAGTTATAAACTGACTTGGAGATCAGAATCTTTTCCTCCTCTGCTGTATGACCTTGGACAATTCATTTAACCTCTCTGAGCTTGTTTCCTATTCTGAAAGTGGCAGTATTGCTGCTCTGCAGGACCCTGGGGGGTACCGCTCACATTGTATTCTACATGAATGGCACCCCCTGGAGTGCCACACTTTGGAATGGTGCAACGCAGTGGCCTGAGCGCTGGGATGGAAACAAGACTTGCTTTACGTGCCTCACAGCCTAATTTCGAAAATCCAGTGAAACCATGCAGAGGAAATTGCCTTGTGAGAAACAAGCACTATTGTCGCTGCTGTTTGGTGGATAAGAATGGATGACAGGCATGTATACTCCTGTGTAACTTTGGTGAGGAATCCTTAGGGTTTGCATGGTCTCTTTGGAACATCTCTTTAATTAGCAGTGGGTACAGCAGAAGTGATGCATGCTCTGAGCCTTGACTACAGCAATAACAGTATTATTAGCTACTACCACTATGTATACATACGTCTCATACTTTCTTTGATTAATCCTCATAACCATCTTTTGAACTGGTATGATGACCCCGATTTTACAGAACAAGAATATGAGTATAGAAAAGGCCAGTATTTGGTTAAAGTCTGCTTGACTCAACCTACCACTTCTCTGGTAGCACCTTTGCAGTCAGGGAGGCTGAGCAGGGACATCTGAACTCCTTTGTCCTGTGGCTTCACTTTTATTCAGGAGGGAACATTGGGCACCATGGAGGGAGGAGGCTGAGGGCAGGCAGCCTGGCAATCCCCTGGGCTAAGGATGCTTTGCCATGTACTCTTGGGCCAAAAGAAGGCACGAAAGCAGGTGTACTAAACTGAAACAGATATGGGGGTAGACAGAAGTCTACTTATACACAGGCCTTGAGTCATTATCATCATCACCACATTTATCGATCACTTTCAACATTTCTCATAGTGTTTTCACTTCATTTAATTAGATTTTAGAGCTGGAAGAGACCTGAAAAACATCCATTAATACCCCCCTTATTTAATAGGTGAAAACGTCACCGTTCTGAGAAGTTAAAATGCTTGTTCAAGTTTACCCAGGTGTTTAGTGGTAGAAGTAAAACTGTAAGCCCTATTGGCTAACTCTCTTTTCTCACTAAACCCTTGTGTGATTTGCTTCTCTCTCCTACGAAGACTGCCTAGGTAAGATGGACTTGGAACTCGCCTGCCACTAAATTCTGTGCCTCAAAATAGACTGCAGAAACTAAGACCAGGGATTTTTTTTTTTGCGGTACGCGGGCCTCTCACTGTTGTGGCCTCTCCCGTTGCGGAGCACAGGCTCCGGACGCGTAGGCTCAGCGGCCATGGCTCACGGGCCCAGCCGCTCTGCGGCATGCGGGATCCTCCCGGACCGGGGCACGAACCCGTGTCCCCTGCATCGGCAGGCGGGATCTTCCCGGACCGGGGCACGAACCCGTGTCCCCTGCATCGGCAGGCGGACTCTCAACAACTGCGCCACCAGGGAAGCCCAAGACCAGGGATTTTTTACTTGATGTATAGACATTGCTTCATGTGAGCTTGAAGTAGAAAAAATATATAGAGTTTCAATCCTATATTACTATAGTTAATTAGGTACCCTCAAATCTCCAGTTAGCAACTCTTCAAAATCTTTGCCCACTGAGAACTAGGACTAGTGTCTTGTACATAGGAGGTCTATCACAAATGTTTGTTGAATGAATAAAAGATGGATATTTAGGCTTAAAAAATTTGCTTTATCTGTGCTTGATTTGGACAAGTTTAGGTTGGTTCCTTTTATTATTTCTGGTATTATTATTATTATAACATTATTTACTACTCTAAAATGAGTTACAATATAGCACCATAATAATATTCTCATTCCCATGAAGTATTTGCCATATGCATTGAGAGCTATAACTTCTTATATAGAAACCAACTGAGTTTAACTGAGCATAGGATTTTATAAATGCTGAGAAAGAGCAGGTTTTACAAGGAACTTTGAAAGATAATATAGCTATCTTTTATAACTTTTTTCCCCCATCTATGACAAAACTGTGGTTAGTTTGCTAGTTCATTAACTGAATTTTCACAAAGTTTCATAAAATGATTATTTCTTTTTATTTAAATAAATTTATTTCTTTATTTTGGGCTGCACTGGGTCCTCATTGCTGCGCGCGGGCTTTCTCTAGTTGTGGCGAGCAGGGGCTACTCTTTGTTGTGGTGCATGGGCTTCTCATTGCGGTGGCTTCTCTTGTTGAGGAGCACGGGCTCTAGGCATGCGGGCTTCAGTAGCTGTGGCATGCAGGCTTGGTAGTTGTGGCTCGCGGGCTCAGTAGCTGTGGCGCACGGGCTTCCTTGCTCCGTCGCATGTGTGATCTTCCCGGACCAGGGCTCGAACACGTCTCACCTGCACTGGCAGGTGGATTCTTAACCACTGCACCATCAGAGAAGCCCCCAAATTATTATTTCTTAACTATCCCTTCAAATCACTGACAGTAGAAATTTAGAGAATTTTCATTTTATATTGATTATTGGTCCTATCTTTGATCTACAGTTATGATCTACATAATGGAAAGGTACAGCATTTCTTCCCCTTAATATTGTGTTCTTCTGGTTAGTGCAAATTATATAACAAGGCACATGTGAGAACCAAACTCAATCACTTTATATGGTAATTTTAAAAAATTAACAGGGCTTTCCTGGTGGCGCAGTGGTTGAGAGTCCGCCTGCCAATGCAGGGGACACGGGTTCGTGCCCCGGTCCGGGAAGATCCTACACGCCGCGGAGCGGCTGGGCCCGTGAGCCATGGCCGCTGAGCCTGTGTGTCCGGAGCCTGTGCTCCGCAACGGGAGAGGCCACAACGGTGAGAGGCCCGTGTACCGCAAAAAAAAAAAAAAAAATTAACATGTTCTGTTTATTAAATTTAAGGAACAGGCCCATGGGAATTTGAATTGTTTCCCTAGCACAAGAAGGAAAAGCATGACTGTTTCCAACCATGCTCACTTGGTCTACCTTTACTGAAGCTGAGTGACTCTAAAATAAAAATTCCTCTCCCTTATTGCTCAGTGCTAGAAAACAGCTGAGAGTGTATAAGGGGTCGGAGACAGGCAATGAGTAATAAGCAGTTGTATCCAGAAACAGCATTTTGTTTCAACTCCTTTCTCTCTGCCTTTCCCCACTCAAAGCTACCAAGATTCCTCCAGGATAAGCCATAGCCACTAGTGCCATCCCACGTAGTCAACTAAACCACCTGGCCTTCCTCAAATTTATTTCACATTCTATTAGCTTGCATGCAAGTTGAACACTTGACACAGTTGATTTGGTAACACTGAAGTTTCCTGGAAAAAAAATGTAAATATATCATTCAGTGGTTTGAGTTGACTTTTCCATGTCCGGTCATTGTACCCTGCTGGTAGATAGGATAGGGGACTAATTTGTCTTTTCATACATCAAGCAAGCATGTCAATAGCCTTTGCTTGGCCTCCTGTGGTGAGCAAATACTTTTTAACTACAGCAATGTACCAGGAGTGCAAATCATTGAATTCAGTGCTCCTTTGATTGAAAGAGTTTGCTGCAAATGAGGAACAGGCAGCAATGTTGCTAGTCGTCTCTATATTGGAATAACTTAAGAGGATAGATACTTTTATAAAGCAAGATGATAAAACCTATTTCTTTCTTTCTTTCAATATATTTTCAGTCTTAGGAATAATACAAAGTTCATTTTTAGCACGTAAAGAAGGTCATTCAAACCTGCCATTTAAGGTGGAATTTCTTAAACCTTTTGGAAGACGCTGGGTTTTTGTAGATTTCTGGAGGGCGCTAGATTACTGAGGGGACTTGGGGGTGCTACTAGTTAAGCCCTTTTTCAGGACTCCTTTTGCAGCCAGGCCCCGTTCCCACAGGGAACGCCTGCAGTATTTGAATAGAAGGTCATGCCTGAGAGGGGACTGCGTTAGTGGCGAGTGGTTTGGAAACCTAACTGCCAGGTTAGGCTTTCAGATCTACCAAGAGACTGTGAGATCACGGTTAGAAAATCCTGACCCAGGATAAGATGGAAATTCTATCTTGCCACAGCAGATTAGGGTTTTAGGGTTTTTTTGGGGGGGGGTGGGGGGTCACATTTATATTATTGAGAGATAATAAAGTGATAAAAGAATAAAATATAATAAGATGTGATAGCTTGATTAGCATAGGTTTTCTTAGGATTTACTGGTATCTTAATGCCATCTTCATAACTTCCTATGTATTGCAGAACTCTACTGAATATTTATGAACTGTTTTGACAGAAACTTGATGTTCTTTACTGCTCTGTCTCATTCTATGTATTTGCTGACTTATCTGAAGAAAAATGCATAAAAGCATCGGGTCTGTTACAGAAATACGTGTATAAATTAGTAGAACAAGAAGAAAGAAAGGTTCTATATCAGAACGATGAGGTAGAATGAAAAATCCCTCCAATGTCATCAAATAAGAAATGAATCCACTCTCTTCTCACAGATATGTTAACAGAGCCTTCCTTTAGAAGAATTTGAGCTAAAAGATACCATACCATGTGTTTATTTTATCCTCAGAAATAAACATTTCAACTCCTTTGGGAATCGGGGAGGCCAAGTACTTATTTTGTTTTTTGTATGCTTCTCTATAACCCTTGGAGTGCCCGACTTGAGAATGTGCAACCTCGGTATCCAAAGAGAGTACTGCATAACCAGTTCTGAACTTTGATTAAGAAGTGTCAGAAGATAATTCCAGTGGATTTCTTAGTTCTCAGAGAGGAAAAAGGAAAAGGCAGGCTGTTGAAGAAATGGAACAAAAGAGGAAATAAAGAACAAATGGCAGAGACTGATTCAAACGTACGGGTGGTTACTTGGAACAGGTCTGCCTCTATGACTATCATTACCAATAGTTGAATTGATCAAGCAATAATCAACACTGATTGCTACATTTTCAAAAGTGTTAGACGGATCACTATAGAGACTCAGGATCCAGTTGAGCATATTTAAGTACTGCTAGAAATAGCCTGTGTACAAAACAGATCCAGAGTTTGAAGTATTCCCTATCCCAATTTTTTTCTGTTGAAGAAATAAATTATTTGCAAAATTTCATTTTTTCTTGTAAACATGGTTTAGGTATTTCTCCATCACCCCACGTTACAGAAGCAGTGGTTTTGGAATAGTTTTAATATGTCAATATTCTTTTCCTTTCATTAAGAGACACCAGGTAAAAGAAGAACTTACAGAATTCCGTAATACTGAGGGGGCATTACATAATGAGCCCAGGGGTTTGTGAAAGTGACTCAATCAAGAAATTTTAAAACCTTGCTTTACAAGTTTCCTACAGTTTTCAAGTTTTAAAGTAGTCTGTAGGGCAGGAAAGGCCAACTTTTTAGTATTTATCACAGTGCTGGGAAGGAAAAAAGGATGCAATTGGAGGTTACATCATAGTAAAAAGTGAAATGATGCCAAGAAAGAAGCATTAACAATCTTAAAAATAACTGAAGTCAAATCTCCCTTTTCTGAAGATCAAACGAATAGTAAGATCTCACTTTCAAAGCATCTTCATTACGTTGGTGGTAAGGAGACCAATCAACATAAAATACTTGATACTGGCACAGTTAATCCATTATTCTCAAATTTTACATGGTTCAGTATTTGTCATTTAAAACTGGATACACACTGAGATGCATGTTATGCATAGCTAGGCTTCAGTATCAATATATCTCAATTTTTGTTTAATTGTTTTTGTTATTCTCATAGTGAATTTTGTCTTCCCTTTTTTGGTCATGGAAACAAGAAAAAGTAGAAAATGCTTGTAAGGTTCAATTGAAATTTAAATCTTTCCCTGATTCTGAACAGTCCTTTTATTTTAAATAAAGGTAAATGGATCAGAAAACAATAATAATTATGGGGCTGACTTTTCCATTTGTTTTTTGAAAGTTACACAGGTTATTTAATTTTTTTCTAGTCACGCTAAAACAATATGGTTTATACGACTAAAACTTGGGGTTTTAATGCACACAAATAATACTATACACAAATAATAGTAATTGATAAAATGCACACAAATAATATAATTAATCATTCCTGATAGTTTTTAAAGGGGCTATCCTATGATGGAAGATTAGAAACACCAACCCTCACCAGGAGCTAAGTCACAAGGTTTAAGCGATGCTGTTGAGAGAAAAACCAAAACCAGCAAAACGAGAAAAGCTTAACAAAGATACTGCAATTATACACCTCAAGAGAAATTTATGTTTAAGAGAAAGCAAAATAAAAGAAGGATCGTGTTCAACTGACATCTTGTTTTTTCAGACTGAAGCGCTATGTTAACGCCATAGTTTCTGTATTTGAAACAAATGGCTCTCCTCCTCCACATCCTGTGAAGGGTCTTGAAAAGTCCCATCCGAGAAAATCACAAGCTGTACAAAAATATTTTAGCCACTGTAGAAAGTGGGTGGTTGGCCCATGTCAAGAAATTAATTTTGGAGTTAATAACCCAATGAAGAGAACAAGGAGGAATAAAATTCTCTGTGCTGTGAGCAATTGCTGACCCTTCCAGAACCTTCCCTGTTGATATGTTTTAGCACATCTTGGGAAGTTCCTGAATGCCATGTGGGCACGGTGGGTCTAGTGTCTAACTTTTCCTAGTGAATTACCATAAGTAGAAGGGCGAATACACTTCTCTTTTATTTTGGCTGTTATAACTACCAGCTGTGGTAGTATTTGAGGTTCTTTTTTTGTTTGTTTGTTTTTGTTTTTGTGTTTTTTTTTTTTTGCGGTACGCGGGCCTCTCACTGTTGTGGCCTCTCCCCTTGCGGAGCACAGGCTCCGGACGCGCAGGCTCAGCGGCCACGGCTCATGGGCCCAGCCGCTCCGTGGCACATGGGATCTTCCCGGACCGGAGCACGAACCCGTGTCCCCTGCATCGGCAGGCAGACTCTCAACCACTGTGCCACCAGGGAAGCCCTTTGAGGTTCTTTTCTATGAAGCAAGTCAATACTCTGAGCACTCTCTAGGTGCTATTTTAAAGGAATAAGTTAAATTCACAACTGTTTAATAGCAGTCTGAGAGTCTTGTTAGAATAGGGAGTGTAAATAGAACCGGCAAGTAGAGAAAATGAGTCAAAAGACAGAGTCGTTCCAGAGGCTAAAAGCAAGGCTGTGTTTCTTAAGATACTGGGGGCGGGAGTCTGGTGGTAGTGGGAAGAGCAGCCCTTTTGGAAATCTGATAAATTCTATGTTCTGTCTCACCAGAAAAATACTCTGATAACAGTCATATAATTTGGCATTGTATGTCTGGGGTTCGGACACCCCAGCACTTTAACCATAAATATTCTCTAAAGCTGTGCTGTCTAATATAGTGGCCACAGGTGGTTACTGAGCACCTGGAATGGGGCTAGTCTGAATTAGAATGTGCTGTAGGTGTAAAATCACACCAGGTTTCAGACTTAGTACAATAAGTAAAAGAATGCAAAATATCTTATATTGATTACATATTAAAATAATATTTTGGGTATGTTAGAATAAAATATATTATCATATTATTAAAATTAATCGTACTTGTTTGTGTTTAACTTTTATGATGTGGCTACTAGAAAATTTAAAATTACATACATAGTTTGCAATATACTTCTATTGGACAATGCTGCCCTAGAACCATAGAATCCCTGGAGTAGCAGAACAGGAAGTAGAAGGATACCATGAAGATGATGTTAAAGGGGAGAGGTGCAAGAAAAAAAAAAAAAAAAGAAATAGAGGAATGGCTTTAGAATAAAAGGACTGAATTTTTAGATTTAATCTACAATTTAAAAGACTTCAGTCAACCAAATATTTATCAATCATTTGCTCTCTCCACATTTTGGTTAGGAGCCCTGGTGTGGATGGGTCCAGAGGTGGCCGTGAACCCAAAGTGTCTGGGAGAGCAACTCCCATGCTGGCTTCACACAGAGAGAATGAGAAGGGACAGGTGGCTTTGCTGAAAAGATGGGGGCAATCCAAGACACAACAGCGTTCTAACTACACTGGAGCTTATAGGGCAGGGGTATCGTGCTGCACTATTCTTAGGTTAAACCTAGGTCATCGGGAAGGCATTGGGTAGAGGCTCAATAAACACTAGGTGATTTATTTTGGCCCTAAGGAGATGGATCTATGATAGTGTTCATTAAATATTTTAAAATACTTTTTAAATACTTTTAAAACAGTGAAGAACGGTTTTAATAAATCACTTACAAGAAAAGTCATATCTTGTTTTTCTTCACAGGCCTGTGTCTCAGAGACTATTTTTTTCCCATAGATGTAGGCGGAGATAATTGCCACACTTTGAATTAACTACTGGCCCCACATATTGAAGCCCTGGATCTAAGACTCTCATCTCACTTGGATGGTTTTTTCTTTCCCGTGGGTGGGCACAAAACCCATGGTGCATGCTGCAATTTTTAATCTAGCTCCTTCCTTCTCCAAAGAGACTTTAGTAGGTTTGTTGTCTTTCTACCTGACCTTGCATCCAGCAACAGAGATGTTACCCAACTTCTCTTCCTAGGACAGGCAGAAAGAACTCAAGGTGAGGAGAAGGTAGCTAGTGCTGGGCAACCACAAAACCCCAGCACCACAAACCCTCCATGCACACTTCCATGTCATCTAGAGACGGTGGTAATGACTCAGTAACTGAAAAACTCTTTCAGAGATTTGCTCTAGGTTGTGAATCAACAGCAAGTTGTAATAAACATGACTTTCAGAAGGTAGGCACCAGTACATTGGAAATTAGCCAGAGAAATCCCCTGTACTGTGGCGCTTTACTGACCTTAACTCAGTTTGCCAATCCATTGACAAGCTTTCCATACAGTCACCAAAACCTTCAATACCATACCCCATCAGTTTTACCACATCCCCTCAGTTTTGTGTTAAAAAACCAACAGAAGAACAAAAAATACCTTGGTTGAGAAAGGTTGGGGGTGGGTGGGAACAGAGGGGTGAAAACTTATCAAAAGTGAAATTGGATTAAGAGTCAATCAAAATCCAACCGTGAATTTATCATTTCAATGAATTTCAATGAATGGTGTAAAATCTGTTTGAAATCGATTTGGAAATGAATATATAATAATATAGACATATCTCTTTTTCAAAGCTAGTATTGTCAGATGTGTTCTAAGCATTATAATTCATGAACAGAGTAGATGACTATTTGAAAAGTATTAAAATGAGCCGACTCTTCAATACAAGTGTCTTCACAATAAATTTTTCTATTCTGGGCAATTCAGAAATGTAGACAATTGTGCTAGAAAAATAATATGTATTGTAATATTCATTGTACAGTAGTAGTGTAGTAAGTGGCAATTCTGGACATTACAAGAGACACAAGGATTATTTTCCGTGATTGCACAGAGAATACTTGGATTTCTTGTGAAGATTTTGCATTGGAAATGAGATTCATCAGTCTGAACGGGGCAGGGTTAGAGCCCTTAGCAACATGCTTATTTTGTAGAAGGTCACTCAATAATAACTTCCTCTGCCCTCCAAGCTTATTAAGACTGACTGGCATATATTAATGAAAACACCTGATTCTCCAACCATAAAACCCAGACAAAGACTTTATTTTAATATTAAGGAAGGAACCCTTAATTAGCAGGGTTTCAAAAATGTCAGCTTCTTCTATTAGCTGTTCTGGTCCATCAAAGCCATAATCCCTACTGTCAAATTTCATCACATGATAGACAGTTTGCCGGCTGTCTTTTTATTTTTTTAATTTTTTTATTTTACTGATCGTACTGACTGAAGCTTAAAATTTTTTTTTTTATTTTGCCATCACATTTAACAACTCGTACATTTGCCTGTTACACTCTTGATTTTACTGCTTTCAGAGAGTCTTAGCACATGTCAACTCAAAAGGGTGGAGGGGACTCTGCAGAAACACAAGTATTACATGTCAATACATATGCATTCTTAGACATGTAATTAAGGATTCTTGGAAGACGTGGGCTTGCTTATATTGATTGCCTCGTATGTAAATGTGCTGTCCTGAAAACACAGACAAATAGTCTCATAGATAATTTCCCTCTTTTGATGTGTCAAGGAGAAGAGGGAAAATTCTGAGGAAGACCCTGAGATTTTTAAGATAAACATTCATCACTATTAACCCTTAACACACCTGCCTGTTTCAAAGAATTCATTAGAGCATCTATGGCTTTGCATTGCCCTTCAGAAACAAGAAGAAACGTACCGAGCAGGACAGAATAAATACATAGCTCTTAAAGTATTTGTGTATTAATCTGATTCAAAACATTTACTGTTGATTAAATCTTTTTGCAAATTGAAAATTTCATGCCATCCATACCAAGAGGAATACAAATACACAAAAATCAAAACAAGGATGACCCAAGGATTTCATGGGCAACTTTTGTGTAGAGTCAACTGCGGCTCTTTTTTTATGCATTAAAAAAAAAAAAAAAAACGCCTCAAGGGTTTTAGTGTTTAGGAATGAGTTATGACAGATAAGAGCTGGAGATTGCTTGGACCTGGTAGACCTAACTGCTAGAGACTAGTAAGCTCCGAACCATTCTTTTCAATGAGGATCAGGGATTTCATCAGAGAACGCAGTGTGTTTTCTTAGCTCACCCTTTTGGCATCACTGAAGCCATGGGCAAACTGCATCCTTTTGGTTAGCACCCAGGTATTCATTTCCCTCCTTTTTGCTTTAACAAACATTTTTTACTCTTAGACTCCAGGCCAGAAAGGCCTCCTTCTTGTAATTTTGCACATTCTTTATTTATATCATCCATTTATTCCATGGAGAACAACCCAACTCTTCTCTGAGATCCAGGAGAGCTGCCTTGGGAGGAGCTGGGGTGATCTCAAGTCCCCATGCACAATGCTCAGGTGCTCTCGTTTAGTGACGTTCACTTGCCTCCTTTACACATTGGAGGAAGTCTTTGTTTCTACCATTGACCATCCCTTTGATTTTCTCAGCATCTATTGTATTGTCTCAACAACGCTACATAACCACGGACACAAAACAAAGCCAGATAATCCCAATTTCAAGTCACTAATGAGTCTCTCCGGTAATAATGTTTTTCCAGTGATAAGGTATTACTCTCCAGTGATAATGTTTTCTTAGATGAAAGAGAGCTTGTTTAAGGTGTGTTTTCTGGTTGAATTTACAGCTAGCCCTTCCACACTATGTAATAGCTGTGGGTGACTGTGCACAATTACTATTAAGTCTCTTGTTCTAATTTTAATTACACCACTTAGAAATGAAGTCCTACTGAGACTGATGAGTGCCTGCCTTTTCTGCTGAACATTTTAAAAGGCACCTCCCAGGATAGCCTGACAAACAAGGAACATTTCTTGGACTAGAAACATTTGGTTAGGTATTTGGGTAGGCAGGTCCACTGTTATGGTTAAAGGTACAAGCGAAGTGGGCTATGTTCCAAAAGGTCTTCTAATATTTACTTTTACATGCTCCTAAAGGAGACTACTGGTTATAAATTCACAGCCTAGAGGCAGATGACCTGGAATCTAAATTACCACCCCGTTCAGCAAGTACTCTACTGTCTCCTTAACTAAAAAAGTAAAGATAATAATGGTTACCTACCTTACTGTCATTAAAATTAAATGAGATAATACATGCAATGCGCCAAACGAATCATATAGCATCTATTGTGTGATCAGTGAATATAATTGTATATTAATTCACTGGACTGTAAGCTTCCTGAAGGCAGAAGCCATATCTGTCTAATTCACTGCTACAACCCCTGATAAATAGGGGTTCCATACATATTAATCGAATGAATAAATGAGCAAGTAAATACATGAATAACATTACAATTTTATTGAGAAATGAGCTGATTCGGAGGGGTGTGGTAAGTGTTGGAGGTTCCAGAGTAATATGGTGGCTTATCGAATAAGCTTATCCCTTCCTTCACTATATTAACAGAAATCCTTGTTTGGGCTATTAAATCCGATCCTCTGGAACTTACAGTCAAAAGTGTAGCACAGCCATTATGACCTCAACAAAACCACTGGGGTTTGATTCAGAAGCCCATTAATAAACTGCAACAAGTGGGGATGATCATGAGTCTCATGCTGAACAGAAAGGTAGGCGCCCTAGATCCTTCTGGGATCACGGATTCTTTGAGATGGATGGGAAGTGTGGTCTCCTTCCCCAACTTCTCCCTGACACTGCAGATAACTTGAGGGAATTCACAGATTCTCGAAGCCCACTGGGGGCCCCAGATGAAGGAGTCCCTGGGATTCCTCTGAGATACCACACTATTACTTTCCGGCTAGAGCAGCCCCTTGTGTGTTTTCGTTGTTTTTGGTCTTTCAAGAAAGGTTAGCTTGAAAAACAATATTTTATTGTTAAAAGTTGTGTGAAAACCACCGTCCTAGTCTTGTTGCCATACTACAGTACTCAGGGGGTATATGGAATCAGTTTTCAAAATAGAAGAAAAGGACAGAAAAAAAGGGTGATACTACTATCAATGTAAAAAGGGATTGTAAGGTTTAAGGCATTAGCCTGGGGAGCAAAAGTCTGTTTTCCTTACCCCCTCTGCTGTCACCACTGATTCTTGGAATGAGGGTAAACGAGCCACTGCACCTTTTCTGTCTCTCCGTTTTTTAACTTGTTACCTTGAAGAGACAATCTTTGCTTCTTATGATGATGACGGATTATGCATTAGGAAACATGCACCAAACAGTCTGAGTACATAAAAAATCCCCTTCAGTTTATACAATGTCTGCTTATATAAGAGTGGAAGCCTCAAAGGTGGAAAAAAAAAACAAAAAACAAAACAGTGACAAAGGGAGCTCATGCAAGGCTTGCTGCCTTTTTAGGCTTGCTGCCTTTTTAGGCTGTGAAACAGGAAAGCAGTGTAGCTGGCATCCCAGAAATAGATACCTAAGATTCGTAGGAGCTGTGAGGAGTGTGCACTTGCAGTAAGAGGTAATATTTGGTTGGAAAAGTCAGCATTTCTCTCACCTCCTGCAGTCAGTTTGACATCTGGAATGGGATGTTATCCACTAAGATGCATGTTCCCCCTACCCCCGCCCCCACTGTAAAGGTAACACTACTATCTTTTTATATAATGTGCACAATTAATGCTTGTGTATATGGACAATTCTATGTGAAAAATACATCTGTGGGGACTATTCTTGCCATTAGCAGCCAGATCAGCGTTGAGCCACCAGGAACTGGGTCCAGGGAGGTATTAATGTGGAGACAGATGAAATATATACCGACTCCCTCCTTCTTGCACCTTCTTTCTTAAAACAATTTAATGTGTGCCATAGAAAAATGGTCTCTAACCAATTTTCATCTTCACTCTTAAAAATGGCATACTAGGGCTTCCCTGGTGGCGCAGTGGTTGGGAGTCCGCCTGCCGCTGCAGGGGACACGGGTTCGTGCCCCGGTCCGGGAAGATCCCACATGCCGCGGAGCGGCTGGGCCCGTGAGCCATGGCCGCTGAGCCTGCGCGTCCGGAGCCTGTGCTCCGCAACGGGAGAGGCCACAACAGTGAGAGGCCCGCGTACCGCATTAAAAAAAAAAAAAAAAAAAAAGGCATACAAGTAGAGGAAATGGAAATGATGTTCCAGGAACTGAAGGAAGCTCACACCCTTCTATGTAGCTATTTGTAGACTTGTATTAAACCCTTTTTTAGAATGCAACCTTTTTCTAGAATGCAGGCTTCTTTTTTTTAATTGAAATATAGTTGATTTACCATGTGTGTTAATTTTTGCTGTGCAGCAAAATGATTCAGTTATATATATATATATATTTAAAAATTCGTTTCCATCATGGTTTATCACAGGATATTGAATATAGTTCCCTGTGCTATACAGTAGGACCTTGTTGTTTATCCATACTATATATAATGGCTTGCATCTACCAACCCCAAACTCCCAGTCCATCCCTCTCCCTTTCCCCCTCCCCCTTGGCAACCACAAGTCTGTTCTCTATGTCTGTGAGTCTGTTTCCGTTTTGTAGAGAGGTTCATTTGTGTCATATTTTAAAGTCCACATGTAAGTGATATCATATGGTATTTGTCTTTCTCTGTCTGACTTACTTCACTTAGTATGATAATCTCTAGGTCCATCCATGTTGCTGCAAATGGCATTATTTCATTCTTTTTTATGGCTGAGGACTATTCCATTGTATATATGTACCACATCTTTCTTTATCCATTCATCTGTTGATGGACATTTAGGTTGTTTCCACATCTTGGCTTTTGTGAAGAGTGCTGTTATGAAGATCGGGATGCATGTATCTTTTCTAATTTTAATTTTGTCTGGATATATGCCCAGGAGGGATTGCTGGATCATATGGCAACTCTATTTTTAGTTTTTTGAGGAACCTCCATACTGTTCTCCATAGTGGCTGCACCAACTTACATTCCCAGCAACAGTGTAGGAGGGTTCCCTTTTCTTAGAATGCAGGCTTCTTGATGTCTGGGTGATATCTTACTCATTTTTAGAGTTCCCAAGATACCTATCACTGTGCTCAATCAATATTTGTTGATTTGATTAAACGGATGATCTCAAAATGCTTTATCTTTGTTTCCCTCTCTCCTCCCTGGAATCCTGGGTTGTGATTGGTAGGTCAGCCTGCACCCCAAGACGCAGAACCAGGGGGGCTGCAGCAGTTTCACAGTCAGGGCGAGAGATTGGTTCTGCCTCACATGCCAGTGCTCTGCTTTGTTTGAGACGTTGCTTTCATGGGAAGCAGGGTTGCATTTTGACTTTGGAAAGGTCAAGGTTTGAATCCCAGCTGTGTCAATTTCTGTGTGACTCTGAAGAGGTTTTTTAACCTTTTCTAGCCTCTATTTTCTCACCTGTAAAATGGCGATTTTACTACTTACTCTTCGGGTCGTTGAGATGAGTTGTGTGCTTAGCACATAATAAGCAGTTAATAAATGGTAGCTATAATAGTAACAACAACAATTATGGTTACCCATATGTACTCTTGCCCTGAATCAGAATTGAAAAGAGAAACCGATATTTGCCACACGGTTAGTACAGTATTTCACCAATTATTTAGAAATTCCCCAAACTGCTAATCTTACATTTTCAAGGTATCTCAACTGCAATCTCCTTCAAGTATATCTAGTTGTGAAAGCAGTCTGATTAAACAGTGGGAAATTGATATGCTTATTTTTGGCCTCATTAGCACAACAGCATGAATCGGGATAGGGCAGGGGTCGGGGGCAGCCCTGGGAATGCACTTGGGGCAGGACCATCCAGTGAGGACACTGCTGGCCTCAGAAGGCAGACTATATTGTCAGGAACTGGCCTCATAATTTATTCCTGCTCAGCGTGAAGGAAAAGAGGATGTAATATTTATTTTCAAACACCTAGAAAACTGGATGCAAACTGCATACCTTTTATCCAAATCTGTGTTTTTTTGAGGCCATGGGGTGAAATGTTGAGACTTGCTACCTTGGAGAGACACAGGGAGGATTAAATAGGGACGCTTTGAAGCTTTGTGCTCTTCAAAAAGGCAGCTACAGGAAAAAGCAAAAGCAAACAACAGTAACGAAGCAAACAACAAAATGGAAAATGATTCTTCTGGCTTCCTGAGTCACCTGCATCCTTCGCAAGGCTGAGTTAATGTCTCCAGTCCTACTGGCATTTGTACAGTTTCTAGTAATATAAACACAGCTCTTGGTCAATCACTGTCTTTTAGTTGCATCTTTTCATTTTCATATATGCAGACAAAGAATACTGTAATTGTGCGATTGTTTATATGAATTTCCTTCCACCGGGTGACAGGGTGCACATCGACCCTGTTGCTTAAAAGATTTCACAAAGCCACATGCACACTTGGATTTATCTGGGGGAAAGCAGAAGAGTCGAGTCAACTTTCTCTAAGACAGATAATGCAAAATGAAGTAACAAAGGTATAGGGGAAAAAGCTGTGTTCTTTTTCAGTTAATACTGTTTTTTGTTTTATTTTAAGGCTGAACTGGTCTCAGGACGTATTTGGGAAAATTCAGACCCAGACCTGAGATAAGTTCAAAGAGTACTCTGCAGACAGCTAGGGGACCTGAGTTCCCGGCTGAGACTAACTCGCTGTGTGACCGTGGAGGGAGGGGTGGGTGGTATTAATTCCCTCTAGGTTCTGTATGTTCATGTGTAGAAAGAAGTGACTAAATGAAAAAAATGGTCTATCTAGGGCTTCCCTGGTGGCGCAGTGGTTGAGAGTCTGCCTGCCGATGCAGGGGACATGGGTTCGTGCCCCCGTCTGGGAGGATCCCACGTGCCGCGGAGCGGCTGGGCCCGTGAGCCGTGGCCGCTGGGCCTGTGCGTCCGGGGCCTATGCTCCGCAGTGGGAGGGGCCACGGCGGTGGGAGGGGCCACGGCAGTGGGAGGCCCGCTACCGCAAAAAAAAAAAGGTCTATCTACCTATCTACTCTGCCTCTTTGAACTTTATCTTCCTCCTCTTTGAAATGGAGCCGTCGTGTTGACCTTGTAAGGTGTTCTGTAGACTAAATACTGTGTGTGTAAATCACCCATGGCATGTCGAGCACAGCATATGTCCTCAGAAAGTTCTAGTCTTCCTCCCTTCTCCCATTTTAAGTTTCCTTCATTTAGAACACTTTGGGGGAATCTGGAATGTGCCCTGCTCTTCATCAGCATAGTTATCAAATAAGGCTATGATTGCAATGGATACACCTGGCATTCATCCCCATGAGTGACGTGGCTCGTGACTTTTAGAATGGAGGGTCAAACTGACTCTCATCTTTCCAGTGCTGAAAGAAGCCCCATATAAATCATTCGAAATACAAATATTTATTCATCAACAGTTGGCGAGTCAGCAGCATGGTGTAGTCTGTACACATTTTGATAGCAGATGGTTTATGTTTTTTCAGCTTAAAATAAGACTCAACGATAAAGACAGAGTTAATGTCTAAAAGTTTAAATGCCCTTTTATTGTTGGAATGTGCCTTCACTTAGAACTGCAAAGCCCAAATCTTTGGGAGTTAAAAAACAAAAACCTAACCATCCCCTTTTTTCACCATTAGAAAAGGTTATGACATAAAAGGTGTAGCTGGTACTCCCAGAGGGAGAAGGGACATTTGTCTAATATGCAAAGAAGACTTTAAAACTGGCAAACTCAGGGCCAGTGTAGCAGAATTAATATGATGTCGATTTTTCTTTGTGTCTGTAACAATTTCCTATTATCCTGATAAGTGGGTAGCCGTTTCACTTCTTTTATTGATATAGCTGTGAAAAAGAATGAGATTTCAACACTTATGTAACTGAGATTAATTGATTGATTAGATTATTAATTAAATATTCCATTAAATTTGCTTTTGAAAAAAAATGGCATAGGATTCTGGATTCCCTAAGGTTTTTTTCCCCCAACCCATGGAAGAATAAGCAAGGAAATGCATAACTAAACATCTTTTTTTTTTTTTATATAGTAAATAAACTTTATTTATCTGTTCTTCTGAGATGACATTGCCAACAGTCGCAGATTTGCATACGATACAGTTACGTATTGACTATTTACAATTTACAGTAGTATTTTTTTCCTCTGAAAACACTGTATCTTATCTTGTGAGAGAGTATGGATCGAGCAGGTGTGTCGCTGTGTAGAAAATTTACTCACTGCCGGCCGTCTACAAGGCTGCTTTACACGCCACCCCCCACCCCCCGCCCCCAGTACAGGGCGAAGAGGCTTTTCTCCTTTGTAAGCAACCCGCAGAAGTTGGTGAGCAGCTAGGAAAATTGTTTGGGTGTCACACAGCTAGGCACATCTATCTCTCCACAATAACCGCCTGTCTTAGCTGGGAATAAGATGGTTTACCTAAAACTTCCAATCGTGCAGTGTGTTTCAGGGATCTGTGGAAAAATAAAAACAGCAAGTGGCCTTTCAGGTAACCCATAATTAAAAGCAATTTTGAGCTGTCTTTTCAGGGAACCTACCCAGGGGAAGTATTTGCTACCTGTTTGACCTTCACGATTGAGAGTCCTTGGCAGTGTCAACGACCCTCTGAACTGAATTCAAAACTAATCTCTGACAGAAAAAGAGAAACAGAATTCATGCAAATCATATTAATTCCAACATTTCCCCAGTGAGCTGGGTATAAACTACAGCCTAATTAAATATTTTTTAACGATGTGAGTAATTTTTGCCAAGGGGCGGATTCAGGGGAAAATTTAATATGAGATCACAAAAGCTGTTCCCAGCGTTGATTCTGTAAATTAATGACTATCTATCTGCCTTATGATAAAAACATGCTGCCAAGAATGAAAATGAAGTCGGCGAAGCTTGCTCTATTTGTCTAACAACCAAATATATAGAATGCAAAACTTTAAAGGCAATGGGAAATTTCCATTGTGTTTGTGTGATAGATTCAGGATAAAGATGCACCATGCTGACAAGCCAATAACCAGCTTTTAAGGCACTGTCAGCGATATGGGGCCGTTGTTAGGTAGTTATTGTCAAGGTCCAAGGACATATTTTAAAGCTGCTAGTTAGTTAAAAAACTGTATGCAACTTCTTTCCAAAAGAAATGTGAGGTGGTTCACAGTCAAGAGACATATATGTGCCATGTTAAAGCCAAAAGGGAGGGTCAAAAATACATCAAGGGCAAGTACTGAATTCTTTGGTACAAATGTTGCCACCATCACAGCTCCATGGATTCCTTCCTCAGACTGACCATTTCCACACCCCATCTTGATCCTCAGGGCAGTTCATTCTGGAAACCTGAATTGGATTGCTGTCCAAGGTCATGGGGGTGAAAAATGGCGGTGAATACAGCAATCAAGGGGATGAAGTTAACACAGCCCTGGGCAGCTTATTGCATCGAAATCTATAAATTTAGATTTATAGATGGACAAAAACTGGCCTGGTAGATAAGCCTTTTCTTGTCTGCTGAGGACCAATTTGAGAAGGGTGCTTCCCCTTGTGTTCAGACTCCTGTTTTAGGAAACAGTCTGACAAAAAAGCAACTTGGCATATGTTGCAGAAAAGTAAGGCATGGTGCCTGAATCGGAGCCAGGGAAAAGTCCCTCGCCTCACTTTGCTTTGTGAGGGCAACCTGCTTCTAATGACTCCTGTAGTTAACACCCAGAAGTTGCCGGCGGTCCCCCGTGACAGATGACTTGGGCTCTGCTAGCCCCTGGTCATTAGGCCAGCCCATCACAAGGGTTTTAGGAGCTATATTTATTTAAATTTCTGTCGGGGCCCAGCGATGGAGATTGAATTTACAGTCTTTCAATTAGAAGGTCATCTGTGCTAACTAGAGCACCACTGCCTCATTATAATCATAAAATTAGTGAGAAAAGACTGGCATGAGTAATACGGAAAAGCCAGTTTCAAAGGTGAGTGGGTGCTGTTTCCTGGGGTTATAGCCGAAGGGAATACAACGGCATGTTCTCGATCGGTAAATATTCCGGTGGCGAGCAAAGAGGAGTCCTTGAATGTAAGGAATGTAAGATAATTTTATGAGACTATATCCAAATACAGTTAGTGACTATATTTACTGAAAGAGATGCTTCTCCTATTCACACACAAATTTTCCTTGCAGATGAGATACGAATAAAAGTCTCACAAAGATCTCCAAAGCTTAGCTTTTAATCTTTAACTAACTATATTTGTCAAGAATCTGAGTTGATCAGCAGTAAACAATTCAAAATGAGACAAATGCAGCGTGGGCAGGGCTGAGACGCAGACTGCCTCGTGGCCGGTTGTCAGGGAGAGGCTGCCACCATCAACTTCATCACTTTAAACTTTAAAATAGCAGTTGTGAAGTGGATGGTATCAGCTGGGGGCTACCGACTGGGGGCTACTTAATTAGTATTCTTGTGGGGGCTACTTAATTAGTATTCTTGTGTACTAGAAATGATATTTCAACACCTAAGAAAGGGAAATAAAATAAACCATCAAAGCCAGATTAATCCAAAAGTAGAAGAGGAGGGAAAAAAACCAAACAAATACTTTTTGAGCATTCACATCTATCAGGTGCTTTTATATCAGTTTTCTCATCTAATTCTCATAAGGACCTTGTGAGAAGGGGGTATTATCATCCTTAATGTACAGACGAGGCAGCAGAGGTGTGGAGAAAAGGCACAATTCTCCTGTCACTTGGGAATAAATGACGGGGTTGGGCTAGAGACCCAGATCTGCTCTCAAAGGCCATACTCATTTCCTGACAATCTGTGTTCAAATTCTGTTATATTAACTGAGCTGGTGCTGATTTTAAGTACATTTCAATTCCCCTAACCTGAGGAGAGAGTCTTGAGGGACTTTTTTTTTTTTTTAATACAAAACTTAACAACTTAAGGAATTGGATCCAGGGAGAAAAGAATGCTTTAACTCTGAATTCAATAAATACCCGTTGCCCGTCTAGTCCACGTGAGGTGTGGTCTGTCTGAGGTATTGTGGGCATGCCAGGATTACTAGGACATACCTCTGCTCCCTCACTGAGGAGTGGCCACGTAGCCAACTACCCGAGGCAAAGCAGCCTGCAGCCAGCCCCATCGTGGAGGCTAAACGCGGCGCTCTGAGCAGAGACAGGAAGATGGCACCGAGTGGGGCCCCGCGTTAGGGCAAAGAGAACAACAGCAAGGCACTACAGTGTACATTGTGGGAGGTGTGATGGTTTCTGCACAGGTGCAGGCCTTGTAAACAAAGACAAAAGGAGGCAGAGAGATGGTTCCAGGCTAGCTGGCTTTGAAAGAAGAGGGTGTGGCCACAGTCCTGTCCAGCTCCTTGGGTCTCCTCCCTTTGCATTCCTCCAGCCTTTCTCCTGTTCTTTTCCCAAGCCTCGCCCCCTCTCTTTCTTCCCCTCTTCTCGTTCCACAAGGCTGGGGCTGGCAGCCTCTGGCTTACAATGAGCATTGAGCATTGGAGTTGCTTAAAGGCTGTTGGCTATGGCCTGGGTACCACTCCCCAAGTCCTCTCTAGGGACAGGCTGGCGCTCCTGATACAGGCATGGGCCTGGCACCAAGGAGTCAGCACAGAAAGAGGGAAGAAAGGGGAAGATTTTCTCCATCTTGAGTTCCCCCTGGAAGGGACATGCCATCTAGTAGCGGCAGCAGGAACAGTGTCAGGGGATTTCTTTTATTCTGCAGCCTGAGTGCAGGGGCCTTGCAGAGGGCTGTGCTCAGAGGAGGGGAAGATCAGAGGTGAAAGCGATGAATAATGTGCATGTGGAACGGTGACAGATCACTTGTAACAGATGCAGGATGACCCTCCGAAACTCGGAGTGCACCAGAGCCTCCCTCTAATTAAAGATAATCCAGAATTATCATGCTTAATTATTTTCAGAGGTTTCTCTGAGGTATTTTTTCGGTCTCATTTGGGATGAGGGGCATCTCTAGCCGAAAAGGGCAGAGGCTGATTTACATCCAGGAAACAAACTTACAGCATCCGGGCTCTATCTTGCCCAGCATCCCTGCATCATCTCTCCCGTCCTCTCCCTCTCTAGGCAGCCGTGATTCTAGGTCCATCTTCCATGTTTCCTGGTTGGGTTAACGTAGTATATTCCTTACCTGCAAGCACCTCTGTTCTCTTCTAATAAGTTGCTGCTGTTAAAATCTGTAATATTTTCTTTGCTTTGCTTGCAGAGGTTTCTTAAAGTGAGGTCTGAAGATCATCTATGTCTGTGTGAAAAATGCAGAATCGTATGGCCTTCTTAACAACACATCCCTGGTCCCATCCACAGAACTCAATCAGGATGTCTTGGGATGGAGACAAGGAATCTGCATTTAAAAAAATTTTTTTTCTCTTTTCTTAAATTGAAGTGTAGTTGCTGTACAATTACATGTTACACATAAGTTATCGTGATTCACAATTTTTAAAGGTTATACTCCATTTATAGTTATCATAAAATATTGGCTATGTTCCTTGTGTTGTACAATATACCCTTGTAGCTTATTTTACACCTAATAATTTGCACCTCTTTCCCACTACCCTTATATTGCCCCTCCCCCTTCCCTCTCTTTCTCTGACTTATTCAGTTAGCATAATGCCCTCCAAGTCCATCCATGTTGCTGCAAATGGCAAAATTTCGTACATTTTTTATAGCTGAGTAGTATTCCACTGTGTGTGTGTGTGTGTGTGTGTGTGTGTGTGTATACACACACACACACACACACACCCCACATCTTCTTTATCCGTTCATCTGTTGATGAACGCATAGGTTGCTTCCATATCTTGGCAATTGTAAATAATACTGCTATGAACATTGGGGTGCATCTATCTTTTGGATTAGTGTTTTTGTTTTTTTCAAATATATACCCAGAAGTAGAATTGCTGGGTCATATGGGAGTGATATTTTTAGTGTTTTGAGAAACCTCCTACTGTTTTCCACGGTGGCTGCACCAATTTACATTCCCACCAACAGTGTCCAAGGGCTTCCTTTTCTCCACATCCTCGCCAACATTTGTTCTTTCTTGTTTTTTTAATGATGGCCATTCTGACAGGTGTGAGGTGATATCTCATTGTGGTTTCGATTTGCATTTCCCTGATGATTAGCAGTGTTGAGCATCTTTTCCTGTGCCTGTTGGCCATCTGCATTTACTCTTTGGAAAAATGTCTATTCAGTTCTTCTGCCAGTTTTTTAATCGGGTTGTTTGTTTTTTTGATGTTGAGTTGTATGAGCTGTTTATATATGTTGGCTATTAATCCCTTATTGGTCATATCATTTGCAAATATTTTCTCCCATCCAGTGGGTTGTCTTTTGTTTTGTCAATGGTTTCCTTTGCTGTGCAAAAGCTTTTAAGTTCAATTAGGTCCCATTTGTTTATTTCATTTTAAACAAGAATTCCAGGGCGTTCATCTCCACATTAAAGTCTGAAAGACTTCGGTTGGGTGGCTTAAGCTTTGCCAGAGAATTCATTATTTAAAGACCCGTCCCTTGGCTTCTCCTGCCCTCCCCATGGCATCAACCCATTCAAACCTGGTTTCTCTCTCTGCCATCAGTCCACCTTGCACACCTCATCATTTCTATTATCGTCCTCATGCTCTATTTGTCATTTTCTTTGTTGCACACAATCTGTTTCTTCCACTCTTCTGATTGATTTTGGTTTCTTCCAAACCCTCTCCCCTCCCTCTGTTGGCCTTTCTTCCTGCCTCATAAACATTGACATTAGTATGTTTCCCCTGTCTTTGTTCTTAGTGCTTACCACATAATTATTAAAATTTAGCTTATTTCTTCTACCTCATGAAGATTTCCTTACACAGGGACTAAAAAATAAGCTTCAAAGTATGTATGATAACTTTCAACGATGTTTATAAAACAATTCTTTGGCCAAGACCTATAATAAAAATAACCGTGCCTATATCATCTCTATCTTGTTGCCTGACACAGGAAGGGCAGCCTTTATACATTTGCTATAGCACCATACTGTTGGCCTCCCAGACATATTAAATCAGATTATGAATGGTTTCCAGCCCTGTACAACTTTCTCTGGCATAACTCTGCTGGTTTTTCAATGTCATTTTCTCTTGAGCTAGTTCTGTTGGCTGGCAGGGTGAAATCACCTTTTTGAAGTGAGAACATCTGGCCAGCTGCTCTAAGGGCCATGTTTCTATTAAACGACCGTGTACATGGGTAATGGAGACCATAGGTTTGCTTTGTTCGGGTGTTAGTTTTGCATAGGTATCCGCTACATCTAGGATGGGAGGAGTATGGAGGGAGACGTTCCCAGCATTTTGCATACTCCCTTAAGACAGCCAAATGTCTGTACAGTGGGATTGTCATTTCAATGACTACATTACCTACAAGCCATTGCCTGTTTCTCTGGGGGATGGAAACAAAGCAGGGACAGTTTTGGTTGGAATTCCCTCCAATTTGAGTTATTACCTGTATAGGGCGCCTCCCTCCACTGCCCAATTTTAACTTCTTGGGAGCCCAGTACTTTTCCAGGATGAGCTTCTCAGCGGAGGGAAACTTCAAGGCACAGGCACTCCCAATTACTTCCTGTTCAGCTAGGATTCTGGGGGCAGCTCCAGTGCTGTGTGACACATTAGATTCAGAGAAGAGGCGATGGCAACTGAGATTCCAGAGGGTTTAACATGATGATGGATGATGAACTAAGTAAGAGTGGTCCGATGACCACTGAGGAACAAAGCAGGATAACTCTCTCCGCACGCACACAGGCGTGAGCTGAGGGCGCCACTTCCCTTCTGAGCCTGGTCTCACGTAAGTGCTGGGATGTGCTCAACTCTGCTAATCCAGGGGTAGAATCTCTTTGTGTTGTCCGCATGAACCAAACTATGGCATTTCATTGGCATGTGCAAAATATATGATTGAGATGCATTTGGAACTCTACCAATTGGGTCTTCAAAGACGATTTTTGTCACTTTTTACTAGATTTCCCAAAAGCCTTCCTTTCTAGGAGTTTAATATTAAGAAACATGTTTTCACTGAAAAATCTTTTCAAACATTAAATAGGTTAGAGATGGTTCATGCAGAAGTTCCCTGGCGGTCCAGTGTTTAAGACTCTGAGCTTCCACTGCAGGGGGCGCAGATTCCATCCCTGGTTGGGGAACTAAGATCCCGCATGCTGTACTGCACAGCCAACAAAAAAAAAAAAAAGGCAGGCAGTTGGAAGAACGTATGCTTTTTTGTGTATGCAGTATTCTTTGGACCCAAGTTTTCAATGGACCTAAAACTTGCTTTAGCAATTTAAAATTCGATGACTTACATTCACAACAGAAAGCTGGCCACGCCCATGATCTCTCAGCTTCAGCTGTTCTTGGAGTTGGCAGACAGCCCTCAGATAAATTTACCTCCGTAAGTGTGCTTCCTGGTGGGTTCAGCAAAAGGGTCCCACAGGCTGCTGCTAGTCTTGGTCTGTTCCTTTCCCTTCTCTAAAGACTCCTAAGCCTTTTTTGTAACCTGGGGCAACAGAAAACTGAGAGGGCTGAGGAAGAAAAAAGGGTGGCAGGGGAGGTTAAATAGGTTATCAACGGATGGTCTTCAGCGACTATAAATTAACGAACCCATCTTTCTTCTGAAGCTAGGAAATTATTTTTGAAGGTAATTTCAAAAGAGGACCTAGCAAAATATTTGTACAATGGGATTGTCATTTAAATGAATATCTATCTATGGGTTTAGACGTGGTTATCTCAGTACATGAGTTCTAGAACTTAAAAAAAAAAAAGTTAATGGAAGGACAAAGCAGCCATGGCCAAAATTAACGATATATACTAGAACATGTAAGATAAGGCCCAGGACGGAAAGGTGAGACTTTATGTCTCAGGACTGAGCTCACCCCTGAGTGCTTCTGAGTCTGGCTTAAACCACAACTTGAAGGCATCCTTGACACTGTGAAATAACAATGTGGTGCTGAGTCAGAGGGCGAAATGTTCAGCGTAAATAGGAGTTGTTCCCCCGTGTTTAAAATTAAATTGGTTCAAGGTGAAACAATTGGTGTTAATGAGATGGTAGTTCAGGGAAGAATAAAGACTTGGTCATTCAACGGAATGACCAACAACTCGATCTGGACTGCTGTCATTTGTTATAGGAGAAATGCAGCAAGAAACAAAAGGCAGCATAAATGTATCAACGAGTGATCAAGTGACCCTAATACGCTTCAAAAATGTTGATCAAAAACT